>NC_092314.1:1495000-2120000 GCF_036785885.1 Coffea arabica | reverse complement strand
GGAGGGCGGCGTGAGAAGAGGAGGGAGAATGATGGATCTGAAGTCTTTGCCACCCTTAAACCACAAAAATCTGTTCATAAAATTCATGGCCGTGCATATCCCTTGTCAGAAAGATAGGGTTCCAAGATAAATATATGACAACATATAGGCAAAAGGGTTAATGGATGCATACAATAAATATGGTTGAAAGTGACAGAAAAGTTGGTGCTTCCATATAAAAAATTAGCACTGACTTCTAAAAAGCACTAGAAATGTCAGCGAATCTACCCATCATATCTTGACTAATTTCTTTTTGTGTGTGATGAAGTAGTGATGACCATGAGTTGATCATAAGCAATCCTCACATAGTTTCTGGTTGACAATGATTTTCAGAGGGCTTTTAGGAATATAGCTAATGGTCATAACTGAAACATCACAAGTATGAACTCAGCTCATGTTTGTATGCCCATAAGCTAACGGCATGACCTAGACAAGAACTGTCCGATTTCCTATGGCTATGCTTAGAACAAGTCAAATGAAAAGGAAAGACATTGTTGTTCTTGACTTACTCTTTATATGAGATAAAAGTTGCCTCACCATTGGATGGAAAACCTGAAAGGTAAATTGACATCCATTATAGCTTTCAATTCCTGAAATAACATCGTGTATAAGCTCTTTCTGGAGCAAGATCATGCCCCATCCCAAGTGTTTCAAACTACTGAAGATGTAACTGCAGGGTTGTAACATAGACATACCATTACTAACTATCAAATGAATGATCTAAGCCATAATGAGGTTTGCACAACTAAAAAACACCATTCTGACGAGGACTTAACCATTACTAAAGCCTCACTCCCACCACAGAAATCTGGCCTTTCAACATCACAGGCAACTAACAAGGAGCAATGTTGGACAATGGCCAAATCCCCCAACATAGCTCAAGGAAATATAGTTATATAATCTAATTCAGCCCCATAAAGCCAATGGCTAAGACCTGCAATACATCTTAAATAATTACTACAATATCTATATCTTGACCATTATGTCAATGGTGATAGGGCAACAAATTATTCAACCAAATCGTTTGAACATTGGTCTTGACACTCAAGCAGAGTACGTTGCTGACACACAAGTTGTGTCACTTGAAATCAAAAACATTTTTGCACTGCATATTCAGTTGTTATGGGAATAAAAGCAAATATACGCATGACAAACAAGATGGATCCTTTTAATTATGGTAAAACCTTAATGCAGGTCAGTATGATTTACCCAGTCACAAAATCTGTACAAATGAAAGCCCTCACAATGAATCCTTATTATCCAGGTACACATAGAAGTCATGAATGCAAATACTTCCTTCTCTTTTGGTATCTATAGATCAGAGCCCATCCCCCGACCCATAACAATAGAAACTTTTCTCTAAGTTACGACCCAGGAAATAATATGTGGGTCAAGTTTGTATTTAGGTCATGAAGCTATATCTAAACGGGTATCCCCAAGTTTACTCAGTTGCAGCTATTTATCTCTGAGCAGTACTCTTCATCCTGAAGTCTTGTCATTTGAAATATGAGTGGTCAACTGCAACAGGAGTCAACATTCTGAGGGCAACTCATGCAGGATACAAGTATTTTCACCTCCAGATGAAGAAAAAAAGTAAAACCAGCAAATGGTGTGCTATTTTCGTTCTTATCTTTGCTGTCATTGTAATTGTCATTAAATTACTACCATGTGCTCCTGTAAGAATTTACTGAATAAGTAGATTAAGAACTGATACCATTTGGAAAACTTTATTCCATACTGGCTATACAGAATTGCGAGGGTTTTGAAGATTATTTAGCTGAAAAAAGAAAAAGAAAATAATATACAAATTACCATGCACACCACAGCCAAACTTCTGAAAATAGCTGATATTCTGCAAAGAGCCAGGTTTTGATAGGTCACAGAAAAGCTTTGCCCATCCAACTGAATTTAAAGGCAGGTACCTGATAGGGCATACACCTGCTAAATCCAGCCAGCCAGGCACTAGCAAACTCCTACTACTGAGGGATTGCTAAAACACAGCAGAGTATTGATAGTGCCTATTAACTACTATAATATATAGCCAATGGATATTGAAATTCTACACAAAGTATCAACTCTGATTTTGAGTTGTCATAAGAAACTTAATGCCCCTAGGCTGCAGGACATCTTATGAGAAACTTTAGTGTTGCTTAAATTTGTAAAATAGCATTTTGCAAGTGGGTTAAAGCAGATGTTTGATCCAATCAACCAGTTATAAATAGCATGAGGACTTCATAATTTACAGATGCTAGAACATCCAAAAATGAGAAAGACGTCATAACATAGTATTCTAGTCTTCAAAGTATGGTTTTTTGCAAACTACTTAACATAGAAAGAGAAAAAAAATTTTCTTATGTTGACTAAAACAGAAAAAGAAAGAGATAACTAGAGGCATTAATGTCAGTCCATTGCAGGAAAACATAATAACACAAAAATGTTGAAAGATTCAGGAGTTTAGCTCGAAGGGGATTGCAAAACAATTCTCAGTTTCCGATATTTTTGCACGATTTGTTTCAGATCGTCCCAATCGGGATTAAACCTGTAGAGCGCTCGTTGAGAATAATAGGCATTTAAGGGTGAATGCAAACAATAAGACGACCTTTTGGCTTGATGAACCATATGCATTTGACGCAGCGTGTCTTCTGCTTGCATCAGTAGTTATTGTTCCTAATGCCGCCCAAATGTATTTTTACCACTTCCGGATTTCCACAATCCATTAAACAGATTATAGCAGTTGAGAAACAACATAAAACAAAAATCACCCAGCTACATCGGGTTTTGTCATAATTTAGTTGGACGTGAGTTTCCATCACAAGAGAACAAGGCCATCAGATGTCACCGGTCTTTCTGCTGTTGGTTATTTGGAGAACCATTAATGTATGCACTAAACAAAACAGAGTTTTTAGTTCCCTTTTTGTTGCATCCGGATCATTTATCCAATCACTAACTCTAAAGGTAGAAAACCCTTCAGTAAGCATTGTAAGCTGTACCTTGCATGAAGCTTTAAGCATTCTGTGTAAACCAAAAATCATGAGGAAACAATCACAGCGCTAATTTCAACTCAGCAAGCATAAAAATGTCAAACATTTAATGGAACAAATTTACAAAGGAAAGAGAAGAAATATGAAAAGAAAAGCACCTAATAGAACCCATCTAGCACTGCATAAATGAGAAAGCTTCTTAATTGAAATCTTTAATTTACTAGTATCCACATGGAGATTAGACACAATCATCAGTTGATGACCATTTCTCCTAAACATCTTCAGCAGTGTGAACCTCAATTGTAGATATATGATGCACAGTCAAAATTCCTATTACTAACAAATCCAACAGATTTGAATCTACAGAAACCTCAACTGCTGCATTGCCATATATAACATCACAAAATGCTCATCAATTTACTAGTTTTACATACGTCTATACCATGACTAGTGCACTATGATTTACTAAAAAGCTGGCAGCTTTCATGAAACCTGACAAAGATCAAGAAGCCTTCTTGCAGTTGCTGATTTCCCATCAGGCCTTCCGGAGTCAGACTTACCATGAAGCCACCCCACTGATCTCTGTGCCTCGTATACAAATTGCGAAATTCCTACATTACCCGAAAACAAAAGACTGAAATTTTCCCAATCCCGCCTTATATATGTACCAAAACCTATAAAAATTTCATTAGCATAATAGCTCAGCATTATACCAATAGAAACAATTGAACAGATTCAGGCTATGCCTAGATTGTCCGGCCCAAAAAAAAGGCAGAGATTCACCGAAATCGCATTAAAATTCACAAATTATATGTAAAAAATACATGTACGCCAATATTCTCGAGATTCTCAGATTGCTCTATGTTAAAAAGCCCAAATCACCTCACCCAAATAAAAAAGAACAAATTTTTCTTAGACCCCATTCCAGAATGCACTAATGAGAGATAGAAGATGAAGACATACTGTACCTCAATATGCACAAATTTTATAAACAAATATGCATGAATTCAATCCTGCAGATTTCCAAATTGTACAGTAATCAAAAGCACAGATTTTTGCTGACCCAATAGAAAACAAAAAAAAAAAAAAAGAACTAAATTTTTTTAAACTCCATTTCAAAATGCACTCATTGCAGGTAGTAGATGAAAACATATTCTACATAAACAAACCATAAAACCCATATAAAAAAAAAAGACGCTGGAAATAGCTCAAATTGCAGATGACAATCAAATGGCTACAGGAAAAAGGGGGAGATTTAATGTAGAGAAAGAAGGAACCTCCAGAGACAGTCTGTTTCTTAGCTCTGATATCATGAACGGTAGCAGATATTTTCCAGTAAAGAGGACGACCCGCGTAGAAGAGCAGGAGAAGAAGTAGTGTGACCAACACCAGGCGAAAAATGAGTCTTGCTCTTGCTGATGCCATTCCGTGTGTTCGGTACGTGTTTCTTAGGGTGTTTGAGTGTGTGAAAAGTGGGGATTTTAAGGAGGAGAATTCTTGCATTTCGCATGTGTTTATGTTAAGACCGGACAGGGTAATATTTATTTGATTAGTTGTTATCTATTAATGAATTTTCTTCCACTTTTAATATCAAGAACTTTAGATTTATATATATATTTTTTTTAATAGTATCTAATTCGTTTTGACAAAGCAAATTATTAGTAGCATAAGTGCATTTTTATCACGTGGCACAAATGTGTTCTGATTAAAGATTATTTGAAAATTTTTTCAAAAAATAATACTATCACTTTTTTTTTTTTTTTTGTGACATAACATACACGAAATAAGAAGGTAATTTTTACAAAATGCAATCAAGAAACGTTTTTGGCAAATAAGGGCCAATCCAAACAAATACTATCAAAAAAAACAAAACAAAATTTTCCATGATATTAAATGAATAATGTACTTCATGAGCTAGCTTACTTGATATGAAACTGCATCTCTGCCACATTGATAAGTGGGCTTCAAGCTCTCTTTATACTTGAATATTGCAGAGAGGTAAGAGTCAAACCATGAACAAAGCTAATCTGAGTTTGTTCTTGTAAGAGCTTGTTCGTGTAACAATCAAAAGAATAGCCGGGGTGGATATCAGCTAATTAGATAGATTACCATTCTTGATTTTGTTTTTGTTGTTGTTAATAATAGGTATGGTTTGTGATTAGGGAGTTATGGAGTAAGCTGCTCAAAACAAGCAAGTACTAATTACCTTCTTAAGGCCATGCCTTGTCCAAAATGAAAAGAAAAGGAAAACAATTTATGACCATTGTATTTCCTATTGTTCATGTCAAAAGAATTCCGTCTCAAGGAAACTATATGTATATATATATATATACAGCCATCGGCATCAATAACAAATGCTAATTTGGTAACTCAACTTTCCGCAGAAAGTTGCAGATACATGCTAGTAATTGACAAGTATAGTCATATTTTCCAAGGCAAAATCTTATGAAGCATGCATGATATAGTCATCATTTCACCGGAAATGCTGTTCAGTATAGAGCCCGCCGTCTTCTTCTGTTTCGCCTTGTAGGCACACCATTGCCAGGGAACTCCCAATTGGCAAGAACTCCATCCCATGAAGAACTGACAAACATTGGGTAATAGGGGTGCCAATTGCAGTCTCTTACAGGCCCTTCATGGAAATCGAGTTTTGCAACTTGAGCTCCACTCACCTACAGGACAGGACCAAGACAAGACGGTCATCCCAGCTCATGCATGCGTAGAGCAGGAAAACAAAGAAGGTGAACAAAAGTAAGACAGCATCAAATGAGAATGAAGACGTACCAAATCATAAATATATACGATAGAATCTGTAGATCCAGTGTAGATATACTTTTGCCCCGTGCTGCAAAAATTCACTTTGGATATTCAATCAGTTTGCCACTGAGAAGTCACATATGTAAAAAAGAACATCCCGTATGTCGTTCTTAGAAAAAAGGTCCAGCAGTTTCATTAACCAAGAATTGACAAAATACTTCCATGCAGTCTGTCCCTCAATTTAATTACAACACCACACCCATGCATGGGAACTTAGATCATTCTAATTGCCCAGGACATAACAGAGCCTCCCAACTCAGACATCGCAAGAGATTGATGCTCAAACGACAATTGGTTATGAGACAAGTTTGAAACTTCTAAGCTGAAGTAACAAAAGATTCAATTGACCTTGACAGTAATAACAGGGAAAACAAAAGGAGGAGAAAGCAGAGCAGGGGAAGGTGGACATCAAGATCTTCGTTTCAAAAGCTAAAACGTATATGGCCTAAAACTCAAAAGTGCACTAGTCAAAACTAATATAGAAGAATTTCTAACTCTGGTGCCAAGATTAAAATGATAATTAATAACACAGTTAAGAGGACAAAGAAAGGATTTAGTTTTTGTCTCGACAATTTTCTTTCCCTTAGAAATGTTAGGCAGAAGTGAAATTACGCCCTCATGGAGTGCCCTTCCCTTCCCATAGAAGTTCCTTTTACAGGTAGATGCAGACAGCGTATGAGCCATTTACCTATGAGCTGGAGAGAAATAACAGCGTATGAGAGTCCGCAAAACTGTATGGCCTTTATAGGTAGTCAATGATAGGTCGTTTGGATTCCTCAAATTTTTTGCACGCTCTGGATAATCCATCCATCTGTAATCCCAATCATAATCTCTACGCCATTGTACGCTGCAATCAAAGTTGGAAACATATGAGCATTGAACTCTTATACATTTTGACCTTAATAAAAGAACATATCTTCTGGCCCATGCAATAGTCATTTGACAAACCCATAAATGAGAAGAGGAGAAGAAAGCCAACAACTGGATGAAACATACGGCCATTAAAACCATTCCAAACACAGAGACTAAAATCAAAGACAAGACTCGAATTTTTTATGATATTAGTGAACGTGGAAGAATGCACATACTAATCAGCATTTGAAGACATCTTGCGAATATCCCAAAGCTTGATGACCTGATCTTTTCCATTTGAGATCAAGTAACGGCCATCTCCACGAGTATCAATGAAAGTAATTCCTTCCAGATGTCCAATAAGGACTCCAGCTGGTTTCCCTTTTGTGGCAAAGCAACGACGGTCCCAAACCTGAACTCATTATAAAATTTTATTTATCAAAAGAAAATTCCCGTTTTGCCAAAATTTTCGGCTTAGTCAAGCTGAAACATTGAATATGGTATGTCGTGCATCTCTTCCAAATATGAATATGTAAATCTATTCTAATGATGCAAAAGCATTGCCCAAAAAGTAGCAATCACAACATCTACTAACAGTTCCCATGTTAAATGAGACAATTCAGCTTTCTCATCCTGTCAAATAATAGTAACAGCAGGGCAGAAAAGCTGCAAGCATTTTGCATGTTTACACCTTATAAATGCTTTGAAAGAAAGTTACCTTACAGAGGCAATCGTCACTCCCAGAATATATCAGGTGACCAGTCTCATCAGCAAAGCACACAGCGTTCACATCAGACTGCAATGACAAGAATAAAGAAATATACTCATGTCTTTGTATGATCAGATGCCCACAATAATCCATACATATAAGCTAATGGAGTTTCACTCTAAACCAATTTTGGGATAATCCTTGTATTAAACAGCTAAGTGAATACAATTCAAGGACTCCAAATACATTTTGGTTACTCCTAACGTATAAAGCACAAGAACAATCTGGGAATACATACGGGACTGAAAATTGAAGAAGCCAAAACGAGCAAGGTTACTCTGTCCTTAGCTCAATTCATCTATGCATATGGAACAAACAAACTAAACCTTATCACAAGAAATACGCAAAGTAACACTCACACGTATGAACATCCCTCCTATATGGACCTCTAAAGGGCCTCTTGACTGCCACAAACTGCAATATAGCAGTGTAAGCAGCTTTTCTTCAATAGAGAAAAGATTAGGAAAATTTTGAGCTACCATTTGACAGAAATAAGGCAGATATCCATAAATATCTTGGGCGTTACCTTTTCCAGTGTCCATAATTGAACTGTGTCCAGCCCCCCTCCCCCTGCCCAACCCCAATGGAAAAACTAATAGGAAGAGATAACAAAAGAAAAAGAATGACAAGGAAATGTTAAACACTGTTTGGAAAATCAAGATTGGTTCCCCCCCCCCCCCCCAAAAAAAAAAGGGAAAAAAAAGGACACTTTGTTATCAACCTTACTCAACAAAAAGGCACAGGTTTGCAACACTTGGACCAGAGAAGGCACTGAATCTCATGCCCTAAGAGTTGACAGAATGAGAAAAAGCTCTGCTTACTTCCAGATAATACTATTAAAAAATCTATATCTCGAACACCACTGTCAAATTATATCCTGTGGAATCCACCACTGGAAGCAGATATATTAACTAGAGGTGGCAAAATGGGCGGGATGGGCGGGATTTGCTTGGGTTTAAAATGGAACCGAGTTATATGGGTTTGGGCCCAACCTTACCCATATGTGTTTTGGAACTAACTTGGGCGGGATCACTTTGGGATGGGTTTAGATTGATCCCGCCCAATACCCAAATCTATTTTCTACATATTTTTTTCCTTTAATTTATTTTTTATATAATATTTTTGATTTATTAAATTTCTTTTAGTTTTATTAAATAAACATGCAAGTGCTTTATACTCAGGATTATCACCAAAAATTGGATTAACAAATAAAGGAAAAGATAGATATACAATCATGACTATAAAAATTGTTAAAGATAATTTTTGAATCTAAGACTCCGTTTGGATTGGCTATTTTTTCAAAAAAATAAGTTTTTCAAATACAATGTTACAGTAATATACAATAACTCAAAAAACATCCAATCCATATTAGTATATCAAATATTTCAAAAAAATTTTATAGTAAAAATTTTTCACATACACTACTACAATAAAATATTTCAAAAACACCCCCCCAAATATAATTAATCCAAACGGAGCCCTTGCTATTTGAGCCCAATGGGTACCCAAGCATTTTCCAAAATTTCCCATCAATTAATGGGTACAATTGGGATTTGTCCCATTTTAAACCCAATATCAAATTCTAATACCCATCCCGCCCAAAGTCTCAATGGACATGGGTAACCCATTGGGACTTGGGACAAATTGCCACCTCTAATATTTAACTTACTAAAATTACAAGGTCTAATACCTCATGAGCTGGAATGCAGAGGCTCAGCCTTTTTGCTTCGAGATCATAAACATAAATGGAATTATTACTACTAGCAGCCACAAGTTCTCTGCCATCTGTTGAGAATTTCACAGAGAAAATTCCAAAAGAATAGTCATCATAGTCTGAAGCATCTGAAGAAAATTCCAATCCCTCGTGAATTTCCTGCAAAAAGGAAGCAGCAAGAAGGAACTCATTAGGAAGTGTATCTATTGCATCCAATACGCTTAATTAGGGCCTTCAAGCCTCCAATATCCCAGCAGATGTATGAAGGTAAGAGGCTTTGATAAACAATAAGGGCTTTAGTTGGCTCCACTCCTCACTAGTCTTGTCGAAAAGCCTGATAATCTAACTTTCCAACTAAATAAATGCAGACAAGTTATACCTATGCGACTACAAATAATATTTAAATACCTTAATTTCTAAATTTTGGATCCAGTTGAAAAAGTTTCCTTCTAAGAAATTCAAACTGAAAATTACCATACTTCCCATTCTCTCAAAGGACAGTCCATAAGGTATGAGGTAGATGCACAACTATAGAGGAGACAAAAGATATTCCAAATAGATATAAATCATGAGCAACTAAAAGATTCGTGCTCCAAAATAAAGATTTTTTCTTTCCAGTTTGTTTCTGAAATTAATAATAGTAGAATTTCAAAACATACCGTAACATTTGCAAGAGATTCTGTTGCAGCAGATCCAACATCAACAATATGAACTATGGGAGATATACTTGAGTAAGCCTGTCAAATGAACTAAAACCTTATCAGAGAATAGAAAAGAAAATTTGAAGTGGCAGTTTACCAATGATGTTAATTACCAAACGAAATGCCAAACCAACACACAAAAAGGATACATAAGTTGCAAGCCACTAATAAGATCTTTCAAAAATGTCTATTTTTGCTTACTAAATATAAAGCAATGGATGTGTCCTGAAAACAACTTAAATGACTAAAATTACAACACCCAAGAGAAAAATGCGCAATTTGTAGGAAAATTCAGTGTGAGATATAAAGCAACCCTTCCCATTACATAAAGGAAATGACTTTGTGGGATTAACAATATGCCCATATAACTGCAAATATACACTTGTCAAGACAAAAGCATTGAACTTTTCACAGTCCTATTAACAGTTGGTGGCAAAACGTTGGTGCTCCTTACAAAAAATAACTCCTACTTTTCCAAGCCTTTAGTACTTTACTTCCAATCCTGATATCAACGAACTACCCATGCTCAATCTGAATGCAATTCCGAAAACTTACAAGAAAACGACGATCTGGGGATAGGGATGTATCAGTGATTGTCCATCGCAAGCTTCTAGCTCTAATGTCCTTCTGCAGTCTCCATCCCTTGTCAACATTATATATTTTAATCTGACTTTCCTGTTCAGGAAAAGAAAAAATCCCATTAGCCAAATCAATGAATACCAATAAGGAAAAGGCCCTTACTAAATCTTCCTCGAACAATCATCTTTCAACAGAACAAATGTCATCAATACCTGAAATGCAGCAACAAACAGAGAACCATCTTCTGAAAATTGTGAAACATATGCACCACTTGGCATTCGATCAACCACTGAAGGACCATTAATAGGCATATACCGACTCAAAACATGACAACAGTCTCCTGATGAGAATCTCCCTCTCCCAGAATAATTCCCTTCCCTTCCCACCAACATTTGCACAGGTGAAACGGGCAACCTTGCCTTACCCGGTACCACTTTTCTGAAACGTTCATGCGCAGTTGACGTATATTTTGTGAGTAGCGCTATCTCATGATTAAGATAACTATTTTCTTCACTGATCCTCTGCCTACCAGATGATCCCTCAGCTCCATTTCCTCTATCACAACCATCCAAACGCTTTCTAGTCCAAGTCATTTTCTAAACAACCTTTGCCTCCCTTCTTTTAGTATGCAGGCTCTAACAATTAGCAGCTTCCTATACCTATTTCACCCTCCTTTCCAAAATTAAGCTCAATAAACCTTAAAGGGCCTTCAAATTTCACCTTATTAATCCTGCCAAGCAAGAACAAAAAAAAAAAACAAAAAGCCACCCAGAAATCCAGGCGCACACCCACACGCACAAAATTTAGAATACAAACAAGAATGTCATAAGCATGTAAGCAAAAGTCGGTAGAAAATTACTAACCATTAAAAGGGCAAAACTTTGAATAGTCCAAGAGCTTAACAATGTCAGCGGCTATCTATCATTAGGTACTTAATAGAAGAAAAGGCAACTTTACTATAAACTGGCGTAAGAAATTCCAAAATCATGATCATTTTATACAAACAAAATAGTATGTACGTAAGCAGTGACGTAAGAGTAGAAATCCCTTTAATCCCATGACGATAAATTAACCAATTTCAATCCAAGAAAAGTGGGAAAAAATGAACTTTGTGGAATCAAGATGAAGATTGAGAATGAGATTACCTTGAGAGAAGAGGGTCAGACCAAAAATGGCAAATTTCTTTGGTTTGGGATTGATAAATAATAAATGTAGGGAGATTACGATGATGATGACGGACATGACTAGTCAAAGGACTGTTTGAGTTCACTCTTCTTCACACCTGGAACCAAAGTTAGGGAGTCGAGTGTAGTTCACGCGCGAGAGTTAGCAGTTGAGTAGTAAAAATGCCTTGAAAGTGTCGAACTCGAATTCATTGAATTTGAGTCGAGTTTTTAAATACAATACTAGATGGCTCCTCGAACGAGCTTTTTAATTTTAATTTTTTAATATATTATTATTATTATGAAATTCTTATGTCAGAAAAAGTGGTTGAATTTATGAAATGTTTCAAGTCATATAACAATTTTTAACGGGACAATAATATCTTTTTGCTCAAAAATTGTCAAGAAAATAAAAATTTCTGACTTGGACTTGAGAAGTTTTATATTGACTCGAGCCAATGCAAGTCGAGCTCGAGTTCTATGAGCAATCATTGAGTTCGACCTCGAGTTCCAATAATATTACATGCTCGAGTTCAAGTATCCTTCTTCGAGTTCGACTTGGCTCGATTACAACCTAGCCGCAAGGCATCGTGCTAAATTTCTTGAAAAGAAGCCTCCATTTTACTAACGCTTTTCAATTTCGTGCTAAATAGTTTTTCCAATTTCTAACTTTGACCATTTGCTAGGCGGAGATTTTACGCTTTTACTCTCTGTCGTCTTCTGAATTACATTACTCACCATGTGTTTATTATTTTACGATTTGGCCTCAATTATTTACAAAATAGATAAATAGACCCATAATAGTTTCATGTCTGCACAATTGTACATATGTATATTTTTTGGGAATGACCTCACCAAAGATACCTATACTCTAGAGGGAAAAAAATTATATTTTCCAAAATCTTGGGAGTGTAGTTGCCCTTGTCCAATACTTAAATTAGTTTAGTTGGCAACGTTAAGGATGTAAAAATTGTTTATGTCATAATTGAAAATTATTTAAATTGTTTAAATTATTTAAATTATCCAATACTTAAATTGTTTAAAAATAGTTTATGTTTTCACATTTGAGACATGTAAATCACCTAAAAACAATTAATATCACAAAAAAGTAAGCTTTCTTGTTAGAAAATTTAAGTATGGTATTTTTTCAAGGCCCTCAATATTACAGATGTTAATTTTCAATAAAGATATTATATGTTTCCTATTTCACTATTTAGGCAGAATACTTTCGACAAAATGTCCAAGGGTGGATTTCAATTTGAACCCCAAACTATTTAGGCAGAATACCTCATATGATCCTCATTCTGAATTGCTGACCCAATTCTGACCGGAAATCTTTTTTTTTTTTTTTTAAATAATGTCCGCACGTCCCCATGTGGTATCTGCCCATCCCCAGTTTCATTGCATCTGAAGTCAACTACAGAGAGCGAGCATAAAAGAGTTCTGAAATGTCCTTTTTTTCCCTTTTTCTGTGCTTTGAATTTTTCGATTGTTCTCAAAATCAGCCCACTCGTAGATAACTCAAGACTGGGCTGGATTAGTGCTGGCTCCCTGAGAAAAATTCAGAACTTAGCTGTCCATTCAAGATTCTCCATCCCACATGCTGAATTATTCATGGGATGATGAGATCATGAGAAAGACCGCCCGTGTAGCGCATGATGAATCCTTGTTCGGTTGATGGCTTAATGCCTTGCTGAAGAGTGAGTGGAACTAATTTGAGTGAAAGAAAAGAAAAAATTCATTGATTCTGCATAACTGCAACGACATTTCGAGTTACATGAAAAACTCTTTATCTATCCTACCGTGCCATCCTGCTATTGTGTTCTGTCGAAATCTCAGAATGCTGGAACACCTCCTGCAAATTCCAGTAACATGGCTGTTCACCATTATTGCCAGGAGCTGAAATATGCATTTGTCAAGAAGGAGATTTCGGCCAGCTTTGTTGCATGATGTAGATTTTGCTTCGACTTTTGCTCACTATGAAATCTGATCATATGTGATGATAAATTTTGCTGAAATCTCACTCAGATGTCTGAACCCTCATCAAGTAATACAATGATCTACCAATTCTATCCGTTAATGGAGGCCTGAACCTCCTCCAGTGTTTTACCCTTGGTTTCTGGCACAAATCTTGCCACAAACAGCACGGTAAGAACACAGAATCCAGCATAGATGAAGAATGTCCCTGTGATTGAGTGTCCAAAAAGATGTAGGGTCAGTCAAAGAGCAACGCATACAGGGGAATCCATCCAACTGTTATATGCTGGAAAGTAGCATTCATTCCAGGCAAATTTTGTCTACCTGTGGAACTCCAGCTCATGAGAAAGTTGAAAGTGAAGGAAACCGCCCAAGCACCTATCCAGTTCACCAGCACCACCAGGCTTCCAGCAGCACCCTTCACGTTTATCGGGAAAATCTGCAAGAGGGAAATGTCATGTTTCTGGATGGAGTTGAATTACTCTGGGATGCAATTTTTGAGTTTAATCTAACTAGGTTACCTCTGACATTATCACCCATGGGACAGCTCCCATTCCAATTGAGAACGCTGCTATGTAAATCTGAAAAATAATGCACTTCATTAATGATAGGCTCACAAGAATATCCTGCAACTACAATAGTTGAGAATGTACCAGTACTCCAGAGACAGCAAGCAATGGCACCCATTCAAGCAATAAATTCTGGCCCTGATCCAGTAAAGGAAGAATGCAGTGAAAAATCTTGAATTAAACATGAACTCGAAACTAGAAGTGATCTAACATTCCCCTTAAACTTACCTTGAGATAGAAAGAAGCACCAGTCAAGAAGCAGCCAATGAATGTGCCTGATGCTGACACCTGATAATGCAAGACTATCGTTACTAAACTTCTGAACTAAATATGCTGAGAAAAACCAAGGAGATGCAGTAGAGAACAGGTACTCACCATTAGAAGCGGTCTTCTTCCAGATTTGTCCATCAACAAGGCTCCAACAACGGTTAGGAGTACCTGCAACATAAAATTAGCCAGTTTAGATACTGAGATTTCGCGCGCATTTTGGATTTTCAATGATTCCTGATATACACCATTTATCAACACACCTGGACTATGGCATAGGCCACTGTTCCTGTCTTACCCGAAGAAAGCCCTGCAGTTTTGGACATGGATGATTATTAATGACCAACTTCAGAATCATCACTTTAGGTAGATAATAACACACTCAAAATTCTAAATTACCAGCTTCTGCAAAGGTTTCACTAGCATAGAAACTTATTCCATTTATTCCAATGAACTGTTGGAATACCATTAGTCCCACACCAATCTGAACAAAAAGAAATTTTAGGAACAGTTAGCTTAAATAGACAGATATTAAAATGCATGACTGAAAACTTAAATCAGATTGAAGAAGTTTCTTACAATTACAGAACGTATGTATTTTCTGTCGAACAAATCCAGCATTCGAGATTTTGGAAGGCTTCGAAGAGTAACATTATAAGCCTGCCACTGAAAGAGTAAGATTATTAGGCTACCATTAAATTTATACTGACTCATACCATAAAAATAAATTCAAATCTGGGAAGATACGCAGAGAGGTATATACTTCAATTTCTGCAGCTTCGCGAGTAATGTCAGCATCTTTGCCACGAAGCCTCCTCAAGGCAACCAGAAAATCTTTCTCTCGACCAACATTTGCCTGCAAGTGCAATATCTCATTCAACAAACCTATTTCTGATGATAAAATGCAGTAGAAAAAATGTTCATTTCATGGAATCTTACCAGCCATCTAGGTGACTCAGGGGTGAAGAATAGGCCCACAAACAGGACAATGCATGGAAGAATACCTTCAAGTAAATCAAATCAATAATCAAATTTTTTCTTCCATGATTCATCTAACTTCGTTGTCAAAAATCCTAATTATTTACTTCCAAAAACATATAGTAATTGTTTCAAACTTACCGGTCAGGGCTAGAGTTTGCCATGATACGACGGTTCCTAGCAAATATGCAACTGATGAACCAGAAACAATCATGAGCTGCAGAACAAACGAGGGAAGGTGGGATTTTGTGTCAATGAACACCTGCTCTTCATGAATAATTCAGCAAGAGAAATAGCAAACGAGATTTTATGCTTCTCCAACCTGATTTATGGTTGCTAGACCTCCTCGAAGATTCTTTGGAGCTATTTCAGCTATAAACACGGGGACCTATTCAATATGTAAGACAAGGTAGAAACATCAGGCGCCAAAATGATCCAAATTTAACGAACTTATCTATGAAATATGTAAATAAATTCCTTTTCACTGCTGATTTACAAGATCAAATAAGCACTTACTGCATAAGAAAATATTCCAATCCCATATCCTGTGCAGAACCTTCCAAAATCCAGGATCAAAGCACCCTGTATCATACCAGAGAATAATTTTACATACTTATTCTTCCATACCGTACTATGTGGTCCTTGCAGTTGAACACTGTATTCTAATTGAAGACAGAAGAGTAAATAAGACGCGTACCGTAGAAAAATAGACTGCAAGCCATCCAATGACACAGAAGACAGCTGATATTCTCATTGCCTAATCAACAAGCACATGAAAAAATTATACTTATGAGGCTGATAAAGAAAATTGCAAGAACAAAGGGACAATACAACTTGCTTTTTCTGATTCCTCCAGAGTCACAAAATCTCACTTATTAACCCTTACAAAATTTTCAATTTGTTATCAAAAGAAGCAATAAAATAGCATACAACTGCACATACCCCTTTCCGGCCAACGAAGTCTGCAATTCTGCCGCTTGTGATTCCTCCGATCATAGCGCCAATTGTTAATATAGAACCAAACATAGAGAACTGCAACAAAAGTAGCAAATAATTGAGCTCCATTCAACTGAAACTGAGACCACTTTTCCTCTATCGAACAGAATTTATGTAAAAGAATGACATACCTCTGCTAGAGATAGATTCAAATCTTCCCTGATAGCAGATTGAGTAGGTGCTGAGTATCCCACCTGCAAAAGAATTAGCTTAAGCTAAATAACCTATTTTTGTTCCCTTTTTTTTTTAACTGATTTTTTTGGTAGTCCTGATCAAGACGACGCAACAAGAAGAAACGAAACATGTTAATACGGATTCCTTTTGAGATTCAAGAAACTGTTTTCAGCAGCAAGAAACGAAAAACACCTAGAAAATAATACTTACACACGATCCGAACTCGAAGGAACCGCAGACAGCTACGCATGTGCTCAACAGCACCATGGCAATTGAACCATTTTCTTTATCTGCCTCTGGTGAACTGTCTTCAGAAACGACCATTTTTCCATTCTGAATAAAGGGCTTCTCCAAATCCTCCAGAATATTGTTATGACTAATACCATTTTCAATATCCTTAAATTGATCAGTAGCCATATCTACAAAAATCTCAATGCAGCAGCTAATACTACAGCTTCTAGAAAGAAAAGCTAACTAGTCTATGTGGAGACGAGAAAGTGGCAAGGGGTGCATGAGACTGAGGTTTCTTGAGGCCTCTATATAGTACATAGATAACATGCAAGCCTGAGGTTCCTGGCTAGATAATTACGGTATTAATGGTCTCATGAATCAATGGTGAGTAAAAAATCTAGTGGTCATTGTTGTCCACTTTGACCCTCTGATCTATTTTTTGTCTCCAACTAGCCCTTGAGCATTTCAAAATGTATAGTTTAAGGGCTTCTTGCCCTTTTAGACAAAAATCCAGACGAAATTAAGGGCCAATTTTGCTCAACAATAATCAAAAGCATCGAAAACTTAATCAAAAGCATCGATAGCAGGAGTAGAAGTTTTGAAAAAAGAAAACTCCTCATTTTCTTTACACTCTTCATCAAATTTCTCTATAAAATTTCTAAATTCATTGATTTCATATCCGAGTGCCCAAGTTTCATCAGATTTTTCATGTCCCTCTTGATGAAAAGTTCAAGGAAAATGAAGGCTACTTTTTGTTAAGTTCTCAATGCTTTTGATTATGGTCGGATAAAAATGCCCTTGGATTCCGAAGGTTTAACATGGCCTAAAGTCCTTAAACTACACATTTTAATTGTTTAGGAGTCAATCTTTAATTGTTTAGGATAAAAAATAGATCAAGAGCCAAAATGGACAACAATGACATGTCAGGAACTTCCCAGATTGTTTACTCATCAATCAATGATTGGATGTTCATTAAAAAAAAAAAAAAGCATAAGATATTTGAAAAATCTGTAAGAAGCCGGGATTGGAAAAGCTGTCACTGACGTGTGATCTTGTCAGACCAACTTGACCTGTTGACTGAGGCGGGCGTGCCATTTTAGCCATGCACTGGCATATGGATTCTGCAACCTTGTTGTTTTCTTCTGATTTGGAGTTAGGAATATCGGAGTGGGATGGGACTGGAGATATTGTCGTTTTGCTCGTGAAATCAGACTGTCCTAAAAGAGTAAATTCGTCCGACTCCCTCGATCCTTCAAACTATATTGTAATTATGTAACCTCCCCAGATACTTTCTTTTAAGTTATATCAATATCATTATCAAAAAAAAAAAAAAGTTATATAAATGTCTACTTAAAAGTCTTTTTTTTTTTTCTTTTGAACAAAGTCTATTATAGAGGTTTATATTATTGTATACAAAAATCCTTTCGGCCTCCCAAATTTTTTTTAATCGATGCTAAGGGACAGAAAAGTTACAAGTAAGGATTGAACAAATTTATTAACAAAGGAAAAAAATATATACAGTAAGAGGCTCAGTGCAAATGTTTTTATGATTACAAAAAAAGGGTTTTTCCACATGCAAAGTTTAATTCCTTTAAAAAGCTCCAAATACAATCTGCCGGAATCGCAAAGGTAAAAAATAAATTAGTGAAATTGAATTTGACAAAATTCAATGTTTCAAAGTGTGGTTTCAGCACCCCATTTACTCAGTCAATTTAGAATAGGCCCTTTAAACATATGATATGATAAATTACAAAGTCGGGAAGGGTTAAATTGCCTGGTAAAGTGGGAGGAATTGTAAAATCAAAAAATTACAAGTGCTAAACAGGAAACAAATGATCAAGATTTAAGAAGTAGAAGACATTGGATTCTTTTTTTGAGGACCATTTGATCAATTCATTTCTATTAGGAAAATGGGCTGGCTTAGAAAATAGTGGAAATAGTAGTATATTCCTTATTGTCTATTTTATTAGAGAAAATCCTTGGATTACTCAGATCCGACTTGGCGGTCAATGATTTGCTTACTATTCAACGTTAAGATGATCGGTGCCACAGAATCCTTTTGTCTTCGTGTGAGGCTGTTGTACAGGTCTCACCTCACTAGTTTGGTCACATCTCATATCTCATTATGAATATTAAGCATTGTTGTACTTGCAAGTGGTTACACCAAATCAATTGTTTGTCGAAGACAAAAAAAAAAAGAAAAAAGAAAAAAGAAGAAGATAAACTAGAACCAAACAAGTGGACCAACTTGCCACAAGAAAATAAACATCATCATCCCTTTGGAATGAACACTAAGGCCCTGTTTGCACTTGAGTTTTTTGTCAAGTTTATCTGCTACAAGCTTTTTAAAAACTTTAGCTGCAGTAATCTCAAAAAATTCAAAAAATTTTTTTAAAAACTTCTACAATAAGTTACAGCAAAGTTTTAAACAAACACCCAAAAAACTCGCTTGCCGAACGGGGTCTAAGTTATACAGAATTTGGCAAGCATGCCATAATTTTACAGCACATCAATGCCAAAATCAAGGTTTTTATATTTTATATGAACACATTTTTCGATTATCATTTTAAATTATATACGTTAAATCACTATAATAATAGTTTTTCTTTTTTACAAATACTCCAGAAAATAGCAACTCAAACGGGCTTATTTCTTGATTTCCTGCATCCACCTAACTACTCTTTTTATGCCTATCCGACGACCACCGGTGCAGTGAACAGTTTATTTAACTAATGGTTCATTGTCTTGATGCTCAAGAACTTGGAGTTCAGACTTACAAATGAATGCCCAGTAGTTTCATAATTTAAATTAAATATGGATATAAGGACGGCAATATCAAAAAAAAAAAATTCAGATGAAATTGTTAAAAATTAAGTCAAGGGGGTCCAAAGTTGCCATTTTAAATCAAGACAAGAAATAAACCAAATTCCAGAGTTGGCTGGCCCCCCAATAGTGGCCAAATCCAGCCCCTGAAAGCATGGACCAACTTTTCAATTCTGGGTGGGAATAACAAGAACCACCTTTTTTTTTTTTTTTTTTTCTTTTTGTGTATGCTCAATGTTCATCACATTTGGCCAAAAGACATTTGACTTTGGGGGCATATAAGGGACCAGCATATTGTTTGATTAGACTGATCTTTCAAAGATGACATAACTGATAGGATAACACCCCCCACTCATTCTCAGGAGGTCCAGGGGGTCTTTACTTCTTAACAGCGGGACACCCTGTAGATTTTTTTTATCTCACATCGGAATTGGGGGGTTGGGTTAATGGGTAGATAAGTCCCCTGAACACGCCTTTAAAAGTTGCTGACTTTTAAAGGTTGTTCGAAAAATTAGGTTTATTTATTTCAAAAAGTCTGAGTTTCCTCAACTTTGGCAAAAGAAAAGAAAGATAGGATAACACCACCCTCCCATTTCCGCTCTAGCTAGTTTTCTGAACTTTCTGTAACAACTTTGCATGGACTTTGGTGTCACCAAATCATTTGCGAGGAGATGCAGGAAGTAATCATAATACGGACGTCAATCTTTCTTTACTGCACCATCTTTTGTTTTTTGCACAAATTAAATGCCAAGTTGTCTTCCAATTGTTGGTGTATTAAATTAGTGAACTTAACAGTACATGCATTCTTAAGATTCGATGGGCGTATCGATTGCTTGAGCTTTGAATCCATGACATCATTCAGAACAGATAGATGACTTGAATTGACAATCATGTTACTTTTTGGCGACATTAGAGTTTAGACAAGGACACAAAGCCAAGTTTAGCTAAAGTCTGTCTGTTGGGAACAAATTCATGTGTTTTCTTGCTCATATGTTGACACTGTCGAACCACCAACAACAACAACAATAATAATGACAATAAAGAAATACAGTAAAATTTCGCGGTTGGAAATATTTTGGATAGTAAATTATTTGAGATAATTTTTTTTAAAGAAAAAAGATTACAGTAACGCTTTCTTAATGTAATATCTGTAAAATAAAAAGACAATTAAAAATATATTTGTGATGTAAATAAATAAATTTGTGCAAATAATCGACTATCCAAACGCACACGGACCACTCAAGCTTGCGTCTAGTTTTTTCAGTAGTTGCAATCTTTCTTTTTATGTACATAAAGCGATGCGCGGAAAAAATAGTTTTGAACGATTTTCCCAAAAAATTTTGGACCGAACATTTTGGCCAGCTGAATCCCAGCCGCAAATACGAAGGAGAGGAGAAAATATGTTCGGGCATTAGTAGTCAAAGTTCAGAAGCACATGAATGAACTCGTTCAAACTTCTGTGCTGAATTTTTTTTTTTTTCCCTTTTCTTTCTTTTTAAGGCCTCTATAATTACTAGCATGATCATTATCATTAGTTTTTTTTAGGCAGTTTGGTTCCTTTCATAAGAGCTATCAAGTTCTTAAAGCAGAAGAAATCCTGGATCCTGTGCCAGTCAAATTTAACAGCAAAACATTCATATGAAACTGCATAAATTCAAATCTTTAAAAGGGAAGATGAGAATTTGTCCGCAAATTGATGAACTGTCTTATCAGAGAAACTTGGGACAGCCAAGTATTCGAATTTCAGGGATATATTCCCCATAATCAATACAGAACATAAATAAATAAATAAATAAATAATGAAGCTACTCACAGTTCCAAGTCAAGAACACACCTACTATTAAGTGACACTTGAAATTATTTTGATGCCATGAACCGAGTAGCTAGGATAGGATCGTAAAAACATATAACATTTCTATTCTACCAAAACTTGATACAGAAAAAAAGAGAAATCTACAATTGGTACAACGTTTAAGAACAAAATACAGGAGCAACATCGATACGCCAGGCTGTCTTTTCAATCAAGGGAAAAACAATATAATCCTTCCAACAATTGAAACCATGTACCGTCGGTTTTTGTATGCCATGCTGAGTACCATTTCAACTTGTTGGGTGCCTCCAAAACCATACAAATGCTGCATATTCCACAGCCAGCTCAACTTCGAGCATCAAGGCAAGAACATAACATTCACCACCTTGTGATTAATCACCTTAATCCCTAAATCTTTACTGTACATTGCGGTATCATTCCATCTACATTCCGGTACACCTGCTCTGGATTGGAGCAACTTACAACACTACGAATTCTGTTGCAAACACTTGCGAATCGTCGTGGCTACTTCACCAACCGTCTCAGGGTGGAAGAGGACGGCGCAGAGTCCAATACACACAGTAGCAGCAGTTACTGCAAAAATGAGAGGCCGAGAGGAAAAACCCGTTTTAATCAACAAAGGACTGCAAGATTTTCCCGGTCGTTCACTAACGTTTACTCTCATGACCACCTCTCCGGTCAGAAGAGGGACCGTTGTTCCTCCCTCGTGAGAAGAAGATATGTCCACTCTAGCAGTTAACTTTGCCTTACTTGTTACCTCCTCACCCTGCAATTTCAAAGTCAATGTCTCGTTCAGAAAAAGGAAAACATGTTTAATCAGCATAGAAAAGGATACCAGTGAACAGGCTCCAGCTGCTTTAGGGTCTAGACAGGAATCTGTACCCAGAAGGGAAAAAAACATGAAAAATAACAAAAAGAAAAGGAATAAAGAAGTTCCACCAGTCTTGGTGCAAAACTCAAAATTTGGATGTTTGGAAAAAAGAGTCCAGCTTTCAAAATGTCGACTCCAGTGTACTCCAAGACATCAAAAAGTTCATGAAAAATTAACAGGGCAACATCCAATTATAAGCAGATAGTCGTAACCTTCAAATTTGATGACACAGTAATCAATCGCCTAAATGATCATAAATGACCCACAACCATTTAGGGGCAGCGGAAAAAGCCTTCACCTGGCTGTTTGATGTTGCAACAGATGACATATGATCCAGGGAGCTTCGATTGAAAGACCTTTCCCCTAGCAAAAACTTTCTTGAATTATTTAATTGATGTTCATTTCGTCGCAATTTCTGATAAAGTATGTCTCTTGCCTTGTCCAAATTCATCCACAAGTGCTCCATATCAGCATCAGTGATGTTGGTTGCAACAAAATTCTTGTCGATCAAAACTCTCGTATAATACACCACTCTGTCCAGTATGGCAGTAGACTCATTTTCTATTAGAAAATTCAAAAGATTAGTAAACCTTTTGATCTGCACAGATGTGAGAAATTGCGTAGATGATTTCATGACAGGCTTCTTCAGTGACCATGCTACATCCATAATAAATTCTGAAAATTCTGTTTGTCTCAAGTCAGAAACTCCACATGAACTAGTAGCTGAAAGCTGTAGTCCTTTAATACATGGTTTAGCAGCAAATCTTTGCTGCATTATATTCATTTCTGCACAAATTTCTTTGTCGCCGATAAGGACAGGAATAAAATTCGAAAGGCCAAATTCATTCTCAACCTACAAAGACAAGTTTCAAGGACCTAAATCTCAGTTCAGAAAACCTCTTGCATTTCCAAAATAAGTAGTCCTAGTATAGCCACAATAATGGGCATATAATCAGAAGTAGAATTTATATCTTTTCTCAAAGTATTCTTAATAAGAAAGTCATGATCAGAAAACTATAGATACATATTAAGACATACAATTAAAAGGTGTCCAGTCATTTAAAAAGAGGATTTACAGGAAGTTCTACCTCAACAAATGCAGGGCCAAAGATTCCAGGTTCCGTTTGAGGAACAGATATCTTGAATGAATGATGGTTTAGGCT
The DNA here is from genome assembly GCF_036785885.1 of Coffea arabica. Taxonomy (NCBI): domain Eukaryota; kingdom Viridiplantae; phylum Streptophyta; class Magnoliopsida; order Gentianales; family Rubiaceae; genus Coffea; species Coffea arabica. The sequence goes on along the minus strand of NC_092314.1, from coordinate 2,096,505 downwards.
ACCAGCATCCCCTTCAGTCTTACCGCATGATGATGAAACACAAAGATCATGGGCTAGATATTTTCCCATGAAAGATACAAGGAACCTGCATGGACAACACACATTATATTCATATAATCTCCAAAAAGAACCAAAGCAAGCATGGTCCGACCAACAGTTATACCATCGCTTTGCTGACATTCTACATTCATAGGCAATTACATAGTCACTTTGAAACAGCATATTAAAAGTACTTTAGTGAAGATGCAGCTTTTTGGCTTCAATAAAACCACTAAATAAATGAATCCTTCTGTTCTCTCACATGCTTCAATCATACTTGTTCTTAAAAGGAACCTTGTATTTTCTCAAACCCCTAGCACATGTATTATCCTTGAAACTACAAACATCAAAATACATAAACTTACATCACACAAACCGGCCGAGGCAAAACTAGAAGCAGTTATCTTTGCACCTTATAATTTGGCCTTAGCATAATTATATGAGTGATTGTCCAAGATGAGTGCAGAGAAACAGTTTTACTACTATCTCTTTAAGTAAAGCTGCAGTGACATACCGAAGTTTAGACGGAAGAAGGTTACTTCCACAGGCAACAAACTCCATTGGCTTTCCAGCCTCAAAGCATGTATGATGAACATGATGGAGCTTTGGAGCCTGTTCATTAACCTTAACTTTGAAGAGAGAACTTCCACCTGTTTCAATACACAATTAAATGAACAATTACTGCAAATTCAAGGATTTTATAGCTTGATGATGTCCTGGTTTAAAGAACCATATCCTTGCCAAAGAACTACAATATGTATAGTTCAGGTTTTAGGAGTCAGACTCCTAGGGTTGCTTCTATAAGTACAATAGCAATAAACCCTGATATTAAAGGATACTGGTCTACCATTCTAAAATAGGAAATCGCAGCAACATAACAAAGGTCATCCTGATTAAGAATAGTAACCTAACCTTGATTTTCAGATTATAGTTCCACATACAACAACTTCCGGCTTTGATTATTTCCTAATTGAGCCTTTTTTTTTTTGACAGGGTTCTGAAAACAGATGATATTTTTTATGACAGAACCAAGAATCCCTTAACATCTTTGTCCATGTTATATGATGAAGGATTATATCAAAGCAATTTGAAATTTGTGCAAATGCAAATTTAAGAAAAAAGTTCCACGTGAAGTAAATATCTATTACATTTAAAAAATGTGTGACCTAAAAATTTCATGTGGTTCAAAGTTCTATGCCACAGAGACAACTGATAGCAGTACCCCTGAGTCAGCCAATAATTACTCCATGGTCTTCTGAAAGATAGTAGCCATGATCATAACCATCAAAAGGCAAAATAGTAGTTAATCCTTGGATACCTTACAAGCAGTACTGCAAGGGAAATGAGTACATGGCAAGTAAAATATGATGGTCCATCGCAAATGATATCTAAACTGACAAGTTACCTTTTATCACACGGAATATCATGTTGTTAAGATAAATATAAAAAGTGTCCCGGCCAGATAGCATGCTTCCAGGAGAGAGAACCAAGTTGTGCAAGCACTCAGCTGGCTTCTCGGATAACTGCTCAATGCAATTAAATGCAGGAGTTAGATTAAGGAAAAGTCCTATCAATTAGACATTTGAATCCACAACCCGGATAAAAAAGCATGGCCATAACTCAGTGATTTTTTTAATTATTTATTTTTTATAGCACGGCAGGGTGGGATTTAAAAAGGAGGGAAGGGGAAGGGTGGATTTGAACCCAGGACATCAAATTCCTGAGGCCATAACCCTGCGATGTTAAATGCAGAGCATTCACAGGAGTTAACGAGTGAATTATCAATGCACAATGTGATCTATCATAAAAAAAGAGGTTCAGATAAAAAAGGCAATTAATCTTTCAGTAAAGTTAGTGTGCTATTGATTTTCAAACTTTGTTGATGTTAAATAACGACAAAGACAATAGGGCGAAACTTCATATACATTACCTTAACCCACATAAACTTGGGCATTGCAATGAACACTGTCAATATTGTACAGCCAGGGCGGATGTATCCCTCCAATTCAACAGGCATGCTAGCTAACCATTGAAATATCTGCAAGGAACATTCAGCCCTTAGTCAAGTAAATTGTAACATACTTTTGCAGAAATATGCATCATCCTCGCACTTATATACTAAACTGTAATAATAATCCTTTAATACTTGGTGCCGGAGTCGTCGAGGAAATTCTGCAGGATTCCAATCATAAAGCTTGAAAGAGATGCGACCAGTAGGACACTACAACAAACACAAGATCAGGAAACACTAACTCAGTAAGCTCGCAAGAAGAATTTGGAGGTACATGACGTTAAGCAACAAAGTTGACGAAAACCAACCACAGAAGAAAATGCATTTTTGTTGTCACAGAAAGACGGGGAGCGACTGTATTTAGGATTTTCTTTCTCTCCGTAGATCTGAGTGTCACCATAAGATCCAGAAGTTACAATGCTATTGTTCTGAATATTCTGTGAATCATGAGCTGAGCAGAGTGTTGACTGTTGCCCTTCAGATTCCAACAATGTTTCCTTCTCTGCATTTTCACTACTCAAGCAAATGCCATCTGTGTCATGCAAAATTCATTTAGGCCATGAAAAAACTAAACAGCTATGTTGCATGATGCAAGCATAGGAAGAATTGAAAGAGGGACATCGCAAGTTAGAAAAAATCAAGTGCTTTTCTGTATTTATTTGTCAGTGTTGAATCGGTGTTGTTGCCATTGACCAGTCTATAACAGGACAAGCCACAAGATTAGCACCACAAATGGCATATTTAAAATGCAGAAACACAGCAGGGGTTTTCATGCTTCTAACAAGTGGGTTCAAAACTATAATACCTTTTCCTGCATCATCATCACCGCTAACATCTTCGGCCACAGTGGTCTGCTGATGTTCCGTTTCAACAGTGCCTTTAGGATCATTGGGTTTCCTTCGTCGTCTATTATTGTGACGCTCTAATTTCCTTCTACAGCTACGCTTGCCCTCATCAAAATCAGATAAAATATGAAACCTTCAAAACAAATTCCATTGTTAACTGATGACTCGAGTCAATTGGAAGACAAAAAACATGAAATCTAGTTAGTTTTAAAATTCCAAAAAGTCTAAGTCTGGTTGTCTCTAGCTCAAAATAAAAGAAAAAAAAGGAGGGAAACTGGACAATTCATAGATATAAAGTTAACATGCACAGATTAAACAAATAACAATCTGAAAATGATGGCTGAAGTAATATGCGCTCTTAACTAAGCAGAGACTAGAAAACTTATGTACGCAGAGCACAAAAGCATAATAACAAGATGAGTTCTCAATGTTCATGGAAATTTAGATATAAAAAAAAATAATAATTAACCGTATTGAACGAAAATTGATCAGATAATATCCCAAGGAGTAAGAACAAAGTCGATTTTAGCCATGGAATCCACAACTAATCAGGAGAGCAATGTATCTGAAAAAGTGGGGAAAATGGTTAATATTTGAAGTCATCTGACAAAAACAGTTTCAAATGTCTGCGTTGTTTTAAAAACTGGAGCTGCAGTATGGAGCTGTAATTCTAGATGCACTCTACGTCAGTTTACTGAGGACTCCTTTGGCATGACTACATCTCAAACTGAACCCTTAATAATAGGAGCATCGCAAGGTGCTTTTCAAAATCATCTTTTTCTTCCTCTTAAACAGACCAAATCACTAGTTGAAAAAAAAAAAGCAAAAAACAAAAGCTTAAAATAACTAACAACTTTAGCAAAGTCATAATCAGCTTATTTTAAACAAATGAAAATAAACCCTGAGTATCACCACCAATTTTCTATTGCCTTTTCTCGTAGTAATAACTTTTCATCCCCTCCCCCCACCCCAACCGCCTCTGGGTTTGTATTGCCAATTACTATCTCAATCATTTCTTTCACCCCATCTGGCATATTATCACTACTAAGCCACTAACTCCCAGCTTATTATGAAAGTCCCTATCCTTGTTTAAATGTCTAAGGAGAAGCTTAAATTTGAACTGCATAACTTTGTCATCAGTAATAAATGTCTCGTCAACTACATTCATTTACTTTGGATCCTATTTCAGCTAAGATCAATTAAGGTCATTAGGTCCTCATTCCATGTGTCTTGTAGTAGGTGCAACCAAACATGAATGCAATTTTCACCTATTACCTAAATACTTATAATGGTGCAACAGTAGAAGGAAATGCTCATTCAGGAATGAGGAGAACACCTTACAACACCAACATCAATAATCCATGGTGCCAACTGCCAATATTTACGACTCAAGTCCAGTAAAATTTAGTTTCCCCGGTTATCACATAAAAGCGAAATTCAGCAAACTCCTCCATAAAGTGTACCATAAATGATTAATCCTCAAATGATCCCACTAGTCATGGTCACCGTCAACTCCACCTCCATACTAAAACTTCATTTTCATACTAATTGCTAGTCCATGCATCCCCTCCATCTCAAATTTCCCATTTCGCGTATTTCTTTCCACGACTTCTCAAAAAAAAAAACCAAAAAAAATAAAAATTGATGAACCTAATGTGATCCCATATAGATGCCATTTTTCAGCATATTCCCAGGCATTTAATGAACATATGAACGTAACAAATTATGCGTTCCGCTAAAATCTTCACTCCCATCACCAAAAAATTGCATCTTTGAGCAGCAAATAACTATTATAATAAGCCAGACAGCAGGCAGGAATTTAAGCTAAACTTACTTGCCACACTGTTGACAATATCTCTTACTCTGCCCATCAAGAACTACAGCACCAGCATTGGCGCACTGCAAACAAACCCGGTGCCGCTTATGATATCCTTTAAGTTCACTGATATCAGCTCCACACCCCGGCACTTGGCAGCGGGCATTAGACCCTGCCCGAACCCTGACGGTCCGGGGTCTCTTTTTGCCCGGCCCGCCAAGGGCCGTCACCTCTTCCAGCTCCAACTTCTCATCTAACTCCGGGCAAGCACAGGGAACCCGACCCGCCAAGAAATTCGTGCAAACCAGCCTCGGGTCCCTCTTCCTAACCCGCCCCGGATCCTCCGCCGGAGGTGAAACTTGATCCGAATCCGAGGGCGAGACGGGTCCCTCCTGCTGTTGTTGATCGGCGGCAAAAGGAGCAGACGCAAAAGGCTCGACGTCGATGTTGAAGTCCAGAAAATCGGACCAATCGAAAAGGGAGGAGTTGGTGGGGTCCTCAAGAAATGCCGAGATCATGGAGGCGTTAGACATGTCCAGGGGTTTAGGATGGGTTTGATGGCGGGATGGCGAAATTGGTGCAATTGATGGTGAACTTGAATTGTCCATCAGGCGTTTGATGAAAAGCCGCCAAGATTGTTGGAAGGAAAAATTAGCGGAGAGGGGAATCCAGAGGAGCAGAAACGAGTGGTTGGCGGTGGGGTTGAGGGCAGAAGGGGTTGGTTGGGTGGTGAAAATCGAAAATTGGGCAGGTCAGCTGTAACAGTCAGCTGCTGGGGGTGGTGGAGTTAGGTGGTGACACGAAGACGCTGGGAATCTTCAAGGGAGGGATTGACTACATGCGTAAACACGAGGAGATGAGTAGGCCCAGTGTGATCATGTTGCCTCTTCATTATCGGGATGGATGAACAGATTTGAGTTGATGAATTTGATGGTGGTGGCGGTGGTAATTTTTGTGATTTGGACGGAACATTGCTTTGTCAAATCATAGAGGAAGAATCAAAATGATTCACGACTATTGGAAATCCTAAGAGCCATTTGGTATGGATGAGGGGCTTCGGGCTTCGGGCAGGGAGAATATTAGGAATATATAAGTAGTAGTTTTCTTCCTTTATATTTCACGATCAATAAACTTCACATTTATTACAAGAAGAAAATATTGGGTCGATAGTACCATCATGTTGTCGCAGATTAGTCAAAAATCTAAAAAATCCATCATGTCTGGCAATGGATTTAGGGATAACATATCTTTGGGCTACCGTTTGTTTGAAGTCGATCCATTATTCAACAGCAGTTATTAAGTTAACTGCAGCCCAAAAGTTAAACTACTACTCTGTCAATGAAACTAATGGCGTGTTATTTCTTTTTTTTTTTTTTTAAAAAAAAATTTCCTTCAAAACATATAGAAGTAAGTAGCATTTGAATACGCACTACTAACAGCTTAATTCTTTTAAATCAATTTGGCTCCTTGACATATCATGCGATTAAAATTAGAGGGTTGGTCGAGATTGGTGTGGAATTAGATCAATCAGCAAACAACGACTTTATTACCAAAATAATCAACAAAACGAATGATATTTTGCTGACCAAACTATTTGATTAAGCAAACTTGCACCAAACTCAATCATATTTTCACAAAAATGAACGTTTTCACAAGTCATTTAACTATGTAATATGTATGCAAGATGAGTTTGGCACTAGGGGCGGTGCCGCAGTCAAATTCGAGCAGTACACTATTCAAGTCTACTCGTACTCAGCTTGAGTTAAAAAAAAAAAAACTTAAAAGCTCGAGTTTGAATTTGATTTTTTTTTTTTTTTTTGCCTTACTCGAACTCAAGTTCGCAGTCATGCAAATTAAGTCCAATCGAGTTTAATTCAAGCTTAATCGAGATTGGTCGATCCTAATCAAGCTTTAAACACATATAAATTTATATCTTGTATTATTTCAAACAAAGAACAAAATAGACATTTCACACTAATATATATATATATATATATATATATGTGTGTGTGCGTGTGTGTATTGCGTGGATCTTTATTGAATTCAATTAAACTCAATCACCTTTCAAACTTTACATATTAGGCTCGACCTTATCGAGCTCAAACTTGTGTTGACCTTGAGTTCAAACTCGATCAACAAGAGTAAGTAATTCACAAGTTGCTTAATTAATTCGGCTCATTTCCGTTCCTAGTTCAATATTTGATATAACAGTAAATCGTAGGTATCAGCATTCGTCTCGCCACCTTTTGGTCTTTATTAGATTAGATTTACCAAAGGACAGATTATATGGATGGACTATATATGGCAAAAATTTTTTTTTTTTTTTTCTGTTTTCTGCGAGAAATCCTATTAATAGTGTATTTTCTTAGGTTCAGAATTTACCCAGGCTAAATTGTTCTTTCAAACACGCAAGTGTTGAATTAGTGCTCGAAAGTATGCTGAAGGCCCATTTCTCTGTAATTAATTTTTTAGGGCACTCGAAATAAATAATTTTTTTTTTGGGTTTGATTAATTGAGGAGTGGTGGTGGCATCACGGAGCCTGGGAAAAATGTTTGGAAAATGCCAAATCACCTCGAGACATTGAGGATGACATAACAGCTTTTAAGGAAAAATATGGAAGCAAAAACATGGGTAGATCCAGTCTTGTAGATCATGCTGTCCAATTTTTAAGTTGGTTGGTGAAATGGTGCGGCAAAATTTAAATTACATGAATGACATAGATAGATCGAGTCTACCCAGCCCAAGTGTTTGTCATTCCTTGTCGAAGTGGGAAGCTGAAAAAATGTGATGGAAAAATTTTTAGTGGCACCTTGTAGCCCTCATGGATGTCAGCATGATATGATAGTTAAGCGACACCAATACACACGAAGTTTCTTTGCTTCCTTGTTATTTTCTTTGCGTATTTTAAGCATTCTTTCCTGTTACTTGTTTTGAGGGCGTCCAACAACGTCGTGCAAAATACCAGTCTAATTCTCATACTGGCTGCTCAAACTCCAAGTTACACGAGCATTCTCTTCCGGTTCTTTTTCTTTACTTCAAGAAAATCTCACTCATCTCCTCCCGTTAAAAAAAAGGTTACAAAAGGTCAAACACTTGTTAATGATTGATTGATAGTAATATTTGTCAGGTTAAATAGTAGTATGAGCTTTCAAATTTTACTCGTGGAGGGGTTGTCACACTTAGGGCTGAAGCTGAACCAAATAGTTCGGCTCGAACTCACGAGCTACTTGGTCAGCAGCTCGAGCTCAGTTGATCAAGCTCGATCTCGAGGTCGAACTGCTCGTTAGAGCTATCGAATCCAGCTCGATTTTAAAAATTTTTTATTATTGTGAAATGTCAATAATATCCTTCATTTAAAAATATATATAAAATATTAATTTTTACTACTTGAGTTTGATTAGACTTGATTCAGCTCGAATAAGCTCGATTGAGTTTGATTTGAATTAATTACATTTAATTAAACTCGAGCTCGGGTTCCATATATTGATGTCGAACTCGAGCTCGAATTTTAAAAGCTTGACAAGCTCGAACTCGAACTTAGTTAGCTCGACTCGACTCGACAACAGCCCTAGTCACACCGCGTTAAGGATGGAGTGTTTTCAAGTCATTCATTTGTATAACACCTTCACTTTCTTTCTTTCTTCTTCTTCTTCTTCTTCTTCTTTTCCTGTTATCACACGATTGTCCTTTTGATGATAAGTTTAACTCCAGTGAAATTAAAACAGTAGAATTGACTTGGATCAATGACGTAAATATATATTAGGAGGCGACGAGAATGGAAATTTATATGTATGGAATATATAAGCTGAAGAGCGTCGTAGCTGAACGGGTCCCAACCCAAGTTACGTAAACAGTGAAGCGAAACCGCTTGACGATGAAGCAACTATGACGACATTTTACTGGTGAGATGGAGACGATAATCATTGAGGACGAAGATACACCACACGATCGATTTCCCTCCCCTTCTCTCTTCTTTCTTTCTTCTCCATCTCTCCATGTCTGACTGGTAGTTCTCCTGTATCCTTTTGTCCCTTGTTCTTACCATCAAAAGTTTTGGTCCGTTTGTTATTTGGTCTCTGTCAAAATGCATTGTGTGAGAAGCCGAGAGTTGGTGGTTTAGAGCCTATTATCTCCAAATATGGTGTTTCTAAACAGTAAAGGATCCCTCTCCCCCGCAACCAACCCAAAAAAGGAAAAAAAAAAAACGATGCTATTTTTAATGGCAATTTGCAGCCATTGATTGTTAATAGATTACTTTTTTCAAACTTAATTATTAGGATAAATTGGTCCCAATATATTCTAGAAAAACTTACTTACAATCAATACATGGTTTATCCACAAAATCCACAATGTAAAACGAAATAGGTATACAATAAGTACGTACTATATGAAAATTAATGCTTTACTAATTAGTAAAGTATAAGGGATAGAGCATAAGTTATTAGATATATACTTCAAAAGCTTCTACAATATTAAGGATTAACTTTTCATTATACAAAGTTATTCCTACATTAATCAAATCAAAGTCAAAACAAGAACGTATATTCCTTAACTTCTCTAACTAATTTAGCAAATTTTAAAGATGGACACAATTAGCGTAGATATTGAAATTCAAATTTTGATAAATTAGATCATTTGAGCTTGAAAGTTGAATTTAACTAGGCTCGGTATGAGTTACACAATTAATCTAAATGCAGTAGGAGTAGGAGAAGGAAAGGGTTCGGATTTCACTCCAATCCAAACAGGAGCAGCTCTTGGAATCTCCAATTATATATGAATCTAAACGTAACCTTTGCCTCTACTAATTAATACTACCACATCTTTTGCCCCCACTATTTGTTTTCTTCGACAAGCAAGTCTCAGTCTGTTCTGACTTCTGATGGCTGCTGTAGCGGTTGAAGGAATGGTTTCTCGCGCCCTGAATGTCGGTGGCCGAATCGCCCTTTACGCTTCCGGAGGAATTCTCTGCATTGGTGCTTGCAAAGCTTACAACTACATGCACTCAAACAAGACTGCTGCTAACAGCAAGAAGCATCCATCGAAGAAACAAAAATCATGGTGGCTCTTCAAACACCGCTAGGACTCATCCATCATCTGTTGTCCATGTATAATATATTGCTCATGCATCTTTACTTCAAGAATTTAACAGCCAAGCTGGGGTTTCTTCAGGAAGAGAAATTAATGTAATGCAAATATTTTTTGTGAGATACCACGGATTACTGAATTGTCGTTTCTTTTATAGTACTGTGTTTTATATGCATGTATGTGTGTGTGTATATATATTATTGACAGTCTGTGTACCCTGCATGATTTTTTGTTTTCGAGCCTTGTTGTTACGTGGTTTATGCTGTAACCTCTTCTGAATCTGTGAAAATTGATGATATTATTTTATTCGATGAAGTTGCAATCCTCGACACTGTTTTACATGATGCCCTAGCTCTCAGCAAATTGCTCGTGCGTCGTTAATTCTCATAAGTAAGTAAAGAAGTAAATAGTAATAGTTACAAAAAATTGCAAATTTTGCATCTCATCAACTCAGCAAAGACATTAAATGGAAGAAATTCTTCAAGTGTGGATAGGATAGAAGTCCACAGATTTATTCGAGGCAGTTGCCTTCATTGTATAGCTTTGAATTTTGATACATGAATGAAATGTTGACGTTTCCAGAAAAGAGAAAAGAAAAAGAAAAGGATCGAGTCCATCCTGGTGTGTGGTGGCTGACCTCTTTGATGCTAATGGAGCGTTAAATTTGCAGATTCTGTCCTTTTTCCTTCCAGAAGAAATTTCTATTTTAATCCTGCATTCACAACTCTAGTCCCCCACTCTGGGTCCTCTTCCTCCAGGAAAACTCAAATTCTGATTAGGTGGATTCCCCCCATTTATTGGCTGGTTCAAGCTCAACTCTTATGGCTCTGCTCTTAGTAATACTAGCACAGCAGGCTCCGGGGGTGTCATTCGTCATTCTTCTGGCTGTTGGATTAAGGGATATAGCAGGAAGTTAGGCATTGCATCCAAGTATCTAACATCTTAGCTGAGTTTTGGGGCGTTAGGAATGGACTTCAACTTGCTAATAATTGCTATGACACTGAAAATCTCCTTTCTAGAAGTCGAAGTTGACTGCACCGACATTATTTCTCTTCTAAACTCTACTGTCAACTCCGATCATTTCTTACATCCAATGAGTTTTGGGGTGTTTCCTATGCATTGATTTGCCACAAACGAATGCAAGCACTTGGTACTTAATTTGCAATGCAATGTGACCAATTTGAGAAGAAAAAGTTTCCATACACAATCCCATACAATCGTGGAGCCAAGTCGAGGTAACAATATGGATATCGGTCGCATCTATTTATAGTATTCGACTATTTGTATGGTAACTCAATTTACTTGACCCGTTTAGTATTTCAGACGATAATAACAGTTGTGGCATAAATTCTATACTACGGGATTAATCCATTAACCTAGAATGAACCATGGGGGAAGGATGGATTGGGTGGTACGGGGAGGAAGTGTGAGCGAGAGGTCTCGGGTTCGAGTCTTTCCGCTTACACTAAAAAAAAAAAAAAAAAAAAAAACTTGAAAAAAATCCATAACCCAATAAATTTGAAAAGATCCCTAGCCTGTTAAGCATATGCTTCAACATATTTTTTCATCTAACTCGTGTAACTCATTCATTCTTGTTGTCTGATAGTTTTTTAATGACAATATTAATAGTACGTAATACAGTCTTTAAAGCATAAAATAAAATCCAAACTTTCAAGACTTGGAGTTTTAACGGAAAAAAGCAAAAAAAAAAAAAAAAAAAACAACATTTTCTTTCCGTGTTTTCTAGGAGTGAGATTTAAGAAATGAAAGAGGAAAAGAAAATTTGAATCCAACACCTCTAATTTTGAAGATTTCAATCTAAGCCACTATATCAAAGGCCTATTTAAATACATATAATACACAGTGAAGCTTTCAAGCCATAAAACAATGTTCAAAGCTTAAATCCTTAACAAAAACAAAATCTAATATTACACACAATAAGACATAAAACTTATGAGTCTTCACTTCTTCCCCTTGGTGTTGCTTCACAAAATCCATTAGAACTAAACACACAAAGATAAAAGAAATTACGAGTTTAGGGTTTCGATGAAAAAAATGAGCTCGTTCAAAAAAAAAAAAATTATTTACGAGTAATAGAGCACGCGGTGAATATCATTTTGCATTAATGGTTGTTACATTTTATGAATTATTCAAAGTGGCTTATATATGTTGGGAGGAGGCCCAGGAGGGTGTGTAAATGTAAACCCCCCACTTACACTTTAGAACAAAAATAAAAAAGAAAAAAAGTAGCTTATGTAATATTTAATTATTACTACCTGTTTGTGTGATTTCTTCAAATCGATCGTGGCCAATTTTGTCCCAACACTACCAAATAGAAATTTTTATAAGTTATGCAATCCAACCTGTATATTTACATTCTGGTTGGCGCGTCATTAATGACTCGATTAAATTCAAACCACTTAAAAATCTATTAATTTTTGGTCGTGTTATCAATATCGTGCTAGTAACTGTCATCTTTTCAAGTGTGTGTTCATCCTCAAAATCATACAATTTCATACGCACTCCAAACTAGTTCAATGTTATACTTCAAAATTTTCACTGAATAATCTAGTTGAGTTGAATATGGTGAAAAGGGAAAGCATTTGAAAGAAAGATCATAAATTCTAGTAAATTTTTTTTTTTTTTGAGTAGATGCATTTAAATTGTAGTTAAGACATTTTTTTTTTTTTTGGTCAACACAGCAGGAGTGTTCAGGTCAAGACCCGAAGGCGGCCCGACTAATCCCCTGTGCCTGGAGTACAGCGCCACTCCAACCGCACCCAGGCGTTAAGTGAGGTTTGACCCCACGACCTGCGAGTGCCGGAAGCAGCCATAGACCGCGTGATCTAGTCCCGGGGGCATTTAAATTATAGTTAAGACTACTTTTTTTTTTTTTTTTTTAATTGTAGTTAAGACTTGTGTTGCAGTAAATGTTAAATTTTGTCTTCTCATCGTAACCTAAAGAATTTATTTCCTGTTCTAACTTTTCACAATTAGTACAACATATTATTGTGATTCAAGTTTCTAGCAATTGCTATAAATATTCGTCTTAAGGGGTAAATTGGTAAAGTCACTGTATCACCCACAGCTTTGGCACATGATAAGTCTCCCTCCAAAACGTCGAGGCATCGGTATTAATCAAACGCACCAGAAGTAGAGCTAGGGCTCATTGCTACCTCTATCACTCTTCAAATTTTAGGACTAGGGTTCTGCAAAATTTCCTCTCAAAATTCAAAATTCTCCAAAGAAAGAACGAAAATTTAAAACATGGGAAGGTACAGAAGTCGAAGCCGGAGCCGAAGCTACAGCCCTGCAAGGCGCAAGCGCTATGACGACCCTCGGGACCGGCGCCGGGAACGCCGTAGCTCTCCTGCCCCCTCTGGGCTTCTCGTTCGTAACATCTCTCTTAGCGCGAGGTTGAATTTTCGTATTTGTTTCTAATTGTTTGGTAGAAACTTTTTATGGCAGTTTAATTTTTTTGTTGGTTGGAGGATGTATAGCATCTTTGTTTCGCCTCTGAAAAATCATGTTTTTATGCAGTTGGCTATAAGAAAACATCTTGCAATGTTTATAGATATGTGGATGGTTTTTAGGTGATGTTACGATTGGGTTCTAGCTATGCTTATAAAATGATTGAGTTACTTGGGGTTTTTTGTCACTTTGAACAATAAATGTATGTGTAAAGCATATTTCTGTTTAGCTGGTAAAATAAATCAGTTTTGTTACTCTTGTCAAAAGCAGTGGTTGTGACCTTGAACTTGGTTTCCCTAGCCTAGTTACTTATTTGTCGTTTTTAGTTTAAATGTGAAGTTCAGCTCTTTGATAGAATTTGATGCTCAACTAGAAATTTATCATAATGGAAGATGAGTTTGATTTTTAGACAGTGACGCTACCATATTCTAGCCTAATTAAGCATGTGGAAATTTGAAAAACTGGTGAATGAAGCTGTCTTTTTAAGAATCTTTGGTTTTCCTGTTTAGAATTGAAAATGATTATAAAGTTGTTCTGGATTACTTTTTGAATAATTAAACTAACAGAGGCACATCCATCACTTTTTGTATAGTTGAATATGTGTAAGCTTTGCAATGTAAAATGTATAGGAAGTCATGCTTACCGACACATGCTTTTGGTTTCAGTTTATCCTCCCCTTTATCTTCAAATTTTCTCCCAACTCTCTGCCTGCTTATGTGTGGAAGATGATGTAATTCTTGTCCTTTGCAGGCCCGAAGATCTTAGGATTCCATTTGAAAGATTTGGTCCAATAAAGGATGTTTATCTTCCAAAGAATTATTACACTGGGTGTGTTTCATATTGTCAATGTGGAGATTTTGATCTCTTCTTTTGACACGTGTTTACCTTTTACCGCTGCTCTATGTTTTCGTATTTTATGCTGATTAACAATGTATCTAAGATTATTTCCTGTCAAAAAAATGTAAGGGAACCTCGTGGCTTTGGATTCGTGAAGTTTCGCAATCCTGAAGATGCAGCTGAGGCAAAGGCGCATTTGAATCGTTCAGTTATTGGAGGACGGGAGATAAGAATTGTTTTTGCTGAGGAAAATAGGAAAACTCCTCAGGAAATGCGCAAAGTTTCACGTCCGAGGTGTGTCATTGATTCAGTTTCCACCTTTTCCTGTGTTAGTGACTTGCCTGAACAATTGCAGATTCCTTTTTCCTTGTATTGTCTTTACTCATTGTGTCTTTCTCTTAACTCTGTCTAGTAATCGAGGAAGCTACAGGAAGCGGAGTCCATCAAGGTCCCCAAGGCGCCGATATCGCTGTCAGTTTGAACTTCACTCCGTTTCACTAATTTCCTCTTAAGCTTTTTTTCCCCTCTTTTTTTCTTCTTCTGTATTAGAATGCTAACAGTGACATCTATCTATGTATTACTTATGATATAGACGTGCATGCAGTGCTAGTACCTATCTATTTCTCTGTGTGTCTATGCGTGTACATAGATTTTATTTGATATTGTAAAGTACTTTGCAGTTTCCTATTAACTGTTAAATGTTTGGCTTTGCAGCTTACTCACGCTCTCCTTCTCCAACAAGACCTGACTTGAGGTGTGGTTTTGAATTATTTGCAAGTATTGGATTCTTTATGTTGTGTCCATATTTTGGCCTGTCAAAAATTTGGTTATTTTTGTATCTGTCATTGTTCTCTACATAATGAAACTGGAATTTGAGGTGGTCTTTGTTAGCAGTTTCCTTGACCTCCTTACCGGATCTATATTGGAAGTGGTTTTCAATCACTTTTTGTACTAACCAAATAAATGTTTCTCAAGTTATTAAGACTAGTTTTTATTGACTTAAATGTTGCATGTTTAATGTTTAGCCTGTCAAGCAATTTCCTGCATTTTCTTGATATTGATGAGGGGCTGTTGGCGTGGTTGAATTGCTGATGCAATGAATTCAAAATTATACAAATAGTCCTGTTCTGGCTTCTGGTTTTATGTTCTTTTTCTTGTTTTAGACGTCTTTGTTTTGCCCTCTGACATGCTTTTATATTTACACTTTTGACTTTTGGTTGCTTGACTTTTTGGATGGCTCACATTTTTTATCTTGTGCATTTCTTGCATTCTTCCACAAGACTTGAATGACATCTCTGGTGGCCTTATGAATGCAGATCCTAATATGAGAAAGAGACTTAAAGTATTCTGGACTAATAAAGACAAAAGAGAAAAGGGATCACAAAATCAAAGAGTGTACTTGCTTACGTACATATCAACGCCTCTCCAGTCTAACCTTCAGTCCTTTTTATGACCTTGGCTTCTAAGGTGTTTACCATAAACTGGAGAACCATCTGGTGTGTAAAATGATTACACTTACAGAACAGCTTCAATTTTTTCTCTTATTGAAATCTTAGCTTGATTTTCTATTGTTGCATACTATCCAGTTAAAGAAAGAATCTAGAGCTTATAGTTGGCCAATGAAAGAACCATCTTCAAAGAAGCAAAGGTTTTTCAAAGTTTTTACTGATTGAGGTGTCGTGAGAATGGCCGTGAAAAGATATTATTGGGTTTCTAGAAGTTGGGGCAAGGAGAGCATTGAAGTTGCTGATCAGTATACACTGCTATAGAGCATTAAAACAGTATTTTGGATGAAAGTTTCATAGTTTTTTTCCAGAAACTCTGGAAAGATGCAGGTAAAGGTCATGCTTCAATCATTAATTTCGAGGCGCTACCAGCTTCTATTATCCTTTATTCCCTTCTTCCTTCCTGGAAACACTGTTAGGCAAACCTATTTATATTAGCTGTAATATGTAGCGGGCTTCTAATTTTTGAGTTGGAAGTGTCTTCCCTTGTTTGAGAAGCACCTTCTTTTCGCTTGGTCTTTGAGCCATTTTCTCTCAGTTCACTTTGGATTATGCACTTTTGGTACTAGCACTTATTAGTTGGGTGATTTTGGTGATGATGTATGATTGAAAGGGGCCGGGATCGTGGTGCACGTGAAGAACGCTACTCTCCTCAAGGATCCAGATCAATTTCTAGATCTGTTTCTCCTAGAGAAGAGAGAAGTTACAGGCCCCATGAGAGATCCCCAAGGCGATCCGGGTCCGTTTCACGATCAGCTTCTCCTCGCGATGAGAAACATGACAGGCCAAGCCGCCAACATTCAACTCCAGGAGGTAATGACCACAGAGTTCTTGTTGTTGACCATGTGCCTAGCAGGTCCCAGAGTCCTCGAAGAAACTCTCCTAGTCCATCTAGATCTCGTTCTAGGTCCTATAGGTATGTTGGATACTTATTTTTGTTAAATTGATACAGGGATTGGTGAAATAGGACTAGTACCTAGCCTGCAAGAGTTTAATATTTTTTTTTTTGTGGTAAGTTAGATTATACTGAAAAGGCTGGAAAGTTTCTTTCCAAATGTCATTTTATGTTCTGATTGGTGGACACTTTATCTCGTGTTGGATGTTGACAACTATGACTGCTGATTCTACTATTAACACCCGCATGGCATTTTTGCTCTTTCTGTGTTTTTTTTTTCTGGCTGCACTAGTTTACATGACCTGATCATTGCTTTTTGTTGTGCAGTCCTCGTTGATGGCTGTTTTGGTTGCATTGTAACCATCTCAAGATTAGATCACTCTGCCTGAAGAAGCGCTGTCTGCGATCTTAGTACCCTGTGATGATGACTGGAAATGTGAAAATTAGACCTCTAGCGGACTGAAATGTCGTCATGTGTTTTTTCGCAACAATATCTGTTTTTCTTTGTTATATTTTTGTTATATTACTCTCTTATGCGAATGCTTTATATTTCAGTTTCAAGGATTGTTACTAGTTAACATGGATGTTTCAGTTTCTTATACACTCTTCTACTTAAAAGAATCTCTGAGCACATGAATCAAATAGTTACTTTGTGACATATATGGTTGATTTTGCTCATTTGACGGGAATTTTAAGCTGCTTTAATCTGACTCCGTGATATTTAAGCAGCCTTGCATACATTTGCTGATTCCGTACTCGACTGGTTTTTGTTTAGCGCTGTTATCTTCTGAGAGAACGCAAATGTTGGTTTGGTTACAAGACTCGACATTGAGTTTTTTAAGAGGGCTTCCAAGATTTAGTACTTGTAGTGCGTGCAATTGGTCTTTATGTTGGGCTAATGACTTTCGAGGGTATGCAAACATTGGTTTATCTAAAAGGTTGCTAAGTTTTGAGGGTCTAGAGAGCTCTACAACTGTCGAGTACTGGCAAACTCGTTCATCTTTAAGATGCACTATGGCCGTTGAAATACGGCATGGAAAAATGAAGAGTCTGACGTGCTGCCATTCTTCAATTGCATGCTGCAGCATGTATGTAGACTGGTGTGGATCAGAAACATGCTCCACTCAGGGGGGCTCACTTTATCTAACATCCAGGTTCACGGATGATGCTGAGATATGAATATCACTGGGCATATAATGTTGCAATAGAAAATAGCGTTCCACCTATAACTTGCGACCTGCAGAGCAAGAAACTCCGGAGACAGTAATTGAAGCCTGAGTTTAGGTTGCCAGATCACAATCTGTAGTTACTGGAGTCAAAAGGGTTCTTCGTTTAAAGACAATTCAGTGCTCTCACAAGTGAATTTGAGTATCCACAACATATGGGATGATGAAGGTTGCAACACTGTTCAAGAGGCAATTTGCATGTTTGGGAAACAGTACATCTCGAAGATAACAACACAACCATAACATTGGTATTTAAAACCAGACGAGGATCAAGTGCAAGTACTTTTAACATAAAAAATCTGCTTATAGCAGATGTGCTGAAATTATTATGTTGATCAGCTGCTGTTTCACTTGGCAATCATTCAGAGAGGGCATGCCTTCTCAAATTCCTTTTGCTCTTTGCGACATAATTCAAACTCATTTGTGTGGTAGTACATGCACCCAGCATAAGCATCCATCTCTTTAGTGCACCTTTGATGAAGATCCTTCAACCTGCGAAGGCAGATTAAAAGCATTAAAGCTTTTCCTTGATATCTAAGCATTGGTCTTTTACTCTATAATTTTTTTAATAATGAGAGGATTACAACCAAATAATAAAAATCTTCAGGCATATAACGCATCATATGTCAACCTTATGACCTTGATGACTTCAATAACCAAATTTAGTTTACTCCAGTCGAGATTTACTCAAGTGGAGAAAACACAGATAATCATGCTTTAGCACACATCATTTCCTCTGCCAGCATCATTAGATAATTTTACCACCAAAGAGGAGAGAGATTGCTCTAGGAGTCTGAATAACTTGTACCTGATAATAAAGATATAACTGGCTACTTCACTGCCTCTCCACATTCCCCGCCAATCCCACACCCACCCCCCAAGAGGAAAGAAAACCCTGATCGAAGAACCAAAGTTAAATGTGAAGAATATCTCCAATATATACTGGATAGACCAGACAATTAATGGCTACATATGCTTGTGTCCATCTTATGCACAACCTACTTTCTCCTAGAAGCATGATATAGCACATACTCATTTAGGCGCAGTTCGCTTTGTCCTACTAAAAAGTTTTTAATCTTTGCATGCCAACAACACTATTTTAATAGTCGTTTGCAAACGAGGGGCTGGACTACCCATCCGTACTTAAAAGCATTCATGTGATGCTTACTGCCAAGCAGGGCACGGCACATCACGTCCGGTAACTACGAGCTAGAAGAAGAGATGACAAGTTTAAGCAGATTATTTTGGTGGCACTGGAATAAATCCCAGCCCAAAATCCTTGCTGGGACAGAGTAGCTAAAGAGACAGAGACTCCAATAACTTTGCAATTACATCCAGTTGCCAAGATAAAAATCCCAGCCCAAAATCCTTGCTGGGACAGGGTAGCTAAAGAGAGAGAGACTCCAATAACTTCGCAATTACATCCTGTTGCCAAGATAAATTTACGAATCCAAGTATGAGGGAATTGCACTGCATTCTCCCTAAAAGGCTGAAAGGTGATGAAAACTAGTATTTGTCGTAACATGATGCTATCACTTTAGAAACCATTCTAGGCAATAGGTTTCAACTGGCATAAACCTGTGTCCCCATGAAGGATCAATTGAGGGTATAACTAAAAAAGAAACAAATGACTTAGATGAGTTATAACCAATGAACCTGAAAAGGATAAGGAGAAACAGGGAACACAGAAAATCTTTCACTAAGCCAAAAAACGGACAGCCAGAAAGAATCACACATTATCAAAATGATATAAGCCCTATTCTATGCTGCAGTCAACAAATAATATCCACATTTTGACTGATCATAATTCCAATATCCCCAAGCTCCCCCAATAAAGAACCTCCAAAGTCCAATTCCAGCAGTCTAACTAGCAAAAAATCCACATTTCAAAAATTTTATTGAAATCCCATTTCTCCTATAAACTTCATTATCTTTCATAAACTAGCGCATAAAATTTCCCATCCCGATGACAATTCAAATTAATTAACTAATCAAGTATTGCTGAAATACGAAAACAAATTAACCATCCATAAACAGAACCAAATACTCAAGTTTCTAGCTTACAGGCTAAGAACACAGCGGGTGACTTGATGGCCTTTGTCAAGGCATTTTTCCGGGTTCGGATCATCCTTCTTGCACTTCAAAAACGCCACATTCTCATCACGGCACCTTGTTGCTATGTGCTTTGAAGCTGCCATCAAAACTGCCGACGTGGGGATCGGATTTCCTGCTGCATCCACCGTATTACCCATTCTCCAAATGCTTTTTCATCAAACCGAAACAAGGAAACCGTAAAAGAAAGAAACCCAGTAAAGATTTTAGTCACTTTTTCTTATTATTGAAACAAATTATTGTTCTTGGAAATGAAAAACCTACATGCAACAATTTAAAAAAATGGAAAAGAATATGGTACACTAAAAGAATTGGCATTTATGGTTTGGAGATGGAAATTAAAAGGAAATTTGCACCTTTTACCCTTTCCTCAAATGTGGGTTCGAGCTGAAATTGTCCAAAGATCGAATTTTTTAACTTCAGAATTTTAGGGCAAGCAGTGAAGTGAGAAGTGAGAAGAAGAAATGAGGGAGATTTTATGTTTGCGCTTTGGCTGTGCCAAAATGCGCACTTATCTTACTATGGCAATAAGTCTGTTGTTAGGGGTACTTTTGTCTTTCCGAGAAATATGCCATCGAGCGGTTTTATAAGGGTTCCAAACTTGCTGGCTTCAATACAGGAAGTAAAGAAGGCACGGTGGTGGGGTAAGAAAGAACGAATTTTTGCAGTGAGTTTTTCATGATTAATTTCGAGTATTTTGTTGCATATAAAAGTTGTTTTCTTCATCGAATGATCTTTATAATCTCAGCATATATGTCAATTTTCGTTGAAGTGTTTATTGCAGTTTCTGTATTTATATCTATGCAAATGTTTGGATTCTTGAATATTCTTTTATGAGCAATAGAATTCAAAGGGTTCTGTGTCCAAATCTAAAAGCAGAGTTTATAGAAGTATTGAAACCCATTTACAAAGCAGAAAGCTTTTCTGAAAATAAC
Source organism: Coffea arabica (assembly GCF_036785885.1). Lineage (NCBI taxonomy): Eukaryota > Viridiplantae > Streptophyta > Magnoliopsida > Gentianales > Rubiaceae > Coffea > Coffea arabica. The sequence goes on along the minus strand of NC_092314.1, from coordinate 2,075,727 downwards.
GGGAAGATTTTGTGTCTGGTGTAAAAAAGAAAAAAAAAAAGTTTATTATGCTCTTTATTATTTGGCTTTTCTCAGTTTTCTCAGGAAGGAGAAACTTTAGGACTAACAGAATGCGGTTGGAATTGCGGTTAAGGGAGTAAACTGTTGCGATACTTGTTAGATGTCCAAGTTAGAAAAACCCACAACATTTCTCGTAAAGCTGTGTGATTGATGCTAAAAATTCTGGTGAAACAATTGAGTCTTTGAAATTTAGTTAGTAACCTGAAATTTTTTAGAAATACGTTCAGCGTCTGATAAATATCGTTTTGTCTGCATACCTGTGTTCTCGCTGCGGAACTGTGAAATGTGCTAGCATGGTTTGGTTATCTTGTATCTGTTGAAAGATTCCAATGATGATTACTAACGTTCAAGCTCAACAGACCGGATTGCACAAGGCTTCTCTACTTTGAGGGCTTATGCATGTCGATTTTCTCTTTACCGAGCGATGTCCATTTTCTGAATCTAAAGGTGTCTTTGTGCATAGGAGGTTGCTAGCCTAGATTTTTATGTGGGATTTCCTTGCGTTGATAGAATTCATAGGTGACACGGGTTAAGTTTTGGATTCATCTGATTATTTTTGATATCCTTGTTAATTTTGGTATGCCATTTCTAACTGCAACTTTTGTTCTCTGGTCTGGTTATAATCTGCCTTTTACTTTAAAATGCTAAAAAAAGGTTTGTCTTCCATGAATGATGACATAATTGTAATATGGACGTTTGTTTTCTGGGTTTTTGATTGGATGGGGTTCTGTTATGGGTTCTGTTTGACAGAGTTTGATGTTTGCTTTGTTTCTTATTTTAGCTTGTACTAAATGGGTGACAAGAAGAAGGCAGGTTCAATTCTAGTGAGGCTTGTCTCTGCAGCTGGTACTGGATTCTTCTATGTGGTTAGGAAGAGCAGGAGGTTTCAGAATACCCAGGCCAAGCTTGAGTTTCGCAAGTATGATCCTCGTGTGAAGCGCCATGTTCTCTTCACTGAGGCAAAGATGAAGTGAGAGACGCGCAGAGTATTTACTCCTGGCGATTTAATATCCTTGCCTGTTACATGTGAATTAAATTTTACATGAAAGAAAGCGCATAGTTGTGAAGACAATTTTGGTATTTGCTGTATGATGGTTTGACTGCAATATCATGGCAAACTTGTAGCTGAAGCTGGACGACTCTACATTCTTTTAGATTAATAACAGACCTGCAACTTTGGGATGCTATTATCTGCTTCTCCAATATCTAATTCCAGAATTTCTTTGGGCTTTTTAAATTTAGAAGAACGCACTTTTGATGTGTGTTGAGCCATTAATTCATGCCTTTACTTGTCTTCATGGTACTTGTGGCTCTGCAATTCCCCCCGTCATCTTCGTAATCCGGAGGTTAGTCTTACTCTTGGCAATTAGCTTAGTCTTAACTCTGCTTGGCTATGTCAGGGGTCATGTAAATGTCCTGAAGGGTGTTCATTTGGGTGTCTTTGAACCTCGGTTCTTGAGGGTGACATGTTCTTGAATCCAATTTAGTTGACTTGTGTAGTTGTCAGCTAAAAGGCAGAGTGAAGCGTGATTGAATTTTATGCTGGCAGATTTAGATGATCCGTGCGGTTCAGTTCATCTAGTTGATTTGGTGCCGTATAAAATTGAATGCTTGATCACTTGCAATGCTGCCGTTGCCTGCGTGGCTAAATTCTAGTTTCTAGTGTATATAGTTCCCTCTTGTCCATTTAGTACTCCCTCTGTCTCACTTTGATTGATAATTCTGCTTTCTATCTTCCCCAAATTGTAATTCATTTTCTAATTGAAGAACGTAGTTATCTTTTAATTTCTTTAAAATGCTCTTATTTAATGTAGGTTGTTATTAGTATAAACTATTTTTTTTAATACAGATTGTTATTGAATATAACTTACCCCATTAAATGCATTTAGATTTTCCAAAACATATTGATATATGAAAAGTCAATTTTGTTATTATTTCAAGCTTATTTATATCAGGGAAACAAATGATGTGAAATAAGGATTGATTTTTTTCTTGACCATCGATTCAAGTTAATGTAAGGATGTTTTAGAAAAATAACAATCTAATTTGTTTTTCCAACAAAATTAACTACTTTTTCTTAAATCATGTGAAAAAAAAAAATTTAAGACCGTCAAAATAGGATTTAAATTGTGTGAAAAAAAAAAAAAACTATAACTGGCGGAGGGAGTACTATAATAACACAGCAGTGGCTCGCCTTGCATCAACATGTATCATGAAGGCCGCGATTCCTATGCTTTTGGCACCACCTGCATATTAACTACTGGTCACTTAGCATAATCGACTCCTAAGATGGTATGGTATCCATTCAAGATGGATGATTAGGTAGGAAATCTGAACATTAAAGAGTATAATGATGGCTGATAATATAATTGTTTCAATCGAAGCACTGAATTGAGAGATAAATGCTGATAATGAGCAAGATAGGGCACTAAAAAGCAAAAAGAGAAACATCTTAAAATTTTCTGAGTGGGAAATGGGGAATGCCTTCAATTTAATTAAATGCTTCCACGCGTTAGCTGCACCACAGTACGCCCCATTTTGTAGTATTCCATCTTTTGTTTATCATATAGATGGAAAAAGATGGGTAGGCAGATCCTGCAATTGCACTTTTTCAGTTTTTCTCCGGACAACAAGGTGCGCATTAAGGTGGCAAATGCAGGACCAATGAATTTGATTAGCCAAGTCAGAAGCCTGAAATCTTTTCATTAGACAGCTTTTAATCCTTGTATTTGGAGAATTATTTACTTACCTTAACCAACTTGAAAGTGGAAGTGGATCCTATCAAAAATCAGAGTCAAAAATACAACTGACTTACATTTGACACCACTTCTTCCCTAGTTGAAGAAAAGATGGAAAAACATGTAGAATCTATCCAGACCCTAGTGCTCCTACGTTATCACTTATCACCACATCTCTCTATCCATTTGGGATTTCTTCCAACGTGGCCCAATCAAAAGATACCAGACCATTTGACTCCCGCTTCACTTTCCAATTTTGCAGTATAAATAGGTCCAAAGCAACTTTCTTGAATTCTGCACTTTCAGTTCACACTTCACAGAGAAGAAGATTCATACATCCCTCGAGTCCGCAGCCCACATTCTCCGCCCAGAATCCACCATTTCAGCACGATCATTTGCAGTTCTTGCCTTCTAATTTCACACACAGCACACACTCTTCATCCAGTCAGAGCTCATTGCTTCTTTCTTTTGCCATTCTTACCTTATATAGCAGCAGTGAAACCAGAACTTATCCCTGGAGCTGGAATCATATCTTGGGTTGCTTTTCTTGTCAACCCTTTTGTTCATTTTTATTGGGTTTTCAAGCTTAGGCCTATAAAGTGTATGCATCATGGCTTTAAGTACATTTGCGTTCCCTGCAAATTTAAGCGGGGCAGTCGTCTCAGATTCCATAAAGCGGAGTCTTCTCTATTCTAGCTGGCTCTATGGGACAGATCAGCATCTTCATTTTCAATCCATGAATAACCAGGTTTGACATCTTTCTGATGATTTAGCTCAAAATAAAATCTTTACAAAACTATCATTGAATGGATATCCTGATCGCCCCTTTTGGATAAAAACTAGTTTTTGATTCCTTCTCACCTGATCACGCCGTTGAACTTGTATTTGTGCGCTTTTTCGTTTGTGTTTGTTTTGTCGGTACTGATAACTTTGTGCTTACCATTGCTGTTATTAAATTGACATTGAATTATCTGTTGTTCTTCTTGCATTTTGTTGAGAGGTACTGTGTTTATCATTACATATCTTAGTATTGGACTTCTTGAATGAAACGTTGGTTTTGGACTCATTTTGTTGTAAAGGTCACAAAAAAGTCCAGTGGAGTTCGGGCATCACTGTCAGAAAGAGGGGATTATTACTCGCAGAGACCACCAACTCCTCTACTGGACACTATCAATTATCCAATTCACATGAAAAATCTTTCTACTAAGGTGACTACATGTTTGATGAAGTTGTGTAATAATGATTGCTTGTAATGTATATTATTAACTGTCTGAAATTTAAAGCAATTTCTTGATTCAGGAATTGAAACAACTTGCAGATGAACTGCGTTCAGATATCATTTTTAATGTTTCAAAGACTGGAGGTCATCTTGGTTCGAGCCTCGGTGTTGTTGAGTTAACTGTGGCTCTTCATTACTTATTCAACTGCCCCCAAGATAAGATACTTTGGGATGTTGGTCATCAGGTAATGATTTAAACTTGATGGAGAGTAGACTATATGGATGGTGTAGTTTCTAAATTGTTTTATGCCTCTAAATTGTTTAATGAAGGTTAACAATGGTCTTCTATTCTATTCTGCAGTCCTACCCTCATAAGATTTTAACTGGGAGGAGAGACAAAATGCCAACTTTAAGACAGACAGATGGACTGTCAGGGTTCACTAAGCGATCTGAAAGTGAATATGATTGCTTTGGTGCTGGTCACAGTTCTACCACCATCTCTGCTGGCCTAGGTAATTTGTTTCTTCTGGTCAAGAATTGAGTTTGGAATTGGTAGGATTTTTACATTAACTGAAAAGGACCTCAATGTTTAAGTTATATATGAAAATCCTTTGGGGGGGGGGGGGGTGTTCTGGATTCTTTTGGCATAGTTGTTTGTGCTGTAAATATCCATGAAAACCTATCCTACTTCATCTCACTCTAGTAGATGTCCCTTTATTGCGCAACATGACAATAGCTCTTTATTGATATTATTAATCTTTATTCTAGTTAACTATTAAGATCCAGCATATGATTCTTTTAGATTTTTTGTGGACAGGAATGGCTGTAGGAAGGGATTTGAAGGGAAGAAAAAACAATGTGGTTGCAGTTATTGGTGATGGTGCTATGACAGCAGGTCAGGCTTATGAAGCCATGAACAATGCTGGATACCTGGATTCTGACATGATCGTTATTCTGAATGACAACAAACAAGTATCCTTGCCCACTGCGACACTAGATGGGCCCATACCTCCAGTAGGAGCTCTGAGTAGTGCTTTGAGTCGGTTGCAGTCCAACAGGCCTCTTAGAGAACTAAGAGAAGTTGCCAAGGTTTGAATACTTCAATAGGACAAAGAATGTGGCAAGCTTTTCTTTTCTGCCCTGGGTTAATGTGGATAACATTTTTTCTGGTAATGGAAAATGCAGGGGGTTACCAAGCAGATTGGTGGTCCAGTGCATGAGCTTGCAGCAAAAGTTGATGAATATGCTCGTGGCTTGATCAGTGGTTCTGGATCCACTCTATTTGAAGAACTTGGGTTTTATTATATTGGTCCGGTAGATGGTCACAACATTGATGATCTCGTTACAATTCTTAAAGAAGTTAAGAGTACTAAAACAACTGGTCCAGTGCTGATCCATGTTGTGACTGAGAAAGGCAGAGGTTATCCATATGCTGAAAAAGCTGCTGACAAGTACCACGGTAAAGTATACCTTACAAAGTTGCAGAATTGTTGTCAGATCAAGTTAGATTGAGAATTGAGAATTTATTGTTTTTGAAAACTCATCATCCAGGACTTACTTTCTCTGAATTTGAAAAAAAAAAAAAAATCCATTAGTAGATCTTGATCAGGGAGGTGCTGAACATGATGTGAGACAACCTGATGTATCTTTTGCATGCGTGCAGTTTTTTAATTTAATAAAAAGCTCATTAGCAGATTTGCCTTTTGCAGGAGTTGTGAAGTTTGATCCAGCAACAGGAAAGCAATTCAAAACCAGTGCCAAAACTCAGTCTTACACAACATACTTTGCAGAGGCTCTGATTGCTGAAGCAGAAGTAGACAAAGACATAGTTGCAATCCATGCAGCAATGGGAGGTGGAACAGGCTTGAACATTTTCCTTCGTCGTTTCCCAACGCGATGCTTTGATGTTGGGATAGCAGAACAGCATGCTGTTACCTTTGCTGCTGGTTTGGCCTGTGAAGGCCTAAAGCCTTTTTGTGCAATCTACTCATCTTTCATGCAAAGGGCCTATGACCAGGTAAGCCAAGACGCTTCCCACTTTGTCCAATTCAATTTTTATAATCTACAATGATTGTCATTTTTTTTTTTAGCTTGCAGATCTGTTAACTCAATGGCTTTGTTTATATTAGGTAGTGCATGATGTGGATTTGCAAAAGCTGCCAGTGAGGTTTGCAATGGACAGAGGTGGTCTGGTTGGAGCAGATGGTCCTACACATTGTGGGGCTTTTGATGTAACATTTATGGCATGCCTTCCAAACATGGTGGTGATGGCTCCTTCAGATGAAGCTGAACTATTTCACATGGTTGCTACTGCTGCTGCCATAGATGATAGACCTAGCTGCTTCCGTTATCCTAGAGGGAATGGGATAGGTGTAGAGTTGCCGCTGGGAAACAAAGGCATTCCTCTTGAGGTATGGTTAAACATTTTTATTTATTTATTTATTTGGTATGGTTAAACACTTCATTTAAGTGTCCAAGTGCTGAAGGGAACTTGAAGAAACTGAGCTATGTGAATCTAAACTGATATTTACACACAAAAAAAAAAAAAAAAAAAAATTTCAGGTTGGGAAAGGTAGAATATTGATTGAAGGGGAAAGAGTGGCTCTCTTGGGCTATGGAACAGCAGTTCAAAGCTGTTTGGCTGCAGCTACCTTAGTAGAAGCCCATGGTTTGCGGCTAACAGTTGCAGATGCACGCTTCTGCAAGCCATTAGATCATTCTCTGATACGCAGCTTGGCAAATTCTCATGAGGTCTTGATTACTGTTGAAGAAGGATCAATTGGCGGTTTTGGATCTCATGTTGCTCAGTTTATGGCTCTTAATGGGCTTCTTGATGGAAAATTAAAGGTATGAATTTGAGGTTCCATGAGATTCTTAGATAAGTTAATCTAGTATCTAATGCAATTGTCAACTAGTTTAGGTAAAAGGGATGTTAAAGGCTAGCTGATTCGTATGCCCTGAACTTCAAAATGGCTTGATTTTACACGTCGTAGTCAATCACCAACCTTGCTTAAAAGAACTAATTAGCCTCTTTGAAACTTTTACAGTGGAGGCCACTGGTGCTTCCTGATCGATATATTGACCATGGATCTCCAGCTGATCAAGTGGAAGAAGCTGGTCTGACGCCATCTCATATTGCAGCAACTGTATTTAACATACTTGGACAAAAAAGAGAAGCTCTAGAAATCATGTCATGAATGTATGGTTTTAGTTTGTCTGAAATATCCGTACAAAATACACTATAGTGAAAATTGGACTTCAATCTTTCATCACCTAGAATGTAGTCTTAGCTTAATATGCAAAGTTATGTCACTAGATATTGATGCAGAAATTAGCCAAAAACATTGAGCAACCCCGTGTAACATACATGCATACATTAGCATAGCACATATACATCCCCTACATTTTCCCTGCCCTGGTTTGTCCAAGATTTGAACATTTTTCCTTGAATGGCTGCCTGCCGAATTTCAGTTAAGGCTTTTGGATATTGTACTACTATATTCCCTTTAACGAAAAAGAAATTGCAATTCAGGAAATACGTTTGTATGCATCCGAAGTAAATTTCCTAAAGATAGTAGAATAGGAAAACATTTTATTAATACGACTTGGCAATTGGAAAAAGAACAGAATTTGAAATCTACTGTTAAGGTTACTATGAAGGGGTTTTGGGCTAAGCATCGAACTTGCGTCTTCGAACAACAGATGAATTGCACTTGACCAATGGAATTTGATGATTGCTCAGTGGATTTTTTTGACCTTAAGAAATCCAAAGATGTCTAAACGTAGTAAACTCCCCAAGAAAAAGAGGAAAGCCTAATATATGCCTTGAAAACTTTAGGATTTGTCTAGCATATAATTGGAGGATGTGGCTGAATAGCAGTAGAAAATGTGCACACTTTAGGGTCAAAATTTAAAGTGCATGGCGCACTTCTGGTCACTTCAGTTTGGCAAGTGTCTATTCTATCTTCCCGCACGGGGAAGTATGATATGATAGGACCTCCATGCAATCCGTGGCACCGGCAGGAGGAAGAATCAGCGCAAGTACCAGGACACTAGAGGTAAAACTAGTCTCTGTCCATTGTATGTATTGGCCACAGTAGGCGACAATGCAACATGGCCACAGAAATAAGTTACTTCTTAAAGATGGTTCATTTTCTTGATTTTAATAAATATTTCATGTTCGTGGCTATCATTTATATGATTTTTAGTTGTTTTTTATAGATAAACTTTTGGCAAAATAGTGAACGGAGGAGTTTTATAATTCGAGTACGTGCCATTTGCCTCAGAGACTTTGTCGTAAAACTTCTAGGTTTTGGGTTCAAATTTTACATCTCCCTTCCTTTCTGCTTCTTAACTTTCATCCCAACTCCATTGGGAAAAAAAAAATTTAAAAACAAAAAAAGAGATCCAAAACCGCCAATATGAGAAGGCCTAATGATGAAGAAAAATCAGGTACTTGAGGGCATGAGACAACTTTAAACTTTCATCAGCATAAAACTGGCTAGTTTGTGGCAAATAAAAAAAGTAATTGCGCGCTTCACTTGTAATAAAAGCCTAAGGCCAAGAATTCAAGGATAATAGTGGGATTCGAATCTCGGTCCACTCTTTAATTGAACTCAATGATGGATGTGACAGAGTCAAAGGTTGTTGCAATTGCTGCCACTTGTTTTCAGTCTCATTGAAGAGTTTTGCTTCCCTGAGATCATATCATTCATCCAAGAAACTGCTAAACCGATCAAAAACAATTCTGCTCTCAGACAGCAAACGGAACAGAAAGTTAATGGAATCATCAAAGAAGTTCAGAAAGAGCAAGGCAAGAGTCTTAGGACGACAAGCCCGCAACAAACAAGAAACCAGATGAATTGACGAATATCCGCAATCCAATGTTAACTTCAATGTCTCCACGTCAACAGCAGCAGCACAGACCTGAAGGGGAAACAGAAGGTCGCCCGTTACCTTCACACAGAAAGGTCGCCCTTAGTTCCAAAATATGCCATATATAGTTCTAAAAATATGTTCTAAGGTTGTGATCAGCGAGTCGAATTCATCCAAATTTTATATGTAATTATATACGTGTGTGTATATATCTTTCTTACATCTTTTAAGAGCATACTCTTACTTTTTTTTTTTGGTATAAATTCATTCAATCACAAACCTGTAAAAAACAAGTAAACAGACTCATATTAGTCAGACATGAAAATTTAAGTATCTTTCCAAACGCATTTAAGGAAAACAGAAAATGGAACTTAGAAGGAAAAAAAAAAGGAATATTAGAAAGGTCAGATTTTCTAAATCACTTCAATAAACGTCAAAGTCTACTGAGCTTGTGATGCCAAGTAGTTGCTTAAATCAATTCAAGAAAACCACCACCAACAGCCACCCAAATTAGTTTGCATGCATCAATTGTAAACATGTAGACGAATAGTGAATTTTGGTTGGGAACAGAGAGGACTTGAGATGAAAATTACTAAGATGGATGCAGAAACTAATGTACGCGCTTTTGGTCGCAATATGAAGTGCATGGCGCACTTATGGTCACTTTCATGAGTTTGGCAAGTTTTGATAAGACCTCCATGCAATTAGTGGAAGAGGTCATCACAAATACTAGAGATTAGCTTATTCCAGTGTATTGGTAGGTTGTCATTGGTCAATGATCACAGTATGGATCTGCTTAAAACCCGAGCCATTATTTTGTTTTTGGATCAAACGCTAGTGACTTTTTATGCTGATTTTTGAAACTTGTTTGGTAGACGAGGGTTTGAAACTTGAATGTAGGGTAAAAAGATAGAAAGGATCAGCTAGATTTCTTCACTTCTTCATTGTTGTTACAACAAGAAGATCAATAGAAATGTGATATTGTTGATCAATTGGAAATGTCACTGCCAAAAATCGGTGATAGTTGTTTACTTAAGATTTGACAAGATCGAGAAGTGGCGATGACCGGGTCCGACTAATACTCTCCATTTTACGCATTAACAACTCGACAATTCCGCCTATAGTCTCCCTTCTCCCGTTCGTAAGAAACTCCAATGGCACTAAGTTTCCTCATCGACCGAGAGTGAAAAGGAAAACAGGGATTCTGGCTCGATGGGGTGAAGGAAAAAAACCAAGAATTCTGGAGTTGTGATGCGTTCTAGCTGAAAGGGAATTAGTTAGTAAGGTTGAATATGATTGAATTACTGGCATGTAATACCTTATCATTCTATTCATGGGATTCAGCTAACTTTTGTGATTGTTTATTACGTACATATTCAATGGCATGGACGCTCTTTGACGGGTTGAAATTAAACAGAATTGATCTCTTCATTTAGAAAAGCAAACGTTTATGGGAGACGTACACATTACTAGTATTCATTAATTTTTCTACTAACACAGAACTGCATGTAAAAAAGCACTAGCATGGTCGGACCTTTTTTCTGCCAATAACAAAGAAGTGGATGCACTTTGTCCTGCACATGCCAGGGCACTGAAAGTGAATTCGAGATTAAATTTGTAAGCCTCAAGATGTCAACCCTTGGATCATCGCTAGAATTAGGAGATGCATCCCATTCTAAACTGAAACGAATCTTAACAATGCCCTCAAACTTCTTTAACTCGTCTAGGAAATTATTCCAATTCAGAAACTTTTGCTGCCACTCTTCTTGATGGAAGGTATAGATCTCCATTTCTACCTCCTTTAGATGATTGCCCCAAACTTTCATACCAGCTGACTCACAGAAAGAACTCCCGGTTTCGGCTCTTATCCAACCATGGTTCAAAGTCGCGGTCACGGCTCAGACCGTTCCACATCGGTCTCGCAATATCGGTCGTGGTTTCGGCAAGACGCAAAATTTTAAAATATTTAATATTCTAAAAATTGTAAAAAATATGATAAACAAAAATAATTTAAAATAGCAAAAAAATAAAAATTCGAGTTGACTAGAAGCAATTCGGCCGTTTTTATTTGTTTCGGAGACATCTCGGACGAGTTCTCGGCGATTCATTATCTCGAAATTATCTTATCCCGATATCGGATCGGAAAGCTCCATTCCAGTGACGTCTCGGCAGAGTCTTTGAACCATGCATCCAACAGCTTCAGCAGGCACACAACCACCAAGTTCTCATTTAAATGTTTGGGACGGGTATAGAGGACCGAAAGATTTAGGCTGACAAGGCCAAAATAGACCATCAATAAAATTAATTGATCTATGAACTGTGAATTGTGATGCTAAATTGCCCGGTACATGTAACTTGAGTTCCTCAACAGAAACAGCAGTGCAACTACGGAGGATGTCTCGACCGTGCTGGAGGATTTTATACTTGGGATATTAAGCAGAATTTGGATGGAAGGAAAGCTTGTATAAATATCCACTTTATTCTTTATAATTTTTGTATTTATCCACATAATCCCTCTGTGATTTTATATAAGATAATTTCGTTATTTGATTTAGCATTTAAGCAAGGCATTGCTAGTATTTCAACTAATAGTGTTGCATAGGCTATTCTCCGCCAAGTTTTCAATTTACATGAAACTATAGGGGGTGAAATTGACATTTTAAAACATTAGTAATATCTTCTTTTTTTTAAAAAAAAAAAACGATAAAAACGTCAAGAATATCATGTAATAATAGATGAAATCACAGGGGATTATTTATAATTTACCCAATTATTAATAACTTAATGACAAAAAAAAATAATGAGCCTTTGACTTGTATATCATTCATTTCCTTACTATCACTTGTGTCGTGTAGTAAAGTGATGAGTTTACTCAAGATTTAAACAGCATGAACAATTGTGTGTGTGTTTCTAAAAATGTAGCTTGTATTAAGCCTTTTGATAGGTACTCTTGATTTAGAAAATCTTTTATGGCTTACTCAACTTCATTATACTGCACAATATTGATCTTACCTTGATGAAAATATCCACGTAAATATAACAAGAAGAGGGCAAAGTCATCGAAATCAAAATACGGGGGAAAAAAGTGGCAAGGATTGATTTCTTCACTTCTTGATTGGTGTTACAACAATCTAAGTAGAAATTCAGATACTGATAAGAAGAAGATCAACAGAAAATGCCGCCACCAAAAACTGGTGATACAAAAGAAAAATTTAAGATTGACGTGATGGAGAGGTGGTCATGACTAATAGGGTCCGACTAAGCATTGACAACTCGACAATTCTGCCTAATCTCTCCTTCCCCATTAGTCAGTACTCCAATGGCACCCATTTTCGCCATGGATCGAGCAAATAGAGCGAAGAAAAGCCGAGGGTTCTGGAGATGTGATGCTATTGTCGATGAAAGTGGATTGGTTAACAGGGCTGAATCTGATTGAAAAAGTGTCATATTTTGGCTCAAAGCCACAAAATAATGGCTATCGAAAGAGTCTGAGCTTCCAGGGTCCATTCCTAGAGTTGTGGTTCGAACAATAGGAAGAGGACAAATGGTCTTCAAGGTTTGAGCATATTCAGAGTCCAAAGAAGGATCTGTGTCTCCTTTCCCTGTGAAATTGTACAGTCTCTTCGCAACCAAACTGCAATGTGTGACTCCAATTGTATGCGCCCCTGCAATCGTTCAATCTCTTATGTTATAGTAAATTCTAACTAGTCTCGTTTTCTAAAAGTCCGCAGTCTAATGAGTTACCTGATCTGATAAGGTTACTAGATCGACAACGTCCAGATTATTACTCTGGAAATTCTGAAGGAGAGTGGGGAAGTCTGAAGATGGTGATGGCAACCCTGCTAATGCTTCAGAGTCAACTGAAACTCTTCCGTCTTGCCTCCCAGTGAACACCTGCCACATTGGTCTTTGGAACTGCACATCATACAATAAGTTCAATTTGATAAGTACACGTAAAAGAATAAATACATTTTTTTTGGGTCGAAAGATGAAACAAACAGTCTAGCAAATAAATCCAATTTTTCCTTTGATATGAATGTAATTTGTGAGCTAGCTTACTTGATATGAAACTGCATCTCTTGCTCCTAAGGCAAGAATATCAGCACAGGAGACGGCTCCTGGACATTCCTCTTCGAGAATTGACTTTACGAAATCAATGAAATCAAATCCAGATAGAGATCGATTGGGTATAGCTTCTTTTTCAGATGGATTATTGGGGGTTGAATCCAGAAGAACTGATCCATCACAACCCTGCAAGAGTTGGATAAATGCTATTAGTATGTCTGCGCAATTAAACCAATTTGGCATTCAAAAGAGTCAAAAGTGTAAGAATCTGATCTGATGATAATAAACCAAGTAATGTACTAATGTGCGTTGGATGAATTGGCGGAAAGTTGTATCCAGATTGAGTATACTACTATATACTTCAAATCTGAGAGTCCATCATACCCTGACAAAGCAGTCATGATAATGTAGCCTAAGCAGCTTGGGGGCGAGGCTGGGATTGGCACTGACATTTCTCCAAGTGATATCCCTCACAATCTGTTCAACCCCACGGCAGCTTTTACGATAATAGTTCCTCTGCAGCTCTCCGGCATTGCAAGCACCAAAGGCTCCAAGAATTGCAAGAAAAAGAAATGAAACGACTAATTTTCTCACCATCTTTGTGTTTTTTTTTTCCCAGAGTCAAAATTATACCAAAATGTTTGCTGTAGATGGAATGAGGTTCAGGGATACTTTGGAAGTTAATTTATAGGCACCGCATGTAGCTAATTACCTCAAGACATGGAACTTAATTTGAGCTAGCTAGCTGGAAATTAAAGTTTACAATGTTCTTTTGCTGGTTGTCACAGAAACATGTGTCTCACTCATAAGCTGTCTGTCAAACTCAAAAGAATGATCAGCTCCAGTCAACTGTTAAATGAACATTGTTACATGCTTGATTATACAACAATCTAGGTAATGTTCATTGAATTATGTAGTACTGTATTTATATACTTCACCTTCACTTAGAAAAATACCAGGAAAGAACATTCTTCTGAAAAACTAAGAAGACTGGTAGTTTCATCAAGTGTTCCTCTGATTAGTTTTGACCTTTTATTAAGAACACTTGCATTGAAAAAACATTAAAGATCTGACATTCCCTCAGATTTCTTCAGACATCATTATTGTATTGGAGTTTAATTAAGGTCTCTGCATAGACCTTAATGTCTCTTAATGTCACTACTACGCACGTCCTATACAATGTCAGTACCCTGGTAATTATATTCCTCTTCAAGAAACAGGACAATCTAAGACATGGGGAACAAAATCTCCCCAATGGAATGTCAAACAAATTCTTATCTCTAAGGAAACGAACCTGGACCATTTCAAGAATTGAAAAACAAGACAAACACCAAAGATGGTGAAAAAAAAAACCATTCTTTCCACGATAAAGTGTTTACTTTCAGACAAAGGCATGATAACACACATCAACATGCATGAGAATCAGGAAATGGAAGAATTTTTCACTCGGCAATTACTCAATCTCAATGGTCCTAAGAATTAATGCCAGACTAATTTTCTTCATCTTTTGTTGAGGCTTTTTCGTTCTGTACTTCCATTTGATCTGTCCTATTTTGCTTTTGGTTCCTGAATGTAATGTAACTACCTTGATTTGGACCTTACTCATCGGCTAAACATGGCAAACTCAAGGCCCAACTACCTTTTAAACGTAACACATGTGTGTGTGGAAATGTTATATTTGTTTATTAATAATCCACATTGATCATTATTTGGAGGAAAAAGAAATACAGGGTCAATACAATATGAAATGAGGTTAGCTGGTATGCAGTTTTCAAAACTTTGTGTAGATAAATAACATATTCGCGTGGGTACAAAGAGGGAACTTGATCCAAAGCTTTGAAAAGAACTAAAATAAAATGAACTCGATTAATCAACTTATAGTTCTTAGACAACAAATTTGGAAAACCTTGGTTGGGCTGCAAGAATAAAGTATCCGGACAAATGTAACTACCACTTCACACAGCATTCTTGTTGGATCAAATTTATCCTGTTCAATTCACCACGCTACATTTCTTCCTTATTTCTCCAGCATTTCCAGTAAGAACTCCAATTGCACCCATCCTCTTCATGGATTGTCCAAATTCAGTGAAGAATTTTCCAGCGGTAAGCATCTCATCAACAATGTTGCTTGCACCTCTGTCTGTCAGCAATGCAGCATCTGATTGGAAAAGGCCTTGTTGATGCTTTAAATTTGAGAAATAATGGTTGTCAGATGCTACAGAACTCCCAGGGTCCATTTCTACTGTGGTTGTATTATCAGAAAGGCTTTTGCATTTTGTTCTCAAGAATGCAGCGTAGGTTGAGTTCAGAGAAGGATCTGCATCGGCTTTCCCTGTGAAATTATATAGCCTCTTGCTGAACAAGTTGCAATGTCCAATTCCAATGGTATGTGCACCTACAAACATAAAGATTACATATGTCAATGTCAACATGATGTTTCAAAGTTCTAATTTTGATCTCAAATTGAGTGTTTTCGTGTAATTCTTGAGGGCCGATCAGAAACACGTGGGAATTAGTACTCTAGAAATTTTTTTTTTTTTTTAAAGTGTGAAGGAGATCGAATGAAACATAAAATTCTGCAGATATAATTTACTCATGCGACAAAATATTTGTGACTTCAGAGATTTACATGACTATAAAGTAGGCGTTTCTTCTCCATTTTATTCTTGTAGCATGCATCTTACTTGGGAACATGTTACCTGACAAAACCACACGATCATGGACTGTAAGATTCTTGCTGGCAAAGGACTGCATGAGGGTGGTGAAGTTGGAGAATGGAGAAGGGATGTTGGCTAGAGCTTCTGATGCATGTGAAGTTCTTCCATCTCTTCCCCCAGTCAATACTTCCCATACTGGCTTATTGAACTGCAGTAACGAATAAAGTAGTTCTATCAAATTGTCAACAAATATATGTATCTATGTATCTCTCTTCTTAGCAACAAAGTCATCTTGTCAAGAACTAGAAGATAAAAGTTTTTCTTTTTGTTTTGAGGCTTCCTTACTTGAAATGAAACGGAGTCTCTAGCAGCTAAAGCCAGTATATCCGCACAAGATACTTTTCCAGGACAAGCCTTCTCTAGTTGGTTCTTGATTTCATCAATAACGTCAAAGCCTGCCAGAGACAAGTTAGGAACGGCATCCTTCTCGGCTGTGTTTTTTGCTGTAGAGTCTAGCAACACCGAGGCATCACAACCCTGCGAAACCAAGCAATCCGACTCTAAATAGTAAACTGACCCCTCAAACGAAAAAAAAAAAAATTGTACGTCCAAATTTCTACCAATGTCCAAATTTCAACCAATGACCTTCAGTCTCGTGGAACTATATATCAGCCGTCACCCTCTAAAGTTAAATAGGAAGTATTATATGATATCTTAAATAGTAAGAAAAAAATGGGGTTGATTGGAGGAAGAAGAAAGTTTAATTACCCTAACAAAGCAGTCATGGAAATGCATTCTTAGCCGGCAATCTTGCATTGCTAGCCACATGTTTCCATGTTATGCTTTGAACAATTTGCTCAGCTTGAGAACAACTACCCTTGTAGAAGTTCTTCCTCAATTCACCCCCCCACTACCAACTCTCATCCCCACCAAAATTACCACCGTCCTCACCAGGACATCAAATCCCCCCTTCATCGATCTCTCTCACTTCTTGTTCTTCTTTTCCTCTGTGCGTGCGCGCGCGCGCGCGATCGCTCCATAATAAGCAATGCATGCATTCTTATATACGTCCTCTTTCTGGTTATTACGTCCGACATGCAAATAGGTTAGTTGAATTTTTTTTATCTCAGAGGAGGGGAAATTGCGTTGAATTAATAATGTTACATGAGAAAAAAATTGATATGTCAGCCATGGTTTTGCCCCAGAATATGAGAAAAATGTATAATATATATATATATATATATATGATGAATTATTTCTGTTATATATTGATGAATCTGAAGAGATAAAGGATGCATAGACTGACCTCCACTTTCTGGTTGGTGGTGGTAGCTTAAACGGTTTTGTCCTAACAATATTAATTAGTAATTTTAAGCAGATTTGTTTGACTAATTAATATAAAATTTTGCCAACAAAATTAGTTGGATCCGCCAGGCCTTGATGGCGGTTCTGTTTCGGAAAGTTTCATTGGCTTGGCTTAGATAAGTAAAACCCTGCAATTGTGAGATTTGATCGATTCCATATACTCTGTCGGTCAAGCATTTGGAGAAAGGAAGTTAGTTGATTTCCATTGATTCATTCTTTTGTGGCTAAACTGAAGGTAATAAATCGCATTAATTTTTCTTCAATGAACTTTTTTGAAGTTGGGAATGGAAGCACCTCTTTCAAGAAAACCACATCTTAATTGACACTAATAAAAAAATACTAGTAATTAATAAACATGTTTAAGGCAGAATCACAGGTAAATGTGGTTTAATTATCCATCTGCTAATTAACCCACAAGTAGAGAATTAAGCTAAAAGCTAGTCAAACAAAGTTAGCATGTAGTACTTGCTTCAGTTTCTAATTCTTTCCTTTTTCTCTTAATGAATTGTAGGAGCCAAAGCCAATTGGGCAAGCAGATGTCCAATTCTACTTGTGGTTATGTTATATGCTCGGAATATCTACTTTGTCCAACTTTTTATCTCGTGCCATTTGAGATCGAGGAAGATACAAAGAAATTTGCTCGTTTATTACAATCCACATCACATGCATGAAACCAAAAGAAAATCGGAGAAGAACAAATGTTTGAGGAAAAAAAAAAAATGCTGCATTAAAACTTCAAATAATTACTACGATTCATGGAAAACCAGCTGCCAAGCAAGTCTCCCAGAAAAGCCTGTCTCCTTCAGTTTCATGCTCCACTTCCGTACCGATACGTTCAACAAAAGTACCAAGTCTTGATTCTTCTATCACCTCTTCTGGATCATAATTGACCACAGCATCACTTGAATCTCTACAATCGAATTCCCTGAGCTCGTTGGAATCGATCATCTGCACACAACTGGAATCATCATGACTGGATGATTCTGCATCATCTTGATCGCCAGCTAAAGGAAGCCCATCAAGAAAATTCATCCACATAAGATTGCATACACTATAGCACAAGCTTGCTTCAGCATTTTCAAGGGAATTGGGATTACCCTCGGAATCTCCACTGGCCTCCAAGAGAAAAAGAAAATGGTACAATTGATTACTGCACCTCCAATCCATTGCCGTCAAGCAAGAAAAGTACGAGAACGCTGGCTGGCTGGACAGTGCTTACTTTAAGAGCCTATTTATTTGCATTCTTTTGGGATGCTAATTAATATGATGATGACTTTAACCGGTGTAATGTTAGAAGTTTCAAAGTCTTGCTTGGTACTCTCAGTTAAGTGGGATATGATTATTTCAACACTCCACTCCATGTAGGGGTTAGACTAATTTTAATGGTGGGGGTTTTTCGTGAAGCACCTGTAACTTTTGGCAATTCAATAAACACTTTGCATGGCTTTGATTTGGAGGCTTGCCTGATGTGCTTGAGTGCTGTGTGATCTCAATTTCTAGATGCGGGTTAAGTTACATCTAGTGCTAATGCGCCACTATCAATTAATTTGGGTTCTGCCGACAATTTACCACTTCAAAAATTTGACAAAAACCTAATGGATTGGAGTATGGTACTCTTCCATGTCTCCTTTACTTCAATAATCTGACAAGTCGTAAATAAGACAAAGCAAAATTTTCACCATCCCCCAATGAGGTATGGTAGTTCAGGCTACACAGTCATTTAACAATGATCAAAGGTATGAAAGTAAATTAAGATTCGACAACCGAGTCCAACTACAACTAAAAATTATCAAAATCTGGAAGTGTGCTTCCAATATGCAAACCAGAGAATACCCAGCAAAGTTCATGAAACCCTCCGCGAAAATTTCAATCCTATCGGCTGAAGTAGCCTTTATGATGATCTTCAAAACAAAATTCTGAGTGCCTGCACAACTGCAAGTGGAAAAAGGCATCCCATGAAAACAATATCCTGAATCTTACAACATTCTCCAAGATCATGAAAACATAATGGAATTATTATTCCACTGTCAGTGAAAAGCTAACAACATGTTCTGGCCATATGAACGTATGTTTCACATAGCACAAATTCATTAGACACCCTTGTGTTGATGTCAACTGTATAAAGAAAAATTGCGATAAAGTTCAGGATAACTTCTCTTTATAATAATTTTGATATCTCCCTTCTAAATAGTAAGATTGAAAAAGGATACAAGGCATCTGTTGTGTCCACATCTATTTCAGTTTAACAAACGTCCAAGACCCAAGACCCTCAAACTCACCCAGACCATCATGTAAATGTTTTGCTCATAAAGTCATTTGACTACATCAATTACACCTTAATTTGAGCTCTATGTTTACTAGGAAAATTCACTTACAATTTGAGTGACAAAATTGAATTAAACTCATTTTCAGCTTTTGGTAAGTTGGTCTAAATCGAACATTTTGTGGTTGCTTTACAAGCCTTCTACAAGAGTATTGCAATAAAGCACAACACCCCGTAGGGAAGGCAAACACTTTGTTAGTTTGATCATGAGAAATTCAGTGTTGGTCAAGTTTTGCTAAGATTTCAAATAGCTGCTTCTTTAAGTTAACAAAAGGAAGAGCAGAAAGCGAAAATGTTGCTTTAGAGCTTCAGCTTATGTAACATTCTAATAACAACCATCTAGAAGAAAGAGAAAATAGACAAATTTATCAATAGATGCCAATTATTACATTATATCTAGTTGAATTTCTTTGAATATTTGAGGTAAATGATATTTGCACTACAAAATCATCCTCTGGCACTCCACCTTTCTTCAAGTAATAAAATGCTACAATGGAGTGCCAAGAGCTAGTCTTGGAGTGCAAATATCACTTGCTTTTTGAGGATGAAACTCAACATAAGAATAAAAATTAGTGAAAAGACTAGGTGCTCAGACCCTGTGTATTGAACATGACAGCGAACAATACCAGATGCTGTAGGCTAAATTAGAAAATTATATTACTAATGGAACAGTCAAGTTCCATTCTTCCTACTTTAAATAGTTTCACTTGGCATTTATTTTGATTTGTGAATTCCGGTCACCATCAGACAGAATTTAAGAATGGACTATGAGAGGAATATTTAGGAAAGAAGACCTCCAAAACGTAGCTAGGGCCTAGGAACTTTTCCTAGTTCCTGCATCAACTTGCCTCCAAGGATTCAAAGCTTCTCTCCTAGCTTGAGCTTCAGGACTATTCTCCCAAACTCTCTTCTCTGACTCCAAAACAGTTACTTTATCATCTGCCAAGACAAAAATTGTATTAATGAGCTAGAGTACTTGTAAAAACCACCCAAATGAAGTTGAACAAATTACTGCATATTTGCTACTTTCTAAATTCTCCTCTTGGTACAGAAACTCAATCAAACATAATGTACACAAAGTCAAAATACCCTTTAATCAGCTAAAACAAACCAAAGGTTGCTTACAAAATCAAAGATACTGCTTCATACCCATAAGCCATTAGAGCTTAATCACCATTAGAGCTTAATCATTTATCAAAACAAACTAAGAAGCATTAACAGAGCTCTCAACTACCATAGCTCAGTCATCTATTGGGAGCTCAGGAAATGACCATAATGTTGAAGTAACGATCCACGGGAAGGATATATCAGTGTAAATGATGACTAACACCATATCTATGGAAGCAGATAGCAGTAGACTGCTTATAATTCAATTAAACAGAAAACAGACGTTTAGCACTATTTTTTGAAGCATAAACGTTAAACCACAACATCCTTACATACTCTCTTTTTCATCCATTCTCATGATCTGAAATCCAAAGAAATACCACCAATTAAGTAAAGGGTAGTATAAGTCTTCAACCTTAATCAAGTTGAATCATCCAAAACCCCAAATTGTCTGAATTTGCAAGCAAACATTCAGCATTAATCCATTAAAGCATTAGTTGACTGAGTCCATTAAAAGAGATCAAATTTTACTACAACCCGCAGAAAAAAGATCACATTTTTAAGTAGCCAAAATTTTAAAGTATAACACATTTCCTCAAGTTTTGTCAAATTAAGACAAGAATAATAATGGTACGAGCGAAAAAAGGACAAAACTTAAATAAATACTGAAAAAGAACTTCTGAATAAGGCAAAGATTCTATCTTGAAAAAATTAAGAAATAATTGAAAGTTGAGAATCAAGGAGGTTGAAAAGGAGGGTTCTCACACAGAAGCCAGTTTTGATCATGAACAATTCCATTGAACCTCCAACCATGGCGGAAAGAAGTGATATCTTCACGTACCAACCCAGAAATTTCATTCTTCTATTTTTTTTTGGTCCCTTTTCTTTGCTGTTTTGTTTTCTCTGCGCACAATAGAAAGTGGTTCAAGATTCCGAGCTAAAGAAATTAGTTTAAGAAAAAAAAAAATAGACCAGCAAACTAGCAAAGCAGCAGATTTTGAACTTTCAAATGCTCAAGAGGCGAAACCGGATGACGGAGGTGCGCCGCCTATACGAGGAGGGGTTGCGGCGGAGAGTTGGGTGGCAATGAGAGTAGTTGTGTCACCGCCTTTGGCTTTTTCTGTTTTTCTTTACTTTTGGTTCATCTAACTTGTTTTGTTTCCTCAATTTCTTTTTTATTTGTCTTCTTTTTTTCTTTTTTCCCTGTGGTTATATTGGTTAGGCTAATTAGCCTAATTCAGCCAAAAAAAAAAAACGTTATAGGCTTATAGCTTCGAACTTACCCTCAGATCAAACAGGCTCAAGTGCAAATTGAGCTTATGGAAACTGAGTTCCAAGTAAAAGATTCTTATGGTGCTCATTTTAGTTTAAGTTGAAACTCAACAATTTCTAATTGATTTTGTTGTCTTTTGTAGGAGTGTAAATGAATCGAGTTACTCAAGTTACTCATGAGTAACTCGATTCTCAACTCAGAGAAAAACTCGACTCAACTCGACTTTATTGTCTGCGAGGTCAAGCTTGAGTGACTCGAGTAATAAATTGACTCAAATCGAGTCAAGTTCAAGTTTTAAAATGCTATGCTCGTGAGCCTAATCAAGCCGAATTGAATATTTTTTATTTTTTAATTTTAATTTTTAGTATTATTTACATTTTTACATTTTTATTTTTATATTTACAAAAGTTTTCAGTTTTTAGTTTTTAGCTTTTAATTTTTTATTGATGGATTCACGACTTCCATTTAGACATGACTAATCTTTTTTAATCATGTGAATACTAGTTTAAGTGTTTTGACCTTTATAATTGCACATGGATTACTCAAAATTTGTGGTTTGAACTTTAAAAAAAATAATAATCAAGCATGCTCGATTGAGCTCGATTTTAAGCACAAGTTGTACTCGAGCATGAACTCAACCCAAAAAAAAAAAAACCTCAACTCACGAGCAGCTCGGCTTGCGTACATCCCTAGCTCAAACACCTTTGTTTATTAGTCAAGTCAAGCTCGAATAGGGTGGCATTCAAACTCGACTTAATTCGATGACACTCTTATTTGCTTGAATAAAATAAGAATGTGGATATGTTACATAGATCAATCAGAAACATTCCATCCACTTGAGTCTTGACACCACCTTTAAAATAAACTCACCATTTTTTTCTTCTCTAAATATGATTAATATTGCCATAGAACAGTTCTTCTTCCAATCAATAGATATTTAATCTTTGCTTACCAATAACTCCTAAAAAATGAACAAATTATGAAGTAAGCTACAAAGCATAATGGATATCCAGTTCTATTCACTCACTTACGTTTACAGTAACACACTGGATGCAAATTAATACTACAATTTTAGTGTAAATGTGATTTGAATTACTAAAAAATCACGATTACACCACAATTATATAACTTTAGGCCAAAAGTTAATAAAATTACAATAATTGGATAGAACTCGATTGGGATGCCATGATCCAATCACAATATAGTTCTTCTTCTTCAACAGAAATCTCGTCCCGATTTACCGGAAACTCGCACAAACCCACCCTCTCTCACACACTCAAATCATGAAACAATATCCACAAGAAAAGAAACATAAAATCAAGAACCAAACGGAAAATGAAGCAAAATTGAAAGGAGAAATGTCTCTCAAACGCTCTCTCGGGTCAGTTCACCGGCAAACATATTTCGTCTAGCCATTTTGTCAAACAGATTAAGGTCATCACAAAAATTGAATATTGCTTATAAAATTTGACTATGGCTGAGCTGAACATATCTTGTCAAGCCTCATTCAGGCAGAAAATTGTGAAAAAGAAACAATGAAATTGCAGCAAGTATCATTGTCCAATTTCATTTATCCACATAATAAAGCATACGGGAAGAAGATAGCAATTTCAGTAGCCAAAAAAATTGATCTCAACCAAGAGATTAAAACAAAAAGGGATTATGGAAACCTCACATTGCTTTCTTGATGATGATTTGCCGGTGGTGGTGGTTCCAGCAAGAAGACAGCAACTCTGGCAATGGTGACGGCGCCAGTGAGCTCCCCTTGTTCCTCAGACTCCCTCTTTTTTTCTGTTTTTTTTTTTGTTGGTTTTGTCTTTTTTGGTTCTTTTCTTTTTTTCTTAGAAAGAAAATGAAGGATACCACTCTACAACTAAGATACTGCAAGGATTTTGGAGCGGGTTGTTATGAGTTTATATGAAACTCAAGGTGGATAAGGGATGATGACTACTCGTGATCTTTTATAGTTTTAATTGTTGAAGGATGAGGATCGATAGTTACAAATACAATTGGTGTTGTCTTTGTTAGTGATTGAAGAACTGGTTCTTGTCTTACATTGGAGACTCTAAAACAATTGGAGGACTTTCTAAATTGATATAAAGGACAAAATTGGTTTTAGAGTAAAAGTCTAGGGACGAAAATGGTGATATAACCTTTCCCCGCCAACAACCCCACACCCACCCCCCTCCCCCACGGCCCACTCCACCAGACGACAGTCCTAGCTTGGTGTTTGTGTAGTAGTGAGTAACTTCGCGCTACATTCTACAAGCAACAAATTGCTGGAAGACGACGAAACCTTATTTGTATTCGTTCCCATGACAACTGGGGACCATTTTCCATCATCGAAGGTTGCTTGTGCGGCTCCTGATTCAGACTTTCTTTGTCATCATCTTCCCCGGCACCTGAACCGAAACATTGCAACCCTGAAATTTATACTGATGCAATTTGGTCCCTTCCCATCATCTCATCTCCAATTATTCTTTCACCAATTACTGCAGTCTTTTTCGTTGAAACCCCGTCAAATTTTTTGTTACAGTCGTTAAATAACTTGAAAACATATCTGTTAACATTTGTGGATTAGAGTTGGTAAATGTAAAGACACTCATATTTTGTTAGATAAAGATAAAAGGACTTCCATTTCTTTTTTTCTACTGTTTGTTCTCTTTCATTTACCGATAAAGATCGGGTTTTTATGAGTGAGAACTAGAGAATGGAATCGCCCAGAACTTCAGCAGATGTGGGAATTGCAGTTTCAGCTAATGATGATCCGGCACGACCTGTACAGGTTACTTCACTGCACTATTACTGCTTGTGCTCCTGGGATTATAATTTAGGTTCTTCTGCGGGAATTTTGCTGAATTTTTACAATTTTCATTATGTGGTCAATCTAAGTCATCGTATGAGAATTGTGGTGTCCTTTTTACTTTATTTTCTCTGCGTTCCCTGTTTTTAATTCTTTAAGAAATGGGATTGCAAATAGGGCAGAAAGCAAAAACTATAAAATGAAAAAGGCATTTTTTGCTGTTTTTTAAGTGCATTATCTTGTGGAACCTATAATTGAAGGATTCTGGATCGGTTGTTAAAAATCCTTCCATAAGTTGCATCTAGCCTACTTTTGGTCACTTGTTGTTTCCTGTCGTATTTTATGATTTGAGAGGGTATAATCTTGTTCTTTCCTTTTTGGTGTTACAGCAGATTAATGTGACAATTTGGTCTGTTCACCTAGAAGGCTTTTACTTTTCTTTGAGAGATTGGGATGGTGAACATTTGAGTAATGTCCAACAATATTTAACCTTAACTTTTAATTACCTTACTTCTGATTCTGTGCGAATTCGATGGATCAGTGCTGTGATTAAGCTGTCTAAGTATTCCTTTGATTAAAGCTGTATAGCTTTATCGCCGCATACATGATAGAGCTTAATTTAATTGAGTTACGGCAATTTTAGCCATCCACATCAAACTTTTACTACTGCAATGCTCTATCTGTTGAGGGTTGCTCGAGTCTTTTGACTGGCAGTTGGCATTGGTGTCACATGAATTCTTCATTTTAATGAAGCTTTATTATTTACATTCATGACATAGCTATATTTTAGTTCCCATTCACAAATGATAAGCATGTTGTGTCATATTTCTGGAGAACTTATTCTGAAATGTGTGCTACATGCAGGAGGACATTCTAGATAGAGATTCTCTTAATACAGTTGTAAGTTCAGGTCCAAGTGCAAGGCGTGCAGATCTGTCCCTTCAAATACCTCCTAAACCAGCTGTATTTGGAAATAGTCGCAGTGGAAAGGGTTTACTTCAGTCTCCCAGTATCCTGGGCAATTCATCAACTGCTGGCTTCCTCCGAGCTCTAAGCTTCAAAAGGAAGCTTACTGCAGCTGATGGTGAAAGAAGCTCTTTGCTTAATTCAGACCCCAAGGCAGCTCCTGAAAGCCCTGTGTTGGCTAATATCATGTCAAGCCTGTCTTGGAAAAAGAGTACTTCTCTTCCGGTAACGCCTGCATCAAATTTGTCTCCCTCAGTGTCCACACCTACTACCACAAGGACTTACAGTGAAAGAAAAAGATCAAATGTAAGTTGTTATCCTGAATTCTGCCAGTCTGCTATTGCTTTTGTTCTTCCTGGCTGGTAAGAGATGTAAATTAGAAACATTATTTTGAATAGAGCCACAACATCTACACCACACTCATATAGGTTATCTATCACATTGCTCTTGAATGTTGGACATAGATGCCAAATTGTAGGTAAGATTGTAATCATTGCAATCATCTCAAAATGATTCCATATCCATATATCTTCCCCTTGCTAAGATAATTAAATATAAACATATATCCGGATATCTTCACCTTACCAAGATAAATGTAGTTATGGAAACACAGCAGTCTTCCTTCTTCGTCTTCCTCTCTCTTTTTTTTTGGGTGGGGGGAGGGGGTTTGGTCAGGAGGTGTGTGCCTTTCTGTCAAGGTTGTAATCTTACAGAACAATACTTCAAGATCTGCACTTGCTGCAGGTTGGTGCATCTAAAGCTACTGTGTCAAGGTCCCTCTCTGTACCTGGGAGAAACACAGTCATTGTAAGATCAGCCTCTTTTGCCAATGCTGAAGAGCATCTTCCAGATGCTGATAGCGGTATGTCATGCATGTATCCTTCAGACTTCATATTGTTACTCCAAGATTCTAGCTTACCTCATTCTTGGAAATTTAAGTTCAGTTGCTTGCAATGTTGAAAAATGTTCTTCAGTGTCCATGTGATTTAAACTAATTAGTTGGCTTGTAGACGGTTAAGTTCATATTTTTGTAGCCTTCTGCATGCAAGATTATAGTGCTTTTTAACTGGCATCCTGGAAAATAATTATGTAGATTGATTGCTGGTAGGCTTTGTTTGGTTATTGTTTCTAAAACTTCTTCTTTCTTGCAAGTTAGACCAAATAACTCCTGCTCCACCTGACAATGATGAAGAGATTCCTGAAGAGGAAGCTATCTGTAGAATCTGCCTTGAAGCATGTGAAGAAGGAAATACACTTAAGATGGAGTGCAGCTGCAAAGGTGCTCTCAGACTTACACATGAAGATTGTGCAGTTAAATGGTTCAGCATAAGAGGAAACAAAAACTGTGAAGTTTGTGGACAGGAAGTTAGGAATTTACCGGTAACTTTGCTGCGTGTGCCAAATACAGCTCAAAGAGATAACAGGTTGGATGGACAAAGTAGTTTCAGTTCAGAAAGGATAAGGTAATTGACGATTTAAAATTCTGAGTAAAACCTACAAATTATTTTTTTTTTATTTCCAATAAAAGCAATATTTGGGTAAGTAACCCTGTTTCTTGTGGGCTACTAAATTCTCCTCTAGGAACTTGGTTCATTTTCATTTCATTCATCAGTGCTTGTCACCATATCATCTCTAACTGCTAGTTGATAGTTAAGTTTATTTATTTTTATATTTTTAAATCATTGCTCAAATTCTATGCTCAAAAGTGAATACCTGAATTCAGGGTTAATTTAAAATTTTACATTTCAGGGTTCTGAACTTGATAATACGACATATACAACTCTTTTTCTTATTCCTCTAAATTATCTCTTTGGCTTTTTAAGTTGATTGTTAATGGATTTATATGTTTCTTGTACAGTGCTTGGCAGGACTTTGTCGTTCTCGTCTTAATTAGCACAATTTGCTATTTCTTCTTCCTTGAGCAGTTGATGGTAAGTAATCTGGCTGTGAGATATGAAGTAAAGATAACAAAGTCTCAGAGGCTTTTTCCTTAGCACAATTTCTGTTTTTATTTTTCGGAGGTGGGGTTGGGGTGGTAGTGGAGAAATGGGCTTCCAGATATTTGTTTGAAAGCGATATGTATGTACTTAAATGCTTGAAAAGTGAAATGTAAAGAGCAATATCCTGTTGATGCTAAGTTGTCCATCAGAATTTTGTGAACATAATGAGAGAACTTAGTTATATGACAACTGCTACCAATTTTAGGGTGCTTATAGATCAATAAATGTAAGCTTTTCCAGCTCAAGCTGAGAAGTTGGGGGATATTACCAACACTGAGTTCAAAAGTATAATGGCAATTACATCTGCAACTTTTTTCAATTTTCATGGTCTCTTTTTGTGCAGATTCACGACATGAAAACCCAGGCACTCGTGATTGCTGCACCATTTGCTTTTACTTTGGGCCTTTTGGCATCTATATTTGCCGTGATCCTAGGTATTGAATTTGTCTCCTGGGGTTTTTGTTCAACTTATAGTAAACATCAGTCTTAGATCATTTTATTTCTTGCAGCAATTAAAGAATATATTTGGACATATGCAGCACTTGAGTTTGCACTTCTTGCCATTATTCTCCACTTTTTATACTCCTGGGTAAGTGTATTGATTTACTACTTTGTATGCCTCTAATTGCTTTGTTTATATCAATTGCTGCTGCTGTTTGTGGTCTTCTAAAAAATTAAAGACTTCTCTCTCTGTCTCGCTCTCTATCTCTCTCTCTCTCTTTCCCCCTTTTTTGGCTTATCCAACTTATTTTGTGTATAATAATGAAAATCATCAAAAATAAGATATGGCGCCAGTTTTAATCAGTCTGACGGCTTTGACTTAGATTTGTGGAGTTACTAACACCTTGGCTCAAATGGGAGCCCAAAGACATTACTAAACGTTTCCAGCAAAACTAGGAAGTAGCTGATGTGTGAAACACAAACGACATTCTCTGGCCGATGAGTGTCGTTATTGAACTAGTAAAGTTCCCGATAGAGAAGACAGTAGCACTCAAAACACTTGTTGTAATAGAACTTTTATAATTAAACAGCTGTTGCCACGACTTCTGAGTCTCATGGAGCCGCTGAATTTTGAGCTAACCGATCTCTGAGTCGTGAAAATTTAATTACAGACCTTGTACATGTTGTTGGTATGCTTATCAACGCTTTGCCATCTGTAATGCCTTTTACTCAGATTTTCTCGTCATGCCTCGCACTTGTATCTTAGCAAGCTGAGGAAATACTGCGATAGTGAATCTTGTGTAGTAGTTTTGCTTTGAATTGCTTTGACACATGCCTTTTTTTGGCCTTGGCAGGTTCACCTGTCAGCAGTTTATGCAATCTTAGTTTCTTCGGTTTTGGCATTTGGTCTGGCTATAAGTCTGAACTGTCTTTACATGCGATACTTCTACTGGAGAGTTCAAGTAACACAAAGCTCCAACCCTGCATAACCAGAGTTTGGAGAGAGAGAGAGTCTGCCAATCTATTCTGTTTAGTTAGTAGGAAGGTGAATATTATTTATATCCAACCACGGAACATTGTATACAGGATTTGCCACCAAGGTTTCAATAACAAGATGCTGGAGGGGTTTTGTACTTATCATTTCTTTACCCATGGTACCCCTCTTATTTTAGGACCTTTACCGCATAAAGAATAACGAGAGCTCGACTTGTGCCAAGTTGTTAGGCTTCTAAATTCTCCACGGTGGGTTGGAAATTCGACTCTTGTCGACCGCCTCCTCCCTCAAGGGTTGAAGATGCTGCCGGCCAAAGTTGTAAAATCGGGATCCTACGTGGATTGATTTTAATTTCATAGAATCGAATCGTAGAATCGTAAGATCTCATCAAAAATTCCTAAATTTACTAAATTAATGAATTTAAAACTCATATACCATTTTATACATTCTGTAAAAGATATCAAATAAATAAGTTATTTATACTATTTTATACATTCTCTAAAAGATATCAAATAAATAAGTTACTCATAAAGATATAGCATTTATGCCCAAAAGTCTTGGTAGCATAATTGCTACGATCTTATATAGTTCTTAAATTTGTTCCCTGGTGTTTTGGATTTATGTATAGTCAAGAACCCCATAGACAAATCCACATAGAAGTTGATGAAGTTGATAATTTTTTAATTAAGAGCCCATATTCATGCCCCACACTTTTGCGGAAAAACTAATTAATAACACTATACTGCACATTTCTCATCTTTGAGGCGTTGAATTCAAGCTGGGGTATGGCCGAATTCAAGCTGGGGTATGGCCAAAT
Organism: Coffea arabica; assembly: GCF_036785885.1. Lineage (NCBI taxonomy): Eukaryota > Viridiplantae > Streptophyta > Magnoliopsida > Gentianales > Rubiaceae > Coffea > Coffea arabica. The sequence goes on along the minus strand of NC_092314.1, from coordinate 2,046,024 downwards.
TCAGCCTTGCAGCTTAAAATCCAAACAAGCAAATAGCCCAGTCGTCATTTAATTTTTTCCACTTTTCATGCCCAAACAAGTACCTATAGTTTTTCTAAATTTGATTTGCTGTGACTGATTCCATGAGCAGGCACAAGCTTTCTGGTCAATTCAAAAGAAAAGAGAGCCGGGATTTTTCAGAAAGTGCATGTTTTGGTCGTCGATGGTATTCAGATTAAATTCATCCCCAGCAAACAGTTCCTCGTGCTTCGTATGTGTGTAATATCCATGACCCATGAACTGTGGAGATCATTATGACAAACTTTTGATCATAAGGACGAAATAAACCATCTCCGCTTCAGTGTGGTGGCAGGCTGGCAGCACGGAAATTGGAGAAGAACGGGTGCTGGAGCTTCAAGCTTTGAAGCTTGAAACGCCCAAAATCCGGCGGCAACAGAGGATTTCGTAGCTTGATGCCTTGAAGCAATGGGTGCTGGAGCTTGAAGCCTTGAAGTTATCGGCTGTAGCTTGTCGGTTCTTGGTAGAAGCCGCAGCGATTTCGTCTTGTTAGTACTTGGTAAGAGATGCAGCGGTGGTTAGTACTTGGATAAATTAGGGATTTGGGCAATTGGGAATTTGGGCAGCGGAGAGGAGAAGAGGAACGACGAAGGACTGAGAAGAGGAGAAGATGAAGAAGAACCGGAGCTTTCTGACTTTTTGAGGCAAAAATTGTTAAAACATTGCAACTAAAGGCTGCAATTCTTTGATAAATTACAAGCCTACTCCAAATGTTTTCATTTACTTGCAAAATGGATCCTCATATTTCACAAATTAGCAAAAATTTGTTGGATCGAAGTAGGATCGGACGATTCTACACGATCCTACATTGATCTTATGTAAATTAATGCAATTTGCGATTCTAAATGCGATTCGGATCGATTTTGATTTTTGAGATAGTACGATCCTGTAATTCAAATCACGATTTTGACAACTATATTGCCGGCTCAAAACGAAGGACTGGTAATATATTGTGAATTTGTGATGCACCACTGAAAGTCAAAAAAGAGGTGCATGTGATTTTGCAGGCGTGGTATGCTCCTCATGTCATTCTTCTTGTTCAGATTAGTGCTACTTTTTCCGTATGAAAAAAAAACTAAAGCCATGAAGCTATTGCATATAACCAATTATTTTCAGGCAAATTTCAGACTGCACAATTACTTTGATGATCGGAAACCTAGGTCAACAGCCTAAACGGAAAACTTTCCAAGTGATCCCAGTATAATTTGACGTTCGTGTCCTTATGGCTGTTTTGACAGATTGTTTCCGTTGAATCTTCTATATGTGAAGTCTTTCGTGTAACGCCTTTTACTGAAAGCAAGATAGAGGAGCAGATCAACGCTTACTGCCCTTTTAAGGATAGGAGCAACAAAACTTTTAGATGCAATAGTATCCCTTCCTCATGGCTTGCCCTTTGGAATGACAGCTCAAAGCAAACAGGCAAACACAACCCACCCATCTATCTGCTAATTTTGAACAAGACCAACCAATGATAAAGTGAAAACATCAAAACCAGCAGAGCAAGACTAGACGAGGTGAAGACAACCTTATCCAAGTATGAAAACGCTAACATGATACAAGAACCAAAAGACAGAGAAAAGAGAGACTGAATTGAGACTGTACATTGGATCTGGCTTTACAAGATTTTTCAAACAGAAAAACTTATTTGCTTTTAGTAACAGGGAGATACTGATTAGAACTATTTTTCTTCAACCATATTGTTGATCGAGTTCTCTTGACATTATCCACGAATAGACGATGCCTGCGATTGTGTACAGAGCAAAAATGTCAGATAGCAGTGTTAATGGTTGCCAATAAGCTAAAGAATGCCCTGGCACTGTTACCAGGACAATTGTCAAGATTATAGCCCTTTTCATTTTACTCTCATGGTGAACTGTAGATGGAATGGTAGCCTCCTTACATTCTTCTTCTAAAGTTTTTTCTTTTTTCTGCAATTAAGGCCTACAAATAACTTGCATCAAGTTTAAAATGTTCAGGTCAATCCAACCATGCTCATATTTCTAGTGCTCCAGTTATAAATTTGCCAACTCTTGCAAAAGAAAAAACCAACCTTTCGTACTCAAGTCTCTGAATAACAATTCCATTCAGTAGCAGCTCAGAGCTGTAAACTGCTGCACCTGCAGATATCATTATGCTTTATACTTCTATTGTACTTGCATTGCTTTATTGTTATTAAATGACAGTATAGTTAATTCCAACCTTTCTCAAGGAAGGGCACACAAATTTCGTAGTCTTCTTCACAAGAAAGAATCAAAATGTCATCTGGGAGTCTTTCATCTTTCCATGCAGATCTTCCAAGTCTCTCCACCGCCTAAGGAATACAACTACGAGTCAATGTTCCAGAGCCATTTCAGATCCATTAATGGAGAGAAACTAAAACACACATAATCAACTAAGTTCGAGAGTTTTTTTTATGCAGTACTGGTTAAGACAGCGAATTGTAATTCACAGAAATACACAGAGATCATGCAAGTAAATCAAAACTTAAATTTGGGCGAGTGCTTGTGTGCTACTAAAAATGTTTGGGTGAAAGCATCAAAAGTGCCAGGGAGAAGTACAAACCAAACCATGAACGGCCTTGACCAAGCTTCCCAGTATTTCTTTACCAGGCTTTGTGTTTGGGGTGATGAGGACTCTTAGTCCCTGCACATGATTTACCATAAGAGGGCGACTACAAAGGTACAGCAACCAGTAAAAATGATGAGTTCAGGTTATAACCTGCAAAAGTGGGTGCTGGCATGCCCGTGATAATGAAACTGGCATACTGAAGCCAAACTCCTTTTCTTTTCTGGCATCTCTCAGTATATAATTTCTCTCATCAATGAAGCAATTAGCTTGTCCACAACTCTCCAGCCATAAATGTGTCACCACTGGCTTGCCAAAAGCAATAGCTTCTAGCATATTCCTGGTGCGGACAAATTCATCAGTTATGAAGTGTGTTGCCTCTGACATAGAGGATGCTATCAAAGCCCCAAACCGAGCCAAAATCTGTGATAAAAGAAAGTAACTTGAGAATGCATAACTTGAACAATTTTCCAGCACATGTACATAAGTAGTATAGCTAAGCAAAAGACAGCACAAACCACCACCTTCTTCTGTTGTTTAACTGTATCTGCATCCAGGTGGCGACTGAACATGGCTCGAACAGTAGTCATATCTCTCCGTCTCCTCAAGTCCTTCACACCACCTGTAAATAATGGACTGGTAGTATTTGTCCTACTATTAAGTTCTTTCATGAGAGATAACCCTAACAAATTTTTCCGACATGACTGTTTATGATATTCATCGCCCATGCAGATGGGTGATGCTGCACTTATTGGGGTAGTAAAACTAACAGGAGTCGTACTTGTAGAGGCCTCGGGTTTACGTCTATCTTTGGGTGATGCATCTTCACTTCCATTCATAATCTCCCCTTCAGCAGATCTACTATTATCCATATCTATTTTTATGCCTGAATGATTCGATATTATAGACTTAACCACATTTTCCTGAATATTAGACAAATTTCCATGTAATGAGCCACCGGCATCAGTCCTATCAGCCAAAATAATTTTACCTCCGCTTACAGATGTCCGCTCGTCCTGATTTTCGACTGGATTCATAGAACTGCTTGTAACATCACGTTTTGATCTTTTAAACCTCGTAATGTTTTGAGCACTGGCTTCTTGACTAGCCAATGGTAACTTCGAACGAGTCCTTCTCCCTTTCGGATATTCCAAAACAAATGTTTTCACATTGCTGCATCGATCTTGATTTGATTGTCCAATTTTCATCGCATTGTTATGTCTAAGTTTACCAACACCATTTCCCAACCTAGAACTATCCAACTTGTTTTCAGCCTTTGATTGACTAGCTTTTGCTGACGTCCTAGTTCGATGAGCAATAGGTGTCAAAGAACCAAGTTCCTCAATTAAAGGATGTCTTTTCAAAGATTTTCGACCAGCAGATGCAGTAGCAAGCGTCTGATTAATATTATCAACATCACTTCCCACTGGAACTCTATCTTCCTGTCTGGGCTCAACCACCTTAGAAACAGTGCTTAAGTTTTCAGTTCCATTTGTAATCAAGTCCTTCAAGTTTGCTTTAGCCCTCTTTGACCTCTTCAAATTCTTAGACTGTTTAACGGATGAACTATTTGACTCTCTACTTAATTTGACACCAGTTCTCCTTGCTTTCTTGGATTGTCTCGTAATAAGTTCAGCATCTGATGAACAAGTTCTTTTCAGTGTAATGCTTTCGTTAAAACTTGATCTGTCATCTGTGCGAGCACTCTTTGTCACACTCGTGATACCTTCATCACCATTCATACAATCATTTTCTTTCACACTTACAGCAAATTGTAAGGCTTCCATAGCATCAGCAGCCATTTGTGTGTCGAAACCCACATCCATCTTGTCTGGCAAATCCTTGTGAGCAACAGCATCCACTACCCTCTCCACAGAAGCATCACTCATCTCTTCATCCATAACTGGTAGAAGATTCCTTTTAAAGCTTGCCTTTCTCGGCTTTGAAGACTCATTTGCTCTGGAATTTTTGGACAATAGCCTTGAATCAGACAAGAATGCATCCTTCAGGTTTCTGGTGTTGTCCACTATCTTCTTCTCATCTGTATCAAGTGGAATGGTTAAGCTACTTTTGGAGGTAAGACATAGAGGTTTTGTGGAGTGGGGAATAGATCTCTGCCTCAGGCTACGATTTTCAAAGAACAATTCCTTTTTCTTTTGGAAAAACTCTCCCCCTCCTTCATCTTCAAGATCATCATCCCAGTTGAAAATCCCCTTTCCTCCATGTAAGCTTCTAACAGCAGCTTTCTTGGCCAAACTTTGAATCCCTTTTCCACTAGAGACAGATCTTGATTTTCTCCTGTTTGACTTTGAGAATGTAACATCTTGATCAGAACCAGCCACATTGAGTTCAAGAAATTTGTCCACGACATCAAGTGCATTGGCTTGAGATAGATCTCCAGGTTCTTGGGAATCTACATAACTTAAACCTGCCAAATCATGTTCCGATGCCAACTGAGGCACACCTCCGGTACCATCAGAACTGTTCCAACCATCATCTGCTTGTTTGATCTCAGACACCACCTCATCCATAAAGAGTTTTCTCACTGCTGAGCTACCTAACTTGCGTGTGTTTTCATTCCCTAGTTCCTTGATTCGTGGATCATAATCCTCCATACTATGTTTCTGATTAAATTCATCGGTCAACTTGAGTGAATCTCTACTACTATGTGATTTATCTTTCTCAGCAGGCTGCACATCCAGAGAATCGTTGCAATTTTTGGGACAAGAACTACTATCAATTCTTTTGATAGCCATGTTGCGAGCTGCCAAACCAGAGGCTCTCATGGATGCAGCACGAACTGAAGTAAATGTTCTCGCAATAGATCCTGAAAAACAGATGCATGAGTTATGAGTTTGAAATGATAGTCACTTCACTTAAACCTATGCCTTTGCTTCCATGAATATTAATGAGACCACATTAAAAGCACACATTGTGTTATCAAAAATTAAATTGAAAAAAAAAAATCTGCCAACCCGAACAATGCCCTTCATTGCTTAATGCATCAGATTGTGCTTTAGAAGCTCCATCACTTTGTTTGCTAAGTTCAGTGTCCAGTGTAATCTCAAGGTCATCCAAACAATCAATTCCTTTTGTTGCTGGGTCATCATCAGATAGCTCCTGGGTATAAGACAAAACCTCAGTTTTATCACTACCCCCAGCATCACTATCAATTTGAACTTGAGTATCAAGGCCATCAAACACTTGAGTTTCACCACCAAGATCCACCACCTGGGTTTCGCAAGTAATATCCACCACTTGGGTCTCATCACCAAAATTCACCATTTGAGTCTCAAATGCATCTCCAAATGGGAAAGCATCGTCCACAGGCAATGTGTCTTGTATATATTGTAACCCATCATTCTCATGTTCGAATTCACCAGCTAATTCATCTGAAAAGACAAGGGAAATCCACGTACGACCTTTCAAATCAACTTTCAGACCCACATCCAACTTTCAATCTACAATTTTGAAATTAAAAAACCTGAAGACAAATTAAAACACGAAAAGGCTATCGTAATAAAGGTTTTTCACACTGAAATACAGCATTGGCTTGTACCTTCATTTGAAAAAATCACAACTTTATTGGAACAAAACAAAATTTATCTTCGAAAAATTTCTTCGAACCAATTCAGACGTGGGACAAACTCATCAAATTAACGTAACATTGAAACAAAATAAATTTTTTTTTAAAAAAAGGACAAATTTTAAAGAGTGAAAAAAAAAAAGATCGAAATTTTACCATGAAATTGAGGTGGAGAAAATTCCCCATTCTCAACCGGCTGAGTCTCGGTATCGCTTAAATCGGAATTTGATTTGAATTCTGCTTGTTCGATCTTCTTCTCATCGTCATCTCCCGGCTGACCCATCTTACTTCATCTATCAAAATACCACTAACGACTGTAATATCCTAAAAAATATACAAGTAAACGAAACTCAAACCCCGAAAAACTAATAATTAATTGCTAGAAAAGGTCAAGCATAATAAAAAAGTTTGGAGTGAAAATCTTACACAGAAAGCTAGAACGAAAAGGGAGACTGAGAGAAGGAGAGGGTTTAGGGTTTGAGAGAAGAGTGGAGGGAAAATTTAGGGATCGGAAATTTTGGAGGGAAATTTAGGGATCGGAATTACTCCTAATCGGCCTTTAACTTATCCTACTTTACCGATTAGGGTTGATTTTTCGTTTCATCAACGGTTAAAAAATGAACACTGTGTTAGAAAGCGTGAACGCTTTTGCTGCGAAGTTCTACGCCTTCAAAAGTCGGGGTCCCGGTGCCTCGGCGCATCCTTTTTGTATCAAGTGGTTAGGACTCGAAGGCCTAAATTCACCACAAAAATTTAATATGGTGCAAGGATAACTAACTACTAATTATCGTGAAAATAGTTACCATTTCAATTGAGTTGATAAAAATGTTGAATTGGACGTTACCAATTAATATCAAACAAAAATGGTGGATTTATCATCTATAAGTCATATTTAGTGCACAAGGCCGAGGAGTTGGTTGACTAGTTTCAATTTTGTAAAGTGACTCGTGGTTGTAGGATTGGAAATCTTTCGATCCATTTACTTGTAAATAAATATGCTTTTGGCGTTGATTGTTGATGAGAGAAGGGTCCGGTCCAGTGCTTGTGAACATGTGTGGTTTTTCCTTTCCAAAATGTGATGAGATCTTATTTTATTCACAAAGATTTTTTTTTTTTTTTTTTTACCAAGATAGCTAGGGGTGGCAATCGGGTCAAGTTCGGGTTGGCGAGTCGGGTTGAGATCCAAGTATAACAAAAACCCGCTGATCCGAACCTGACCCGCCAACCCGAAAAGGGTCATGATACCTGAGACGAACTCGAAAATTTCGAGTTGGCGGGTCGATACGAAATGACCCGAAACTTAATTTTAATTTATTAATTTATTATTATAATTTCTAATAAAATCAATTTCTCACAAAATTAATTACATCATCAAGTAATAAATAATTTCAAACCAAATCTAAAATAAATTAAACACCGTAAATGTGTTTTATCCCAAATCAAATATAAATTAAATTAAAACAGTATAAAAGTAAAAAATAACATAATATATTATTTATCCAAATATAATAATTTCAACTTCACACAAGTTAAATAAATTCATTTAGGATTAAGTAATTAATGCCTTTGAAAAAAATTGATTTAGACTATTTAGTTTAGTTAGATAAAATAATTTGGGATAATTTCAGATACCTCCCCTGAGGTTTCTGACAATTTCACTCCCCTCCCCTGTGGTTTCTGAAATTCCACAAACCTCCCTTGTCAAATTATTAGGTCCCATTTCTTACATCATTGGTGCTAAAAAGACTTAAATACCCTCACAAGTTTGCTAATATTTCGTGATTATTTGGAAAAATTTAGTTAAGTTAATTATAAACACAATTAATGTAATTAACGATAAATTAGAGTCCTAATTTATCTAAGGACAATGTGAGCAGAAAGCAGCACGACGTGATCATACCGTCCAAGATTCTCAACCGGGAAGGTTTCTTGACGGAAGAACAGAAGCAGGAAGTGGATATGGAAGTCCTTTTGTTGGTAGCATTCCTTGGCAAATTCACAGTCAATCTCAGGAAAAAGAGGAACAAAGGCTCCTATGGTTTGACTGATTGGATTCGCATTATGGACAAGTACAAACTTACACAAGGCACTCAATTGCAATTGTGGGCTTTCAAGCACGAAGAATCTTCACAGCTCGGATTTACACTTATTATACTCACTCAAGAAAAGGTGTCTGTTGTTAATTTCTAGGAGATTGATATATATATTCTTGTTCTTCTGGGAATTGCGTCCAAGATTTGCTGAATATTGATTAATGATGTACTTTGATTTCAATTAACAGCTTCAAGGACTGAGGAATGCTCGACAAATTCCTGAGGAAATCAGGGCCCCGATTATGGGTTTTGGAGCAGCATCAGAAGAAGAAGCAGAGATAATTTTTGTCATGGAAAGGATACTGCACAAGACTGGTCTAACTGTCAGTGGAGGCTTCTTCATCCCAAAAAAGGATATCGAGAATGATTTCTTGCGACACAGTGAGATCGAGACTTTTCTTCTGGGAATTACTTTGATTGGGCCGCCAATTCAAGAACCAGAAAATAGAGAATTTAAGGTCAAGTTCACAAACGCCTTTTCCGTCACCATTTCTGGTCCTGATTGGAGGGATTTTGCAACCACTAATAAACTGCAACCAGGCATGCTTGTGAGATTATGGTCCTTAAGGAAGCCTAGTTCATCAACAGATAATGATTCAAATCTTGGATTCGCACTGGTTTCTCCGGAATGACGAGGCATTCTTAAGTACGGACTCTTTTCTTGATCTGATCATCCAAAGGACTGATTTAGTAGTAGCGGTTGAAGTATTAATCGCAAAAGTAGACTAGTTTAGAAGCCATTTCATGAACTATGATCATTATCTGATTTAGCAGCGTTTGAGTCATTAATTCTAGGAACAGCTAGTTTAATATCCATTTGGTGTAATTCTTTCCCCTGATTAACCATCTTCATGATCTGATCAACCAATCTGGACTTGTTCTTCCCTTTGCATTGATGAATGTCTGCGTTCTCTTTGGCTGCTTACCTCTTCCTCTTCTGGACCTTCATACCATTCAAAGAATCTGCAATTTGTGCAGCAAAAGAACAGTTTGTGTGGATTCCGTTCACTCTCAGAAATTTTAATGGTTGCCTTGCGATTACATCTACAATATCTATTTCTAATTGTAAATGATGTAGGTGAATTCCAGAATTCACCTCTGCTGCTTGAACTGGCCATTTGTGCGTGTGTTTGTTGCTGCTGCCGTTCATCCAACACCAAGCACTTCAATTGCATCCAATACCAAGCACTTCAGTTGAGTCAAACAAATTAACATTTGTTTGTTGTTGTTGTTGCATCTCTTGCTGCTGCATTTTACTCTCATAATCTGAACTGGCCGTTGCATATGAGACGTTAAAACTGATTGCCAGAAAGAGCCGTTGCCTTCCATTTTGTTCACTACTGACATTCAGAGCTTAATGAATGCATTGGTCTCACTTACACCCCCTCAAGTTTCATTCTTCTTAAATTTCCTGCTTTTTCTTCATATGAGATTAGCTCATTAATACAAGCTAATAAGGGCATTTGTGGTATACACTTGTTTCTCTCTCCAACTAGTGATTTTTTATTATTTATATTTTTAAATTGGGTCTATTTTGGCATTGCCTATTTAATTTTAGGGGAAGTTTGTGGAATTTCAGAAACCACAGGGGAGGGGAGTGAAACTGTCAGAAACCTCAGGGGAGGTTTCTGAAATTATCCCAAATAATTTTTATGTTTATTAAATTATCGGATCATATCATGTCACCACGGGTTGACCCGAAATCGACCTGTTTTCTTTTCAGGTTCATCGGGTTCGACCCGAAACCTCAACCCAAACCCATTAATTTCGTGTTAGATCCGTGTCATGTTTTCGGGTCGTGTCAGGAATTGCCACCCCTAAAGATAGCCGTTTAATTAATAAATAAATATATTTCATGTTACTCAACTAATGAAGGTTTTGACTTTTAATCACTCAATTGATAAAAATATATTTGTTTCGATCGCAAAATTTATGTTCTAATCAGTTGAATAACTATTTTGGCTAATCCTAAATAGTTTTGTTACCGTATGTGACATTTGCCCTCAGTTTTGGCTAATCCTAAGAATTACGTGGCTAGGAACAAGAGGATCATGGAACAAAATAATCCTGAGAGCGGCAACAAGAAGAAGTCAGCAAAGGCAAGCACTGCCTGGAGTAACAGCCACGATGCTGCCTGCCATGCGCAAGCATTACCAACTGGGCGATAAAGCTCAGGAAATAAGAACATTGTTATTATTATTGATGAAGAAGCAGTGGCAATCAAACTAGTCTTGTGCAAAGCCGTGCAAAAACAGCGAAGCAGAATCAAGATTCAAGTTCGCAGACTCTTGAGACAGATTAATTACGGCAGACCCCTTGGTAACAGGAATTCTAATTGAGGATATTTCCAAGCTTAATGACATTATTAACTGTTTCGGAAAACAAGATTCTTAAATTAGTCCTTGGATATGTAGTGAATCTTCAGTTTAATGGAAGAATTCCAGCTTTTTTTACTATCAAAAATAAATAAATAAATAAATAAATGCTATAATGCAATGGCACCCCAATCCTAAAGAAGCCCAAAGGAGATAAAAGAACATACATGCATTGTGATTCCGATAAAACTAGTTTTAAGACAGTTCCGAGGATTAAACCCAAAAGATCGGCCAATTCCAAAAAATTTTAAGCCTAAATTCCCATAGCATGCTGAAATACCCCACTGTTAAATTTTTTTTTTTTTTTTTTGGCCCAAGTTACGGTTACAACCAGGGCTTCCGTACAAGAAAGCCCTTGGTCTGGGAGGCACTACTTAAATACATGACAAAAATCTGAAGGAAGAGAGAGAGATGACCATCAGCTTGGGCAAAAAAAGTATACTGGAAGTGCAGCAGGATCAAGCTCCCAGAAACCTCTCAGGCTGCCATCTCTCTCTTCGGTCAGGCGGACAGAAGGAATTTGGTGGGAGAATCTGAGCAGCTCCGCCCAAGGTATCTGCCTAGTCACTGTTGACTGTCCTGCTATTTGAGGCTTGAAGACGGACTTAAAACCAGTGACCAACTCTAGAGCCAACACGGTTATCACCTCCTCGTTTCGTTCCACGACTTCCACAACATCATATTGACAATTGTCCAAGTCTGAACAAGTCATTTCAGATCTCCAATGTTTATATAAGGCCCAAATATCACCTTTTTCTGGGTATACGGCATAGACATTCTTCTCGACCTTAGATACCACTCTTAACTGATGAGAGAAGGGTCCAGTGCTCGTGAACATTTGTGGTTTTCCCTTTCCAAGCTTGAAGTTCCCACAACAAATCGGCATCTTTTTATCGGTCCACTGAATTACATCTTTTGATAGAGAACAGGGAACAAGCCATGTCAAGTGCAATGCAAACCTGGGAGGCAAATCTATCTTCTTAATCCTACCATAGTACTTGGGTAAGGCGTCTTCATCACCATACAAGGCCCATATCTGACCAACTTGGAACTTTTCCTCAGCCTTTTCAGCATCAAAATTGTAAAATTCTGGTTCAGGAATTTCATAAGCTTCTGATGCTGAAGTAGGCGAGTCTTCAATTTCCTTTGCACTACTGTCAAAGCCATTGGAATAGTTCTGAAAATCCTCTTTTTCTGCTTGCCCTAAAACTGAATTCCCAACAGCCTTTGCCTTCAGTTCTACTTTATCTGCTGAAGCTTCATTTTCCTCGGACTCTTCTATAAGATCCACCACACCTGCCCAAGCAGCATTTCCTTTGGGCTCCACCTTCAATCCAACGAATTGTGAGGAAGAAACATGTTCACTGGATCTCTCCTTTGGCTCCAGAATATCCTCCTGAGATCCAGAACAAGAACCGTTACGATGCATTTGTCTCCCATCTGTATCAAAATATTGAGAAACATCAATTCCGTCAAGGCTAGCAGGCAAAGAAGCAGGGTCAAGTTCAAAGGATCCTTGGGGAACACATTTTCCTTTCTTCCCGGACATCCGGAAAGAAGGAATCTTATGGGAAAATCTGAAAATATCCTTTGGTGGAATTAGGAATGAACTGATTCCATTCCTTGATATACGACAAAAAAGAAATGCAAACCCTTTCAACTTACCCAAATACGCTACACATACCCCACTATTGTCTGCATAATCAGACAAAACTTCAACAAACTCATACTCAAATCCTTTCTTCCCATGTGGATCACTATGCCAGTTTACATCCCAGTTCTTAAACAAGGCCCATGTTTCACCTCTTCTGGGATATATCTCAAAAGTGTCCATTTGGCTGCCCTTTTTCCACTCGACCTGATGTGAGAACATTGAATCATCTGCACTATTTTCACGGTTTCCATAATTGAACTTACCACAAGAAACTGGCAAGCCTTCATTAACCCACTTGATTTTATCCTCACTGTCAGGGACTGGCTCTAGCCATGTTATTTGCAGCTTAAACCCAGGAGATTGGACATTTTGAACCAGAGCATAGAATCTAGGCATGGCATCCAGAGTGTCATAAACAGCCCACATCTGTCCAACAGCAAAACATTCTTTTTTTCTATCTTTGTCAAAATCATAAAATTCTGGATCAGGAATTTCATACAACTGTGGATCAGAACTATTCTCCATGTCATTTTCTCCATTTTGTAGAACCTCATCAGAAGGAGAAACTTCCTTATCTTTCACCTCCTTTTTGTCCTCTAGAATGTCAGCAGAAAAGGCAGCTTCTTTGGTAATACTATTATCTTCAACCTCTTTGCGACCAACATTGAAAGATCCACCGCATTTGGACTTTTTAGACGGGTTTGCCTCATCATCCCCACTCAAATTTTCATCATAAGAGACTCGTTGCTTACTACGAGTAGATCTCCGGGGGTTCTGATCACCATGATATCCAGAATTTTGACCAGGCAGACAACCACCGTCTTCTTCGATATTCACATCCGCTCCAGATTCCATGCTACTCTCAGAGCTGCAACTTTCAGTAGATTCTGCTGATTTGTTCCTTTTCTTCGTAGTCACTTTTGAGCCCTTCATATTGTCAATCTTCATGTGGTTTTTGTTCAGTTTAGACTCTTCACCAACGGTAGCAGTGAATCTTTTCTCTGCGAATGAATCCCTATTTACGTTTTTAATGTTGAGACTTCCCTGCATTGCCTTTTTAGGAGAAGAATTTTTTGTTCTTTGTGGGACAGTAGTAGAGTTCCCCTTGCTAAAAGCACCTGACTGTTGAGGAAATGTAGGCTGACTTGAATTACTTCCAGGAATCCCACTAGGAGGGTTCATCTCATAACCAGTGAAGGCCTTCTTGCAGTTTTGACAACTTAAAGTTTTATTGAGTACCTCCTTATAGTATTGGTATTTAACAGAACAAAAAGGACAGATGGTCCAGAAAGTATCCAATTGAGTCTGCTGTTGCTGTTGTTGCCGGTGCTGCTGGTTCACAAACTGAGAAGTAGAACTGTTCATAAATTTGTTCTGAAACCAAGGATGTCCTCTGACATTTGTCTGCCTACTTCCTTGATGTGTAGCCAACTTTGATGCTTGATATTTTCCCAGAGCTTTACATTTATTGTCGTACAAAAACCGCTTTTCAGGATCCAAAAGCACCTTCTGAGCTTCACCAACCAGTTTAAAAGCGTCTGATGCACCTGCGAACTTGTTTTTGTCAGGATGAAGTGAAAGAGCAAACTTGCGATATTGTTTCTTGATTGCCACCTCATCAGCTGTTGGCTCAATTTGGAGGATACCATACCAATCACTCTCACCTCCATTAACCTTACTCTCAGCAGCACAATGCACATCACAAACCAAGATCATCTGAGAAATATTCATGAGATCAGGATAGAGATGCTGGGCCCTGCCAGCCATCTTCCGTGCACTCACAAAATCCTTCTTCTGCATCTTCTTCTCTGCTACCTCCATGGCCCTGATGGCTTCTTCTTTATTGCACTCCATCAGGATCCAAAAGGACTAGTTTGAAATGTACCAAGGTTAATACGCCAGAGCAGCTAGCTTTACACCTAATGCCTGACATAAAAGACAAAAGAACCATCTTAGAGGTGCTTGAGAAGGTTTGTAATGTTCACGGAAAACAACAAGACACAAAACATTTCCATCACTGAGTATGCTAATAGTAGTCACGATTAACAAATCAAGTAGAAACAATAGAAGAACATTATATTGCCAAAAGAATAAGAAAATGCAACAGAAACGCTCTTGCTTCTATTTGAATATAACTGAAAAAGAAGTTGGTGAAGACAGTAATGCTCCATCCATGAAAAGCATATCTACAACAATAGGAAATATAGAATACAAGGTTTTTGCCTCCACAAAAACAGGCGCACCCATCCTTGACCTCACTACAGATTATCAAAAGAATTATGTGCCACAATTCCACATATCATATACATCTATTGATGAAATTATCCAGAAATTTAACATGTAGTAGTGCAACAGAAAGTTTACTAGCTTATTCTGTGGATTGATATTTCATTTGCTCAGTTGCTATGTATTCATTAGTTCTGCAAAAAATTTAAAAGGAAACAAAATTTAGTGCGAATCAATTGAACTCATAAATAATCACAATGAATTAGCTCATAATTTGAATCGTTTAATGATTCATTATTCAACAATTATTCTTTTAAGGTAAGAACCTCACTGTTAATGAACTCCTACAACTACCAGAAAGCAGCTTAAAATTTCAACGAATAAGGATATTTCAACCAAATGTTTTAGCCAAATGGAAACTGCGGGTCATATTATCCAAAAGAAACATATATCAGATTATTAAAGAAAAATGACATAAACCACCAACACATCAGTGCACAGGCTAAGTATCAACAAAAAGACACACTGCAGCACTGCAAAGAGATGAAATAAGTCAAAAAGTAAAACAAAAGAGACAACACTCAAGATTTTAACAACACAATAGCACATAACACTGATAACAGAAATCAGATAAGCATCAACAATCTATCTCACATCATAGATCTCCATTCTTCTCCCTAGTTACTTCCCACCCCCTCAGCATCCCTCTTATGTAGTCATCATCTCTAAACTTGCTGGCTGATGACCATTGCATCACTTCAAGAACAATGGAATTTTGCTACAAACAGCTGTAAAACAGTTTAACAATCTTAAAATGGCTACTAGGCTGTTAATCTCACTACTTTATAACAAAAACGGGTGCAAAGGAATTGGTATATTACTTTAAGAATTCAGGAATTCTAGTACTTCCAAAACAAGGCAAGTGGTTTTCCTATAAATACAAAAGAAAATGACAATAAAAAAAAAACACTACGCAGCTGAAGAGACTTTCCAAGAATCTGATGCTTGCGTATAAGACAGTTTCTGTTACTTCCTCTCTCAAATAAATTCATGGCAATAAACGATGCTTGCTGCCATCACATGGTAGAGAAATCGTATCATTTATCTTCCACTTGAGACCTGATCAAGTACTCCTTGACTGTTTTTGCCAAAAAGTAGAAGACATTAATGGAGCAACGGACATGTGTCCAAAGAGCACTGGATCCAAATCCAAATCAGATTTGTCAACCTGAAAGTATGTGCAACTTCATACAACCTGTAGAACTAGCTATAAGTTGACCCACAGAATTAATACTCGTGCAATGAAGTGCAACAAACACACAAGATATCAAAGAATCTACATGCAACAGGATATACCTTCTTCATAAAAGGTGGCAAATCCTAACTTTCCTAGATACAGGATTAAGTCAATAAACAACAAGAATGCATAAGAGAGACACATTGCAGTTGACAAAAACCTCGAATAGCAAAGCTAAGAACCATTAAAGCAGCCATGTCAATGAGTGACCCAAATCAGAGAGTCCATAAGGCACAGAACAGGGCAAGCCACAGACAAGTAAAATTTATCATGATTAACCACCAAAAAAAAGGAAGTTCGTCGAGCCACTGAATCAGTTCATAACACAAGTTTATAATCTCATACATATTTCTCTAAATTATGTAACTTGTAATATAAACAGAGTAAAACATCAACCATAAGCTAAACAATCCACTTCCCACCATACAAAATTATTACTTGTGACGCACATACAAGAACCAAAACTACCCAATAAAGCGAAAAGGGATGCACAAATCAAAGAATTAATTGCATGTTCAGTTCATCTTAGGTCCACACCTTAAGCATCAGAGCCCCATTCAGACCATGCACACTGATTTCCCAGAACAATGTGATCCAAACAACCTGCAAGATGACTTGAATAGAAGCGATAGCCAATAAAGGTTCATCAAAGACTTGAGAAAGATCAAAACTTTCCAAATTTAATACTAACAGACAACTGGGTTCTAAGGGGCTCACTCAAATTTCAACAAAAAATTGTCGCTTTTGATTTTTGCCCCAACAAAAAGGCTCTTTTTGAGCAATTCAAAAAGCCCTAAACGGGATAAGTTCAAATTCACTAAATCAAACTGAAGAGACCCATAATTTGAATGATTAAGAAAAAAATTTTGCATGACAAGCACAGTGAAATTCAAGAAGAAAATGAGGAAAAATAAATAAGTGAGAAAGCTTACTTGGTGAAGCCAAGGTTGACTTTTTTGACAAGTATGCAAGTACAGGGACTGATGGAAATTGGAAAGGGAAAAACTGGGAGGCAATAATTATGTGCGCATGGAGGAGGAGGCTTGGGTATGTGAGGCAGGAGAGGGTTGGAGGGAGAGGAAAGTAGTCTTTGAGTTTGGATTAATTACTTTCGGAGTCCTGAGACATGTATTTGTGGTGAGTCTCTGTAATTTTGTTAAACTTCAGGGGCAAAGTATTTCACTTGTTTTCCAAATTTACCCCTAACCTAAAACTTAATGACATGCGAAAATATTAGGACTGTCAATTGGACGAAACTAGTATTGTAAATATACTCTGGATGAGAATGCTATGATAAGTTTACTCAGTACTTATATCTATAAAATATATCTATAACATAACTAGATGTTAATTTGAGCGTTACTCTAATAAGTTTACTCGTACTTGCATCTACAAAATATATCTATAATGTTAAAAATATAATTAGATGTTAACCTAATGTCACGATGTAGAGGTCCTAAATTCAAATACCTTTCTCTCTCCGTGCTTTTTAAATCTCATCATTTTCTTGTTAAAAATTTTTTTTAAAAAAAGACTAAATGTTAACTCATGCGAGATATGTGCAAAGTTTCAAAAAATTGATAATGTAAAATTTTTATAGAAATTTATTTCTATAGTGACTGAACCCAACCTATTGACAAACATGGAAAATGAGTCAGGGGTGGACAAGTTGCTAGTCCAATCGATAGGTAAGTAATTAAGGTTCGGTTTGATAATTCAGTTCAATATTTTTTTTTAATGGATTTAAATTTTAACATATTCAGACATTTGATAACTAAAAATTGAATATCTAAATTAATTAAATAGTACTGAATTTTCAAGATAAAACTTGCTCCCAAAATTAAGTAATAAGTTATTCACTTATCATTGAATGTGATATGCAGTTAAATGTATTAGATTTAATACTTGACAATTCAATAATTTAATAGATTTAGACTTTAAATTTCGGATTTCAAACTTCAGTTTTATCAAACGCATCCTAAATTGACGTATCAATAAAGTGATACTTTCATTAGTTTACTGCATATAAAATTTTATAAATAAAGTGCTTGCAAATATTAAACATTGAACTTGACAAGATTATAATATATAAATATTAATATAAGACTCAAATTCATTTATCATACTTTATAGATTTATTCAAACCTTCCCTGTTCCCTTTTCCCTTTGTAAAGTTTGAAATCTCCTCTTGAATTTAATCAAAAAAAAAAAATTTGTTTGAAATGTCACTCACATTTCACTAAATGAATTTTTTTGTCCTTTATTTTTAAATGTAATCTTCTCTATCAACGGATTTGAAGTGGGGCATCTCTCGTTGAATGCAATATAGCTTCGGTTCAAGTCGAGCCTGAATCAAATAAAAGCCCAAATCTTCTTGGCTCAACTGATCTAAAACTTTGAATCGAGCAAACCCTTCTGTAATTCATTTTGGAATTCAAGAGCGTACCAGATAATGCATATATCCATTAACAAGAACGTGAATGAATTTGACCTGTAGTTTACCAAAATAAACAAGTGTTTGACTCACCACCAGCATCATAATGATCTGGTGATGGCTCAGCTAGCCAATTGTAATCATGCTGAAATGTGGAGGCAGTCCTTTATTCGTTTTCCAGTTTCATTCTTGACCAGACGTTAATAATATATGTCATGAACGTCGTCAAAAAGATGTCAACTGGGTTGAACCCCGTACGTTTTCCCATAGCAAGC
Organism: Coffea arabica; assembly: GCF_036785885.1. Taxonomy (NCBI): domain Eukaryota; kingdom Viridiplantae; phylum Streptophyta; class Magnoliopsida; order Gentianales; family Rubiaceae; genus Coffea; species Coffea arabica. Next base: position 2,027,462 of record NC_092314.1, on the reverse strand, counting down.
TCTCCCAAAAATTTCATAAGACGAAGAAATGCAAAAAGGAAATTTGAGCTCAACCAGGGTTTTCTGATCTCTTCATCTTTGTGTTGCTGTTGCTATCCTTCATTTTCGCTTTAGAAAGGCAGGGCTTGACCAGAATAATTGGAAACTTGTTGGATACGCTGACTTTTGGTTTGGCAGACTCGTCTGATTTTCAGACCAAAAAAAAAAAATGTTCCTTTTGTCTGCTGGTCTCACAGTTTCGAGCGCAGTTCTGAATTTATTTCATCAAACTTCGATGTATTGCATGGTCTTTCTGTGCTTAGTAAGAGAGACACTTCCGAGCGTTTTAGTCCCACTGGGCGACAGTTATTGGGTATCTCATTTCAGATCCAAGAATCGACAGCATATAACTCAGCTCTCTCACGCATGCATTTGATCTTGTTCCAGCCACGAATGATGCCATCTCATTTTTCACCTCTATCCAACTAAAACCTGGTAACTTTTTCACCTGTTGACGAGCCATTCGTCTCCTGATTATCTCAGCTTCTTTCCACTGCCCACTTGCACAATACATCTTAGACAGCAGCACATAGCCCATCTCATTTTGTGGCTCGAGAATCTGCAGCTGCTCCCCCAATTCCGCTCCCATTTCAATATCGTCTTGACCAGAACATGCTCCAAATAGAACATCACATGAGCTGATCTTCTCACTCTGCACACCAAAGTATTGGTCAGCCAACTCTCTTGCTTCTCTTAAATGGCCTGCCCTCCCCAACATATCGACCATGCAAGCCACATGATCAATGTCAGGGGAGATACCGTGAAGAGCAGTCATTGATTCAAAAACAAAACGGCCTGTTTCTATGAGCCCTGAATGGCTACATGTCATCAATAGACCTATGAAGGTTACTTTATCTGGTTCAAATCCAGAAGCTACCATTGACTCAAAGAGCTGCAATGCTTGCGTAGACAATCCATAGAGTCCATATGCAAACAGCATTGTATTCCAGGTTGTCAAATCTCTCTCAAGAATTTCGTTAAATACTTTGAATGAATCAACTATATCCCCACATTTAGCATACATATTCAGCAAGCTATTGCCAACATAACCATATCTAGAGAGTCCTGATTGAACGACACAACCATGGATTGTTTTACCCTGTCCAAGAATGGCTAAGCTTGAGCAAGCATGCAAAACAGCTCCAAATGTAAAATCATCTGGCTTGAGACCGCTTCTTAACATGTCAACGAATATGCTAAAAGCATGTTCCCCATTGGCATTTCGGGCAAATCCAGCAATCATTGTTGTCCAAGAAACGACATTCTTCTCGCGTGCCTGCTGAAAAACATGTAATGCTTCCTGACAATTACCTGCCTTCATATAAGCATCAATAATTGCATTCCAAGACACCTGATTTAAAACCCCAAGACAGTCGATCATCTTTGAAATCTCATTGTGAAAGCCAAACCTCACATAGGCACTAATTATTGAATTGCTCACCTCCACTGCAGAACTCCAACCACTTTTAATGATAAAACTATGTACCATACAACCATAACAACTTTTACTCACTCCAGCACAAGCATTCATGACTGCGCTCAATGTCCACTGATCCGGCAAAGAAGAATCGTCTAACATCTTCTTGAACAAATCAAAACATAATTCCACTTCACCACTTTTGGCGTAACCAGCAATCATGGTATTCCAAGCAACAACCACCCTATTTGGCATAGCAGAGAAAATACTACTTGCAAAATCAAAATCGCCAGTATTTACATAGGCAAACAATAATGAACACCATGATACTTCATTCTTGGAACCCATATCTTCAAAAACTCTATTAGCATCAGGACTGCTCATGCACTTACCATACATATCAATGAGAGCATTATTCACGGGCAAAAATAGAGTGTATCCAAAAACAACAATCAAAGCGTGAAGCTTTTGCCCAGATGGAAGATTTCCTAGGCCAGCACTTGCGCTCAATGCAGAGGTGAAAGTGCAGTGATCGAGCTTGGAGTTACTAGTTCTCATCTGGGAGAATAACAAAAGCGTTTCTTGGTGAAAACCCAGTCGAGAATACCCACTAAGCATTGCATTCCACGCAATGGTATCTCTCTGACGCATTTCGTCGAACATCTTGCGAGCGCAAACAATGCGACCTGACCTCGCCAAAGCCGTGAGCTTCGAGGTGACATGAGCCAAATGTCGGTACATGAACTAATAACCACAAACTTAAAGAAGCCCATTAATCTGAAGAAAGCCTAAAACCATAAAGGTAGAGACCTGATGGAAGAGAATGGAGGTAAACCTGAGACCTAAGGTGATCAAACTATAGTGGGGAAGAAGAAAAACTCCAGTCTTTATTGTGCTGCTTCCTGAAGCTTTGCATGGGGTCAATATGTAATTCCTCTTTTGTTGTACTCCAATTTTTCATACCAGAGGGGGTTCCTGAAATTAAGGTAAACCTCAGGGGACGAATCCCATTTTCCAACGAGGACTTTTGAGTTTTGACACTGAACCAGAACAGAGCGACGTCGCGATGCATAGTATAGACGTCGTTTTGCATTATCATCATTTCGTTTTCGTTTTCGTTTTCGTTTTCGACAGAAGTCCACTTCTGAACTCAAACGAAACAAGTCGTTTTGAGGAATTATCCATGTCGTTTGCTGAAGAAAAAGTTTTTTAAAAAAATTAAGAATTTAAAGGCGCCTAAAAGTAAGTGTGAGGAAGTAAAAACATAAAAGAAAAGGGTATGATTGCAAACAACAGCTGCTCACTTGATCCTTTTTAAGCAGCTGAAAAATTTTGGTTCATAAAAGGAGTAAAAAGTACCAAGTACATTTTGTTCAAATATGTTACAAATACTAATGGTTACAAGGCTAATATAGCACGAAATAGAAAGAATACAAGTGAAAATCCGGACAAATTCTAACATAGGCCTAACTCTCGTGAATGGTTTCTAATTGCATAGTATCCTCTAAACTTGAAGGGTTGATTGTCCAAACTTCATGATTAATGACATGAACTGCCCAGAAAACAGCAACCAATGGAAAAATTTACTGATCCATCTAACACACAATGCATAAATTGGTAATCCCAACTTTTAACGGAGATGTAGATAAGCTGGATATATAAACTCCATATCATGCCACGATTTTCCTAAAAAGTTCCTTTGGTGCTGCATTGATACAGAAGAACTTTCATCAGAGCACAGGAAAATAGCCAGAGAAGCTGTGTGCCAAAGAATCCGATAACCAGGAACATCAAACAACAAACAGAAACGTATTAAACCTGTCATACCTGGCAACCCAGTAAATCTTTCGTACTGTTCATATGCCTGCCCAATGAACATTTCGATTCCTGTTACAATTTTTGCTCCAGCCTCTAGTGCCTCCCCTAGTAGTCTTGTAATTTTTGGGGTGTAAACAGCATCAAAAACCAGGGCATAATGTTTGAGAGCTTCCTGCAAAATGAAAAGGCATTACTCCAAGGCATTGCGGATTTTAAATAGTAGGACAGGTTAATTGATACAACAAACCATGGTATGTTAAATTATATATTTGTGCATATGACATTCACGAGTAAATTTAACATTTCTTTATGTTCTTCGAGTTTAAGACTGTTCAACTTCACAAGCGAAAATTGTTGGTAAGTTCCAACAAATAGTTGAAGATGTTTGTCTATAACAAGGAACTTCCAGAACTGGTAAATGATGACAATATATCCGTTTCTTAACCATTTGCATATTTAACTATTAAGTCATCACATAATCCTAGATATGCAATGTTATTTCTCTTGTAAAGAAAAGGAATTTCTTAATTTAGCTTCTTCGCTTTATCATTAACACGAGCAGCACAAACAGAAGTGAACAAACTGTTTTGTGGAGAAAGGTGTGAAGAAGGCAAACCTTAGAAATCGGTGTCTCATTAACCTTTGGCTGCATACCAATGGAGGTAGTGTTTGCAAGAATCATGCCATTCTCTGGATGGAAAGTATCCAAGTCAGAGAGAGACAAAGCCTGCCCTCCAACTGTATCAGCAATTTCTCTAGCTCTTTCTACGAAAAACAAGAAAGAACATTCAAAAACCAAAAACATAAAGAGCCATGACGACCAATCTATCTATATACATATATATAAGCAGGAATATGAATACTTGGACTTTCTTAGAACTGGAAAACTCAGCTAGCATTGAACTGTTTGTTTGATAATGCAGCATAAAAAAAAAAAGTCAAAATGTAACGTAAATTTGGCCTCATAAATGACTTTTATTAGTCTTTGCCCCGTGCATAATATGACTGACCATATGTTCGATTAGCAATGACAACCCTTGCCCCCTTTTCCTTTGCGCCATAAGCAAGAGCCTTGCCAGCACCGCCAGCACCAATGACTACAAATAGCTTACCAGCCAAGGGTGACTCGCTGAAGTGTCGTGAACCTGCAAGTGAAACAATAGGATTATTTAGTTCACACTTACTAGCATGGAATTTTTTACAGCTAGTAAATCATAGATAAAACCTCGTAATCCATCCTCTATGGCAGTAATTGCACCAACATGGTCTGTATTGCAGCCAAATAATTTCCCATCTGTAGGTCTCCTCACAAGGCAATTTACAGCCCCTATTGACTGGAGAACATTCGAGGGGAAATAGAAAAGAAGGACAAAATTGCATTGACAAGACAAAATTAAACCATCTTCACCGAAAAGCAATCATGAAATGATGGTATAGTTTAGTACCTTTGCAACAGGATCTACTTCATCGCAGCACTTAAGAGCATCCTCTTTATGAGGAATAGTGCAGCTGCACAAAATTAAGTTGCATTGGATCATTTCAACTTTGCAGCTATTCATCTTGTACATAATAGAACCAAAAATAGATCAAGGATAATAAACAAAAATCTAGGAGCATTATAAGACCAATAAGCATCCAAAAAATAATCTGTTGAGGCAGGAACAGGTGATCTGGAGATCTCAATGATCACGATACTGTAGTTTAAGAGTTAACCTGAAGCCAGCAAAGTCTGTAGAGGAATAGGTCTCGAAAAACTTTCCAACATCATCCACCAACAAATGTATATATACTCCATTAAAACCAACAGATTTGAAAGCTTCATTGTATAACTTAGGAGATTTGCTGTGGCTAACAGGTTTTCCAATAATCCCATATATTTTTGTGTCAGGCCCCAGCTGTCTGAAGCTGTACAAGTTCAGCAAGTCCTCAATGGTTGGTTGCCCCGGAGCTGATACTTTGCCCGAATCAAGAGTACCAAATGTCAAATATCCACCAAATTTGGGGCAAAGTACGCGAGACATTAGACCTCTTTCTCCCATGACCATTGCTATGATGGGAACCTGAAAGTTTAAGAGTAGTCACAAATATGCTACTGACCTAGTACACTACTGTGAATGAACTCAAAATTCTCTACAACAAAGACCTCAAAAGTCATTCCAACAAAAATAGTGTATTTGGACTCAAACAAGGCAGCAAAAAGTAAAGAAATGCATTAAACTCAAAAGAAGGAATCAGATGCGTATTTTCAACTGTAATCACAAACATCATATGGAACTCATATAAATAAGGAAAAAGAAAAGAGACAGAAGAAGACAATATAATAAAATAAAGTTGGCAGCTATATATACATCAATTCTTAAAGAAAACCTTATTTGTTTGGCTAATGAAAAAATGATAACTCAAGCTACATTGCCCCCCTGCCCTCACCAAACCCCCAGCCCAGGAAAAGAGCCTGTAAATGTAGATAACACAGGAACAGAAGATTTGCATCATGACAGCTATCATTTCATAGAGAAAAAGAAAAGAAACTGAAGTATCAATTTCACAGTTTAAATGATGGATGCATATTCAAGTGATGATTGTAGAAGATTTGAACTTTAAATCAGTAAATTTAAAACTAATTAGTTCTCAATTACATAGTTTGGGAGAAAAGTTAAAGGAAACTCAAAGCCCATACTTCAAGATGGAACTTAGGTCCTTTCCAAGTAACTGCAAAGGATGGCGAAATAAAGCTAAGAAACTGGAATCAGCACAACACTTTGATATCAATTGGAAGAAGAAGGGTGACATGGTGAATTTGAAATTTCCAGAACCCAGATGACATGTAAACATGTTACATGATTATGTCATATCAACTCATTCCTATCAATGAAGCTGTCTATAATGGACCATCTATGTGCCAAAATAAATAACTTATGATATCAACTTCATGCAGAATGGGGACATTATATGAAATAAATGTTCATAGTGCTTGGTTACACCACTTACGCCTCTTACATGAGAATGCACAGTGATTTGAAAAACTCTTGAAACATCCGTAATGTCTAAAGCGGTTGTTGCAATTTTTACGATATCAGCTCCACTCGCTTGTATACATGCCACTAGGTTGCCAAGGTCCTCAGAAGATGGAGTGTTGTGATAGTTATGGGAAGAAACAATGACTTTGCACTTTGCAGGCCTATATCCATGCACTGAATCGTTGAACTCATCAATTGCCTTCATGAACATGAGCAGAATGTCAAGACCGTTTTAAAACTTTAGCATCATACAAGTAAGAATGAGGAAAACAAAAATTAAAGCCACAAATTTATAACCTCTCATATTCCATATGCCATTCAATAGCATCAATGAATGGTGAAAATTATCTACATTTATCATGTATATGTCCATGAAAATTTTGTCTAGTTCACAGGTCAATGGTTTAAACAAGTCCCTCAAGTTCTTTATAGGCTACCATCCTAGAACTCCCGCTCTTAATAATGTAAGTTTCAATTAGATACTGATACAAAGAAGAAACTTTCCAGCTGAAAAATGCAAAGAGAAGAGATAGAATGCAACCTTAAGCTCAACATCAATATGGTCAGCTCCCAACTCCATTGCTAAACGAAGTGCATCCAGTCGACTCTTTTCATCACCAGCATACTGGCCACCTTCCCAAATAGGCCTAGAAAAATCATAAATGGTCATAAACTTTTCCAATGGGTGCTACTTAAAGCTAACAAAAGAAATTTTGCAATATAATCTGCAACAAATTATTGCTACATCTTGGAAATAGCACAAGCTATAAAAAAATTTCCATATTTTGAGATAACCATTCAACTTCTAGAATTGACAGTAGAAATCTTTTTCAATGACGAAATGCTAAAAGAATTTCTAACGAACAAAATTTAAATCCAAGAACAACTATTTTGACACTAATATGCAACTATTTTGACACTAATAAGCCAAATACATACATCCTCAGTTCATAAGATTTCACGTGAAGTAATGACCAGAAATGCTTCACCATAACTTTTCCGATTTCTCATGACTCCAAAAGGCATATCTCAGAGCTTCCAGTTCTGGAAAAATATTCAAAACCCATCCTTATTCTTCTTTCCCAACTTTATCTGTTTTTCAGCAGAATTCAACATTGCAAAGCCTGAACATCATATGCAAGCTAAGACTCAATGAAAGAAGAAACAACCGTATTATTAATTATTCTTTCAGCCAGCCAAAAATAAATCCAGCTTCAGTTAATAGGATATTATTCTTAGCCCAAGCCAACCGCAGGATGAAAAACTCCCACTGGTATCCAACAATCTCGTCTTTCTAAAGCACCTCTCCTGTGCCACCGTTATTTTCCATCTTGATACCCATTAAAAACTTTAAAAGATTTATAAACTTTAACCACTAGTCAAAAAATAGTCAATTCTCAGCCGATCAAAATCAATTTCAAGGATCTATGCTGCCCGCTGTCTTTAGTGGCATTAGTTGTCTTAACATTTCATCAATTTCTTTCCGTTCCATGCCATTAACACCTCTTTTAAAGCACGAAAAAAGGGGAAAATTTCATTCTTTTAAGCACAAGCCTTAACATACAAAAGCAACCTGTAACTGCAATTTTAACATTAAGCAAATAAATTTTGTATAGATTACAAAAGGAACCTGTAAGTGAAGAGCGTTGGCAAAGGACAATGCTTGATAAGATTTGTAATATCAGTCCGTGGATTAAAACTCTTCAACCAATCCAATCTAATTTCCACAAGATCAGCACCACTCAGCTTAGCTTTCTGCATTAAACTCAGCATCTGATCCACCGTATCCGCCATTAAAGGTGCACAAATTAACGTGGGGTTCCTCCTGGTTCCACTCTCCATTTTCAAACCCACCTCAGAGGTAACCTGAATCAATTTACACAAAACAAAAGATTCAAAAATGGAACCTGCAAGAACTGGTAACCAGTAGAAAAGGAAAAAAAAAAAAAGGGCAGGACCCTTTTGAGAATTGAAGGTCTCGTTCATTTCTTGTTATTTTTTAATTGTAAATTATTAACAACCCAAGTCATAATAAGATTAGTTTAGCAATATTTTAATACCAAACCACTGGGAAAAAAAATTATAGAGCACAAAATGGAGGGTTGTTGACGCGGGATTTTACCAATTCCATTGTTTATTTGGATTTCTTGGCAAGAAGTCAGGGGAGAGAAAAGAAGGAAAGAAGGGTGGCAGGTGCCAGCTGACAAGGAGGAGGAAGAGGAGGAGATGAGAAGTAGGCTTTAGTGGGCTGCTGCAGCCTGCAGTGCCAGCTAATTTGAAAAGTGGCGTGTGAAACTTGAAAGCGAAGAAGTGAATTCAATTTATATTTGGCCTAGACTGGGTTGTGGGGTTGAGAAATTAGAAAGTTCGTAACTTTTGAAGGGCTGGTGGGGACGGGCATGAGGAGGGACTTGGGTTGTTGTTGTTGTTGCTGCTGCTGGTGGTAAAGACGATGGCTTGTTTTGCAAAAGGTGGTTGGTGGGAATTTGGGATGGATGAAATGACAGTGATATGGTTCGCTGCCGCGAGGAGTCGGTGTTGGAGTAGCCCAGTGGGAAAGAAGACCAATTGACGATCCTGATCGTTAGATGGATCCTAAGATGGTTAAGTTCCTAGCGTGGAAATTTGGCTACGTCGCAACGCATCTTCCTTGTCTTTGTCCTTACCTAACACCCCCCAAAATACCCAAACACGACTTCTCTGTCTTTCTATGTGGGTAAAAGTTTAGGGCTTTACTAATGATTACCAATGTCATCATCAAAAATTAGGCGTCACACCTTTAATAGAAACGGAAAACATGGAAAATTGCATCAACTTAGATCAATCTAATAATAATATTTATATACAACGATTTGATTTAGATTAACTAATTTGTTTATCCATTTTATTTGGATCCGGTGGAATAATGATAAAGAAGGGGAAGGGAGTTTACGAAAAACAGAATTCATAAAAATGAGTTGGTTTGGATAGATTGGATATATGTAATTGAATCGCTATAAATAAGTAAACTCCCGTAGAACTAAACCATCTTCTTCTCTTTTTTGTTGTTCTTTATACACCCTCTTCTCGCCTTTGCTCTTTCGAGCTATCAACACCGTTCTTTTTCTTTGCTCCAACAAAACATTTGAAGGGCTGTTTTGTGGAGGGTTGTTTAAGAGAATTTTACTGTCAGTCAGTACTCTTTCTCCAGAAGTTTGATTGTAGTTGGAAGTGTTTTATACTGTATACGAGGCACACTGCAGGCAGAGCCAGTCAAAATCAGATTTTGCAAGCCATGCTTTATAGAAGGTAGCGTTTGGCAGTTCTCTTCAATCATATCATTCTCAAGGTTGTGAATCCAAGCACCCAAGATTCATCTACCGGGCAATGTGGATGGACTAATGAAACAAGAAATTCAAAGCACTCTTGAATAGCAAGCCGCAAGAATTAAATTACGCGAAACCGAAAATGCAGCACTGTAAAGGAATACCCAAGCCAGATAGCAGAATATTCATTCAGACTCCCTGGAGGAATGGAAAACCCAAAACTCTTAGCAAGACCATTAGATTAAGTACCTCAAATAGTAAGGTAAGTACATCATATTAGAACACGGAAGTCATCGTTTCAACCAGCTGTTTATTTCCATATAATTTCTGCTAGTAGCCGGACTTTTATAACAAAAGACTGTTTCATGCAGGAAGTGCAGCAGAAAACCAAGGGAGGCCATTCAGCCCTGCAGACCGATGATACCTGCATGATTTTGAGAATGGTATATATCTCAGCTTTGGGGAACCATGACTAATAGACAACTTAGTTAATATCCACTCTTTACGCTTACGAAAGCACACAAGTGGTCTATGAAAAAGTTTCTGCATTATCTCAAGGAAAACACTATATTGACCGTTCCTGGAAAATTCTTTTGCTATTGACGTATAGTCTCTTAATAAAATTTAATTTCAGGATTCAGCAGTAAAAAAAAGAAAAAGAAAAAGTTTTTCCCTCGTAGATTCTTGCTTATCCCTCCCGTGATACAAAAACTCGTTGTCAGATAAAATCTATGTAAATCCTAAAATCAAATTCGAGGTTACTGAAGTGAAAAAGCACTGCCAATCCCTTTTTTTGTCAAGCAAAAAGAGTGGAGTTGACAGTCTCTGACAAAAGAACAGTATTAATCAGTTATCAAGACAAAGCCGCTTGTTCGAAAATGATAGATTAACTAGAAGAATATGCTTTCAACCACAACATACAAAATCCAAGATGACCATAACGCTTACCACAAGCAACTCTTCCCCCAGCATTTCCAGTGGTCTTGCTGAGTTCATGTCCTCCTGAAGAAGAACACAGAGATATTCCAGCCATAAGATCACAAAAATGAACAATTTTACCGCTACCAAAAAAAAAAAGAGCACATTCACAATTTTAAAAGTTATATGCAGGCAAAGATCCATTTCTTGGATAATGGAAAATTACAAATCTTAAGTGCAACCTGCTGTTTCCACTTATCACCGCAATGAAGGCCCGACATACCATAGACACATAGAGAGATGAATTTAGAGGAGGCTGAAGAGTAGGTATGTATCTAATAGCCTTCTATATGCTTCACAATTGTATGTTCCATCAGAAAACAATTCACACAGAAAAACTTTGCTTAACAATGTAATGCCTTGCTACATGCTGATAAAAATTTTCCAAAAAGATAAAAATGTGTCAATTTTTCTCAAGAATTACAGAAGAGCAAGTTATATTTATCTTTTGCTTAAAGCAGGTTATATGCTTAAATAAACACTGGTGAAGCTCAGAAACATTTTAGTCAAAATTTATTTTAGCAAATTATAAGAATTTTTGAATTTCAGAAAATTAGGTACAGTTTCGAAAGGTTTCCATGAGTGAAACACGGAAAAGTAGTTATTAGTTCCAAGGAATTCACCCTTTCCGAGATCATCAGGATCACCATGGACAACTACAGCTCTTCCAATGACGGAAAGTGGTCCAGAAAGGGGAATCTGAAATAGAAACCAAAAGTTAAGCGATGCATGCAAGTTATGCAGAATATTGATTAAAAGATGGTAGAAAAACGACTGCTCACCTGCTTGTCAACAATGTTGAAAGAAGCAGTTCCTGTGAGATAATGAGACATCATAGTCAGGTGTTGTATAGTATAACTCTTCATCACACACTGTATTTAGCAAGCAAAGTGCTCGACATAACTGACCAAATGAAAATTGAGAAAATGCAGTAATGTTTGCATGCTGTGAAATTAAAAGGTAACGGCATCACAAGCAAAAATAATGGCAATACCAGCACACCCGCTCATGAGAAACAGAACATACCAACTCTCCCAAAAGACAGAAGTATAGCTAGGATATTCTGTATCCATTTACAGAGAATGTTACTTTATTCATAAGATGAATTCATAGTTGCTTCGGATATTAAGGAAGTACAAAGATTTAAAATAGATGAGAACCTTTTAGAGGAATCCTAGAAACCTTTTTTTTTAGGGGGGGGGGGGGGGGGGGGGGGGGGATCAATTTCCAGAAGTCAACTAGCATTGCAATGCTTATAGCACTGTAGCACTATATTTGCTTAATGCCAAAATCTCCATACAGAGCATCCACATATGAATTGAGAAATCACGAACTTAAGAAAAGAAACACACATTTTATTATAGGCAATTCAAAGCAGCACTATGGTTAGCTTCTGAAATATGCCATCTTCCTGCTGCGCAATCCAGTCAGGAGTCTGATAAATGGGAAAACTAATCTGATGCAACTAAGGAGCACATTAACCAACTACTCCACAAGCCTGTTTCAAGAAAGCTATTGACTCCAAAATTATCACCAAGAAACCAAGTGCAAACGTCCAAAGTTGAGGCAATACCATTGCATCCATAATAAATCTCCCCATGGCCTGGCTGCACAACTCCATGTCCAACTTAGAATAATCAACATCAATAAACCTTTAGCACCATTTTTCAAACACACTGCCCAAATTGCACGTCTAACATACAAAGACTAATATGACAACTAAAACTTCAACCCACTATGGGAACCAGTTTAAAGAATCTCCATAGTACATACTTTAATTGGTAACGTGCAATTTCAATCATCAGAAACACGGATTATTTATGCACGTATATTCCTGATGATGACAAAAGGGAAGATAGGGTACCATCTTCCCCAACTGTGATATTCCCAAGATCACCAGCATGGCGATTCTCATCTTCAGGAGCACCATGCTCTTTGCCACCAGGATTAAAATGTGGTCCTGCAAATCATAAGGCCTGATTAACTGAGAGAATATTTATGGAAATACGCTGGTGATTTAAGTCACTCCTGGGTCCCCCTATTTCCAATTTCATTTGGATATAGAATTACCTGTTGACAAGCAACCATTAGTTGTGTCACCAAGGGCATGGACATGGAAGCCATGAAGTCCAGGTTTAAGGCCAGAGACCTCTCCTGTTACTGTAGTTGGACCTGGGAAGTCAAAAAACAAACTAATCAGAAGATTCATGATGCAGGAAGGAGTTGAAACAATTCAGACAGAAGTCCTGAAACAATAATTGGACATAGCCGATTAAGATTACCGTCTCCCTCTTGCGTAAAGTAGATGGTGCCCTTAACACCCTCACTGCAGCCCAGAACTACAACAGCCTTCACCATTGTTTTGTGTGATCTAAAAAATATCAGAGAAAATCTCTTCAACCAAAGCAATATATAATAAGCAGCTAAAAAGTGTATGTTCATCAATGTCAGCCTAGTAAACCACATACTGCCCGAGAAAAAAGACATCACCCAATTTTTGCAGTGCCAATTAACAGACTAGAGTTATAATTCGTTCAACATGGACAAATGGACACGAGAGCAAACAGGGGCAAATCAAACAAAAATGATTAGGTCTCAGCAAGAGCTACCATTATTTCACCCCATACAAAGCCCATTGACAAGGTTGCTAATCCAAAAAAGGTTTATTATCATTTTTCACCCAAAAATACATATCATCTTTTGATACAAAGCCAATGAACTGTTGATTGAGACCAATATTCTTTGCATCCAACAATAGAGAAAAAGAGGAATTCTTGAAAATCCCCTCTTAGCTCGGCAGAAATCATTTGTAAATATTTCCAAATTTCTGCTAAGGAAGCCAAACAAAATTAACACACTTATACTCGGAAAACCACAACATCGGCAAGAAAAATAATCCACAAAGAGACATCTTTCATGCACACAAAACTCAAAAAAGACATCTTTCAGGAACTCAACCAACACCATGTGATGGAAATGAAAATTAAATCAAAAAAAATTTCTTTCACCAAATTGGTGAGAAAAAAAAAAATCAATCTGCTAGAAGACTAAGCCAAAGTTCACTTCTTTCTCTACACATAATGAAGCAACAACAGTCAAACAAAAGATTTGAGTACAGTAAAGATTAGATGGCCTCTCTAAACCCCAAAAAGAAAAAAGAAAAAGGCCACACTAAACCCAAAAAAAAAAAGAAACTAAAGATCATACATTTGGATGTTTCATCAGTATTAGGAAGTAACGTTATAAGTTGAAGGGAAAAGGGAAGACTGAAGGGTTGATTGGTTTTCACCTCACCTCAGAACACCCCTGCTGGTATTGTTGAAAGAGATGAAGAGAGACAAGTCAACTGCTGTTCCTGTGTCGAAGAGATGCAAAAATGAATGTAACGGGATTTTCAGTGAATGGGGGGAGTGGGCTATTGCTGTGGCCTGTGAGGAAGTGGATAGGTCGAGCCTTAAAGTTTTTCTTTGGTTTTTTTTATTATTATTTGGGTAGTGTGTGTTTTCGAGTGACTGAGCTGGGAAAACTATCAGTAGTACTGATGTTTCACCTACCCTGGGGAGCGTTCTTTGCCTCACTGTTCACGCGCTTGGACGTATCACTTGTCGCGCCTCTTTTTTTTTTTTATTTATTATGGTAATTGACCTTAATTGATCAAATACCCAAATACATGGTTCAAATTTAGGTGCCATTTTGCACCACTCTTGCACTTGGTGAGGCTTGTGAAGAATAAATTTGTAGCATCCCATGACTAAGATTGCATTTTCAAATTTTCAAGATGTATACTAAATACTTCATTTAACATGTATTCATTTTCATACAATGTATTTGGGTGTAGCAAGTGGTATTCATTTTTTTTTTACATATTATATAAAATCTGTTACCATTTTCAAACTTAAAAAATTTTTGTTACTCTGTGTGAGTAGTAAAGTATTTTTGTCTTATTATGCATTGGAATTCTAATAGTAGTTATTATATGATCAATCGCAATTAAAAAAGTACACTTTTTTTTTCTAGTTCTCAACTTGAGAAAAGTGTTGGAAAATCATGTTAGAACCCTCAATTTGGTCAACCAATAAATAAGCAAGGAGACCATTGTGTTTAAAATTTGTCCTGTATAAGTCCAAAAAAAATCAAGGAAAAATATTCATCTAAAATTGTAGACTTATTATGTGTTGCTTTAAGTTTTTTTTTTTTTTTCAAGCGCCTCATTTGGTGTATTTGGAGTATGATTTTTTTTAGCTGGACACCTATTAGTTACTTAAACTTCACTTAATTTGTCATGTGAATACACAAAATCACAAGTATTGCACTTCTTGCATTTAGGTATTTCACAAATCAACTACATTTTTTTAAAAAAAGCTAGCACATGAATCTCCTTTTGACGGATGTCCAGTGACTATCTATTAATCAAACTGTTTAGAATATCATGTGATTAACCTAAATTTCTCTTTCATTTGAGTTTGGTTTGTTTCAAATGCACATAAATTTCTATTTTCTTAATTAAATAAAATTAATGTGTTTCAAAACGAATAATAAAATACGAGATTTTTCGTAACATAGTGGTGTTTTGCCTTTGATTTATTAGCATGAATTGCAATTTCATATCTTGCAATCCTATCCCTCTTCAATTCTATTTAAGGCTTACCATGTGTACGTGCAGAATACATGCGCGTGGGTCTGCTTATCTGTGGACTTCGCTGGTGACACTGGTTTGGCAGCGAGGGAATCTATTCCGATAGCAACGGGGAGCTAGCCGGCCAGGCTGACATGCCAGATTGTTTTGTTTTATATTGGAGCGTGGCTCACGCGAGCTACTTGGGCCGGGCTAGTAATTTATTTTTCAGAACTGGACCATAGTTTTCGGCTTAACATACACACCTGAAGCTATTACTTGAAGACATGGGCTAATTCTAATAATCATATAGTCCATGACATGGACATCACACGTTTTAAAGGCCCAATATTCTTCAGTGATGACGTTTTTTTTTTTTTTTGGAAGCAATTCATGTAAGTTTTATTTATTTATTTTTGTGGATAGAACTAGGAGTATTAGATTTTATAAAGCCTCAGTCATGGGTTTAATATAAAAAAAAAAATTTTTAAACTTTTTGATCTCAAATTCACTCGTACATAATGGAACACTATACAACCGTATCAACATTTTTGATAAGGAATTTTGTAAAGGAACTAGTAAATCAAAGTAAATATACTTCAGACTGAGACTCTTTTTTTTTGGCTTCTTTAATCGATAGACTGACAAAATTTATCCAATTCGATAAGAATTGACATTATGTTAGTCCGTGGAGTAGAGATGGACTATAAGAACTCGTACAAAAGGGCCCTCAATTTGGCATTTATATGACATACCTTTAATTAAACGTACCCTCTTTTGTATGTGTGTTTTTTTTTTTTTTTTTGATGAACTATGCCAACATAATTAATAGATCACGGTTCAAGTAATCAATAGCATAAATGGGGAGCCACTATTGATTCTTTTCGAAAAAATGTGAACATAGTTATTTTCTTATAAGATTTCTTGAAGACAAAACCTGAGAAAACTTGTGACATATCGCTATAACCAATCCAGCAATCTAGCTAAGTTGAATTTTCTTTTGTTTTTGCTGTATATAACAAGCTTAACACTAGTTATCCTAGTAATTTTCAACTACGTATTGAAGCCTATGCAAATTCGCGGGATCCTCTACATTCTAGTAGTAGTTTTTGGGCCCCGCGTGAATAGTCCAGCAGTAGCGCCTCTCATCGGTGATCCTTAAGGTCCCAAATTTGAGTCTCCGCTCCGCTAAGTTCCTCCGCGCACTTATTGCGTTCAGGTCGGGTCGAGTTGGGGTGTCGGGTTCGGGCCGCAGGGGATTAGTCGGACCCGTAAGGATTGACCCGAACACCCCCTGTGTCGACAAAAAAAAAATTAGTAGTAGTTTTTGGGGGTACAATTCATCCATGTACCCAAGTTAATGATATTATTACATCAATGACGAACTAGCTAGTTCATGCATGGTTGCACATGATCGTCTAAAACAATCTTAGATGGTAGTTGAGTAGAAATTTCCATGTTATCCGGCACCTTACCTGCAAATGAACTCTTTCTTCGCCATTAAAGAGGAACTGGACTGCTTCCTTGGTTTCCCTCTTCATCATGCATTTGACCCTGAAACCTTCGTTATTTGGGAAACGCTCTCAGCAGTCAGAAGATTCTCCTCACCAGTTGCTGGGAAATGGTGGTAGAATTTATATATAGGAGCATATAAACTTCTTCAAGCCTTGCAGCATTAAACAATCTGACCCCTTATGGTACCCTACATACCTAAACCAGAGCTTCCACTAAGAGCATCCACAATGCTATTCCACTTTGTGGAGTGTAATTCACATGCCACGTCAGCATTCCACTTTCTCCTCTTTTATTACACTTTCACTCACAATGGATTACACTCCACAAGGTGTAATAGTATGGGTCCACAATTAATCAAATATTTATTTTAATAATGCATAACTCATATCCCATAAATAAATAAAGTAATTTTTAAAACTAATTTTGTTATTTTTAAAAAATAAAATACTAACTTTCGTTAAATTTTGTACTCTTTTTTGGGGGTTTTGATTTTGTGAGGATGATGAATTTTCTATATTTGGAGCATTTAACATATTTGTAAAACTACTCCAATTTTCATCCATAATCACAAAAAATGAATTAAATGAGTGAGAGAGTAAAAGTGTGTGAGAGAATAAAAGAAATAATAGAGTAGAATATTGGGATATGTTTTAGCAAAAAGTGTTGTGTGTTTATATAGAATTCTAAAAATAGTGTCGTTGGATATAACCGTTGAAAATGTTAAATGTGCTTTGTGCTGAAATTTTACCGTTGCCATAGGGCTCACCTTCAATGGATTACACGCATCATGGACATGATGCGTGTAATCTCCATGACACGGCTCCAATGGCTCCCCATTACACCGCGTTGTGGCTGCCCTAATGCCAATCGATTCTCTTTTTCCCGTCACACTTAACAAGTTATATTCCTTGTTTTGTTTGTCAAATTTTCACATATATCAAATGACATCGGACCTATATATACATATATATATATATATATATATATATATATATATATATATATATATATATATATATTCCTATGGCTAGCTTGAAATGCAGATTCATATGGTCCTGATGAACAAGTTGATCGATGAGGGAAGTTTTGCCAAGGATGAGCGCAGTAGTGTATCTTACTGCTGATTGTTTCATGCCCTCTTGGTTCAATCCGCGTACTGGATCTGCTTCCTTCCTAATAAATTATTTTTGGACCAACAACACTAGCTAGACTTTACAGAGAGCAGCCATAAAGAACATAAGATTTTGAAAAAGGGAGCAAGACTTGTACACGTATTTGGAACAGCTTCGGATTTTTTGTTATCGTGCTGAGGGGACAAAATCCATTTTGGTCAAGGGTACGTTGCAGAATTGAAATATTTCACTCTGAAAAATAATTCCAATTAAGTTGAAAGTCTTTGACTGATATGCTATCATATATGAGCCATTTCTTAAATGGGTTGTGCAAACGAGTCGAGTCGAGTCGAGTTTTGAGTTAATCGAGCCGAGTCTCGACTAAATTTTATCAAGTTCGAGCTCGAGCTCGACGAGCCGGCAAATTTCGAGCTCGAGCTCGACTCGAATCAAGTCGAGCCGAGCTCGAACTCGAAAAAAAATAAAAATAATTATTTTATTTTTTAAAAAATAAATAAAATAATATTTTTTTTCTTAATAAATAATAAAAATATTAAGGATATATACGTAATTTTACTATGAAAATAAAAAATAAAAAAAATATATAATATACGTAATTTTATTATTAAATAAAAATAAAAATAAAAAAATATATATATATACCCAAGCTAATATTCTGAGCTCGAGATCGAGCTCGAATTTGAGTCGAGCCGGCTCGAGCTCGACTCGAGCTTGACTCGAGCCGCTCGCGAGCGACTCGATTCGTTTGCAGCCCTAGTTGGGGATGGCTGTTGGGTCTTAATTTTGCTAACACAAAACAGGATAATAATCCATTAATCCTTGAACGAAATGGGTCCATGCAGAGAACACGTAGGATAGGACTACTAGTACAATGTCAAAGTCAACCAAACTACCAACTTTGAACTAGCCAACACCGTCTCTCGGCGCTCGAGCTTGAATACCGGAAATTGTGGAGCCGCGTGCCAGCCGACACCCATGCAATCGTAGGACTTTTCTGTATATATAATACAATTAGGGTAACGGCTACAAGGAAGAAATCAAAAGAAAACTGTACCCGACCGGGATGGATGTGAAAAACTCATAAGCAATCGAGGTAAGAATAATCGTTCAGGTCCCAAAAAAAAAAAAAAGCGGTCGCTGAAGAGCTCTTGGAAGTCAGCTATAAAATGGCTTAGAATTACTTGCATTACAATTTGTCTTCTCCAGCTGTCTTAAGATCGGGAAAGAGATTGAAATTCGATCTCAGAAGTAATTTCTTCGAACAGAACTTTGCACTGAAGCTTTGAAATTTTCCAAGTAATTAATCGGCTGGTAGTTGGTATTAGCTAGTAGGACTCTCAAGGCATACTAAAATGTTAGTTCACTAGCTAGCAAAATTGATCAATGTTATGGCACATAATTGTGATTATTGACATGATATCACAGCTTAGCTTATAATGAGAGGAGTCCATTGTTATTGTTTTTAGCCTCTCTAATAATCATCTTTCTTTCCTTCTTCTTTATCTTTTTTTTTTTGGCCTTTTAGTTTACTAAAACTTGAAAGGCAATGAGTTTCCGTATTAGCTCGAGGTCACCAAAATATAAACAGGAAAGCTGTTTATAGGGAGGAGGTTATAACACTACAGAAAGGAAAGGGACAGAATTTTTATTTCCTCTTACTTGGAATTCAAGCTGACGGTGGAGTACAAAACTTTACGCTATCATTGACAGAGTATATTATTCATTGACAATTTCTATCAGGGATTGGTCTGCATCCATATCATCAGATCTCTACGCTGACTTTTGCTGTCATTATCATAGAAAGTCGAAAAAATTATTGAGAAAATGGCCAGACGTGCAAGAGAAAAGTGATACTATATAGCAGTTCTATCTAAACTGGGAGACGAATGCCACTTGAAAATATGAACAAATAAGTCTTCTCCCGACCCTTAGGCTAAGGCCAAATTGCAGGTTGATTTTTATAATCTCCCGAAATTTCCCTCTTGCTTCGAATAGGATTGCTCCCACTTCCTATAAAAGGGGGCCATACTACAAGGTTTCCTGTGTGCTTCTCCAACGAACTTCTCTTTCAGCTTTAGTCTTCTAGCTACTTCTTGCTTGTGATATTACTCTACTTTCCTACTTAAATTTTACTAGCCAGATTTTTTTTTTCAAACAAAAAAAAAAAAAATGAAGTCTGAGTTTAGCCTTCTGCTTTTGCTCTCAATTATTGTGTTTGGAGCCATTACGGTTACAAATGCAGGAGGTGGTGCCCCTGGTGGTGGGGGATTGAGACCTAACTTTTACAGGTTTACTCGCTGTCCCCAAGCTGAGATGCTTGTGAAAGCCCTCACAATAAGCAAAGTGCGAAGTGACCCTACCTTGGCTCCTAAATTGCTTAGGGTGCACTACCATGACTGCTTTGTTAAGGTAAGGCGACTATTTTCAGGCCTGCATGCAATGCATGCGTATCATGACTCATCATTTTGTTTCTCGGTTGAATTAGTGAACATCTTTTTTCATGCATGTAGAAACAGTAAGGACAGCCATGCATTCATTTTTTAGGTGGGCTGCTTTGGCATTGCTTATATATATATCTTGCTAAATTAAGTTGAACCCACTAAAATTTCAGGGATGCGATGCCTCTATACTCCTGGACACAGTTGGAACTAATCAATCAGAGAAGGATGCAAGACCTAATCAAACACTAGGAGGCTTTGAAGCAATTGATAATATCAAGGCACAAGTGGAAAAAGCTTGCCCGGGTATTGTATCATGCGCAGATATTCTTGCATTGGCTGCTCGTGACGCTGTTTCCTTTCCTGTAAGTCTTACCACTATAGTGAAATATACACACACACATATATATATAGACACACACAAAGGAGAAACTAGAACTTGATATAATTGCAGTTTATGTCTGTTATTAATCCCCATGCAAGTAAACAATCATACACCGTAGCTGGCCTGTAGGAAAGATTCGGAACCAGCCAGCACCGCATGAAAAACCAAGCAAAAAGAACTTTAGAGATGACTTGCAATCTAGTTAATATTACTCATGTTATATCTTGCAGTTTGGACGGAATTTGTGGGAAGTTCCTACCGGAAGAAGAGACAGCAGGGTGTCTCTTATATCTGATGTCAATGGAAACTTGCCTTCTCCATTCTCAGACTTTCCTACCCTTCAACAGTTGTTTGCCAAGAAAAATCTCAACGTTAATGATCTCGTGGCACTATCAGGTAAAATCATCTGCACTACAAAATTAATTAAGATTAATCATAACATACTACCTACATAATTCACTAGTGTTCTTGTTCTGACAAACAGAACACCAAATAATCCCCGAGATAACATGAATGCAATGGAAAAATGTGGTTATCCTATGAATTCAAAATTTCATGCAAAAATATTAATTGTTACATATTCATATATTAAATTTTTGTTGAAATAGGTGCACACACCATTGGAGTAGCCCACTGTGGAGCTTTCTCGAGAAGGCTTTTCAATTTCACTGGCAAAGGTGATATGGATCCAAGTCTTGATGCAACCTACGCTGGAACTTTGAAGCAACAATGCCCCAACCCGGCCAACCCCGCAACAACTGTGGGAATGGATCCTCAGAGCTCTCGTTCATTTGATACTCATTATTTCACCATTCTCAACCAAAAGAAGGGCCTATTCCAATCTGATGCAGCACTTCTAACAAATGCCGATTCAGCTGCAATCGTGAATCGGCTGCAATTTCCAAGAAATTTCTTCTTTGAGTTCGGAAGATCAATGGTGAACATGGGAAACATTGAAGTGCTGACTGGAACCGCCGGAGAAATTAGGAAAAACTGCCGCGTTATTAATCCTTTAGCATGAAGGAAATTTTTGATTTGTTGAAGAAGCGTGCTGAGATGTCAAATGACTAAGTAGTCTGATCATCTCTCTTTAATTTTTTTTTTTTTTTTGGGGTTTCTCTTTCTTGACATTGTATTGTTACTGATAATTGTGTTTCAATTGTTTAAACTGCGCTGATGATGAATATATTGATTTTCTTAAACTTTGACCTTGTTTGATTTACTGCAAAGATTTGCGCGCATGTCCACTAAGAATATATCGCCAATGAGACTTGACTAATTTCTTAATTTATTAGCATTATTCAATTCCTAAAGAAAGTGGACTGAAGGACCTTAAATTATTCTTTCCACCATTATTCTCCAGCCTGTATGTACTAAAGAAATTGGCTAACTTTTATAGGTTAAGGGAAAGCAAATATTTTCCTATGAACATTCTCAAGTCTTCCACAGCTGGACTTTGAGTTTTATCATCGTTTTTGTACTGATCATCTTGACATTTGCTACAATTATGCATTGCAATGCATTGCGAAAGAAGTGTTGCAAAAGCCATTTCCAAAATCAAAGGTTAATTTCTTCCTTTCTCCGGCTTATATATGTTTTCACTATTCTTCATTCACAAGATTTTGCATGCATTGATCTCGAAGGTTGTATGTTTCTTGAATCAATATATGCACGTCTAATCGTATTAACGTAAATAGATCTTTAGGCAGGAGGCAGAGCAACCATCCTCAAAATCTGGAACATCTTTACAAAAGATTTGGATATTATTCATCTTTTCGTTTAATTTCCTTGATCAGATAATTCTTTGAAATGCATCCTGAATAAAAATAAGTTTTGCCCCACAAAAAGTAATCAAGATTAGACTAGAGGAAGCCCCCCCCCCCCCCCCCCGGAATAACTTCCTACGCACACATATTTCATCCTACGAATTCTTAAACCCTGAATTTGCTTCTGTAATGTAAATTTGTACGTCTGTTTCATGGCAATGATTTTACAGCGCTCATAAATTTCTTTCTGTTTCGCCTTGGATGTATTGCAAAAACCACAAAATGTAGGGGTTGAGACGTTTATGACCGACATGCCTAGGCAAAGAGTGGCAGTGAAAGGTAGAATCAATCCTGAAAAAGTTGTGCAGAAAATTAAGAAGAAAACTGGAAAGAGAGTGGAAATTTTGATCAACGAAGAAGGTGATGACACACATTCAGACAAAGAAGATGGGGATTCAGCATTACAAGAAACCTCAGAGCAATTACAGATACAACAACCTTTGGTGCTCGACCCCTGTTGGGATAGTGAGATTTATACCATGTTCAGTGATGAAAATCCAAATGCTTGTTCCACTATGTAATCTATTTGCAAGTGCGTATGGCAGCTTCTGTGAAACTTGTCTGCATACATTTGCTATTTATGTTTTTGGCTTTTCAAATTTTTTGTTGAATGGAGAGAGTTGGAGTTGGAATAAAAAAGAAAGTTGCAGCACGCTAAAATTTTTGGGACTATTAGATGCTTCTTTTGAAACTAACGTTTGATTTTTTCTTTTTTTTTAAAAAAAAAAAAAAAGTTCTTCAAATACGAATTGTTTCAGCTACAAAATATTTTGGTACGGAATTATTTGAAATATGAGAATTGAGAAAGTAGTATCTAACAAAAGTCAAAAACACAAAGCAACTTGCAGGGTCCAACTGGTGCAGTGAGTTTGACAATTGTTCTTCTAATGTAGTACTATTTCTTTAAACTCCAAATTAACTGCTCCTGCCTATTATACTACTCTGTCGTCAAGCATGCCAACCTGTAGATCATACAGAAATCCTAAATGAGCCCACATTGATCATTGGTCATGATCCCAAAATTATAATAATCATGGCATCCATCATATATACTCATTTTCCCCACAATTCCCTCTTGTCCTTGGACTCCTCCAGTCACTGCAGTCTCCAAGAAGTGGAGATACTGAGTCCATCATCATTAGAAAGAAAGAATGGCCGCCTTTTGCTTTCTAGTGGCACTCATTGCTGCTTTACTAGTTTCACCATCACTTTCTTTATCTTCCACTTCTCCGCTGAAGAATACTCCCACCATTTCTGCTGCGCCTACAATATTCCCTGATCCTCCACTGTCCCCGAACACAGAAATATCACCAGATATTGCTCCTCTCTTACCTTCTCCTGGATCTACCACAACGACGATTCCCTCGAATCCAAGCCCTCCTAATCCGGATGGAGTTTCATCAGTTGGCCCTGATCCTGCATTTGCACCAGCAGGGTCCTTGCCATTTTCTTCAGCAGTGAATCTCAGTCTAGCAGAGTCTGCAGAACTTCTGAAGTTGTTTAGCTTCATATCCTTTCTGGTGGTGCAGGCTCTTGCTCTGTGAGGTACCAAACATGCGATTAATATACCATCTGTTGGCATAACTTGGTTCATAGTTTCTTTACATCTAGCTGAGTTCACAGAAGTGTCCATATTCTTTACAGAAGATATATGATGTAATGAATGGTATTCAATTCTAGCATATTAAAGTGTATTATTTGAATGCATAGTTGTTAGCTGACTTTCAGTGATTGTATAACCTGAGATAATTGTTCGCTAGCATTTTTCATTAATCTTAGCTAATATTGATTGGTACAAATGCCAAAGGATAAATCAGTTTAGCAATAGTTGGCTGATCAAGTTTTGTATCTGACTTCAGAATTTGTTGGGGGCACTTGCACGGTTGCACCACAATTTTTAGCCATAATACTTCAGGTCTTCCAAGGAAACCAAGAAAAACGACTAATAACAAGGTTGGGAGAGTCTAGTGCCTTGTGCAGATTGGTGTAAGATTTAGAGATGGGGTCATAATTATGGACTAAACAATAATGCAATTACTGTTCAAACATCAGATTTAAATTAAGGCCTGATTCCTGAAGCTTCTTTCCAGCAACTAATTTGTCCTATGTTGGTAGAGGTAGCTGGAGATGATTAAAAAGGTGAGGCTGCACATGTAAAGCAGCCAACTTGTGAATATAAAGACTGCTCCTGTTTGCATAAAATACTCTTTCAAGACTTGAGAGTGGAGTAAGTGTGTGTGTCTCACTGGCTTTGCTTTATCCTACAAATTAAGTGATTAGTGCTAATGGGGCACATTCAGTGCCACAGTTCAGGCTTTTGAGTAGTGTACGAAGTTCAGGTGGCCCTTAAGCATAAAGGAACTCATTCAGAAAAGGTAAATAAAGGTGCAAAACAAAAGGAAAAGTCAAAGACCCTGGACAAAAGGCAATAAAAAGTTTGCGGGGAAATCTGTAAACCAATTTCTTCACAAACTACAAATGTAACGAGACTATAGACATATAATTTTGAGTCTGTGTTATAGTTTATATGCTCGACTGCGACAGGTTTTGTCCCAAGTAGATTTTAATATTCCAGGATTGGCAAAATTTCCATCTTAAAAGTTCTCAATATCAAGTTTTAACAACATAAATCAGTGCATATCGACTGCTACCTGGGGTTACACTCGAGGATTCAATGAATTCCTACGCCCCTTTGTTCTTTTTTACTGCTTTCTTTGCGTGCTTAAATTCTTTCCTTTTTCACTAGATCTTAAAGCATAGACCAAAAGCCAACCACTTTGCAAAAGAGATGGGCATTCTGCAACATCACTTGTCCCAAGGATACTCAAGGAATCCTATGCTCGCCTGCCAGATTTCCATCAAGGAAGACGCTTGCTAGAGTTCCGAAGAACAAGTCCTAAGGGGATGCCACGGAAAACTAAGGTTGTATTTGGATTGCATTTTCCGTGAATTTTTAGTTGAAAAATTACTGTAACAATTTGATGTATGTGAAGTAAAAAAGTGATAGAGAAATGTGTTCATGAAAAATAAGGCAAAAATGACTACCCAAACAAGTCCTAACATTATGTTATACTTTGTGCGTAAACACGTTTTGTTGGGCAAAACAATAATGTTGTAACATTGACGAACCATTTCCGCAGTTGACCCAGACTTTGGAGGTTTATCTATCGGACGCTAAGCTGATTATTTCTCGTTTATCAAATGTAAACGCAAAAAGGGCACTCAGCAGTCAGCACCAGTACTACAAAATCCATGTTAAATGGACATTTTAAAGTCAGCAAGTCATCATCGTTGTTGCATTAAGGCTGAAATGAGGAAGAAATCCTGATGAAAACAGCTCAAAAAAATGAACAAGCAAACCCCTGTAACTAGTGAGACTAAACCCAAATTTCACGGCAGGGAATATTCAGATTAAGCCTCGGGCCCTATATACCTCTACTCTAATCAGGACATTCGTACTGGGGATCATCACCCAAAAATCATGATAATGTCAACTACAAAATCCAAGAACTTTTGCCATAAATATAATTTCCGAAACAAAAATACATCTTATGGAGTGGATTCCCAATTATAATGAGAGTCTGAAAAAGGAACAGGCAATGCAGTTTCCTTTTGGAGGAAATAAATAAGCCTAAACAACACCCAGATAAAGTTTGTTCCAAGAAGCTACGCATGGCTCTTCATAAAACCAGGTGAAGGTGACAATAAAGATTTTACGAAGATGCAACTACAATGGCAATCCTACATCAAAACCTATTTGTGCAATTTGCAGCTCAAAAATTTAAGCACCCTTGTTCTCGATAAGCTTCTCAATCAGATCAGCAGCATCTTGAACAGTCGCAATGTTCTGAGCACTTTCTTCTTCCACACTAATGCCGAACTCCTCCTCAAGCCCCATGACAATCTCAACCTATATCCAGATCAAGGCAAAGTCCCATTCAGTTAAAAATAAGGGAAATGAAAATCAGCCAAATAAAATGTCGCCATCATTCTCCAAGCGGATAGAACAAATAAGTCCACAAAAAAGAAATATAATCTGACAAATCATACTACCTACTTTTTAAACAAAGAACTTTTACGTTCTCCTGGCACTTCAATCAACTTCAATCAAATCATCTAGGGGGGGGGGAAAGGAAAGAAGTAGAAATGACCTCAGACTCTGCAAAATAAGGTCTTTATGGGCTAAAGAAACTGCAATTGTAGCCTGAGAGGGAATCAACTTGGGGACTGCGAAATATAGAAGACAAGCTCTGGCAGCATTTGCTGTATTTTCAAAATCCAGGACAAAAAAGTTCCAATTTCCCCCCTCAATACCTCACTGCATCTACCAATGCATGATACCAACTCTGTTTTTGCAAGCAGAGCTTTGCCAAGGCAACCAAGAGAGCAAGAATGTTTGGAAAACTAAGGATTTATTGGTATAAAGGTGCAAGAAAAGCATGTGAAAAATAGTTTGCTTGTTTATTTCTAACCAATGTGGTCATTACAGCAGAATGCAGCAACTAGCAGGTAAGTGACAGCAAACTATCACATGTGGTACGCTATTATTGAGAAGAAATTACAGAAGGGAAAAAAAAACAAAGAGGAGTTATACCAGAAAAGATCAAAAAACCTTTAGCTATGCACGCTCCTAGAAAGACATAATAGCATATAAACTTGTGTGAAAATGTGAAAGATGACATCACAAAAATTTGCCCCAGTAAAGAACAACTTACAGTGTCAAGAGAGTCAGCACCCAAAGATGCAAATTTTGAATGTCCAGCAACTTCAGATTCATCAGGAAGAGCCAGCTGCTTCCTCACAATCTTACATACTTTGTCCACTGTCTCTGGTTTGGCCTGCTCAAGTAGAAGGCAGCCTTGAATAATGACAAATAATACTGCATAATTGACAAATACTGGACGCATGTATCCCTACATGTACCACGGATGATGAAACACACGACCTATAATATTTTCAGGCACTTTTCCAATCTCAAGCAAATCCAGAATTCTTCCAAAAAACAACTTTTTAAACCATAAAAAGCAAGAACGTTAAACAGCCTTAGATTCTAAAAGGCTACAAATAAAAAGCACATGGTTTATCTAAAGTTAAGCCCAAAAGGGGAGAAAAAACTTGAGCACAATAAACCAACTTATTATAATTGCAAAAGAAATCAGAGTCACATGCTCGGGTAACATTCTTTCCTGGTCTAAAGTTACTCTACCACATTAGGTAATGAAAGCAGAAAGGCCATGGAACTCAAACACAATCAGGTTCAGCACTGCAATCTAACTAGACACAACTGCCCACAATAAACTTACTCATCACGAATGCTTTTCCCTTCTAAAGGTAATCGCATTAGACTAATTGAATCTTTTAGAAGAAATAGCTAATGGATTTTAAATCAAAGAAAACAATGAGTCAATTAAGGCAAAAAAGAATGGCAAGGACCAGAACATACTGCGCAGGACACACGGAAGCGAGCTGGCTGCACCCGTAGAGAAGGGAAACTTTTCCCACTGATAGAGAGCGACACCGAGCCCAATTTAGAGACCCTGTTGACTGCCTGCATGAATCAAACACCAAAAGAATCAATGCAACCTGGCTCGGACCAAGAATCAATCTGAGCAATAGCGAAAGAACTCTGCTTTATTTCCTATATGAGTCCCATAGACATCAATCAGATTATAAATCAATTCATAGATAGCTCCATGCATCCAAAACTTAGAGGCCTAAGAATAGTTTAATCATAGAGTAATCTGCAAATCCCAGAAACCAGCCAGAAAAAAGTGAAAAGGATCCAAATTTTATCCCTTGTGACTAAAAATTAACCTAATATCAGAACAGCACCCATGCTGAAAATTCAACAAAAATAACAAAATCCATGATTGAATCAGAAAACACTTGCAACCCATTTGCTTGATGAATCTAAATTAACCAGAAAACAGAAATCAAAACACTCAGAATATACAGATCAATAATTTCTTTAATGTTCTATGCTTGAAAACAAATCCCAAAAAGTAAGGAGCAGAGAAAATGAAGATCAAGAAAGATTGAATTTACCTGGTTAGGCATGAGTGAGCAGGAGAGGGAGGTGAAGGACCCTGTAATTGAGGCCATGGCTGGATCAAGAGAGAAAAATGGATCTGAGGAGAGGAAGAGAAGGAAGGAAAATTGGGAAAGGAACGAAGTGGCGGAGAGCACGAAGAGTGTGTCGAGTTTACTTTGAGCACGGAGGAGTCCGTGAAAGAACAAATATATAGAGAACCCTCATGGTTTGGTTTTTGGTACTGTGCTTCTTGGTTTGTATCGAAGATGGTCTGTTTGGACGCGGGGACATTGGACAGATTCGGAATCCATCGGAGGCCTAGATGGGAATTTGGGCCCTTGGGGTTGGGGCACCATTTGAACTTTGCACTATTGGTTTAAACAAACAAACAATTAGAGAGAAAAAAAAAAAAAAAAAAAAAGGGAGTGTATCTGAACATCAGATTATTCTATTCACAAAAAAATTAGATTATTTCGAACAAAATATGATATAACACTTTTTTGTGATTTGATAGAAGGCAATTCAAAAGATAAGAAAGTATTTGAAACGTGTTTATGATAAAATTAAATTTTTTTTATAAATAATCACCTATCTAAACAATTTCATTATTTTAAAAAAAAACTTTTACTTGCATCACAAACATGTTTTACAATCAAATTTTTATTTTTAATCATTTTTTATTTCATATATATTACATCATAGATAGTTTAATAATAATTATTCCTAAAAATTTTTCAAATACTTCCATCAAAACACACTCAATATGTTGCATCAAGTTCATTTACGAGGTTAAAGAAATATATATATACATATATATATTTGAGGTGAGATACAATTTTTTCATTCTTATTTTGGATTGTGTTTTATTTGGAATATTTTTACTGTAGCACTTTTTGTGGTGTGATGTGTGTGAGATAAAAAGGTAATTGGGAATATAAAAAAATGTATTGAAAATTGCAATGATGATGTAAGCAGATAAAATTGGGAAAATAAAACACAATCCAAACAAACCCATAGATTTCATTTACAAATGTTCACTTTACACCTATAAAAATTCAACATGCAACATGACTTCCTTTTTAACACATGTTGAGATAACTATTACTCATTCTTCCCTTTTTGTCTTTTGTTTTAATCAAAAAACAAAAGCACGTCTTCTTCTTCTACTGATATTTTTTTCTTAGCTAAACTTACAAGGCATTTTTGCCTTGACAATTCTAAATACCATGGAGCAGATCATGTCACTGAAATACCTTATGTAATTGTAAACTTTATTTAAGGAAAAAATGATGAATTAATTGCACACCTAACACGTGCTTTGTCTGTAAAAGAAATGAAAATTAAGATAGAGAAAATACATTATTGTTCATGTTATGCCCCCATCCAGCATTGATTAGGTCTAGGCAAATTTAAATAAATATACTTGGGGTTTCTAAATATCACCATATTTTTTGAAACTATTTTAGTTTTTTTTTTTTATTTCTTTATAAATAGGGGAAAACTATAGGAATCGAGGTGATTTATACTGCCAAGCCAAACCCGTCCCCTGTTTGGCTACTTTCCTGCGTTGCGGACTTGTTTGGCACCAAACAAGGACGAGCAAGCTGTTGGTCAGAAGTCTCCAGGCACGTGTAGCTGCAGCTGTGATGCCCATCTATGAAGCCTGTCTGACAATCCGACGGTGGGAGAGATCCGGCCTTGTTTGGACAGTAATTTTTCAAAAAAAAAAAATTATTATATTTTTCATATACATATTTTTCAATCAATTTTTTATCTTACATATATCAAATTATTACAATCATTTTTCTTAAAAAAAAATGCATTCCAACCAAGATCAGTCTGTCTTCCAAGATCAAATATTAGACACAGATAACTCATTGCCACCAAATTAATTGTATAAAATTATGAATGTTGGATTACACTTTTATATGGTAAAGGGTTTCTCATTTGGTTCTAGAATTAGTATGAACTACTTACTATGCATGGGTTTGTTTGGTTATCAAAATTTGCAAAAAAAAAAAAAAAAAAAAAAAAATCAAATTTTGTCCGGTTTACATCATAAACATAATTTTTATCTCAAACGTATTACATTACAAAAAGTGTCGCATTATTATTTTAGATAATTTTTTCCAAATAATCTTGCCCACTAATGATTTGCATACAATATCATGAAAAGTTTTTTTTTTTTAGGCGAAACATCAGTAAACATGTAGATGTACAAATACCGTGCAGTGTTTTCCTAACTTTCCTTTTCCTTTGCTTTTATTATTTGACGTGATGCAATTCTTGAAAGGGAAAGAACGACCACATGCCTTCCCTTCCCACCAAACTCAGTGGTTTCATGCCTACTTCAATGTGCTCACTTTTTCTCCTCCTCACATTTCAATCGAATGAAAATGAAAAATGCGATTAAAGAAGTGCCATATTAGTTAGGCTGTTTATTAAGTAACTTATTCACGAGAAGTTTGTGAGAAAGTGCAAATAAAACTTTCCATATTAAGGACTTCAAAACGTACAAAGGAAATCTTTTTTTTTTTTTTTTTGGTCTATAAATTTTCCCAATACCTAAATTCTAGAAAAACTCTTCTTTTTTGAGAAACCATGTTAACAAATTTCCAAATCAAAATAATGTGCCTGTTTGACAATCAACCATTCCATCAAATCTTTTCTTCGAGGAAATGCCAAAATTTTCTATGATGTCTATGTTTTTAAACAATACAGACACATGATCTTCTTGTTTGGTATATACCATTATGGAATCATTCAATACGAATGAAAGTGTTACAATCCAGATATAGAAGTATAAAATGTCTAAAACGCAGATCTAGAATGAGGCTTATGACTCCAATTCCATAATAATGAATCAAACACCTCCTTAATTTATCTATCTTTTTTTGAAGACTTGTTGAGTATGAACTATGAACTAGTATATTATTAGGAATTCCAAATTCCTATAATAGGTTTCGTTTGGATTGAAAAATTTGACGAAAGATTTAAATCCATTTAAATCGCTTCAATTGTTTTGATTGCTTAACAAGCATTTGAATTTGTAATATATCAACTATCAAAATATATTTTAAGTCCTAAAATAATTGATAATTTATAAATTTAAATTTCCCATAAATAATAAATAATGTAAACAACTGGATGAATTTAAAAGAATTTCAAATTCTTCGTCAAATACATGGAATTAATTAGTTTGACATAAACCAGTCACTTATCTTAGAAAAAGGTTTTTTTTTTTTTTTAAAAAAAAAAGCCACCACGGATCCAAAGACTTTTCTTCCCTTTTTAAAATAAGATAGAAAAGCCGCAGTAACGCCAAATAAACTCAAAAACAGATGCAACCGCTCCTCCCAATTTCTCGTCCCTGTCACCGACTCCCACTTCCACTTACCTCACCGCTCTGCTCTGCTTCTTCCTCTTCAAAATCAAGCAACCGTTTTTTCGCATTTTTCAGATCACCAAACGCCCCTCCTCCCCAATTCCCTTTCCACATTCTCTCAGCTAATTGCCACCAATATTCTCTCCTACCAAAATTTCACTCTTCTTGTTCATTCGACTCTATTTTAACATTTGAATCTGTCCATCCCTCAACATCTGCTTTACATTATTCACTTTCCAAGTAAGCCCATTTATCCATTTTATATCCACGTTACAATGTAACCTTTTGTGGGTTTTTGCCCTTTTTCTTTTTACATTGTTTCTCCTGATTTTTAGCAGGTCACTGTTAAGAATTGGTTCTGATTTCTTTATTTTGGTTTGTTGATTTCTTTATCTCTAATTTGTTTCTTGTTTATATCTGAAGTTGGTTACTGATCGTTGGCTTAAATTTGAAGTTAACCCCTCTGATTTGTTGATTCCTTAGGATACTTCATTATGGAGTAGCTAAAATCTGATCAGGTATTGTTGGGAGTACCTAAAAATGCCACATTCACTCGCTCAAGTGAACATACTCTTATTCCTTAATTTAATCTTTTCTTTTTTTGAATCAATTTTTTCAAAGATTTTGTATGAGGGGAGGGGTGAGATGGAATATGTGGGGAAAAGTACAGAGGGGGGAAGGAGATGGGGTTAATCCACAGTATTAAATTGTCAACTCGTTTTAAGACCGCCAAGGAGCCCCGGGGGAAGGAAGGAGGGGGGGGAGGCTCTTATCTGCTGGGCTTTATCCAATCTCTGGTTCCTCTAATTTCCATTTTTTTCCCTGGGATAACTTAATTAGTAATATTTTGGGATTTAATGTAATATCATATTTTACAATGCTTATACTTGAGACTAGTTTGGAATACATGCACACATACATACGTATGTATGTATGTATGTACGTTACATATTATGTATGTATGTGTGTGTATATGTAATGGAGAATACAAGCAAAAGCAATGATCTTGGCTTGGACATGGGATTTCTTGGCGAATGGTTGGGTGGTCAGGTTTATGTTGGCCCTTGTTTCTGTGGAGTAATGTGATAAAAGGGCTTTAGAGGAGGGAATATAGGTTTATTATTCTAACTGAACTAAATGATCGGGTGTAAGATCACATTTAGTTACAGATATGTTGGAATTTATGGGTTTGAGAAGCACTCAGGCTTTTACAAGGCAGAGTAGTACTATATGAGGGTGCAACTTCATTTTAAGGTTGATCATGACCCGCATTTATGATGTGGTGGAAGTTTTCTGCAGAAATAAAATTATGCTACCATGTTCAGTGGGATTCATTTTATTGCCCTTTTTAGTTTGCTTTTGTGATTTTGACAGTTAAAAAAAACCAACTAGTGTCTAAGTTCAACTGTTTTTTCCCCATACTCTTCTTCAGGAACTCTTCTAAATGCTTGCAGATTGGGCAATTCTTAATTCATCACTGTTGCAGGTAATAAAGAACTTTGATCATGGAGCAACTGGAAGTTCAAAACCCTGTAGTTAAGAAGCAGCTATTGGATGTTCAGCCTCGAGAACTCAAGTTTATATGTGCGTAGTCATCATACTTTGAAATGTTTCCCTCATGAGCAGGAGCTACATTTATTCTCCGCACTTTTTTTTGTGTCCTGTGAGGCATATGGTTTGTTAGCATAAAAGTCACCCACCTAATAATTTACTGTCAAAGTTTATCATTCTCTTTTACACCCCTGATTCTTAAGCAAATCATTGTTGTCTACAAAAATTTAGAGGTTTCTCGTCTAACTTCTGTGTAGTTCTTGTCTGTGTACTCTCTTAAGTAGATTGAAAAGTACTGTATTGATTGTTTTACCTGCTTTGCTTTCATCAGATCATCTTGGATGCAGCATGTTCCCAGACAACATTTCTTTTTTTTTTGTGCATCACAAATTTCCACTTTAATCATTTCATCATTTTTTTCCTTTATGGAACTAGCTTGCGATGTTTGATGCACAATAAAGTTTGCTCAACAACGTAATCCAAATGTTAAGTAGCTGTGTTTTATAATATCATGATGTGGTTAAGTTTGAATGACTGGTTAATACTTACTAGTTAGAAATCTCCAGTTCTAGCATTGTACAGAATGCTATACCTCTTCTTGTTTTACTATTGAAAGTTTGTAGTACTATAGTAGTGGTTTTTCTTCTTTTGGTTTAGAGAGGACTTTCTAGACGTTGTCAGAACACTAACATTCTTGTGCTGCCGAAAGGCATTTTTGACTTTTACTACTGCAACATGAGTTCTGGTGCTTACAAGCGGCCAACATACTTGTAGTGTATTTAGGCACACTTTGCACAGTCAAAAGATTGGATGTCTGTTTTACAATATGCAATTCTTTAATTTTGCTGCTCTCTCTCTCTCTCCTCCCTCTCTCCCTCTCTCCATTCTTGTGGTCCTGGCATGTGATTTCGATTTGACATCTTATATCCTTTTTGCTTCTCAGTTGAGGTTAAGAAACAAAGTTCGTGTGCTGTTCACCTTGCCAATCTTTCTGATCATTATGTTGCTTTCAAGGTGGAGTACTTCATTGCTTGTGAAAAACCTTTTCTTACTTGGAAAGTTCTGCCCGACATTTCTTGTAATCAGTAGCATCTTTGAGTAAAAAGGATTAAGTTTTTTTAGTTGGATGAATTTTTACTGATGTTTAGTCATTATTTTTTGGAGAACTAAAAATTTTGGAAAAGTAAGAACCGGACTGTACTTCAATTGCCAGAAAAATGGAAATCTATGCACACAAATTAGGAACAGAGATCTATTTAATGACCATGTAATTTTTTTGCAGGTAAAGACTACTTCGCCCAAGAAATATTGTGTGCGACCTAATATAGGGGTTATCAAGCCAAAATCAACATATGACTTCACAGGTATATGTATATTATATGTACATGGCTGACATCTATTTTTATTCATGTTTATATATATGGTCATACATGTAACATTCTTTTCAAGTTGTGTACTCTATTTCTTTTATTTTGACGATGTTCTCTGGTTAATCTCAAACTTCTGTTATGCAGTCACAATGCAAGCACAGAAGTCAGCTCCCTCAGACATGCAATGCAAGGACAAGTTTTTAGTTCAGAGCACAGTTGCTCCATTTGGCACAACTGAAGAGGATATTACACCTGACTTGGTAAGTGCTTGCAGCTTGAATCAGATTCTTTTCAGTGATTGTTTTTCTTATTATTTCCCTCTTGTAGTTTGCAAAAGATAGTGGAAAATATGTTGAAGAGTGCAAGCTGAAGGTTTCGCTGACTAGCCCCACACAATCCCCTGTTCTGTCACCCGTTAATGGAGTTTCCAAGCTAGAACAATCTCCTGCAAGTGAAATATCAGAAGAAAAACTGCTGACTCGGGTTGAAAATCTTCCCCCGCTTCAAATGGTAAGAATATTTATTGTTTCTTGACAGCTTTTGCTTGGGTAATGATAATCAGGTTTTTTCCCCAGTGCAACAGACTATATTTGTCACAAAAATACATATGACTTGTTACATATGATAATCAGGTATTTCCATTTACATATGACTTGTTATAAGTATGTCAGGTTAAGTATCTATTTTCATGCCCCTTCTACATCCGCATAACCAAGGGGGTTTTACTGTCTATCTGTACAAACGGAAATTGTAACATGCAATAATTGTTAATTGTGCTTTGTCAAGATCTTGACATTTGCAACTTTGAGAATTGAGGTTTAGAGATGTCTTCTAGTGTGATTATCTATTTAGGGTAAATTAAAGGTTCATAGCACGATTTTTTCCCCTTATGATGCACTGCTGTAACTAGGCCTGTTTTTGTGATATGACAGCTGGATGAGAAATTTGAGGGTGAAAAACTTGTAATGGATGCACAGGTACTGACTTCAGCAAAAGTTGAGGAAAATGTCCTACTGCCTACTAAAATGGGGAAGCTTATTTGTGATAGGGATGTGGAATATAGACCTTTGGACGTTGTTGATGGAACAAAACTGAAATTTTCCAGAGATGTTGAGGAATTGAAGTCTAAGCTAATCACATTAGATTCAGAGCTGATTCAGGTCAGACTCTTCGTGCAATTGTTTAAGTTTATGTAGATGGCTTTGTTGGGACTGTGAACATGATCATGCTATACTTGCAGCTATACTTAAGAGTATTCAATTCAATAATTACTGGCTTTATTGAAACTCCTTCAGCATTGACTTGTTTGAAATTCTCCTGTAGGCTAAATCTAACATTACAAAGCTGACAGAAGAAAAGAGCTGTGCTGTTGAAGAGAAGCAAACATTAAAGCGAGAATTGGTGAGTGATGCCTTAAAGATGCCTTCGCTTTTTCTCTCTGCTTCTTCTCCTTTATTCTTTCTTTCTTTCTTCTTTTTTTTTTTTGGGGGGGGGGGGGGGGGGGGGGGTTGGGGGTTTCCTGGGAGGGGAAGGGCTTCTAAGAACTATTTCATGCTCCGGCTGAATCAGTTTTAAGTTGATGAAACTTTGGAGATTGTACCATCTATTTGGCCATTTTATTCCTTGTCCATCTATTTGGCCGTTGATCTTTTCCACTTAAATGAGACAAATTTGAATTGCATCTTATTTGTTTTTGTAAAATTTGGCAGGCAACTTTGAGGAGGAAGACTGGTGTGAGGACAGTTGAACGGGGATTTCCTCCTCTCTTTGTTTGCATGGTTGCATTAATTAGTCTGACTGTTGGATACTTATTACATGGTTAAAAAGAAGGTTATTTTCAGGATTAGCGATGCCATGGTTTAAAGAAAGGATTTATCATAGGTTTAGGTTTTCAGGATTCTGTTAACTAGCTCTTAGCCTTGTTTACTTTGGCATCTTTGTGTAACTCTGCAGAGTTTTATATGAAATGAAAGAAACTTAGCACTTTTACTTGTCGCAATAATTGTAAAGAAAGGCTATCTTTTTAATAAAATATGTGTTTGCCCGCATTTGGAGCGCTGTCACCACGGCAATTCCTGTCTCAGTGAAGTAGAAGTCAGTTCACTTCCCGATTGACTTGGGAAAGTTTGGCTTAGTTGCCTAATCGATGATGCTTGGAAAACTTCCTTCCATGCATACATCGCATGATTGAAGGTCAATTTATTGTGATCCTTTATATGCCCATGTCAATTTTCTCAGTTCCAAACGTCAGGCTCGTTAGACTGCAAACTTTAACAGCATTAAGCTGCATTAGGCAGTGCAGTAACCGAGTACATGCAAATTTGAGATAAACAATCTGTGGCATTGCAGTAACAGCATCTTTGATTTGAACACGTAAATCAACATTTGTAATCCAGGAACAAGTATGATAGATGCACTCTGCTACTGTTGACATATATTAATGGCCAAAAATTTCTATTATACATGCAAGTTGAGATGGCAAGTTCTCAAGGAACATACACCGATCTGGTGTTCTAGAAATATGTTGACGGGCAAAAGAACCTCTTGAAGTTCTCATGTACAAACTTTGGGGTCAGCGAATGCCCCCATAGGCAAAATTTTGACTGATGACCACAACTAATGGAGAATCCCTCCTCGCAAACTATAATAAATTAGAACAAAACCCTACAGTGAAACACTAGAACACTCGAAACACAATATCAAGAGGCCAAAAAAGTGACTTGCATTAGAGGAAACTGGTGAATTTGGTGGCCTTTCTGCAATATTACCCTTCAATGAAATTGATTGTCGTTTTGTTCAGTTGGTGAGCCTGGCACGTATGGCACGAAACCTCTTCCACCAAAAACAGGACGCATGAAGGCATCGTCAAACTTTCTCCAGTAATAATGCACTGTGTGAGATGGAGCAGTCATGAGCATCCTTAAGCTTGATGGACGAGGCACGTGGGCACCTGGATCACCTTCTGAATCCTGTCCATTGAGAAGAGGTACAATGAAGGATTTTGGGGTTACTGGCTCAGAAGAGATCATTCTGCTCAAGTGCTTTGGTGAGGGAAGCAAGAGCCTTATCAAAGGCTTAGTCATCAAGCCAAAAACCTGCACATACCGGAAATAGTTACTGAATGACAACGGACATGGATTTCAGCAAATATATGTTTCTTTTGATACTCAGAATATAATGAAATGTAGATGTTTGTCGACATGATAACGTCTCAGTTTCTCGAAGTTCACATAAGGGGAGATGCAAGAATCAGAGACTATGGCCACTACACCAGGTTAGCTAATGAGAGTTCTTTCATCGCAACCATTGATGAAAATCAATGACAGGAAGGTGAAATGTTTAATACTTAATATCTTTAGGCAAGGATTTTATCAAAACATGATTTGCAAAAAGCGGACATGCAGTTCAAAAATGCAGCAAAGAAGAAACAGAATTTCCAACACACTACCACCTTTCATATAGGGTTGATGGGAAATTCCCCAAAGAGTGCAATATGATTACTCCATGGCAGTGTCTGCCACATTCCAATTTCCATGTGCTGAATACAACTCACATTCAGTATGACACTCAAGAAACTTAAGATTCTTACCACTGTACTAAAAAGAACAACTGTTATTGTACTGGTGATCATGATTGAATTCCCTGGTAGTTTGGTATAACCTGCCCTTGTGAACTGCATGGATTAGCAACAATGAAGTCTGTCAGACAACTAATAAAATAGACTCCCATCCCTTCACCATCACATGCTAAAGAGACACTAAAATTCCAAGAAAATCAAAGCTTTCCCTTGGAGGAGACTTTTTGAACTAACCTGGTTATAAGCAAGGGCCATGGAAATAGCACCACGCATGAGACCTGCCCACCATATGGTAACCTGTAATATCACAATCAAATAATCATTAAACAGGATAAAAAAGCTAAGGACTGTGTGAACTCTCAACTAGAATTTTGAATTCATACTTGCTGCTTGAAGTGAATTTTCTCTTCTGGAGACTTCTTGGTCAAGTTGGATAAAAGTGACAGAGGAAAGACAAAAGCTGCTCTTCCCAACAAAACAAGTCCCAGTAGAATTGAGCTAACTTTAATTGATGTCTTGGGGCTGAAAAGATGAATCACAACCACTTTAATCTTCAAGTTTTATCACATCCTACTGTATGTGGATGATCATTGCAAATATGTCATAATAACTAATTTTACTTGTGAGCTGTCAAAGAGATAGTATACCTGTCACTTACAATCTTCCACTTATCAATGTCCAGGGCATCCATACCAACATACAGAAATATAAAAATTTCAGCAACAAATGACAATGTTGCAAAAGCATGCCTGCAAAATAGTGATAAACAAAACAATTATAGAAACATTTCATCAGAAGAAACAGCAACTCGGTAGCTTTCTTCGGATAGAATACAGAATAGCCAGTAATTCATTCCAAAAGATTCCTTTTCTTCGAAGAATGACATACTTGGTGGTAATTCTTGAGCTCTCTGTTACATTATGCCAGGTGTAATGCGACATCACAATCCCACAGAAAAACACAGTGAGGATAGCACTTAAGTCAAATAACTGCAAAGGAAAATTGACATCCCCAAATCAAGCTCCAGAGGAAAACAAAGAAAAATTTGTATTTGCAAGAGCAATGGAGGAATATATGCTGTTTAGGAAACTTACTTCAGCTAGCATGTATGAAAGGTATGCCATCAGCATCATTAGAGCAACCTCACGATCAGTCGAATGCCTGGAGACAATCAGCAAACAAGAAAGCAAATGATGCATACATGTTAAAAAATTTCATACAGCAATGTCAATGGTGCAAGAAATTATCTAGCATGGTCTTTTCCTGAAGCAAGTCTAGCATTAAAGCAATTATTAACCAACCTGCCAAAGTAGAGCTTCTTTATGATGAATGCGCTAAGCAGCCCAGCCTAAAGCCAAATGTATTGTCACAAGCTAGGTTATCGAGAATATCTTAAATTCGTACAGATGCCAACCAAGAGAGTTAAACACACACACTAACAAAGAAAGATATAGAGACTCACAACAACTCCAAGAACAGTACTTGTGATAAATAAATATATGAAGTTTCCAATCAACTTTAAAGCCACACTAGTGTTGACATGAGACAAGTCAAAGTTCTGGACCGCGTTGAAGATCACAATTGATGTGGCATCATTTACAACTCCTTCCCCAAACACCAGACTGTAAAGTAAGGGGGTTTCATCCTGATTGAGAACCTGCACCAATCAGATATAAACATCAGCCTTGTAGAGATGCAAAAAAGTTTTTCATTCTAAATTAGCAAATGCCTGCTTACCTGTAGAGTGCAAACAGAATCTGTAGCTGAAAAGATTGCTCCAATTGCTGGAATCATAAATAAGGTCATGAATAAAAAGAAAATCACATTAATTGTTGCATTGTTAGGGAAGAGAGTAATTAAATAAAAAAAATAGGCGATGGTACCAAGAAAATCTCCTATTTTCAGAGGTTCAAGATTCATGTTCTCGAAAAAGCCAATAGCACCTGCACAAAAAAGCAATATTTAGCAACAGAGAAGCCATTAAAATTAGTATTGTAATTGCAGTAGCTATAAAATATTGATTATGGAATCTGTAATTCATATTTACTGCAAGATGTTTGTTCGCATTTAAAAGGAAAAAAAAAAGACGTTTGTTTGCATTATAAACATGACATAAGAAAACATAATTCTCAAGCATGCTATGAGAAGTCGGTTATATTTTCTGCATGTTCTTTTTCCTAAATGGTAAAAACGAAAGAACCTCGGGAGCAATGAAACATAATTTTAAGGTATGAAGTAATAATACAAGATTAGAATCTAATTAGTTACTAAGTGGAAGACAATTGCTGATTATGGCTATAGTAGACAAAAAGGACTAGTTGAAGTCATTGAAGATTTGTCAAAGAAGAGTAAGTTCGAGAATGTCATTTATTGTACGAGTAAAACATTCTCATGTCTCAATCTTCCACATTTTTTGTTCCTTAGGAAAGATATAATGTACATCATACATTCATGAACAAAAGGGGGACCAGGAGAAGTTCAGAAAGCTTATGAGAGCATAATTTCGTGTACAGAATAGCTTATTGCTTCACAAATTTGAATGTTCTATGAGTTGCAAGGTAATCCTTTCTGCTTCACTTGCATGAAACAAAGGGGGAAAGAAAAAAACTCAAAGGGAACTTGATGTATAAAGGAACCAAGAAAAAAAAAAGTGCAACAAAAACAAGTGCTTACCCAAGGATATGATGACAAAGGATATCAAAGTACCAAGTGCTCCAAACAGCATTATAGTAATGAAATTGCGAAAGAATTGCTTCTTTTTAACCTGGAACCTGATAATTAAGGGGAATGAAAATTGATCCCAAATCAGCCCTGTGCAGAAAATGCCCTTTAAGAAACTAGACTTCAGCTAAGTTTGTCATTTGCCTGCTATCTAAGCAATTAATTTACTAAAATTCATACTCCCAGCAAAACCAAGGCCAAATAATGCTGAATCTCAGGTTATTTTTTTCTTTTGAACTTTTTCCTCTTTTCAGAATCCTATATCCACGTAGGGAAGAAAATGGTTCAGTAAATTTACTACATACCCAGCATTGAAAATGATAGGAGGAAGCATATAAATAAAGAAAAGATCTTCACTGAACACCAACAGATGCGAGCTTGTTCCTCCACTAATTAGTAGAATTACGACTCCAGTGCATACACCCTGTCATCCAAGCAGCCCAACATTTTACTTAATACCAAAAGCACATAAATAAAAGCTAAAAAAGTATTGATTTACACCACTCACAAAACTAATACTTCTATGTCACACGTATGAAATTCAACTTGCTAATACTTGCACACAATCATATGTTCTACATGAATCACAGACAAATAAACAGGAAGATGGACTTACAATAATGAGAGCCGTAATGGATTCATTCATCCACCGATTTTCCTCCAAAAGATGACCAATCACGATACATATACACAAAAGCACAATAAAAACATTCAATGATACCACTGAAGTATGATCAGAGGTTGATGATAATATATTCATCTTTCCTAGCAAAGCTCCCAACTCAAATCCCATTTTTCCACTAACAAAATCCCAGGAAATTCCCAAAAACTGAAGCTTCACTACTTCCTATTCTCCTTCACATTCCCAAAACAAATCTGCAACAACAAACAAAATTCGCACA
Source organism: Coffea arabica (assembly GCF_036785885.1). Taxonomy (NCBI): domain Eukaryota; kingdom Viridiplantae; phylum Streptophyta; class Magnoliopsida; order Gentianales; family Rubiaceae; genus Coffea; species Coffea arabica. Next base: position 1,985,439 of record NC_092314.1, on the reverse strand, counting down.
AAGCAGAGTCAGAAAACAATTAAGAAACCCGAAAAAAAAAATCAAAACTTTGGGAGAACTGAATCTCAATAATAATACATATTAACATGGAGCCAAAAGTACATCAAACTTGAGCTGTCTGTCATGGGATGAGATCTCAACTTTGAAGTGTAAGTTCCAGCTAATTGAAAACAAAAATTTGCTCCTCTACAAAAATTTGCTCCTCCTTCCACAATAGAGCAAAATCAATCTCAAAATTTGGTTTCCATAAGCAGGGAAATATTGCACCCAAAAAAAAAACCCAGCATTTTACCTTTCTACAAATGCTGTTAATTTAAGCTTATCCCACTTCCAAGATTTTGTTCGTTATTCGAGAAAAACACATTCGAGCTACAAACTGATTTTGCAAATAGCATGAATGAAAATGAACCAACACATATTTGCTTACCCTTTTAGAATCTCTGTAAACTTAAAGCCTATCATACCTCAAAATAACAAGAATTCAGCAACCGTAAGTTCAAACTTTATTTCTTTCTTTCAGAGAATCATAAAATCAAGCTCAAAACTGAGTTTTCATAAACAGCAAGATTGAAATTTTCAAAAAGATTTGCTTACCCTTTTGGAAATTCTGCAAATTTAAGCACACCCCGCTTTAATAATCACCAGAATTCAGCAACCCCAGTAAAAATTTGCTTCTTTAGGGTTTCATTTGTGTTTTCTTTTTCTGCACAGGGAGATTAACCAAAATGGAATCTTGCAACCATGAAATGGTATGGCATATAAACAGAGCTGCAGACTTTTGAGCAAAATTCAAGATTCTGAAAATGGTTCTCTTTCTCTGGAAAACATAAACAAAAGAAATTGTTTTTGTTTTCCAGAAACACTTTCAAAAATCTTTCCAGAACAGGAGAAAAAACTAGAGAGCGAAACGTGGGGAATTTAAGAGAGAGAAAGAGGGGGAGTGAGAAATGGAGGGGACGGTGAAATGGAATATATTAATTTATAGGTGGGATGAGGGAGAGACTTTTGTTTGAAGATGAGAAGATTGAATCTCGGCCTTTGATTCGTATTGGTAACTGGGTTTTAGCCGTTGATTGGCTCTCCTCGTCGCGGGGCAATTAGCGAGATTTTTGGAAGTAAAAAAATAGAAAGTATTAAATGAAAAGGTAAGAGTCTAATGATTGTGTCTATGGACGGAATCTTGGCCCTTTGTGTTTTTAACCCACCATTAATGGTAACTGTTGCCTTTTAATTATGTGACTTTTTGTGACCACATATCGAGAATTATTCTACTGTTAAATATGGTAAGTTTAATAATGAAAAATATGACAAGTTTGGTCACTAGTTTGAAGATATCAATTGAAATTTTGTTTAAAAAAAATAAAATTCTACTCCCTCCGTCTCACTTTGATAGTTCTGTTTCTTTTTTCACACAGTTTAAGAAAAAATAGTTAACTTTATTGGAAAAGTAAATTTAGATTGCTATTTTCCTAAAATACCGTCACATTAAATATGGTACAACTTTATGGGAACTTGAATTGATGGTAAAAAAAAAATCAACTCTCATTAAATGGGGTAAGTTTATAGTAACAACTACTTATATTAAATAAAGGTATTTTAGAAAAATTAAAATACAACTACATTCTTCAATTGGTAAGTGAACTACAATTTAGGACAGATGAAAAAGGAACACAGAACTATCAAAGTGGGACGGAAGAAGTATTTACTTTGTGAGTTAGAATATTAGGTTTAGTTTATCACTCAACGTCGAGTTGTCAAATATGTGTAACAATGTCATCATATTATTACTTTCATTTAGAATCTAATATTAATATTTATTCAGTTAATAGAGACCCTCTTGCATAATCAACATAGTAGTTTGAGGTTGGCTATCATAATTAGCTCTTAATTTCTTCTAATCTATACTAATGTACCTCTATGGTATTTAAAATGTATTGTGTGCATCAAGAGGTATACTAAAGAGTAATAAGCTCTTATAAGTTTGCTTCTTTTTTTTTTTATAAATTTAAATTTGCAATTTAAATGCAAATATAATAATAATAGTTCCACATCATAATGGTTTAAAATTTACTAAATCATAACAAAAAGCACTTAAATCATCACTTCAAATTTCAAAGCTTGCATTCATTCGTTCATGCATGCATAATCTTAGGTGAGAAAAGATAATTGAACTTCAAACAGGTGGTTGGCAACAAAAGTTTTGAAACTTCTTTTTTGAATCTCTTTTTCTCAGAAAAATTGATCCTATTCTTGTATTCTTCTTCATTTTCTTTCCTTCGAATCTCTTTTGTTTTGACTAGGATGACCATCTCCACTCCACCTCGTTGTCTGCTGGTGGAGTAGGTAACTGAGGTGAAGCTCATCAGTTGAAATACTGCTAGTATATTAACCGCAAAACAAGCAATTTTGGAAGACTAAATCTTGGAAGCCAAATTTCACTAGTAGATTATGGTCCAATTGCAACCTGAGCGACTTTTTTTTTTAAAAATCTAATATATGTGGATTTCCCCAGCATCTGGTTCTGTGTTGGTGCTTTTATGTGCCAGAATTCTTGCGGATTAAAAAATGGCTTGTGAACATTTTGCCAAAGTATGTTTGCTCAGTGACGGAGTCAGGATTTTTTTTTTCTGGGTTGGTCAAAATTTTTCCTAACAAAATTATTTTAATATGTTATGTTCAAAATAATTCTCGTATATATATATGTGTGTGTGTGTGTGTGTGTGTGGGTGTATGTATATGTATATATATATATATATATATATATATATATAAATGTGTGTGGGTGTATGTATATATATATATATGTATAAACTCTCATAATATAAACTAAAATTGTAAAAAATTAGGAGGTTCAACTTTATTTTACACATATATTTACACACTATAAATTAAAATTTTCAAAACTGACCCCTCCGTCATTTGGATTGGCTTGATTTCAAATAAAAAAATTTACTTCACAAATTTCAAACACTTTTTTATCTTCCCAATCACCTTTTTATCTCACATACATCACATCACAAAAAATATTATTTTTGTAATAGCCTAATGTACGCAAGGAAAGACAAACTTAAATTGGGGGTCCTAGTGTAAATCTAAAGAAGACTAGAACCTATTTTCGGGTAGCCTTGATTCTTTGCAAAATGATAAAAAGTACTTTTTTAAAAAAAAAAAAAATTTATAGTCAACCCGCGAATTATTTTCATTTCCTAGTAGGTCAATCTGAACATTTAAATATTTATAAAAAACATATTTGCTTTTCAAGATCTCTAGGAATGAAAATGAGGTGGCAATTTAAGCAAGAAAATATTTGCATTTCTAGAACGCCAACACATTTTGCTGTCTGTAGAAAAAAACAGACAGAAAGAGCAACTCACGGGGCCTCATAGTTGAAGTGTTTGAGGGCCGGCCAGCATTTTCCAGGTTAGTAAGAACCATTTTGACCCTTTTTAAAAACACTTGTCACCTTTTAAAACAAATTTAAAAAGCACATGATTATGCTCTTTTTCTCAAAATTGTTGCTTAGGGTACATGAAACCAGGAATGTTTTTAATAACACATTTTTTCTATTCAATTATTTTCAAATATAGGGTAAGCACATCAAAAATTAAAGAAGGTAGACAATCTTAAAAAGAACTTCAAAATTACTCGCCACCCCTTGAAATTGAACAAATGTTCTTAGGGCTGGAGGTGCTTTATCTAACTATTGAATATTTTTAGAGCTTTATTTAGATATTTATTATATGTATATCTATGTGTGTGATATTAATTCCGCAATCGGTGCAGATTTCATAAAATTATAATATTTTATAAGAAAAAAAAAAGAAAAAAGAACACTCAATAGTCAATACCACGTGTAGCATGGTTTGCATTCGTAAATTTGTTGGTAGAAGCAAGAATTTGGTAAGAAGTCTAGCATGTATTCCCACCATATGCACAATCAAAGCAGTAATTACATTTTTTTGGGGGGGGGGGGGGGGGTGGGGGGGTGTCCTAATTTGAGTTTGTAGACAAATTGCTATCAAACTCTCAAGCAAAAGAAATAATTAGCGAAGTGCATTGAATTGTGGAAGATTCTTATCCTATTTGATTCTGGCACATAGCCTGAACTTTGAATATCAAAATCAAACAATTGTGTAGGCTGCGTATATAAGCACATCTTCTTTTACTCTTATCAACTTGGGTGACGATGATATGATAAGCTGTTTGCAACACTAAAGCAGGACCACAACTCCAGCTCTATTATTGATTTTCCCTTCATTATCTAAGATTCTTGATAAGAATTCTCCAAGAAATGGACAAACAAAGAGACTGTCCGTTTAATCTGATCGACATGGACGCTGCAATGTTGCAGAGTTTGTTTGCTATTATTCTCAGATTCATGATCCCATTATACCGTCTCATGTCTTTTTGGTATATGCAAAACCCTAAATCATACAAGAACAAATTTACAACTGAATGCTCACACCTTTGTTCAAGTTCACCGGTTAGATTACAGGTCGTCTAACTCTTTGATACAAGCAAAACTCTAAATCATACTAGAGATTAGTCCCTTTACAAGAACTCGTGAGTCGAACCAAGAATCGACACAGACTTCTTAACTTTCTGAGCTTGATCGATCAAAGTAGCGCGAGCTCGTTTATTACGTATAAACACAGTTTAATTACTTCGCGTAATAAATAACCTCAAGAATTTTAATTAGTATTCCGTAGTAAATGAATTGCATGTAGTGTAGTCCCTTATAGTAATTAGTGATTGCCTAGTTTGATTGATCCCTCTTTGGTGGGATTTAGAAGAAGAATAGGGCGATACTCTTTGTGAACGGGGCAGCTTCGCTAGCAGAGAGTATCGCTGGTGCTAGATCCCAAAACCATGCCAGTTGTCCCGACAAGGAGGCTACTTGACATGTCTTTTGTTGGGACCTGGCTTTGTGAGCGTCTTTAAAAAATGGAACCACAAGTGATCTATCATCAATCGATTCTTGAACCCACGTTGTCATGTCCTCGAAACATTGGGAAAAAACATTTCAGGGTTAATTTTAATTTAGTAGTAGTAGCAGTAGTTTAATTTTCTTTCTAGTAATATGAAAGTGTTAGCAGTAGCTATCAAGATCTGCGTCAAGAAGTTGAACAAATTTGTACTGATAACACTTTTTTTTTTTGGGTGTTTTGAGTGCTGCAACACTTCATTGGTTAGACGGATGATTGATTGTGTTTATCTAAAACACTACCACTCTATGGGCAGCACTGTATTGTCAACTGTATTACATTTGATGAGCAGGCGCGATTACGATGTAACATTTGATTATGGATACTTTTCCATGATCTTGCCTTCATATATGACCACCGGTGTTGGCTCAAAGAGTAATGTGGCTCATATTTACAGCACCTGGGACTTGGATCATCTCGTGTGAGATGAGATTAGAGATATATAGAGCTATAGAACACTCTATTAATATTACTTGCTCTTAACCTGCAAATGCTTATAATTGCTTTGATAATATCAATATAAATACGAGTAACAATTTGATCCCCCCCAAAAAAAAAAAAAAATCTCCATAAGAACCACAGGCACATCAGGCGGGGAACATTGTTGGTTGGTGGAAGTATGATAGGAGTTTTGGTATAATTAATATTACGCAATAATATTTCTTATGTTGATAATATATATACTAACGAATAGCGAGTTTTTGGATGCATGTAGAGGTGGCAATTTGTCCCAAGTCTCGACGGATCACCCATGCCCAAAGAGACCTTGGGCGGAATGAGTATTGTAATTTGATATTGGGTTTAAAATGGGACATATCCCAATTGTACCCATTAATTGATGGGAAATGTTGGGAAATACTTGGGTACCCATTGGACCCAAATATCTTCCAAAAAAATTTCATTTCCGACCTGGTCAACTTCTCTCCCTTGTTATCTCCGACCTCTGCAGCTCCCTCAACCATTCCTCCACCTCCCTTCCTTTCTCCGCTCACCCACAGCTACTCCCTCAACTTTTGTCAATTATATCTCGTATTCTGTTAATGCCACCCTCAGAAATCCCGGCAGGTATTTCATCCTCATATCCCTTCCTTCCTAATTTACTCCTCGGTTTTCTTGTTTTATATTTGGATTTTTTTTTATAATTTTTTTCTTTCCCTTTAATACAATAATTGATTTTTTGCCTGCTGTTAATTGACTGTTTCCTATTTGATGTAGTGGGAATTGCTGTAAATGTGTTGTGAATGATGAGAAAGCTAGACTTTGAACGGGGAAACAATTTGTGTAGCAGATGAATGCTTATGTTCCATATGCGAATGCATGTTATATTTTAATGTAAAGGTTCACATCTTCAGCCAAAGCTAGAGAATGGCCTAAATGGGCTCCAATAACCAAAAACTTTGGTTTGGTTGATTATTTGAAATAATTTTTTGAAAAAAAAATATTGTAGAGTGTAAAATGAATTCATGAAAATATAAATTCACAATAAGACTAAAAGAAATTGAATAAATCAAAAATATTAAAGTTATTTAAAAAATAAAAAAATGAATTAAAGGAAAAAAAATGTGTAGAAAATAGATTTGGGTATTGGGCGGGATCAATCTAAACCCATTCCAAAGTGATCCCGCCCAAGTTAGTAACAAAACACATATGGATAAGGTTGGACCCAAACCCATATGATTCGGTTCTATCTCAAAGTTAAGCAAATCCCGCCGCCTCTAGATGCATGCTACATTATTTTTATTTAAACCTGAAGTCTGAATTTTGTACTTATGGCATACATCGGTCTGATAGGTGCATATATACCCTTTCAGAAGAAAAAACTATTAACCTTTAATAATAAGGGTAAAGATAGCATAATCAAAATTAATGGACTAAATAAGTATAGAGTGAATGTAAAAAAAAATGAATTAAGCTGATGGATGATGGTAGCTAACGTTTATCATGTAGAAGCATGCAAGTTCAGCGTCATGAGCTGTGTCTCATATGTTGTGAAGATGATTTTGATTCTGAGGGGGTGGAGGGGGCGAACGATCAAACAACGAGTGACAAAAAATTATCGAAATAAATGATAGACACCAACTTGAAATCAAAGTCTTAAAACTATTTAATAGATGATAACTGAGCACTGAATGTTTTTTTTATATATAATAAGAGACAAGATATAAAGTGAAAGATGGAAATTAACTCACGGACCAAAATCATATAAACGTTAACTAAATTCAATAAATAGACATTAACCCTTTACAAATTAAGACAAAAAAAAATTCGATGATACGAATTTAGAATAAGAAAAATCGACAAATTAATAACCATCAAAAAAATTATCTAAATCATAAATTTAAAATAAGTGTATGTGTCTAAGTAATCAATGATTATGAATCAAAATATAAAGGAATTGTATAGGAAAAAAGTTAGACTTACCTTGAAAAAATGGAGTTTTGAGAAGGATGGATATTTGAGATGCGTTGAATGAACTTGGAGAAACATATGCATGCTTGCTTGTTCATTTAGGTGTTACCTTTTGACTAATACATATCAAGGCAATCATGCATAAATATAATTCTAAACATGATTAAATTTCCTTTTATTAGTCATTTATTTATTTCCTTACCTTTGCTAATGTGAGGATACAGCACTAAATATATTAAAGTTATAAAAATGAAATTTAATACGTACAAGGAAACTAGAATGAGCTATTTTATAAAGGAGACAAACATGTTAACTAATAATAAAAAAAAAAAACTTATTGAGAGGACAAAATGATAGAGTTCAAATTTAAATCTAATACGAATGTTTGGAAAATTTTTGCGTAATGGTTGGTGAAGATGATATGTATCAAATGGGATAAGAACGAGTCGTGCTGCCCATCACATTCATTGCTCATTAAAATTAGTCAGTTAAAATTGGTGGGTCTGGAAAATGACATGAAATTGTAAGAAGTATAATTAAATTTTACTTAGAATTACTCACCTGTCCATTTCCAGCTGTAATACGTCCGATCTCGGGTATTCTACAATTGGATGCTAATCAATTCTACAAATGGTCAATATTGAAGAATTGCAGAGAGGGTTGACATGTCGCCTTCATGGATCAGTCAATGGCAAATTCATAAACGAGTTCCACTCACATTCATCAGGTGGTCTACCATCTCTAGGGCTGTTTCGCGAATTGAGCCGCTCGCGAGCCGGTTCGAATACGAGCTCGACTCGAGCTCGTCAATATCGAGTTTGAGTCGAGTTCGAGCTCAAAAACATTAAGCTCGTTGGCTCGCGAGCTCAATTATATATATATATATTTTTTATTTATTTTAATAGTAAAATTACATATATATTCTTAATATTTTATTATTTATTAAAAAATTATTATTTTATTTATTTTTAAAAATAAATAATTATTTTATTTTTTAAAAATAAAATAATAATATTTATTTTTTTATTTTTTAATCTCGAGCTCGAGCTCGAATTTGACTCGAGCTCGATATTTTGAGCTTCACAAAATTAACTCGAGCTCGACTCGTTTGCACCCCTAACCATCCCCATGAATTTTCTAATCAAGGGAAACTCGAGCTTCACAAAATTAACTCGAGCTCGGCTTGATTAGCCAAAGCTCGGCTTGAGCTCGACTCGTTTGCACCCCTAACTATCCCCATGAATTTTCTAATCAAGGGAAATTTTTGGCACAGTCCTGAATCCCGAGGACCATGTTCGAGTTGATAGCCTTTTGGGTGTCTTGATTTCACTCTCCTATCCATATGAATAAAGAATTCTATGCCCAGCCAAACAGACTAGGCATTCTACGGGAAAGATGACAAAAAACTGCCATGCAAACGTCCTACATCCAAAGAAGCATAGGCTACGAAAAAAATGAAATCAAAAGTTTTTCCGATCAATTAATGTAGATGCAACCAACTCCCTCCGGAGGAGTTAGTCATCAGATTAATTCTAGGGTAAAAAGTCAAATGTTCAAATCTTGCCTTTTATCAATTTGCTTCTATATGTATATGAGATTTGTTCTAAATCCATACAAATGTGTAGTGCACCCGTTGGATTTGATAGTAGTTCAGTCCTTATCAAATCCTTCCAACTCAGTTGAGCCACCCTTAGTGTAGGCTCCCCCAATCCCCGAATAGGAGTAGGTTAGGCTAGACTAAATGCGTTGTTACGTTAAAAAAAAAAAAAATCAATGTAGATGCCAACGACTTATTTCTTGCTTGCTTTGCTTATGCTTCTAATCAGTGATATTGTTGAGACTTTTTTTTTTTTTTTTTTTTGCTGCCTATTGTAGATATTGATCAAATTCCTTTATTTAACCTGCAGTATCGCCCTTGATGATCTTCAAATTCTGCCCCCCGCGATACAAGTAATCATCTGTAATTGAGATAAAACCCAGTATATCAAATAACAGTCGTACGTACGTAATTCTCTTGGCATCAAACTACCATTTTTACGTTAAAATAGAATTCGAGTGTCTATGGATTGGAATTAACAAGGACAAGAACGTTTCTCTGTCGGTATAACTGTCGCAGAACAGTGATGGCCATCAACCTTCAGTGATGGCTGCAGCCTGCATGCCTAAGTCCCATGAATGCAGAACAGGCTCCGATGAATTTTCTAAGTATATCGATCTTCCACGACCCCTCATTCATGAAGATACCATACTATAGTATAGTTTATGATGCATGGGGACTAAAAGCTGGCTCACAACTCACCAAGTGAAAGCGACCATCAAGAGCGGTTTGCCACTCCAGGTGCACGAATGGTACCTCCGCCATCAAGTGCGCCTCAGCAAAATCTGATGGCCAACTACTTGCTGCATTTTCTTAGTGCCAACGTCGTACTGGTGTTTGTTGGTTCGAGCCAACAAGTCATGGGGTTCCTTTCTTAGCTCTCTTTTTGGCAAGCAAAACTATAATGACTGTTTCGCTTAACCCCGACACAGCTCCTGCTTTAAGCCTTTAACCAATTGAAGAAGACTTTTTACGACTACTCTACATCTCATTATGTCAGCATCCCGTGCAAGCTTTGTGCTCTTTTGATTTTAACTACCATCGATTGTATCAGCCAAAATTAAGTCAACTAATGAGCTTCCTTCTTATTTGAGTAAATTCTGCTGTTCATCGGCTTCTTGTGTTTTGACTATATATTCATGGTCAAATTAAAGGCGTACACGTTTTATTTTGTTGAGCCAAAACTTTTTTTAACACTATGATGATCCAAATCCAATGGTCCAAAGTATCGAGATTAGTAGGATGCCTCCTGCAGATTCCCAATGAGTGCAAACATGTGGGTCTAGAAGTACAAAGATCGATGGACCTCTGATATTTTGTTTTCTTTTGTATCTGTGTTGAGACTTTTGGCAAATGATTTTTTCTAGAATATGCTTCTGGGATCTCAACTAGTATTGCACAGTATGCAAGGATTCACTTTAAAAGCTTTTGGGCCACTTAAATCATTCTAATATAAGCCAGGTAGAAAAAATTCTCCAAAGAAGAAAAACGGTTACGTTTTCCGTAATCACATTTTTCAATTATTTTTAATAATCGAATCGCTACAAAATATTTTTCTACAGAAAATAAAAAAATTGCGATCCAGACAGGACCTAATTTCCTGAATGTGGATTTACAACTTTTTAACAATAACCCAATTGCTGAATGCCTTGTGCTGATATTGTGATCATTGACTAGCTACTCACATAGATGTGGGCATGCATGCATGAATGAAAGCGTGAAGCAATGGCGCAGGCCAGCAAGGCGACGGCCCCCGGCAATCTGTCACGCCAATATATTGTACTCATGTAGTGATGTAAATTACTAAATTGAGAGACACCTGGCTTTTTTGAGGGTGCACGATTCTAAAAAAATTGAGTGTGTTTGACGCAGTACCAAACATCACTTCATACTTTCTGCTTTTATGCTTTATTTATTTACGTGGAGCATCAATGCTGGCTGGTGATAATATATATATATATATATATATATATATATATATATATATATATATAATCAACACAAAAAATTAAGCCATGAGCGATAACACTTGTCGACGTGGTCCTAGGCGATAGAACCATATATAGTGCTTTTGTTTTGTATTTTTTCTTATTCGTCTTAGTCACTTGTTGCCTCAGATAGAGTCAACTGGAAAGACCTAGTTAACGTGGGGTGCTAAGAGACGAAGTCATGGTGATCTGATTCGGGCGAGTTATCTTTGTCATTAAGAAAACAAAACAAAACAAAAAAGAATCCAATAAAATAACACCAAACACCAAAGAGGAAGAGAGAGAGAGATGGAGTTCCGCAACACATGCACACGCTCACACACACACACACACACACATATATATACACATACATGCACGCACATCTTCATCTTCCATTCGTAGGAATATCTCATCCAAATACATATATGATAGTAGAAAAAGATGCATCAGACTTAGGTTATGCTGTCATACTTGAACAAAATAGGTATATATAAACTCCGCAACACACACACATCTTCATGCACACGTGCACACACACACACACACACACATATATACACATACATGCACGCACATCTTCATCTTCCATTCGTAGGAATATCTCATCCAAATACATATATGATAGTAGAAAAAGATGCATCAGACTTAGGTTATGCTGTCATACTTGAACAAAATAGGTATATATAAACTCATGAGCATATGCATTATTCTAGACTTGATTCTAAGAAGTTGGTGGGGTGGGAGGTCAGGGGATCAAATCCTGTCTCCCACCATTGGCCACAAAAATGTGGCAAGCCACTTCGAGTGTCTTCCAGACGAGTGCTTCGATTTCTCTCGACATGTTCAGATCTTTCCCTCTTCGTAGCAGAAAAATACAAAAATTATAAATCTATCGTATCGACAAAAAAAAAAAAAAAAAGTATTTGAAACAATTGAAAGTTTTAATGGGCTGGAGATTTCTCATTTCTAACCAATTTTAAGGCCATTGAACGTTTTTATGGGCTGGATTGATCTGATCATGAAATTGAAGGGGAGAACGAGGTTCAACATATGGGTGATGGGTGTTTTGAGGCTTATGGGCATGGAGCCTTGGAGTACCTATAGCCGCTTTTCTCTCAGTCGTTTAACATTGCGGCAACCCACTCCACAAGTGGGCTGTGATATACTTTGACAACATTGATGTTGATATGATCTTTTGGGCCTCGTTGAAGTTGGGCATCCAAAGCAGTAACATTTTCTTTCTCCATATTCATGTTTAGAATTTCTGATATTGTTTTACTTCTTATTTAAGGTTACGATGGTTATTATTTATTTTCAAAATTAAGCATAGCTTTGTTCATGCGATATTGGCTAGGTAACCACGAGTTTTTTTATTCAATTCTCAAATCCTCTCTCATCCATTTTCATTTTCTTTTATAAAGGTTTAATATCTCTTTTGAATCAAAACCAAAAAAAAAAAAAAAATCTTGGTAAATATGCATTTCTACCAAGGTACTTGAGATCAAAATTTTCAAACCTCTAATATCTAGACTAGTAAAATTGTTAAAATCGAAGCATAAACTACACATAATAATATCTAATAAAGTTTTTTTTTTGTGGTCTAATAGTACAGGATAAGCACTTGAGAAAGAAGGGACATGCCCACTATAAAGTTTTGACATTTCTTTTACTCTACAAATTAAGTATACTTTTGTATAGAAAACTAAGGTTGTGTTTGGATTGCATTTTCCGTCATTTTTCATGGAAAAATTACTGTAGCGATTTGATATATGTGAGGGAAAAAGATGATAGGAAAATGTGATCACGAAAAATGACAATATTTTCCGACGGAAACAAGCAATCCAAACAGAGCCAAACTTCATGAAACCTTGAAAATATCTCATGGCCTTACCTGGACCACTGGATGCTAGAAATTTCAGGCTCCATGCCCCTTAGATCCAAAGTTAGACGGGACGAGGGGTTAGCCCTTAAACCAAACCAAGAAAAGGAAATAAAGATTAAGGGGAGGAAAGCATAAAAGTTATCATTTTTGTTTTATAAACAAAAAATGATGCACTAATATGAAGGGTCTCAAGCAAAGCAACAATCTTGTCCCATTATGGTAGTACTTTAATCCGTCGGATCAAGCAAATAAAATAAGACACTCTAGTGCCCATCCAAGGGAATTGACCTGTATTTGGATAAGAGATCATTATGAATAAAAATATTGATTTGTTTGAATAGAGTATTATTTGGAATAATTACTGTAGCCCTTTTTTTTATGTGATGTATGTGAGATAAAAAGTTGATTGGAAATATAAAAAAATGAGTTGAAAAATGTGTTTATGATGCAAGCGGAATATTATTTGGAATAATACGTGTATTCAAACAATATATTTTTAATGAATAAAATAATAAAATTTTTTGATGTGATGGATGTAAAATAAAAAAAATAAAATATTATTAAAAATATTTATAATATAAGACAAAAAGATTTTTACAAGTAAACCACTACTTTTTTTTTTTTTGGGTGCAAGGAAAAGGAAACCGTTGTTCAAACACACCTAAACAGCCAAAATTGGCCTTTATTTAAGCCAAACTTTAGAAGAACACCAACAATTCGTACCTATGTAACTTGTGTCAATTATCGTCAGCCACCAAAAACAGCCAAACTTTGTACAAAACCGCGAGAAAGCTGCGTCTGTCTGCCAAATCCCTCCCTCTCTGTCTCTCGAATTACCATTTGGCATTTGCGACCTCAGTCACTAATACTACCTTGCCACTTGCCACCTCTTCTTCTCTCCTCTCCTCTTCTCCGACCCAGAATTTTCGCGTTCTTTCCCCTTCTATTTTTTCCTGCCAACTTAATACCAAAATTATCATAAATCCCAATTATCTCAAAATCTCCCTCCAGAAATATCACTCTAGGGTTTCTATTTTTTTTCGGATTACACCTCCTACAAATAAATTTAGTTCGAATTTTTCGAAAAAGTTTCTCCCTTTCGGCCCCAGAAATGGGGCATTTTCATTTATTTTTCCAGACATTGGAAGATCAGCTGGAATTGGGATACTGGTAATGCTGCGGCTTTAAAAATTATATGTATTTAGTTTGGTTTTCAATTTTTATTTGTTCGCAGTGGTGGATTTTGACGTGCATTGAGCTTTTTTTGCCCCTCTGTGATATTGCATGTGAGTGAAAGTTGTTAATACGGTAATTGTTGGTTTGATTTTTTCTTTTTCTTCTCTCGTGGGGTTTTCACGCTTCGAGTTCTATGCAGTTATTTTTAGTTGGAAAAGTAATTATTGTTAATCTGTTTTGAGAAAACACGCATTATTAGGAGATTCTTGCAAACCATGGTTGGAATGATTAAGCGTTCGGTGGGACCCATTTTACTGCGTTTGTTTAAGATTTTCAATGACTGGATACTTTTTTGAGCAATGCTGCGGATTTTGAGCTATTTTTGGTAAATTGTGGGTTAGATTTAGCTGCTGTTTTTTATTTTATTTTATTTTATTGTGGCGGAATTCAAAATTCCATAAGTAGGGCCCAACTTTTCGACAATAGTTTCTGGGGTGGAAGATTTTAAAGATTCTGCTTTTGTTGTTTACCTGTGTAAATTTGGTAGAGCTACGGCAGTTTTGATACTGTCTGGATTTCGTAACTATTATTTTTTTTTTCTTGATAAATGATTTAAATTTGATGGCAGCGCATAGATCACATTGCCTTCCAAGTTTTAATGGTGTCTGCACTTCGAAGTCAGAGAATGGCAGCCTTGGCAAGGCTTCTAACAAGGTCGCATACTATTGCAGGTAAAAGGGAATGGATGTGAGAAAAAAATGGGTTGGGTATTTTTGAAATGACTCGCGTTTGATCTTCTCTCTTGTTGTCTTGGAATTTGGAATTTGTTACGTAATGACACTAGCAGGCATCTGGGCAAGAAGTATTTAGTACTGTCAAGGAAATGCCTCAGTCAGCTTATTAAGTTGCTAATTGCCACACATTAACTCACTGCTAATAGAGTATTGAACAATCAGTGAAAATGAGTACATGAAATACTGAGATGCTAATGGTGTAGTTGCTTTTACACTGTTAATGATATAATTTTTAAGCAACTTCTGAGCTGTGAGTGCTGTTCAAATTTTAAGTTTTGCACGACTTCTTTGGATACTATAGAGAACAATGCTCAATTGGAGGCCATTGTAAAATGTGGTTGGACAGTTATTTATCGTATTAATAAGGAGACATGTTACGGGCATAGTAAGGCAATACTGTCTTGACAATGTTTTCATTTCTGTCCAGCTGTAAAGTTTCTTAAACATGCTTTTCTTAGGTCTCATTTGTATAAGTATACTAATCTTGTTTTTTATTTTTTTTTGGCCTCCACCCATATCAGCAGATGACTTTGGCCACGAAAAATTAGCTGTGCAGCAGTACATTCACAGAGAATTCAGGGAGGCAGATGAAGCAAATTTAATTGATGAAATAGGTATTCAATGGATGCATAAATCACAAATTGAGATAGGTTTGAATGTAACTGTTGATTACAGTACAATGGACATGTTTTGATGAATAGTTAGTTCAAGAAGAAGGCTATCATATCTTTCAAGTTTTAAATTTTCAGTCAGGTTACGGAAGAAGACACAGTTTTCTTTTGTAAGGAGCCAGCCATTCCTCAAGATGGATGGAGAAACAAGTTCCATGTGGCTAACTCCTAATACATGAGATCAGAAATTCTTGAATTTAGTACAGCATATGGTTGCATGCTAATAACTTTTACTGTACCTTAAAAACTCTTTGTCCTCAATTTAACTTTAATACGTCAATTCTATCTTGCTTCTTCAATGTGTATGGCAAATTTTCCCCTTGCCTTTGGTGCTGAAACGGTCATAAAAAAGGGGCCAAACTTTGATAATAGCATTTTATCAACAAGTTTTGGGCTTGTCTCTGACATGGCTTATTGCAGAATTCTATCACTCTTGTCTTTTCTGGCTTGAACTGGGTAATGGTATTTCCTTCATTAAAAAAAAAATAGCAATTTTTTAATAAGAGAGTACAGCTATCACAAGATATTTGTTGGACGAGAAGACACAAAGCTCTAAGCTTATATTGATGTTTCATTCCAGTTAATTCAGTGTTGCCTTCATGGTTTTGTCTTGTAGATATGCATGTGTTTGGTTTGCGGCCGATGACAGATCCATTGCATTTGGTAAGCTTTGTAGCTTTCTCTTTTTGACTTGTTGCTAACATCTTTTGTAGTACTGGGATTGTATGGAGGATTGTGTTTAGGATAACTTGTCAAATGTTGTAAGTGGGCCAATTTTCCTTAATTCCTTCTAGCCCACCTCCAATACTGAAAACAGAAGAAAGAAAACTTTCTACGTTGGAAAATTCTCCAATTTTCTCTCATGGAATATTCCTTTACTTAAAGAAACCAAATAGAGAAAGGAGAACAGATCTTCCTGTGGACTTGCATCAGTTGCTGTCCTTGGATTGCTTCTCATATATATAGTACACAATGGTGTTTCTATGAGTGAAGAGCTTTCCATCAAGGTTGATTGGCTCTTTTGAGAGAGCATGCACAAATTCGGAAGGCTTAAAAGACCAGTTCATAGTCTTGCTTCGCATACCTACTTCACAAACTTGATGTTTTATTATTTATGACAATATTGCAGAGTTGGGGTGGAAGTATTTCAATGCCTTTATTACATATTAGAAGACATTCATGCTGAAAATAGTGGATAATGTATTAACTATGAAGATATCTGACATCATTGGGTGTGTTGTCTATACATTGGAGAAGTCTGAATCTTTGACATGTCAATGTAAAATGCCAATAATATGCAAGCCCAAAGCGCAAAAATTAAAACTCTTCTGCATTCTGGGGATTGTGGCCTTCAATCTGCAATCTCATCAATAGCATCTTGATACTTCAAACTCCTTTTAATGATGTTAGTCCTGATGAGAAAGGCTTAGGGTGTTAAATTGGGTGTTCAAGAATAGCAACTACGTTTGTGTGAAGCTCAAACAGTGTAACCTTTCAGAAAACATAACAACAATTATACTGCATCTTTTTTTTCAATCAGCTAGCTCTGCCTTCAAGTGGCATTTCACCCCTAACTACTATTGAGCACATCTATTGAATTTTGAAATTTAATTGAATTATATTTTATATTTTTAATTTCTACTAAAAAGTGTTGTCATTATTCATCTATATGGCTTCAACTGGTGAAATATTTTCTCTTAAGATATTTTTTTTTCTTGCGCCTGATGGATTCAAAGGACCTTTGATAACTTCAACCTGCCAGTGATTTTAATTGGCCATAATTGCTTGTGTACAGAATTCTCATTCGTGCTACATACTTCATTTTTGTTGCTTGTTCTGAAGGTATGTTGTAATGCATGTAAGAAGCCAATCAAGGCCAGCCAATATGCAATTCATGCAGGTTAGGTTTCTTTTTTGTTTTACTCATTTTTCTGTATTTTAAATATGGGATCTTATTGGGTCTTTTGTTGTTTCTCAACTGTTTGCTTGGTGATGCATTATTGATGGTTGTGGCTGATGCAATATTCACTCTACTTGAAGGGTCCAAGATATTATACTTAAGAAAAGAATTTTAGCAATATTATGCAGTAATTGATGTGGAAATTATGAGTTTTTTGCATGTGTCTCATGGACATGTTCTTTGCAAACCTCAATGAATAAGACATTGTGGGCTGTTATTTGTTAATGCCGATACTTGTAACTACTACATTCCCCTATACTATCAATTATTTTACTTTCCACTTGCAACATGATTGACTGTTTTTAGCCATGGTTTGGACTTTGTGTATATCTACTAAGCCTTTTGTTTAACATATTAATAAAATAAAAAAGAAAGGGGTTTTGATATTTGAGTAAGTTTACTAAGAGATGCATATTTTTGGGATTTAGTTGCATACTCTCTTTAAGCAATTTAGTCATGATCTCTGCTGCAGACATATTCATTTGAAGTTTCCTTGTGTGCTCATTAGTTGTCATTTTGAGTTTGAGATCTAAGCAACTTGATATGGTTTGCATAACGAAATTGCATGTGTTTCATTATGCAGTCGTGTGATCTGGGCATGATAACACATTTTTAATCGGTGATGTCCTTTTTTTCTGGTGTTTGTTAATGGGCTTTTGGCCTAAACATTTGCCTTACCCCTGTCTCCTTGCTAAATGTGTGGTAGCTTTGCCCTTATGGATCTTTACCAGAATTTGTGTTTCTGCTGATTTTTTCCAGAGCTTTGTAATTCATTGAACTGTAGTGAAGAAATTGGTTTGGAGCTTGAAGGAGGCACAGGGAACAAAAAGCCACCACGGAAGGACCGAAAGAAGTTGCTGGCTGTTAATTCCAGTATCCTTCTACCCTTCTCCTATCATCATGGCTTGGTAATTTGGGAGCCATTTCTCATGGCCTCTTTTTGTTTGATTACATGGAACTTCTGGAGGAAATGATGGTCTGAACTTTCAATGTTAATTTGCAAGATAAAATTAAGTTTGATACTTATATAAGCTTATACTGGATTGCTGGACGATAATTTGTTCTTTTAACCTCCATTAGACCAAATTACTACTGTAATAGATCGAGGCAAATTTGAGATTCTTGATGCCAGTGATATTTCTGCACCGGAATTGTGTTTGGATGCTCCCGCTACCGAAGGAAAAAGTATAATCTTTTGCTCTTGTTTTTTTTTTCCTTCACATAAAGTTGAATGTCTTAAATTTGCAGTAAGTTAGTCTGGTTATCCACGTTGTTGGATCAACTTATGGTAATCAAATGACTGAAGTCCCCCACACCTGTCCAATTAATGGATTAAAAAAGTTAAAGGGTATCTAATATAATTGCATAAATGGTCCTTCACGACACATAATTTGTTTTCTACTGTTCATGCCGTCTGTAGTTAATCTACTGGCATTTATGCTAATTTGCAGATGATGCAGTATTAGTTGATGTTTTAGGAACTGGTCGAAATACAAATTGCTTAGGGAATGCAACTTCACGTCCTAAAAAACGTGCAAAAATGTGAGTTTGTTTATCTTTAACTTAGCATCTCCTGGAGGCATCTGATGTACATTTTCCTTCTTTATTTGTATTATGCATTCCTGAATTGATTGCCCTACTGTGGGTATAGAGCTTCAATAGTTTAACCAAAACAAAGTTTTTTCAGAAAAGTACATCTAGGTTATGACAAGAAAGTAGTTCATCTTTTGAGACGAGTCCAGTAAATTTATCCTGCTTTAGTGTCTTTTGTGTATTTGCGGTCTGCTTAGGTGAAGAAGTGAGATGGACTTGGATTCAAAACCTCCAACAGTCATTGCTATATGATGTATTTCTGTAGGCAAGATTTAAGATGCAAGTGACCAAGAATATGATGTTATGTTGATATTTCACTTCATTTTTAGCTTTACCCCTTCATCGAGTGTGTCATCCTTGGTGTATGTGCATGAATCTTTCAAACTGGTACTTTTAAATTCAATGGGGAATTGGCTGCAGAACAATAATTCATGGAGTAATACCAATAGAAAGACTACTGGAATGAGTTTGCTGCACTCCCCCGAGCCCCACCCCCCGTCCTCCCCCAAATAAAACCCAAGTCAGAGAAGAAGATGACATTAGTTAAAATCTGCCTTCTTAAAGGTTTATATTCCAAATTGGTGCATAGAGTACGCCTCCCCACTCTCTGTCTCTTTGTATTCAATATACAATGCCTTTTTCTTTTGTAGGTCTAAGGCTGATGATGGTCCACGGCCACTATTGCATCTTCAACCTGCAAATGGTGACATATCCCAGGAGGCCCTGTTATGTAAGGCCAAGTCCAAGTGTATTCTAATTGTATTGACTTCTAAAGTTTAGCCTAGGCTTAGTTCAGAAAACAAAAAAGAGGAGGAAATGAGTAACCATACTTAACCAATATCTGAAATACTATGAAAATAAGAGCTCTGCAGATTTACTTGCATTATCAGTTTGTTGCATGGGTTGGTGTTTTTTGGTTTATGATGATCGGCTGTTGGTTTCTGGGGATGGGCAACCAACTTTTCGGAAAATGAATTATGAAACATTTCATCGATATCTTTAGGTCGTTCTGTGCACAATGGAGTGCAGTTCTTCATATCCAAGTCCTGTTTTCTTTATAGAGGTGTTGTTATTGTGATGTTCTGTTGAAGAGTGAATGGAAATGCTTTATTATGATGTTTTTTGTATCCTTTGGGGTTACCTCATGTTTGACTATACATTTTAGGAAAATCTCCTAGATTTTCTTTATTTTCTTTATTTCTCATCTCCTCTGTCTTTTTTCCTCTTTTAAAGCTACTTTCAACATTCCAAATTTCTTTCTTTTACTCATCTTATGCAACTTCTTCTTGATTCTTAGCACTGTCATTCTTTATCATCCGCTAGCAATTTTGGAGAAGAACCCACCTTTTCATTGGAAAGATTATTAGGGCATTACAACCATGTATACACTTTCTGCAGCTACAAGCTAAATATGGGGTTGTTTAGATATGGCATTATTTGAAAAAAAAAAATTTCTTGAATCATGAACATGTTTTTGAATCATCTTTTTATTTCGCATATATCACACCACAGAATTAATGTGCTCAAATTGTTAAACTTTTCTTGGATTCTCAGAATAATTTAGTCTATATGCTTTATATCCCCATCTTCTAACATTGAAAGCCTCTGAAATTTGTTCTCAGAGAGTTAGCATAATAGCCAGTTGCTTTTCTAGCATTCCATATATCTCTCATGGAGTTTTTTGTTCCCTTATTCAGTGGTGTGGCCCATCGATTGTTATTTTTATCTCCTTGAACAGTCCCTTTGAAGCTTGTTAAGTCTATTTCTTAGCTTTATTGAAATATTACAAAGCATGTAGTTCAATCACTTATTAATCAACTCCTGTTGACTGGATCTCAATGGTATCATTTTGATGATGTTGCCTCCTTTAATGTATCAATCTCCATTTTAATTAAACCAGACTCGACTGTTCAGATCAACCTTGAATCTATCCATGGTCTGGTTGGTCTGCTCTGGTTTATAGCTTAAAGCTTACAAAAGTCAAAAACTTGTACCCTATGAAGAACTTGCCAAAGTTGCCAAAACCTGTTAAAGAACTGAAACCGTTTAAAGTATAAAATTAACTGGTCTTATATATTATTTTTATAAATTTCTTTGATCCTGACTGTACCATACTGTTTGAACCAAAAGAAAATCAGAAGACCAATTTGGCAGCGCTACTTGCTTTTGATTTTATATTCCACCATTAGATAATGTGTAATCAGAATTTTCTGCTTCAACATATGGCACATCAGCAAACATGCATCCCCTGCTCTACAAAGATGCTGGCTCTCCCAAATTGAGAACTAATAATAGTTCTAGATGTATTGCATGTAGAAATTTTCGTTCGTGTTTTGGCTAATATCTAGATGTGAGTCAAACTACTTTGCTGCTGGATGAATGTGTTTCACTTGTTGCATCTCTGTCATGTGATCAGGTGGACAGGATACTAGAAGATCAACGACAGGCACTGAGAAGACATCTAATCAAGTAATTACAGACCAAATACCTCAGCAACTTTCTGATTGTTACACTCTGAACAAAGGTATATCTGTTTTTGGCTCACATAAGCATAAGTAATTCTTTAACAACCAAGAAAATCTGTCCTATTGCTTTTAGAGAATTGAAGCTTGAAGCTTAGTGTTAGTTTATCCAGTATTCCCGTGAATATGATTTTGTGTCAATAATCTCAGATGTTCCAGTGCCCCTTGCAACCAAAGTTTATTATTCTCAACGGAATCAGCGCTTGCGATCAGCAGTCAGATATATGTATTGCGAAACATCAAATGAGTGTCATTCAAATGAATTTATTAGTGCAAAAATATGTCAGCCAAATGCTGATCGAATTTTGACTTCATCTCCGAACAGCTATTGTTCTGATCAATTTACTGATTACCAGCAAGACAAGGTAGGAGGCTAAACATTTCTGCTTGACATGCCCTGTTATATGCTGCTTTATGTTATCAAAAGCCAGTTTCTCAATGTATTTATGATTTTTGTTTCTTCTGTCGACATAATGCTTTAGCTGCTGTATTGTCTTATAAACTAAAATGAGTTAATGCTTTGAACATTTTTAGTACGCTAATCTTCTTTTCTATAATTCTCATGCAACAGGAAGCTGGTAATTGTCTGTACTCAGCACATAAACAAGATAAAATTCTTTCACAGAGTTCGGAATCGAACTCATGCAAATCAGGAGGATTGCCACCTAACATGAACATTTCTGATCAGTTTCCTGTGAATAATGTCCTTGGACCTCAAACTACTCTTGGAAAGATGACAAGCAATTACCTTTCTAATTCTTATTCTTTTGCTGACAGCTCTTGTAATTAATTCTTATTAGCTTCCCTCGTTCTGCTCTTCTTCACAAATCAACTGTGAATTCTAGTATCTTTACAGAAACCACAGTCAAGACTCGAATTGTAAATGGCTGATAAGTAGACTAGGGATGTAGTACACTGCAAAGAGTGTTCATTACCAGAAGAGAGTCAGATGGATGTGCTTACTGCTGCTCAACCACAGAGGATAATTGTTTGCTCTGTGGAGGTAATTTACATTAAGCCTTTACACGCCCGGTTAGGATCTAATTGCTGGAATTGGTGGTGGAACAGAATTTTCATGCACAGTTTTTCCATCAACGTAGTGTGTTTTAACTATCAGACTTGTATAGCAGCTATGAAAAAGTGAATCTTTAGTTTTAAATGCCGTGTATGGTTATGAACATATTTGTGGGGTTGTTAATGAAGGACGCCATTGGGTGGAGATCAATACCATTCCCGGGTGTGGGCTGTCCATAGACCAAACGTCAAGGTTTTGGTCCTTTCCCTTTCTCATGCGGTGCTTGTCTTGTGAGTTTTTGAGTGGGCAAAAGACCTCCAGATTTTCATTATCATAATAGAGCACATCCGCTCAAATTGCTGCTCCTTTGTTCTTGTGAGTATACTTGCCGCCGCCTGTTCTTGTGAATATCCTTTTTCCCGGGGCTACCACGTGAAGGGAATATCATAATTATCAGATTGGCATGCCGTTACATCTTCCTAATTTTAAACATGCCGAAATGCATTTGTGCTTCAGCAACCGATAGATTCTCCATCTTCTGTCCAACACCTGAGCAGGAGAGGGCTCTGCCTTTCGGAAGATACTGTTCATGCTGGTAGTTGGTCACTGGTCACATTCACTATACTTATTAGTTGCTGCCAGTGCCTAGACCAACTGGGCATTCGGCCTGCTGAATAGAAAAAATTGAAAGCTCCATCCATATTCTGGCTGTGGGCGCCAGGGGTTTGGCTGGTGGGTGTCACTTGGTGCTGCTATTCAATGAGATATCGAAGTCCAGTTCCAATGGGGCAGCAGCCTGATCATTTGGCCTGCACTGATGTCAAATATGGTGACATTAAGATAGCGATGGAGGTCGATGGCTTTTTTTTTACCCCCCCCCCCAACCTTTAGAGAGGGTCATTACCCCCAAGCTATGAGCCTTTAGATGGAGAAAGGCATGATACTAATCATCAAATTAAAAACTGGCAGCTGGTAATCCTCGCAATCTGTCCTTTTGTCTTGCATTACTACTCTCCAGAAGTATTCACTCTGGGATGGAAAAACTTCTCAAGAAACGACATCTTGGAAAGAACCTTCAAAGTAAGTATTGCAGCAATGTGGCACCAATTATAAGCCCAGCCGTAACATGTCCACTTACAGGGTGCATTCCTGGCTGCTGCTGCAATCAAGTCTTCTTTATGTACTGTTGCTTATTCTGTAATTGTTTCAAGGAAGATATTTTTCTTTAATTATTCCGGAGACTGATTGATGTGTAGGACTCGGTATTTTTTATGCGCCCCGCATCTTTCTTGGTGTGTGTGTGTGTGTGTGGGGGGGTGTGTCGATACTCGATACTATATTTCTTGATGATAAGGTAGTTGAAACCACGACATATCAAAAAGAGAACTTAAAATAACCCTCCACGGGAAATGAGTTAGGAAACAAATGTGATATATGACTAGGTTTAGAGATTCTTACATCCATTTCAAGATTCTTTGAAGAAGCTGAAAACATGATGATACGCAGAAGGTGGTTGATTTTTTTCCCTTTTCTATTCTTACAATATTATATACTCTCTTCACTAGTGCTTTCAAGCTTCATAATGGTAAAGAGTAATAAGCCAAATATAAAGCATACATGAACAACACGTCAAGAAAAATATTTTATCCTTAAAAGGGGAAGTAATAATGTTTTAAACTAATTAACGGGCCATAAGTAACAACTATTTGAGCATATTCTTTCTTAATGCTTAGATGAGGTCACATTATTGTTATTGCAATTTCAGATAGAAGCACACTAAGAGTAAATTAAAAGTGTAGTTAGGGCAGCTAAGCTAAAGATAAAACTAAGGTCGGTGCTTAACACCATCCTAGATATTTTTGCTGTAGTAGCCTCTTGTGATGTCCCCACAAGCTTCGGCTTTGCAATAATGGGAAAAGGAAAGAAAAAGACGTACTAGAATTTGCCAAGGTGGGCTAATTCAACACCCCAAGTGGGAAAACTTGATTGAGCAAAACTCATATATATGATTTCAAGTGCTTTTGATTTTGGTTTTGAGTGCTTATGGACGAAACTTACCCCTGGTTAATTTTCTCTGAACACAAAGCAAAGCATCATACCTGCACTAATACATCGGATTCCATCGAAGCTTCAAAATTAAGGGTTAATGCATCTGGGCGAGAGAGTATTGCTAGTGCTAAATGCATCCCTCCTCCTAATTAATTGTGCATCTAAAACTTAAAAGAGAGATGAATCGTTTAAAAGCGATGGAGTAAAAGCGATATCATAACCCACTCAGAGGATCATTAGTTGGAGAAAAGCTGCCTTTTTTTTTTTTTTTTTTTCTGGATAATTATGGGCACAGAATGAATGTACTCCATCAAATATGTTCACTCGTTTTCATGGCAAGGCAAGATATTTGCACGCGTACGTATTATCAACTTTTTTTTTTTTTTTTTTCTCTAGCCTGCAGGTTTCATATATATTCTTCCACCAACAACGAAGCCATGTGATACAATTACAAGGACTAGTGCATGGTACTGCCTAGATAAGTTTAATGGTGGAAGCATCTATCTGATGTTATTTCATTGCCTGCTGCCTTTGTCTCTACTGCCCTGATGGATGTCCCTGTTGGTAGCCCAAGAACCACTCAAAAGGTCAGACAACGTTATAATCCGCGTTAGGTTAAACAAAATATCTCCGGCCAAAACTCAAATCCTTGAATAATATATAGTTTATTGTTGCCTTTTAAGATTTTTCGTCTCAAAAGGAAAAAAAGAAGAAGAAGAAGAAGGGATGTTTTGTCTCGTGGGCGAGAGAAAAAAGGGTTTAGTCCAAGCACGTACGGTGCTGTCTGAGTTGAGCTATCAAGCTTGTTTGTTTTTAGAACGTCAATTTCACAATTTCTTGTCTTGCATGGGTTGATCAGATTTTTAATTAGACTTGAAGAATGGTGGTAAACTTTGGGAAAGTTTAGGCACAAGATCATGTGATTTTCTGCATTGCTTCGAAGCATCTTTTTACGCAGATAGGAAGGTTTACGCAGATAGATAAAATTGCAAGTAATTCTCGGACTGTGGTGGATGCTGGTTTTAAAACATTAATCATTCATTGAGGTTCTTCTTCGTTAATAAAATCATGATTACAACCATCTAGTGTGGGAAAAATTCTCCAGGGTGCAGACTTCATCAAATTAATGATGCTGCTAGTATGGTTTATTAATAATTGTTTTACATTATTGTCAACAGATTCATAATTTTGTAATATTAATCAGACAAAGTAATTTTGTTGCACCTACTGACTTGTCTTTTCAACTCATATGATTGATACAACACTTATCGTTCAATAAACAAACATCGGATGCCAAAAAATATTAGCTTCCAAGTCCTAATTAATTGCCCCATAATCTGTTCGCAAAAACGTCAAATGAAGGTCAAAGGCGCACGTAAACCTGAATGATCCATTCTAACCCACGGCTTACTACTTGGAAAACTGCTTTACGTTAAGACTGACGTCTAAAACTCTCATTTTTCTAATCTAAATTAGCAGATAAAGTATATGTTAGACTTCACGTTGAAAAAGAAAATGAGAACATTCTATTAACTAGAGTTATCGTCTTTTTTTTTTTTTCAATACAGTGAATGTTCCAACTTTTTGTCAGACTAATCTCCCTGCGCCCGTGCACCTCGTCCCTCCAAGGATACACACGAGACAGTAAAAGAGTCAGAATCGACCACGCGACCTGAAGCCTAATGAGGTTATTCCATAGCCAGTCGATCTGCGCCTGAGGGGCAACTAGAGTTATCGTCAGATGTTAACTAATAAGGAGTTGAGTCATACCCAACATTATATTATTTTCTCTATCCACAGGAGGACTCGATAGTTAATGCTTAAGAGTATTGAGGGAAAAAAAAATATTCTTCTTTCTTGTGAGTCTGGAGGTCGGCTTTCAATAAGAATAACGTGTTTATATGAAATGCTGACCATTTGGTGACCATTCAAGAATTCAGCGATCCTATACTAAGGCTCGGTCACAGAAGACAAATCAACAATACCACTACCCCCCATAGTAATTTATTAGAATGCAGTAATGTCGTCAACAGAATTAGGCTAGAATATATTTCTCATATGAAGGAATAGACGAAGCACACCAAAATTGTAGCAAACTTTACCGGTCACTATGGTGATTGACTCAATAATGCTCGCAGTAAGGATTGGATTAGATTAGATGGTAAAAGGAAAGGAATTGTAAGCAGAAGGCGGTCGAGATTCAAAACTTCGCACTTATTTAGAACAAAAAAAAAAACTCATTAATGTTCACAATTAACATTTCGTATAAAAGAAATTGTCAGATGGACTACGTTGTCCAAACTATTAGTGAAAAAGCTGGAAAAGAGTTCAAATTGAATAAAAGAAATGAAATGCATGGATGAGTAATTAGTTTAGAAGCATCCATTAAATAACAATGGCTTATATCTTCCCCTCGAGCAGAGGTGGAAATAGGAAGAAAACTAATATAGAGGAAGGTAAAGAATTTCTGAGCTTTTTTTTTTTTTTCCCCTAAAATAGTAGTGTGAAGTAAGAATGAATGGCTTTTTAGTAACACTAATTACGGCCATGGTTCCACCAAACACAACCCTGTGAGGCTAATGCTGACCCAATTTCATTTCCTTTTCAGCTAAGCAAATGGGTGAACCATCCTAAAATTCATAATTACCTAATCCTTTATCTTTCCCTCCAATTATGCGATCACAAGAAGCATTGCAGACCAATCATTGTCACTTTATGCTTCCATTTACAAAACTATCGTCACAAAGATCTTTACCATATTATCAGTTTTTTTTTTTTTTTTGTATAACCCACACGTATCCGCATTCGTCTTACGATCAGCAACTAATCATGCTCGAGTCAGGTCGGATCCCTTGCAGAGGAAAGCTCTTCCAACGTTATCTTTTCCATTCCTATGGGTTTCGAATCCGAAACTTTATGGTCAAGAGATGATGCAAGCTTATTTCGCTTACACCAACATCCGCTGGTCTTTATCATATTATCAGTGATTATTGGTGTTAAAGTCTTCAAGAAATTGTTAATGGATCTAAAATCAATCAATAAAAAAATTTTCGGTTCACCTCTTATGCTCATTTCTAAGCAGGTTTTACGAACACAAACGACAAGGAGAACAAGATCCTTGCCAAAGCTGTGTAAATTGAAAACTTCTGCTGCTGAATCAATAAAAAGATTATTGTTAATTTCTAATTCTAAACTTTCATGAAAGGCAAATACCATAACAATAAGACTCAAACAGGCTAATTACGCTTATAAAACTTCATAATTCATATGTGATTTTGTTTTCCCACAAGGAGGTACGTTAATCATTAATCATAATAAAACTATATATAATACAGATCAGCCTCCCAAGGAGGATATGGAGCATTAACAACTTGACGTATCTGGTACCCTTCTGTCGTAAAAATTATAAAACACTAAATAAGATACACAAAAATAAATAAATAAAATGCAGCACAGTTTTTTTTTTTTTGACAAAAAAATACAGCACGGCTTTGTCCAATCAGACAAGTTTGTGGACCCTCGACCTTAAATGATTTTATCTCTCTCCATCCACTAGCACTCACTCTCATAAATACAACTGCAAGCTTCCCTTTGTAGCTGGCACATCTCTCTCAATCTCCCTGTTTAATTTCTTGTTTACTGCTGGCTTCTATATTGTTCATCGTTCTCTTCGCCCCTTCTGGCCTTGTCTAGTTCTCTTTTTATGACTGAAAACAATTCATTATATCTCTCCTTCACTTGGCAATTAATTAGATACTTTATCTGTAATTGTAACTGAAGCCCGCATATTTATCCAGAAAAAGCCCATTAAAAAAAAGTTCCTGTTTTTCTTTCCCCTAAACAACCCTTCAACATGTCTCTCAAACCAGCTTAATTCCCATCGCCAATCTTCTCAAGTTTCGATTTTTCAGTGCTAAAACTAGTTTTTATCCATTGCGAATTATACCTAGACTGAACCCACATTGTAAATTAGTTTTTTTCCCTCCTGATTCCCAGAAAGATTTGACTTTGTTGAAGATGAAGTTGAGATTGAGGTCACCTAAGGTTGTCCAAGACAGCTCTGTGGCAGGGGAGGCTGAAGTGGATGAAAGGTCGAGCCAGAGCTGTTGGGCTAATATGCCATCAGAGCTGTTGAGGGAGGTATTAATTAGGATTGAAGAATCTGAAGACAAATGGCCTTCGAGGAAAAACGTGGTGGCATGTGCAGGAGTGTGTAGGGGCTGGAGGGAGATTATGAAGGAGGTGGTAAAAACTCCTCAAGTTTCTGGGAGGATTACTTTTCCTATATCTGTTAAACAGGTCTGGATACTTACCTGTTTTTTTCTTCTTCTTTTTTTTTTCTTTCTTTTTACAGTTTATTGGTTGATGGGGTTTTCTTCGTTTTTAGTTCTCATGGCTCATACTTTTCAGGTGATTGTTTGTGTGTGTTTGTGTGTGAAAGTTGAGAATTCGTCGTGCTTGTAGTCTTGTTTTGTGTATGGTGGTGGTAGTTACTAGTTAGTGTTTTGTATTCCAAGTATAGAAAATCTGGCCCTTTTTTTTGTCTAATTTTTTGGGGTCGAAGGGGAGGCGCGGGGAAGAAGAAACAGACAGGCCGACGGCGACAGCCGAAATTGGACCTTGATTCTAAGACAGGACGATAAGAAAAGACGATAAGGAGAGGAGCAAAGGCCCTTTACCCACTGAGTTTTATTTGATATTTGGAATATTGGAAGGATTTTAGGTGGATTTTGGGTGTATGCGAATGAAGTGTTAATGTCTTAATGGATTCAAGAGCGGAGCTTTTCTTATAGGTGGACACTTTATGTAAAGAGCGGGTGGGAAGAATCTTATCAGGGGAAAGAATAAAGAGTAAGAAGTTAAAACCATTCTGGGACAAAGCACGAAAGGATGATGATTTTAAAATAATTCGTTTTGTTTGCTAGCCATGGGTTATTTAAGTGATGGTGATGTAAAAGTTCCTCTAAAAGTTGCCGGCTATATTCCACTATTTGTGCGCCTCTCAAGTTTTTGCTTCATGTATGGGAATTTTACAACCGTGCATCACCCCGGCTGCGCCGACTGAATAGCTGTCTTTTTTTTGGTGCTGGAAGAACATTAAGAAAGTATTGACTTTTTCATAGCTTTCAAAATATAAAAGTAAATAACTGAGTGAAGGTTCAGATAGGCCATCTTAGAAAGAGTATGCTTATATGCCTGTGGCTTTTGATGAGAATGGTCAGTGATATTATCAAAATAATGGAAGCTAAAGGAGGAAAGAATTTCCTTTTAGCAGCCTCATTGCTGAGTCAATGCTTCTAAGTGATGTCGCTTTTGTGCTCTAGGTTCATTATTCGGAACCAAATCACGTTTTGCCTTATAGTTGTCAGAAAATGTTTATCTCTATTCAGATTTACAATGAAACTCTTCCCCAGTTCATCCATTACTTGAGAAGTGCATTATGAAACAATCTTCTTCGACGTAATAGCACATTCATAGAAATTTAGTTTCTTTGCAGCCTGGTCCGAGAGATACTCTCCTGCAGTGCTTCATAAAAAGGAATCAGTCTTCGCAAACGTATCATCTTTACCTGAGTTTAAGTCAGGGTAATAATTCTCATCTCAAAACTTGTATATGAGCATTGCACTTTGCATTTTGAATTGCTTTCCTTGTTCTTCACAACATGTAATTGGAGAAGGAAGTGCTTCAGTTAGCATTTCCTAAATGAAGTGCCCTTTTAACTCAGTTGAGCAATTGCCTATCCTTAAATGTGTTTGGTGATGAAATATTCATAATATTTTCTGAACTAAGAGCACTTTTAAGCAAGGGTTGCGAGTATTTACATTTTGCTTTACTTGGTCTTTCTTGCAGCATTGGCTGATGATGGGAAGTTTCTTCTTGCTGCCCGCAGATGTAGGCGACCTACCTGCACTGATTACATCGTCTCTCTAAACACAGATGACATGTCTAAAGGAAGCAAAACTTACATAGGAAAATTGAGGTGCGTGCAATCTGCTTGGTCATCTTCCTTTTGGCTGGTAATATATTCTGCTTCAATAGGAGCTCATCAACATGTTTTGCTATCTGCAAGGTCAAATTTTCTGGGAACGAAGTTTGTTGTATATGATGCACTTCCTCCCCATGCTGGCAATAGAATGGCAAAAAGCCGATCCACTAGGCTGGTAGGGACAAAGCAAGTGTCTGCTAGAATCCCTCCAGGCAACTATCCTGTAGCTCACATTTCTTATGAATTAAACGTGCTGGGAGCTCGGTAAGACTGAAGGTTTTATATCTCGAGTTGACTCGTAATATCATATATTTATTTCAAGCTCGCGAGTGCTCTGATAACGATTTTTTTTCTTTTTATCATACAAAAGTAGGGGTCCAAGAAGAATGCACTGCGTCATGGACCAGATCCCAGCATCTTCTATTAAGCCTGGAGGTGTGGCCCCAACACAGATCGATTTACCCACTGGCAGTGCTGATTACTTCCCATTATTCCGGTCAAAATCAAGCAAGTTTGAGAAATCCGTTTCTAGCCCTTCAGATGATCCGACAGAGGGATCCTTAGTTTTGAGAAACAAGGCTCCAAGATGGCATGAACAACTCCAGTGCTGGTGTTTGAACTTCCATGGACGGGTGACAGTCGCTTCAGTCAAGAACTTTCAGTTGGTAGCTTCACCTGAGAACGGCCAACGCGGGCCAGAACACGAGAAAGTCATCCTCCAGTTTGGCAAAGTAGGAAAGGATGTATTCACAATGGATTATAGGTATCCAATCTCGGCTTTTCAAGCGTTTGCCATCTGCCTTAGCAGCTTTGACACAAAGATTGCGTGTGAATGAAGAGGAGTTTGATAATTATCCTTGTGTATTCTGTGTGGCCTGCTTACAGTCTAGGGCATGCTTGTCTTTTCATAATACCAAGTATATTTCTGGAGTAATACACATACAATGTAACATAATTAACTCTGGATGCTATTCCCCAGATTGTACTGAGCATTACTGTTCTCGTGCCTGTTTAGTCGCAGTTATTCAACAAGAATAGCCATTTCTGTTTTCTTCAGTCTCATCCTTGCTGTTTGATGTGTCTAAATGGTTTCTGTTTCGTATAATATTCTAGCTTAAGATTTATGGATTTCTTTTCGTGGAGTACCTCCACACTGTTGTTTAGGCTATTCAGTTGTTCTGATTGACGCATATCGATTTCTACCAAGTCTTCCATAATTGTTGTGGCTATCCCTTCCCTGACCTGGGATTCTCCAGATACAAATTCTTTTTTATTTTCATTTTATTCTTATTTTTTCCCAGTGTATTGGTAAAATTCAACAGAAGGGTAGACAAGAATCGAATGCAAACCTTTCCTTTTTTTGAGCACAACATTTGTAGTATGTCTGGATCATCTTGCTTTGCTCAGTTCCTGTCGGTGCAGAATTCCCAGTTTTGGCTGGTATTGTTGCTTTTCTACTTCGTTTGAAAGCGAAACTAATTGCATAATATTTGTAAAGTCGGTTAGGGATGAGCAAAAGGATGGCGTTCCTTGTGTCACTTGGGAGCAGATGGAACGTTGGAAACAAAGGCCAACCCATCTTTATTTTACCGCCCGCCACCTTCTATACAAATCGCAGCTTTCATCTTCATCAGAGAAATGACAAATACCAGCTTAGCTAGATTCTAAAATAGGTCGAAGTCATCGTAGTCAAGTTTTTCTTTGTTGCTAGGAAACGTGAAGAAGAATACTAGGGAAACTTCTCCAGTTTTCCTTTGGTTTTTTTTTTTTTTTTTGTTCGCAGAAGGGGGAAGGAACGGACAAGGGGCGACAGTGAGAACCAAACTTTCTTGACAATGATGAAGGAAGACCCTTTAGGGAGTAGGCGAAATATCACCATCAGTGCTATATCTCTTGACGATCTACCATCGATGAAGAGAGGTCAGTGCTATCTCGACAACTTTCCATCGCATACGTGCAAGAAATTCAAAAATCAAGACAAGCCAAATATTTTTTGACCTCCCTTTCAGCTAACTGAGCTAACAGCAGGGATTTGATCGACGGGCGACAGCAGCTGATAGTAGCGCTTAGGCCTAATCCCCCTGCCCTGCTCAAGGATCAAAAAGGAAAAGACTTGCACACCCCAAGACGAAGAATGTAGCATTCGGGGATACAGCATGATGCTATTTTGATAATTGAAGCTGATGATGTACATCCATCGACCCAGCAGATGCAGATAAGCAGAAAACTTAATCACGAGCCATTGAATAAGTACCCTACCATGTGAGCAACTGAAGATGGGAGAGTTATATGTTTGTCTAGATATGAATTCTTAACTGAGCATAATGTCTAGAAGTCTGCAGTACGCCAACAGAAGATAGACGGTGCAACCATCCTAAACATCTTCGAATGCTTGTAGCTCCAATCTCCACTTAATCAGATGTCACTACATGGGATGAAATTTTTGGCTTCCTGACATCAAACTAAAGGAAGTTCACGAAAAAAAAAGGGGGGGAAAATTGTATTCCTGGAAAGTAACAAAAGTAGTACAGCAAAATAACCAGATATCTATTAAAGTTCAGGACAGTTTCAGAAGATCTGAACCATAGTTCTGTCCGATGTATTAAAATTACATTCCCGACTTAAACGGGGTGTCTAACTACTATATATACATAAAATATCACTACTCTAAGCAGCCTGCATTTGGACATTCTTCTCAGGAAGAGATTCTGCAGAATCAACTTTTTCAACCGCCAAATCATCTGAATGCAATTGTGGCTGCCTTAGATCTCGGACAAATGCTGTGAATGAAGGAAAATGTTCTGGAGAAAAGAAACTAGCCCCCATTCTTTGATACGTAAACAAGTCTACTGCATTTTCACCTGTCAAGCTTTTCTTGATCTGTTGGAAACCACTAGGAGAACCTGAAATCCTTGCATTTTGGCCAGATATCTCAATTCCATACTTTCTGCAAGAGAATATGATTTGTTCAAGTAATGACTCTGGACTTGACCGGGTTTCCTTTGGCTGGTCCTCATCTGCCAAGTCTATTCCAGGCAGGATAGCCTTGCATGAATTTCTTGAGAACACTTCTATGATGCCTTCATATCCATCTCTATTCACTGTATTATAGATTCCAGCCATTAGCTCTGCTGGGTGAGAACGGGTTTGATACCATGAATGCATTAGTGGAACCTTTCCAGAAACTGCGATTGGGACATCGCTAAAAGTTGAGGAAGCAAGGGAAAGCAGGCGATCTCCATGAGAAATTAGCTGGCCCGCATACCAGGAAAGGAAAAAATCACCATATTGTGACTCCCATGAACCTCCATGCTCCTTTAAAAAGCCACTAGAGGTTGCCAATTCTTTAGAGCTCGGTGCATCATGGGGACCACTAAGTCCCCAAAGAGGGTTCCCAGATGCTTCTGCATGCTGCTTGAGATGGCTCAGCATGTTTTTGTCATAGCACTGGAATTCTCCAGCTCCTTGACTTTTGGCCGGTTTATGGTAAGAAGGATATCGAAGTTCACCATCTGGTCCAAGACCAATTGATATTCCCTATAAAATATCCCAAAAGACCAGATTAGGGACAGTGTACAAGTATTAACTGCAAAACTGCACTCTAAGAGTAGTATTTACCGTTATTGTAGAACCCATAAATGATGAGAATGAAGTCTTAAAGTTCTCACAAAACTCTTTGTAAACTTGAATTGGAGTCTTTCCATCAAAAATAGGAAGATCATCCACACTGAGTGATAAACAATCTTTGTAGCGCTGTCCTGAACGATCAGTGAAGTAAATATCAGGTTGAGATTCACCAATCTGAGAGACCCATTCAGGCAGTGGAACACGGGATTCTTTGCAGGCATGGAAACAAAGTGAAACATGAAGTTTAAGGCCCATCTTTTGGACCATCTCTGCAACAGAAAGGTATCCTGCCCAATTGTACTGCCCCCTAGCTTCTTTCTCAGCAATGCCCCACCAGATGGGGAGCTCTACTCCATCAACTCCCAATAACTTCAGAGCTTTTAATCCAGCAGCAATTGCTCGTGCATGATTAATCGTATTAGTGCTTGACACTGCATCCAATGGCAAGCCAACATACAACATCAAGTTGTTGTCCTGCACATTTTCATAAACGAATTACACAGCTGGATGAGCTTATCCATTTAAAGCTAGTAAAATATCATGTATGTTCTACCTATCAATAAACCATAAAGTTCAGTATTAAGAACACTCATGAATACTCAGCCACAGAAAAAATATTGGGAAAACCAAATACTAAAATGGCAACTTTGATCAACTCAAAGCTGTGCTGCTAATTGAGCAATTGACAAATTAAGACAACATCTGAAGGAAAAAATCATCACGAACTTAACTATAGCGTGTTTGTCTAAATAATAAGAGGCATGTCAACTGACTCGTGCGTCAGAAAACCTTGCACCAGAGACCAAACAAGAAATCTAGTAATTTGCAACCGAACAAAAAGTGAGATCTAATGTTTATTTTGTCTCTAAACGGTATTAAACTAATGTTACTAAAAACCACCAGTTTATTTTACATGGAAAACTCTAGGATGTATATCTGCCTAAAATTCAAAATCCAAGATGCAGACGAACTTAAATACTTCTCCATTTCACATCCAACAAACAGTGAAACTTCAAAATGAGGAGTGCTTCCAGGACCAAAGGTAGACATTTTCCTAAACATTCATGCTTGAAACAAAGGCAAAATTCCTCCATGTTTTAGTATATACGATTTCCTTTCGTCAGTAGTAGATCAGCCTGAAAACCTACAGCACAAAATAGAATACAAGTGCTATTTCTTCCTTCGTTATTAGATGTTCAATGTGTTTTGTTTGGCTTTGGACAGTCCAAGTATCACCTTTTCCAGACTAATATGTCCTACTAACACTTAAAATTTTCAGAAAATTTTGTCTGAAATTGGAAACTATTTTAAGAAAAAGGGAGGACAATCACCGTAAAATAAAACAATCACAAAAAGGCTAAATTTTAACCAGGCAAAATAATCAAATAATTACTTCAAATCCAGAAATGGAAGAACAAGAGCAAGCTACTCCAATCATAAACCAGGGGAAAAGTCCAATCATAAACCAGGGGAAAAGTCAAAGACCCAAACTTTAACCTCAATCATAACCAAGGTAAAAACCAAAGAACACGCTGATAAAATTAAAAAAGAAAAGAAAAACTTACAACTTCAGATCTTCTCGTCCCAGAAGCTTTCTCAGATGTAACAGCAGCTTCAGTTTGAGCAGTAGCAGAAGCTTTGACAATTAAAGGGAACAAATATTTTGAAGACCACGAGATGCTGCTTTGACCAACAAATAATCCTGAATATTTCGGTGAAGAAATCTTAGCAAAGTTCAAATTTTTAGAAAAACTACATAAGCCAACCTCTCTATATCTCAAATCCACCCTGCCAAGATTGTTAACCTGAGAGCTTCCAATCACTGAAACCTCCATATTTATGTGTAAAAGCTGCTTATAGATAAGTAAACCTGATAATTTAAGCTATTCAGAAATTATACCAGCAAGAAAAACTGACAGGAAAAAAAAAGATGTGATTTTTATGGGTAAAATTGGAGCTAGAAGGCCAGAAATTCTGAAAGAAATGGTGGTTTTGATAATTACTTCTGACAATTTTCAGGATCAAGTAAAAGGGTCTTCTGGGAATGTTTGAATTGTGTGAGAAATGGAAGGAATTCAGGAGTATCAATTGATGGGAGCGTAATCAATATATAGAGGAGATGACAAAAAGGAGATAACGGAGAAAAAAGAGAAGTAAAGTAGATAAGTGGGCCAAGGAAAAAAAGAAGAAAAATGGAACACGTGTTTTGCTTGGGCAGAAACAAACGGCCACCACATAAATTTCCTACACCCCACAAATTTGGAAATTTCGCTTCAGCTCTTTTTTCAATTTTCCTTTTCTCTTTTTGGCCTTTTGGTGTAATTTTCTCATCTTTTCTCCTTTTTAATGTCCCAATAATCTCAGTTTTATTCCTAAGTATTATCAAACTTGTTTAATTCCTCATGTTGACTATATATTATCCGTTCAACTGCTTGTTAAAGAAAAACTAATTGAAGATAAAGAAAGAATTTGTACAAAATAAATTAAACGGATAGAAAAAGTTAAAGATTTGAAAGTGATCTTATTGACCTTCCAACAATGAACAATCAACTAGTTGGAATTCAACCAAAGTATTTACTCATCTTTGTTCTAGTTTTTATGCATTAGTATCATATAGTTGAATTTGTCACCTTCCAATATGTAGCACAATCCATTGTGAAATTAATTATGCTGACCATTTGGTCATCTTTTATACACTGCTTACTTAAAACTCCTTCATAACATGTGTAAAAAATGGTGCATTGATGAAAGTTGAACACACCCGAAAATAAAAAAAAAAGTTATTCAGATTTTGGGGGGGGGGGGTATATTTTCATTGTTAATTAATAAGGAGAAACAAAATCTTTTCACCATTAGAGCTTAATTACCTACAAAAAAAAAAGATTTACATATTTAGCTTTGCATTTAATTTCCCTAGATATTCAATAAACAAAGGACATTTGTACTTAAGCAATTGTATTTTTCTTTGGCAATTCTTTAAGCAATTGTATTCTGGTGTGTTTGGATTGTAAGTTATTTGGAATATTTTTACTGTAGCACTTTTTGTGACATAATATATGTGAGATAAAAAGGTAATTGGAAAGATAAAAAGATGTATTGAAAATTATAATGATGATATAAGCAAATAAAGTTGGGGAAATAATGCTCAATCCAAACAAACATATATACAACTTGATGACACTGTCAAATCAAAACGTGTGAGGACTGCAGGATTCTTTTTTTTTTTTTTTTTTTGGTTGGTGGATAAGAAAAAAGACACTGCTGATTTTAAAAATAATAATAATTAAAAAAATTAAAAGAGTTAGGATCCAAAGCCAACTTATGCCAACCAATTTAACGACCATTGCATTATTTATTTGCTTTAGCCACCTTCTTTATTCTACGCATAATAATTAAATAAAGGAACCATCACAGTTGGCCTGACAGTTGGCTAGGATTTATCGGATAAGCTGACTCATTTCCAGACAAGACTTGACTCTGTGGATCCCTCCTGTATCTGTACGACTATTTTCATTAGATTCTTCGCCTGAAGGATCTGACCATTGACAGCCCCGCCACGTAATATAAGAAATGGGCTTCCAAGTCTAGCTGCCAATTGAAAAATAACACTGCCACAATAATGATGATGATGATGATGGTAACTGCCACTATCAGTACCATGGCTTCATGATTGGACTGTGGATAATGTTACTTATGACGTGTCATTGCTTGTTCCAAATTCGATGTACCATGAATCCATCAATCAAAAGTAGAGCAGTTAATGAATTTCTCCTAGCTCCAAATGATCCATAGGAAGATTTCCTAGAGTGGTTAATGAATTTCTCCTAGAATAAGCACCTGCTGATAATCACTCTTTTATGAAGTTTCACGTTTTGCACAAATTTGGCTCAACCTTGGCAGCATTTTGTAGGCAAGCATGTTTTGTGGGTCGAACGTGAAACTTAAAATTAAGTGCAGGCGTAGCAGTGCACCTCTTTGATTCAGAAATAGAAATCAATCCATTTAATTTTTCTTAATCTAGTTAGGTCTTTTTTTTTTAGATAAGTTAGAGTAGGGAGTGGAGTTAGTGTATAGAAGTTGTCGATTGGGAAAAAAAAATAAATTGTGGAGGAGCAAAGTAGGGGTGCAAACGAATCGAGCCGCTCGCGAGCGGCTCGATTCGAGCTCGACTCGAGCTGCTCGAGTCAGAGTCGAGCTCGAGCTCAAAACATTAAGTTCGTTAGCTCGCGAGCCGGCTCGTTAGCTCGAGTATATATATATATATATATATATTTTTTTTTATTTTTAATAGTAAAATTACATAAATATCCTTAATATTTTATTATTTATTAAGAAAAAATATTATTTTATTTATTTTTTTTAAAATAAAATAATTATTTTTTATTTTTTTCTAGCTCGAGCTTGAAAATTACCAGTTCGTCGAGCTCGAGTTCGAGTTCGAGTTCGATGAAATTAAGTTAAGACTCGACTCGATAAGGCCAAAACTCGACTTGGCTCGGCTCGTTTGCACCCCTAGAGCAAAGCAATAATATATGCTCATTAAATGTGTAATTAACTCTATCAATACTTTTTTTTGGTGGGGGGAGGGGGGATGTGAAATTGTGAATGGAGGTACACCACACTTTAGAAAGAATGAATGGCCCTCGTAAATTGTTGGAATTAGTGAAGAGATAATTAAATACGTAATCTACTAATTATTTAAAAACATCTAAGTAGTAAAATAATTGATGAATCACAAATTCAAACAACTCTCAAATTTTCTAAACGATTTGGAAGATAAAGGATTTCAAGACATTCGTCAAATCTCTCTCGGTTCAAATGGAATTTGATAGTATTTGCCTCTTTGGGATGGCCAAGTGCCCCAACCTTAGAACATCGCTCCCGCCTGCCAACCAGTTGTACAATTGATTTTCCTCCGGGAACGAGCCAAATCAATGGACAGTGTTTGCCTCTTTGGGATGGCAAAGTGCCAATTTTGTATTCCGGCGCCGGCCATATCAACTTGTCAAGTGGTTGCTGGGACGGCAAGCAATTCATCCTTCCTTTATCCAAACGTCTATTATAGTGTACGTGGAAAATGGAGATGGATGACAATATACAATATATAAAAATGAAATGAAACCACTAGTGCTTGTCTGGAGGAAAGCCCGAGTCAAATATAAATGCTGCGATTTTGAGTTTGGCGCATAATCAAATGAACCCATTGGCAACACTGAATTTCTTCTTCCTCTTTTTTTTTTTTTTTTTTTTTTTTATATATTCCTTTTCATTGCTAGCTATTATAACTATAATACTAATACTCCCTCCGTCTCAAAATTTTGGTTATTTTTTAGGAATTTTAGCATTTTATCAGTTCTTTAATTGTAATGTTCGGACTTTTCTTTCTTTCTTTTTTTTTTTTTCAATCTTAACCCTCGAAATTCAAATTTGAACTTGAATGTAAGATGCATTTTGATTAAAAATAGGGACAATTATATCGAAAAAAGAGATCAGAAAGAGTTTTAACTTTCTAAATAGGACAATTATTTTAAGACATTTTAAAATGGAAAAAGTAAGACAAACTATTTGATTACATTATCAGTATACTAATCTTTCGGTCCAAGTCATCTGTTTAGTTTAATACCACGTCGTTTCTTATGCCACGAAACATTTCCCAATATAATTCGATAATGTGGTTCCCAATCATGGGTGTGATTGTATGACTCCATTAGACATTTCACCAACGCTCAGAAGAACCATTAGAAGCCGTCATCATCAAGTCTTCACCATCTTGGAGGGCCAGCGGGAGGTCCACCGGGCCCAGGGGGCGCATAAGGTCCTGGAGGACCATAAGGAGGCCCTGGGGGGGGAGGAGGAGGAGGGCTAGGTACGACAGATGGGCTGGATTGAGGCCCAGGATCTCCAGTTGGGCTTCCAAAACACTCTTTCAGTAGCCAACAGCAGCACAAGATGTAGAAACTGCATGGGCAGGAAAAATAAAAAATAAAAAATTTACAGTATAAAAATCAGAGGCCATTTACTGGCGCAAGGTGCTATTCTTGAAGGTTTATTCACCTTTCATTTTTTTTTTTGTCTAGAAATATTTAGATTTTTGGATTAAAATTCACATTTGAAACCCTTAAATTTGAAAAAACGTCATTAGTAATTTCTAGCAGTTTTAGCAGCATTGTAAGAGTTAGGTCTCAAAGTAAAACATTTTGGAAAAATGAAGAATTGGGAGAGGACTGACCAAGAAGAGACCACATTGCACAACTGCCCAACAAAGCCACCAGAAGACGACCCCGGGCCAGCGCCTGGTGGACTCATCCTACTGTTTTTCTCTCAAAGGTTGCCGCCCCTAATTTGCAATGGTCAGTTCAGTGTTTTCTTTACAGAACTCAGAGCTAGCTGGGAGCTGGAAATGGAAAAGGTTGTCCAACAAGTATGTTGAATGGTACGAGTTATGGAGCTTTAGCTCATGCAAGAATCACTGGCGGTGCTCGTAGCTTTGTATGCGTTTGGAAGCTAAAGGCTTCTGAGTCACTTTGTTTTGCCAAATTTCAAGCATGCTCAACTACTAATGTACCTGCCTTTCAACTTCTGCCTGTTTTTCCCATGGACACCTACCTTTCTTCAACTTACCAACACAGATGAACTTACAACATTACTCGTCTAGAGTCTACTCGATCAGATCTGACAAATCGACACCTGTGTCATTATAGTGAAGACAGGAGTAACTGGGGGTGGAATCAAGACTCCAATTGATGGGAAAATAGCTAAATGATAGGTTTTGCTTGCTTTACCGTTCTCCCCAAGATGTGGAACAACTTTTTTTTTTGGGTTAAAAACAAAAAAGTCCCATGTGATATATCAGAAAAACTCTCCTGGTTTCAAAACATATAAAACGACACCTCGTGTTTTAAACTAAATTGTAAACTAACAGAATTCGTTAAACTTAACGGAATTCGATAAATTTAACGGAAAAACTTAACAAAATTCGGTAAATTTAACGATAAATTTAACGAAATCTAGTAAGTTTAATGGATGAGACCGTCATTTTTGTTAAATTTAACGAATTCTTTTAGTTTACAATTTAATTCAAAATATGAGGTGTCATTTTGTATGTTTTGAAACCACTCAGGGGTTTTTTGTTTTTAACCCTTTTTTTTTCCCTTATTTGGATACATCAATGGCTTATTTATTATGCATTACTCAAAGTTTGTACATGAATACTCGGAAATTCACCATAAATTCTGGTGGAAAAGAACTGAGCAGAGTCATAAATGCTATTCAAAGCTGTTGTCACATCTATGTTGGCTCGTTGTACACAAGTCTTCGCAGAAAGAGACTAAAGTAAGGCAGTTTCAATCGGTATACGGAACCGTGGCTCATATTCATCACCAACTAAATTCAAGTTGGCGACTGAAGAATGACCAGCACATTG
Source organism: Coffea arabica (assembly GCF_036785885.1). Lineage (NCBI taxonomy): Eukaryota > Viridiplantae > Streptophyta > Magnoliopsida > Gentianales > Rubiaceae > Coffea > Coffea arabica. The sequence continues at coordinate 1,943,780 of NC_092314.1, read as the reverse complement.
GAGTGTAATTATTGCCTGCTGAAGCACTTTAAAAACTGATTGAATGAGCTTTAGTCTGCCCCAACATTTTTATAGTGCTCATTCCATTACAGGGCCAATATTCATGAGCCAAAAAACCAACTTTTACAAACTAAACAAGCAAAAAGAATCGTAACCTTCAACTTTCTAAGGCATGGTACTATGATTGTTGAAACTCAAAAGACGAGAATTACAAAGATTTTTATGGTCCACAGAGACAGGGAGACCAGAGTCACGTATACAAGAGGCGATGGAAGGAAAATCTGCAGCAATCTGAAAATAGTAACTAAAATCCTGGAATTGATAGTGTAAACAAGTAACTAAAATCCTGGAGGTGATGGAAGGAAAATCTGCAGCAATCTGAAAATAGTAACTAAAATCCTGGAATTGATAGTGTAAACAAGTAAACCTAATATTTAAACCCTCATTTGAAGAACATTTACTAATTTCACTGACCCAAATAGCATTCATTAATGGAAGTGAAAAAAAAAAATAAAACATGTACATTACTAGATGAAATTTTCCTCTGTTCAAAAGAATAAGATGGATTGAAGGATAGTTTACCTCAGTATGCAGTTTGACAATTTCACAGCCTAGATTTAAGGCACTATTCTGCAATTTTCTTTGCATAATCTTTGTTCTCCCTCCAAGTAAGTTTGAAAACTAACACTTTATTACATCTTTTCTTTCTTTTTTGTAGGCCAGTCTTTCTTTGATGGTTTTGACTTTCTTCTAGCAGAACCGTTAGTAGCAGGGTCCCCCAGTGGGCCTGACCACGTTTGTATTGGCTCCTTTTCATAAGAAAAGTTCATAGAACTGAATGGGGCGTCAGAAGTATCAAAGGCTGAATCAATGTGATGTGAAGAACCGAGAGGATAACCAAGTGTTCCATCTTGGTGTGGTGGAGGAAACTTTTCACTCTTGCTCTTTGCATTTGCATGTGTAATTAGACGCCGTCTCTGTTTCAGGGGGACAGAAAAATAAGCTTGTCATTTTGAGTTGTGAAGGAGCATTTTGAAGTCATAAAACAATTGCTTTGATTTTCCTGGAAGTCAAAATCAGATCAATATGTCTAGGCAACATGTTTCTAAGCTGTTTCCAACGTTTCAGGAAAATCAGGACACCCACTGTAATTGTTCAAAACATCAGCAGCAAAGAACTCCAGCTATTTTTCTCTCTTTCATGATGCAAACATGATTTTCAATATTCATCCACCGCCAAAAAGAAGGGTGGGGGTGGTGGGGGAGGGATCAGAAGGCGACGCAAACACAAAAGTAGTAGCAAATATTTCAAATTTGAATTGTTGAAGCCGGAATGACAGTAAAATGAAAATAAAAATACACAAGATATTGCTGAAAGATGATATGTTATTGACTTATTTGTGCTGTCTTTATATTATTTTATTTTGTTCTGTTTTGTTTGTTGCTGCACTTACATCAATGTTGGCTTGTAGCTCAGCATTGGCTTCCAGAGCAGGAATTGCCCTCACTGCACGATCACGCATTCGTGATTTCTTTGTACCATCGACATTGACTCGACCAGCAGCTCTTAGTCTACAATTCGAACAAGTTATTGCAGGTAATGTATATAACATTCAGAAGTGTTAAAAGCAAACATACAATATTCATCCAACTTCATGTTACTCACCAGATTGGATCCCAAGAATTCAACTAGCATATTGAATTTTTTCACAATAGTATTAATTACATCAGGTGATTATTATACTTTTGCGCAGACATGATTATAGATTACTGAAGCAAGCAAACAGGCACAACTAGAAATGCACATGGATGAATTTTTGTTTAGGAAGAAGGGGCCCATAGTAGTATCAGCAGACTCAATAAAAACTTGCAGACAACAGGAACTTCAGTAGGCTCAAACCTTCTAGCTTCTTCATCCCGCCGTTTAGCATCCATCTCTTTACTTGGTGGATATTTTGGAAGACTGGAAGGCTCACAAGCATAAGGTTTAGTCGTGAAAAACTGAAAAAAAAAAAAAAACACGCACACACACAAAAAATAAATGTTAGCATGATCCTCGCTGAAAGGTTACAATATATATCAACTTACAAACCTTGAATTAAAGGATCCTACTTGTATTATTCTTGAGAAAAAAGTAGGAAGGCTACAAGGTTAGGCTAAAATGTAGTGTTGAGGAAGTTGAAGAATTTCTTGCTTCTTATTTTATTGTCACACACACACACACATATTGTCTTTTTGGTGGTCTGGGGGCGTGGGAGGGGACAGGGAGGTTATTCTGGTCTACTTACATATATATATTGTCCTTTTGGTGGTCCGCGGATTTGGGAGGGGACAAGGAGGTTATTCTAGTCTACTTGTACCTACATTTCAACTGTGTCAAATTATACAACTCATTTATGTTGTTACAGAAGGGTAGTCTCTTGTTATTCAAAGGAAAATCCGACATTTTTATTTCATGTGAAGCTCATAGCTCCAAGATTACACTTCTATTAGTAGCTAATCTGACCAGAGGACTGGTTTGACTTTAAGGTCCACAATATGAAAAATCATGGCAAACATAAACAAAGAAATATAAGAAAGAGATAGAAGCTCACTTCTCTATTTAATGCAGCTGTAGCAGTTTGACGTTCAGCTGGATCAATTGCAAGTAGAGTCTCAATTAACGGCAGTGATGAAGGTGGGAAATCCTTAAATGTTTCCGCTATACATCGTTTATATGAGTGTTGTGGCTTGAATATGGTTGCATGTGGTAGTTTTGACTTTTTCCAATACTCTTCCGAAGGCGAACCACATAGCTTGAATATCTTGTGCAGCTGTTCGACCTAATTGTTGCAAACATATTCAATAAATTCATTTACGGCAATTTTTAGGCTAGCTACCAAAAAGCAGTGATGCTTTAAAAAATGCAACACAATAACTCTAGCAACAAATTCAAATTAGCCACAGAAGCTATCACGGTAAATATGGTGAACGCAAATAGCACCGGTACCAGTATTCTTGTTTATGCGGTCAAGATAATAAGAGCCCTATCTGATATAAGTTGAATTTATGATGCTTACTGTCGTGCTATAAGAAAACCTCATTGCATGTGAGCTGACAAATATTCAACAGGTACAGAAACTGTGCAAATCAACACCCAACAATCAGGACGCAACAACTTACATTCGGATTCAATGTAACAAAGAACTCTCTATGTAAGTCACTTTTCTCTAGAATAGGAAGCTAGGTTTGAAGTTCAAATTCAAGAGATTCATGGAAGATTCAGTTGCCAGCCTTCCAGATAAAAATTTCAATGGAAACTGCAATATCGTGCTGGATCACTATGGTGAGAAGTAAAACAAGCATTACAATGAACTTGTTTTGTCATGAAAGAACACCAAATTAATGTGCAGTTGAATAAGAAAGTCAAAATTTACCTCTGTCCGACCTGGCATTATGGGCTTCCCAGCCAATAACTCTGCTAAAATGCAGCCAACACTCCAAAGGTCCACTCCTACACCATAGTACGTAGCTCCAAGAAGAAGTTCTGGCGGTCTGTACCATAGAGTAACAACCCGGCTAGTCATGGGTTGCTTGTGATTAGGATCGAAGAAGGAAGCTAACCCAAAATCAGCAATTTTTAAGACTCCTCCACCGTCAATAAGAAGATTTGACCCCTTAATGTCACGATGTAATACATGACGGTTATGGCAGTGTTCAAGCCCTGACAGTAGCTGATGCATGAAACACTTGACCTACGTATTCATCATTAGTCGAACGAAAATAAGCAACACTGTCCAAACACTTCCAGCTAAATGCTTCAAATGATAGCAAGTAAACATAAAGAATGGTACCTGAGGTTCTGTAAACTTGATCCCTGGACTTGCAGCCAGCCCTGCCAAATCATGGTCCATGTAATCAAACACAAGGTACAAACTGCAGGACATCCTCGAGGTCACTAGCCCATGCAACTTCACAACATTAGGATGATCCAAACGGCGCAAAATCAAAATTTCCCTAGCCATGAATCTCACACTCTCAGGCTCCAAATTATCAAAGCGCACCTTTTTTAGTGCCACAATTTTCCCTGTTATCGAATCTCTTGCTTTGTACACATTGCTATAAGTACCTTGCCCAATCTAATAGCAACAAAAACAAAACATGCAGAAATGCAATGACCAAATCAGACATTTCTTTTCATTTTCATTAGAAGCAAATAATGAGACATTAAATCCAAAAACAAATCAAGATTGCCAAATTAAGTAAGCATAGCTTGCCTTGTCAAGTTTCTCAAAAGTATCAGCCCGCCGAGGAGTCCACCCATTGATTGCCTCCCCAGCCACCGCGGAGAGCCACGAGGGCCATCCTGCGGCCACTTGCTCTCCGTGAATATGCTTAGGCGGATTACTTAACCTCGGATTCGGCCTAGACCGCCTCCTCTCACCACGTGGCCGAGCACTTCCATCCTTCTTTTCCTCCTTATGATCTCCACCATTTTGAACTTCACCACCACTACCTCCTCCTCCTCCTCCTCCTCCTTCCCCACCACCAACCACCCCAACTTTCTCTCTCCTCTCTGATGACACAGCCAAATCTCTTTCCCCCTCTTTCTCCCTTCCCTTCCCACCTACCACCACCTCTCCACGAGGTGGTCCTGAAGATGAAATCTGCTTACCAAATACACAGCCCATCTTTCCCAAAATTTACCCCTCATTTCTCATCAGACTCCTGGCTCTTTTTCCCTCTTCCAAATTCCCAAAACCCAGGACTTCAAAATCAAACACGAGGAACAATCTGACATGCAATGCACCTAAAAACTTACACATCACAAAACCAGAAAACCAAATGGGATTTTTCTAAGACGGCAAATATCCACAAAGATTGGAACTTTACACAATACTTACACCTTAGACAACCTTTACACAATGAATAAGCAGATGGGGTAGGACTAATACTTTAGTATGTGCTACTCTTTCAGCTACAAAATACAAATATACAGCTAAATTCGAGCAGCTGAGGACATAGAATGAGATAAATGTACATTACAGCAAATAATGTGAGTTGTTGATTGAAGAACCCTTAACTTTCTTGCCCAAGAAAGTAGAAGCAGCAATGATTTTGATTTAAGCCCACAATTTATGGCGGTCAAAAAAATGTGCTAGCAGCTAGTGCACTAGTGTTCAAGGAAGGTAAAGGCAAATGTAGAGTAAAACATTGGTAACTTTAAGCCTTTATGAGGTTCTTTTTTTCCTTTTTTTTGGTTCGAATTTAAAGATTGGAATTTTGTATTAGTGTTACAAAGTTGAATTCCACTGTGGAGAAAAGAATAAAGATATTGGATATCTTTTTCTTTGTGGAAAATAAAAAATGGAAGAGTTGGAAAGGGGTCTGTTGTGTATATTATTGACTGACAGAGACTTTAAGGAGATGCGAGAGAAAGAGAGGAGAGACCGGGGGGGGAGGGACCAAAAGGTCCAAAACCAAAACAAAAACAAAAAATGGAAGGCGATTGCGACGGCTTCAAGTCAAAATAGAGTCTCTTCTCAGCTTCTACCTTTCCTATTTTTATCTTTAAATAAAATTGATCGACTAGTATATACACTTTAATCAGACTCTAATAATAAAAATTTGAAAGTGGGAAAAAACTTTAGATTTTTCACTCCAACTTTTATAGCATATACTTGCGCTGATTTTCGTTTTTTGTTTTTAAGTGAAATGTTGATGTACTATTAATCTATTTTATGATTCTAGTCTATCATTAATTTATCGACCTAATATCTTTAAGCAATAATGAAGTACATATATATCTGAATTTTTTGAAGTTTAAGTGAGCTAAATTTCCTGTCCCCACTAGTGGCTATAGAAAATCTTTTCAAAAAGTCTTTAGCAGCCATGCAAGTTTGTCCACAAACGCAAAAAAAAAAAACAAAAAAAAAAAGAACTATTGGAACGTGGAATTATCAAGCCTAGAAAAAAAAAACTTGAAAGTCAGGAATTCTGGCGTTTTATTTTGACTGTGAAGAACAGCCAATCTTTTTTCCAATCATCTTTTTACAAAGTACACATTGACAGTAAGTGTGTTTGGATTATAAGTTATTTACCCAAAGATATTTGCTTACGTCATTATTACAATTTCCAATATACCTTTTTATCTTGCCAATTACCTTTTTATTTCACATACTCCCTCCGTCCCGTTTTGTTAGTCTTGGTTTTTTTTTTTTCACACAGATTAAAAAAGTTTAATTAATTTGGTTGGAAACATAAATTTAGATTAATAATTTCCTAAAATACCCTTATGCTAATCACGAAGAGTGCCAATTAATATCAGTTACAGCTAATGGGTTAGTATTGGAAAAACTCAATGTATTCAATGTAGTGGGTTAGTATTTAATAATAATGTATTAATAACAAGATATTTAATAAGGGTATTTTAGACAATTTGAAAGATTACTACATTTCTTAATGGAAAAGTGAACTACAATTTGGGACAGACGAAAAAGGAAAACAAGACTATCAAAGTGGGACGGGAGGAGTACATCACATCACAAAAAGTGTTACAGTAAAAATATCTCAAATAATTTACCATCCAAACACACTGAGTGATTAGCTAGCTTTGCAACTGATCATTGTTTTGTCTCCATAATATGAATGAAATGCTTCGTCATCAGGAAGCATTTTGGTTGGTCTTGCGTCTTCATGATAGCTATTTAACGTTTTGATTTTATTGAAAGGATAGTTTATTCATTAATTCATGTTTTGCACTGAGTTAGAAAAACTAATGACACTTGAAAGTAATGCATGTGGTAATGTGATTGCTCGACAGCTACTGTTATGAGATTTGGACCTCAGTTTTTCTTTTACTACTAATTAACAATTAATCTCTTGAGATCTGCTCTCAAACTTCTAGATTGGTGAATCAAAAACACTGAAATTAGCATACTTGGCACAATTTGTCATGGGATAAAATACTTAATTACCATCTAATAGTATATGTTTAGCTTCGTGGACATGTGAGCACATACAAGATTTTTATCTCGGAGAAGGCACCCTGATTTTGATCTCTTTAAGGGTTTTCAAGGATTAGAGCCTTTAATTGCTAAATGCACAAGAACTTTGAGGTGTGTTTAATGCATGCAAATTGTGATTATCTAAAATGAGGTGTGTTTAATGCACAAGAAATTTGTTTATTGTCTAAGTTTAGTTTTACACATTTTTTAAAAGGGAAGTTTTATATACAAAATTAACACTGTGCAAATTACCTCGGAAAATATAATATGGCTATATTGACATGAGACACTAGAAAGTTGTTGCTGTTGTCTAAGCTTTCGATGGAGTTAACTACAAAAGGCTTTTACCATTACCATGTTGTTTTAGGAGTACTAATTGAAATGACAAGTTTTGCGTGATTAATAATAAATTGCTTGTTCATCTCTCTTTTTTTTTTTTGAAAGAAAAAATAAATAAGTATTGTGGTGTTTAGGGATGAATTATTGTTATGACTTCCGCAAGACCTTTATTTATTACTGTCCTCCACGAAAAAATTACAGTTTCCAATTGCACTTAGACATCAAGTACTTTTGGTTTGACTTAATTTGAGATATAACTTCAGGATTTCTTTTTCATGTTAAATTGGTCTTTCATATGAAAAAAAAAAAGTGTTGGTTACCATTTCATTCACAGTTTTTTACTCAAAGTTTTCTTTTTAAAAAAAAAAAAAATTCGAGATTGACAAGATCAGCACTTGATAATTTCTTTTTTTTTTTTTCTTCCATAGGAAAATGGAAGAACAATGGAAAAGTATATATTAGTGAAGGTGAACGTATTCTCCTCATGGATGTAGACATTTATTAATTGTAGCAGTGCATCATCAAGTATAATTAAGGTGAGGCTTTACACTGATGAAAGTCATTATGCCACATGATTTCTGGACGTATTTAATCCTTTGTTCATCATGCATGTTGGCAGATTCTTATTGGCGTTTGCTTTACGTGACCAAAGCATGCAATTCCTCTAATCCTCCAAGAAACCCCTCACTTCTGTAATTTTGTATGCTTCAGCATTGCATGTCATTATAAATTTGGCATGCCAAAACGACAAACATATATATAGTATTGCAATCAAATTATTAATTAAACTCAATGTCTTGTGAAGACACCAATCTATAGCTAGTAGCTAGCTTAAAGATGGTTTGTTTGTTGGCAATTGGTGGAGACAACAATCCGGTCCAACCCCTCCAATCCCCACCACCCGCCAATCTGCCTCCCCAAAAAGCTCAAGGCTTATACAAGATCTTTTACTATGAGTTATTTGATCTAAATAACCCAGAAATTTTCAAGAAACACACAATCTTGGGGTTGGGATTGAGGGGTCAATGTCTGGACCCAGATGTTGACCCCATTTCAAACGTATTGAATAAGGATGAGATAAAAAAAAAGAACCAACAGGTTTGTCAGGGTAGGTAAGCTTATGTTGCGTTGTGCTGCAGACCCTTTTAACTTCTTGGTGTTTTTCTGCCATTCCCCGGCAGGTTTATCTATCTCTACAACTAATCCACGGAGGATTAGAGAGATGAAAGTGACATCCAATTGCAGTCATGGTTGTTGGCATTATAGTTATATGCTACAACCAATATTCCTTGACCTTTAAACTAAGGGCAGATCAACGTACATGTCCATTGAAAGCTAATCTATCAGTATGTAAGTACTTATATGCCTTAAGTTAGCATCTAAGCCAAGACATCAAGAATATCTCCATGATTGCATCATACTAAACCCTTTTTCACCTAGTATGATTGTTACGGATTCTTTTGACAATGTGTGAGGTTAGATTCCCATTTCCAACCCCTTGTTCTTCACTGAAGGACCAAGAAAAGAAGAATGACCTTAGAATTAACTGAATTAGTCTGGATTTGAATATGAATTATAGAAACTCAGATCCTATCCAAATTCACGACTTTCTCATAGGGTCTGGATCTGAGTAGGGTTTGGATTTGAGAAATTAGATCTAAATCCTATCCAATATATATTGGATCTGGACTGGATTTGGATAATACCCGACTCATTGACATGCCTAATCTTGACCGTGCAATTTGTCATACGGAGCATCCCTTTTGCGCCATAGTCAAAACGTAGTAGATGCGCATGGTCAAAGAGTATTCTCCTAGTAATATAGTACTACGTACTATGTTTCTTACTCCAGCTGAAGGTGAAGTGAGGTTAAAAAAACATATATAACAATAAAAAAAGATCATGGACTAGAGTATAATTTTAGTCCTGCACTACAAAGTGTGTTGGTAACAAAAGCAAGGCACATAATTGTGTTGGTTGCGGCTAACTTTCTTCTTATTGTGCGATGTCCCCTTGTCAAGGAAATGCAAGTAAAGCGACGCAACATTAGCACTCTTGAAAGTGTAGCAACCAACCGATTGATTGACCATTTTTAATGATGATGCTTTTTCTTTGGTTAGGTATAATCCGGAGGTTATACATGAATACATGATAGACCTCAAATTCTGCAGTTAAAAGAATCGACCAAAATGCATTAGTATAATTTATGAACTAGCTCCACTTCCCGTTGCCTTCCGTTCAATTACATCAAAGAAAAATCTTGGGCTGATCTTCAAAGTTTAATGAACTTGGATTGATTCAGAACGAAGACTAGGACAAAATCTCCCAAGTAAGTAGTGCTGGAATAAATCTGTGAAAGGCTGAAGGCCCATCCATCATTTTGGGACTTTGTGAGGATACAAGAGCGCATGATCTTGAAGCCCGTTCAGCAAGTCAAAGGCTGACGCAAACCTGAATCATCATGGCCAGCATTAACCTGAGTACTTAATTGACTTAATTCTCATCAACAAAACACCGAACACGTCTTGAGCGTCTTTTCTTGAAAGTCTCCAATCGGCTTCTTCTAGTCTAGTCTCGTGGTAGCAGAAGATTCACCGTATCTGATTTTCTTTTGCGATGGCCCAATCATATGATGCTGGCTCCCACTTCCACATCCATTTCTCTTCTCCACGCAATGTAATATCCCGGTTTTCACCAGTTTCTATGGTTTGCCGTGGTTCAGCCAGATCTTCTATTGGATTTGACCGAAATTTTACCGATCGAGTTTCTAGGAGAATTCGATGATGTCTTCTGATCGGCTCCGATTCAACCGATCGAGCCAGCCAATCATTAGATAACACATGGATATGGATGTCAATCATCCAATGACTGGCTCGGTTAGTCAATAATGACGACTATTTCTTTATTAAAAAAAAATTTCTTGCGTTTGTGACGTGGAGGGAGCGTCCGTGGCAGTGACTTAAAAAAGTACTCCTCGTAGTCGTAGTAGGCCAGAAGAACCTAAATCACCCAAATTTTATACACTACTCCTAGTAAATAAGGAAATCACCCGCCCAAAGGCGGGTGACCACTGCTAAGGGTCTGTTTGATAATATAAAAAAATACTGAATCTGAATTTTTTCAGACATTCAAATGTTTTGAATGTTTGATAAATAAAAATTTATTTGCTGAATTTGTTAAGTAGTGCTGAACTTGTGTGTATTTTTTTCAGCATAGGAATCTTAACTGAATGCTTAATTTTGATAAGAATCAATAGGATTACTTCAACTACTTTATTTTATCTACCAAATGTACCCTTATTTATTAATTATATTCAAAAATTTTATCTAATTAAACAACTTAATATTCTCTATCTAATAATTTTCTATTTTTATTTTCTACCTTTTTAATGACTTTCAAATCTTCTCCATACTTATCATATAATATATTTCATCTTTTATATTAATTTGATTTAAAAATAAATATTGTCATTTTCATACCTAAAAATTTTAAACTAATGAAATCATAGGTTCTATTTCTTTTTTGGATGAAAAGATATAAGGGCAAAATTGTTAAATTTAACTTATTAAGCATTCAGTTATAAATGTTTATCAAACAATATAAATAGATTCATCATTAAAATTCAGACATTTATATATTTCTTTTCAGTGGTTAAAATTCAGTAAATTAATTGTTTCAGCATTCAGCATTTAGATTTCAGAATTTAAATTTATCTTTATCAAACGGAACCTAAGCCATTAAAATTTAGTGAGGTGTCTCTCATCAATTGTCATATTAAGTGACTTTTTAAAAAATTCAGACAGTTGCATAGTGCATCATTCTGGTTCGGTGGTGATTCAATCTCCATCGATTTCCTTAGACTCAGTTGAGTCTCCTCTTATATTAGAACCGTATAGGATACTATAGATAAATAGTGTAGAATATATAGATAAAAAGTGATAATTAATAAATAATAATAATAATAATAATAAGAAGGAGAGGACAGAAGGGGCTGTGTGTAGGGGTGGGCACGGGTCGGGTACCCGCCCCTAACATGATTTGGCTGACCCGACCCTAATATATCGGATCAACCATTTTGCGACCCTAACCCGCTCCTAATATTTTCGGGTACCCGAATAGCGGGTACCCGAAAAAAAGGGGCGGGTCATAGGGTACCCGCCCCTAAAAAAAACTATTTTTCAATAAAAAAATTTATTTTCTACTTAATATCAACATATTTTTCAATAAAAAAAACATGCTTTTCCAATTAATATTGGTAGAGATATTGTAATTAAAGTCCATACATCACCATTCTCACACATTTCATCCAATAATCAAATCGATCTCATAAATTTAGTACATATTAGAATATCTAATAGACAAAACGAAGTTTCATAATAATTTTGAGTACATCACCATTTTCACACATTTCATACTTCTACAACACAACAAACACAAGGATAATAAGTATTTGGTAACTTCCCCAAGGATAATATGGTACAAGACCGCATCTCAAATAAGTCAATTGTGAAATCAAGTTCGGAAAAGAATTGAATAGAACTAATTATTTTTGAAAAAAATATAACCAAAAATAATGTTAAAAATCTTCCCCAACTTCTTTACATCTTTGGAATAGACCTTATGGTATTAAGGTGATGAAAAAGAAAAATAAATTTCTTACACTAAATAAAAGAGACAAATTAAAGAGATATAATTGCAAATGAATGACACAAATATTTTAATTATCTAGCTAACAGAAAATTGAAACTCCAAACAAAAATCTTTGATTGAATTGATGCAAGATTTGCAGGAAAGATCGATGGAGGTAGAATAAAAATAAAAAAGATGAAAGGGATGAACAATTTTTATAACAGAGTTTCACAAATTTTTTTTTTCATTTTGTTCATGTTTCACCGAGAATGTTCGCTTTCTTCAAAAAAAAATGAGAAGAGTAGATCATATAGGATTAGAATATGAGGCTGCGAGCCACTTCACTTGCACTTAGAATTAAAAATTACAAAATTATAAAATGATCCCTACTTTTTTAATATTTATAAAATATACCCTGCGGGTCGGGTACCCGCGGGTTTTTATTTTTCTGATCCGTATCCGTACCCGATTTTTCGGGTACCCGACCCTCATCTGGCCCGCTAAGAAAAATCGGATCGGATATCCTATTTTTCGGATCGGGTTCATCGGATTTTCGGATCGACGGGTTTTTTTGCCCACCCCTAGCTGTGTGTGTTTGCGGAGGGGTTGTACTTTTAGGAGTGTCTTACTACCAGGAGTACCATGTAGAATACAGATCATCTATCTATCCACCTAATCCACCCTTTTTTCCTAGAAGACGAATGTCAATGGTCAGCCAAGATTGCTTCTCCAACAATGCTGCTGCCGTTGCTTCTCTAGTCCTGCCGCATTCCCAATCCCCAAACCCACGCTCCAATTCCACTACTTTCTTCCATGACTTCAAGGGCATTCGTCTCTCAGTTTCTAGGAAATTCCCCAGCTTCACCACTTCTCGCCTCAACCGAAACCGTCATTTCTCATCATTTCCAATTTTAATGGCCTCCGTAGGTATTATATCTCCTGTTCTTTCTTTGTCTCTGTTTCTGTTTCACACACAAACACCCTTTACGCATTTCTCCAGAAATGATGTATAGCCAGCCACTCCCCTTATATGTATGCTTTTCTTTTCTTTTTGGACTATTTAGTACAGTTTTGTGATTTTTACATGCACTGTTGTGCTTTTTAGTGCTTATCTGCATATGGTTTAATACAAGATAGCAAGATGGCAATTCATTTCCGCTAGAATTCTGTACAGTTTCTGGAGCGTATAGTATGACGCTGTCTGCCTTATGTTAATATAACGCTGATGGAATGATGCGAGAAGAGTTGTGTCTAGATTTTAGTGTAAACGGATTATTTCTCTTGACTCTGAACCTAGATGACAAGCTGATCTCTAGTCCTCACCAGGCCTTATCGAGTGAGAATCCTGAAGCTATTGGCTTGCAAGGTACCGCGTGGCAGTCGTCAATGGCCAATAAAGAACCACCAAATAATGTTGGTGGACTGGCACGTGGTACTATTATCTATCCAGTACGCTTCCCTCAAGAGGCCAGGATGTTGTTCCCCATTTTTGAAGTATTTGGCTCCGTTCTGCTGCGCCTGTCCAGCGCTGTCGTTGTTGTTATTAGTAAATTATTAGGAGCTAATTTTTCCATGCTCAAAGTATACACTTACCATCAATCTTTATGAGAAAGCTATGAACTTTTTATGGGTCTTTGATAACAGAGTGGATGGCCAAATTGTTGTGATATGTTAGATAAGTGATAATTGTCATTTTCCGGGTTTTTGAAAGCCTAATATATATATTAAAAAAAAGGCTTTATTTTAGTTCACGTTATTCAGTTAAATTAACTTTTGGGAAGTCCAGAAACATGCCGAGAATCAGTGAGGATGTTTCTGTCCACCATTTGACTAGGATACAATGTAGTCTGGAAGTGTCCTTATCATCTGGAGGAATGCTTGGATGATAGTGTTCTTGCTGATATGGTTATATTAAATTAATTTGGTTTTACTCTTTTGCCTTACTGTTGTACTGTATTTTGATACTCAAGGTGCACCAAGTGAAACATTGGAGGCTTCATCCTCAGGAATTGTTGGAGCCAATGACTTGATGATTGTTGGACCAGGTGTTTTAGGGCGCTTAGTGGCTGAAAAATGGAGAGAGGTGTACTTTGGATAATCCCTTTTGTGCATTATTTTCTTGATGAAGGTCAAATCATTGTAGTAGTGGTTACCGTATGGGTCAGTATGGAAAATGAGATATTGAGATACTTATGCAGGAACACCCCGGGTGTCAAATTTTTGGGCAGACAGTTACTTCAGATCACCATGCCGAATTGATTGAAATGGGGATCAAGCCATCAGTGAAAGGGACACAAGTGCCTCATAAATTTCCTTATGTTATATTTTGTGCCCCTCCATCTCAGACTTCAGACTATGCTGGTGATATCAGGTAGCTTTGAGATGGTATTTTTTTTGGATTACCATTCTCATATTTTCTGTGAGAATCTTAAAATGATGCTTGTCAAAAGGGAAACTAATTCTTTATTACTAGAAGAAATGGTGCAAATGAACTTCGAAAGAAAGAACATAGTACATGATAGGTTTTGTTGTTTCGTAGTCTGCCATAGAGATATATAAGTTTCACCCAAGTGCTGTGCCCAGTTGCTTACTTCTAAGCCCATATTCCATACTACTTCAAAGTACATAAAGTTGTTGTTGCATTAAAAGACTCACACTTTGATTAGTTGTGTGGGGGTAAATGAAAAGAGATAACGTGAGATCCTTTTTGTCAGATGAGGTTATTAACAAAGAATGTCTGCTTTGGAGAATCTGTCTTGTAAGTTCACTTTTTTAATATCCTTGGTAGCCTTACAGATCATGTTCTCTCTTCACGGTTACGCTACCTTTTCTACTGTTTCAAGTGGTATAACATTTGGATCAAACTTATCTGTCATAGGTTTTCCTGCTGATAAATCAACTATAGTTAAATTGACTGGAGTAGATAGTGCTTAGATGCTAAGGTGTATTATTAGTGCTGATGAAAGTCGTTTAACCCCATCTAATTGAGTTGACTTCTTACTGCATAAAGTAGCTTGTGTACTTGTTATTTGCCTTTGCTGTCTTAAACCCTATTTCATGTACAAATTATTTAGTGAACTGAACTGCATCTGAAGTATTGAACTTGACCAAAATTGTATAGCAATGAACAGGGAAGCTGCATCTAACTGGAGTGGGGAAGGTTCATTTCTTTTTACTTCAAGCTCTGCTCCCTATGACTGCAATGACAATGGATCATGTGATGAGGTCTTATATCTAACACACAACATTTTTGCTTCTGGTAACTCTTTCTGGTTTGCTTCTTTTACTACTGAAAGAGGTTTCCATGCTGAATCTGAGAAATAGGAATCCCAGTGGAAGTAATACCAATATTCATGGACTATAGTCTCTTTAATAACTACATTTCACTTTGTTATGCTGAACTTGTGAATATTACTAGTTATTGACACACATTCACCATCATGGCTGTGCAGGATAGCCCTGCAGTTCCAATTGGAAGGAGCCCCAGGACAGATGTTCTTCTCAAAGCTGAGAAAGTGGTGCTGGAAGCCGGTGGCTGTGTTGTTAGATTAGCTGGACTCTACATATCCTTCTTGGAGTCTGATATGTGGTTTCAGTGAAATTATCTGGGAATGGATATTGATTCAAATTATAGTTTGGTATGATAACCACTGTTACCTTGACTATTGGCACAAAGCAGATAGAGGTGCACATGTCTATTGGTTGAGCAAAGGGACTTCTGACGTACGTCCAGATCACATCCTCAATCTTATACACTATGAGGTACTTGCTTGTTATTCTTTTTAGGCAACATATAGTCCGTACTCCATTGCTTTCTGTCCTGTTTACTTTCAATTATGAAGTCTGTAAATTCGCAAGGCTTTTGATGTTTATAATTTTTGTGGTTTTTGAAATGATTGGGATCTCACATATCTTGGTGCAATTTCCTTCAGTAGCTTCTCTTTTTCTCAATTTAATGGAGATTTCTATTTGCCTTTTTAAACTTAAAAAGCCTTTACCTCGTTATTTCCTGGCTGTGATTAGCTGTTAATTCAATGTATACACTTCATACAGGATGCAGCGTCACTTTCTGTTGTCATCTTGAAGAAGAAACTTCGCAGTCGTATCTTTTTGGGCTGTGACAATCATCCCTTATCCAGGTATCTTAATGGAAGAGCAACGTTTCTTTGTTTATTACTGTATTTCATCTCTTCACTGTTTGATGTAAATAAACACCTATATACAGTGTCTACACATTTTTCCTCTCTTTAAACAAACCTTTTGCAATTTATCTCAGGCAGGAAGTGATGGATTTGGTAGAAAGAAGTGGAAAGTTCAGCAAAAAATTTCAGGGCTTCACAGGTATTCAGTGCTCTTCCAACAATATGTGGTTGTCTTACGATGGTCTAATGCAATTGATAAATTTTCTTTTGGCTTCTATTTCTTTCTTTTAATCTTTCCTCTTGTGGCAGGAACCAGCGATCCTTTAGGGAAGAAATTAAATAATTCAAAAACTCGTGCAGAATTAGGGTGGGAACCAAAATATCCCAGCTTTGCCCAATTCCTTGGGGCCTGACGACCGCGTTCTGTCTCTTATTGATCTTTCGGATACTGTTGGCACAGGCCTGAGGAAATTGATGATTGATTATAGAAAAAGTGATGTTCTTTTGGTGGTTTTAGTATATTATTTGGAACATTTCAGCATGTGTGCAGGTATAAATATGTCTATAAATATTTGACAGAAAGAGTTGTATTGAGATCAAGTTGTTTGTTCTCATTTATCTTTACCACAGAAACTCGTATGTGGAAACCATATCTAAAATTTGACATCAACAGACTTGAATTTGTTCAATGAGGAATAAAATCAACGAATGCAGTTCTACAGTGTTATGTTGCCATTCCAACCCCTCTCTCGAATTCTTTTTGCTCATTTTAGTGGACGTTCATATTAGGAAGATCACTGTGAACGTTATCCATCCAAGGCTACGTTCTTTTGTCTGACAGGGAATGTGATACGTCATTTGCTAGTACTGCTGTATGCAAGAAACTAAACAATTTTTGGAGCAACATGGAAATAAGTGTGAGGAAGTCAATTTACGCATTTGTAACTTTAGGATAGAATATATAACTTGTTATAAGTGCCATACCAGGAAGAGAGAGGCAGCATATGCAGGAAGGAACGACCCTTGTGGCATTCAAGCAATTGGTTCATGGCAGCTGGTAGTTATTGTAAAATTTATTCAATTCATACCTGGGATTAGTCTAACTTATTCATTCAGCCAGTTACCAAACAGTACGCAAATCCATATTCCAAAGTTAGCTAGCAAAATAGGATGTGCCCTCATAGTTAATCTCTCTCAGCTGAATCAAAAGGGTCAGAAATTTCATGTTGCCTATGTCTTCATGGGAAATTGCTGTTGTTCAGCAGACATAGATGTGAAAGGACTCCTCTTAGTGCTTGTCCTAGCTCTTCTGCTGATGGCCATCTGCATTCCACCTCCGAACGACGGATCATCTATGTTTATCGTTGCTCCTGACTCGCTCATCTCAATAGTCGCCACAGGGTATAAAGTTCTTTCCTGCCGTGGTTTTTCATCACTTTGCTACAATAAGTTGATATGCGTCCGGGACCAATACTGGTAATGCAAATTTAAGATGATGATCCTACTCTATTCCTGATCTGAAAGTGCTGTAAAAGTGATGCTAAGCTAACGAATTTTGAGAGTGCTTATATATTTACTGTTTACTTGGAAGTGTATTTCCTCTTTAAGCTTGACTTTTAACCAATGAATGATAGCGGCGGTTAAGTTTCAATCAAGTTGTGCAATTGTTCCAAGTAGAATGCGTCCATGGAGGCATATTTAGCGCATCATGAACTGATATAATTTAGAGGAGATGCTCAAAATAAGAAGGAATTTGCTAACAGATGGAAGCGAAATATCTATAGTTTTGCAGGAAGAGAAACTACCACATTCCATGCAATTTCCAACACCATTCAATACATCAAACCAGTTAGTTTCTCTCTCTTTTTCTAATCAAAGCTATATGCAATTGTCCAAGCAGAATGTGTCCCCGGAGGCATATTTAGCACCGCATGAATTGATACATGCTCAAAATCAAATGTAGCTTGCTAGCTGATGGAATTTGGAATGTCTCTGTTTCTGCAGAAAGAGAAGTCACAACTCATTCATCCAAATCCAACACTATTTGAGGCCAATAGTCTACATTCCCCAACCGCCCCAACCCTCCCGTTCCTCTTTTTATGGTTTTTCTTCTCCTTCAATCTTTAATATTTTCCAAATTTTCTTGGTTTAGACTTGTTTCAGAATCCTGTACCACTTGCGCTGCAGCACCTCAGCTGAAACTGCAACTCCTAAGCTTCAGCTGCTTCCTCCTCTTAAATTTAGCTTTTTGATAAATGATACTTGCTTTCCATTGCTAATTGCCAGTGGGTGCTTCCCTCGTACAAAACAAAACCCGTGCCCCCCCCCCCCCCCCCCCCCAAAAAAAAAAATCCTTCGCCTTCTTTTCTTCATTAGCTTAGTTTAGAGGTCATTTTAAACTATGAATATCAACATCTTTCAAGATCGACACGCTTATGACTATGCATAGATAAAGACCAAGCAATCAGGTTAATTCTGCTATTACGTTCAAATGTAAGCGAAATTCGCTTTGCATGGATTGGCTAAAAACATAATACAGATGTGAAATGCAAATGTAAGCATATGTAGAGAACCAACTTCTAAACAGCAGCGACAATAAACATGTTACCCACCTTTTCTTCTGCAGTTGACATGCACGCACAATTAGATGAACAGACAAGTTGAAATTTCTATCACTGTAGAACTCTTGTGGCATTGGACCAATTGCTCATACTAATGGTCCCACATTTTTGGAAAAATCTTCTCAAAGAGACATAATTTCTTCTTTATTATTCGGTGACACCATTCAACAACTATTTACAGGCAGAAACATGGGAAGAACCTTTACATCGTCCAACTCTAAGCACTTCATGCTTGTTAAGCGTGGATGTGGGTTTAGCATCAGAATTTGGAACTTCGATATCTTCCTCAGCTACATCCAGGTGGAGCCAGAGCAAATTTATTCCTGGTTCTGTTGGATTTTGTACAAAAAATATATATATATATATTCATAACTAAAGGCAGTAGCTCTCCGGGCACAGCTATAAATTCCTGGCAAACATGGCTCAAAGAGGGAGTGGTAATACTAAGATCCCCTTAACTGGAACTTTCTCTTC
The DNA here is from genome assembly GCF_036785885.1 of Coffea arabica. Lineage (NCBI taxonomy): Eukaryota > Viridiplantae > Streptophyta > Magnoliopsida > Gentianales > Rubiaceae > Coffea > Coffea arabica. The sequence continues at coordinate 1,924,590 of NC_092314.1, read as the reverse complement.
TGCAACTATGAAACAATGCAGTCTTCATCACAAATATTGTCACATGGGCACCAGCAAAGAAATACTATAAAAGATGTAAGCATTTGTTGTGCTCAATCTTTCCCACTTTCTGCACTTTGGCATTACCAGGGAGTGCATTCGGGTTTTGCAGCCGAGATCTGAACACGTAATACCTCATGAATTGCACCTCGATGAAGCACCCTGAGAACTTCTTCTTCTTTGGATGTTGCAAGATCTCCTAAAGTAACATTACGACAAAGTGATTCATCGCTCAGGCGAAAGCCATAGAACCACCTACCAAGCTTCCACCATCTGACACATACTTGCCTTTCTGAAATCCTGCACATGCTTAGTGCTTCTGCAACACACTCAGCCTAGAAGTAACAATGATAAGACATCAAAAGACCCGGCTGATACAGAGTGATTCATTACACACTTTGGATAGTATAACATGTTGCTAACAAGCCAGGAACTTGCTAGCCGCAATTTATGACTAGGGCTGTGGAATCAGAAAGGACAATTCAGAACAAACTTCTTATGCTTTGGGGAGCATCTTTTGCCCTCATACTAAAACTAAAGTGGACATTTGAATGAATTCTCACAATTTATGACTGCGAAACCAAGTATGTGATTCTCCTAAGGATCAGATTCAAAGCTCACACCTGAGTCTGCATAGGTTTTTCAAAAGCCTATCTCAAGGTATCGTAGCTAGTTTTTTGACAAAGGTGGAGAATTAAACATCTGATGTTTTATTTACTTCACAAAATACAATGCGAAAAAGCTCAATCTCAACAAACAGTTTAATCTGCTTAGACAATTCAGTACACTTCATGATCACACTAAAATATACTTTCCTTTTTAGCTTTAAGTTGCATGTGCTAACTGACATAATATATGGTTGAAGACTTTTGCCAGTCGATACAGGTGAGGAACTTCACACATTGTACAGATAATGGATTTCAATTTGCAAAGGATTAATAACAACCAAAGATAGATACGGGCAGGTCAAATATAGCACTTACCGGCAAGTCAAGCTTACTGAAGCAATAATGCAAGCCAATCAAGTTGAAAAGCACATTGATGTTTGGTCTGAGAAAAAACATCTGGACGTCCTTAAATCCAAACTGCATTGCAGATAGGTCTTCAACTGCTTTTAAGTAATATCCAACCTCAATTGCTTCAAATGCTAAATAACTTTCCACATAATTAAATATAGAGGCAGCTTTCCGTGCCATCTCATTGTGCTTATGTACGTACAACCCCCTCCATCCCTAAAGCAAGTACATTCAATCATGCATAAAGGACAACAAATAGCGGCACTAAAAATAGGATTTGAATCAGACAGGGAGCATGCTATCCATTTGAATCACACTTCACATCTCAATTTCTCGACAGAGTCCTTACGAGATTACAAAACCAACCCAAACATAAAAATATTCAACCCAATAAGATCAATCCCACCACTAGTGACTACCATAATCTGTAACTAATCTTTCAGAGTCAAATCAAACATAAAAATTTTGAATCCATTAACATCAATTCCACCAGAAAAATACTTAAAACCCAGCATCAATTTGATTACGCAGAAAAAACAAAAGGATTTTTCGCCTTCACTTTTTTCTTTTTCCCTGTGTTGTTAAGTACTCTTTTTCTTTCCCACAAAACTTGTCTTCCACATAAAAACCATGTCATAGCAACAAAAACAGTTGATCAAAAATGATTCACTGCATCCCCAACTGAACCTATTATTTTGCTATTTATTGCAACAAAGTCATGATTATGCACAAATTTCAATTCAGAGGCAAAAAGAGTGAGAATTGACCATTAAATTGAGGTCCAACTGTTGATGAAGATGATGATTTCCGTTCTCATCAGCTGAAGATTCCTCATCTAAATCAATTGCAGGCCATCTATCTCTGCACAGAGCCTCCCAGACATGATCAGACCCACATAGCTCACGCCAGAACCTTGAGCAACTGCCCAGTGAACAAACATCTGATACCTTCACAGCCAAAACAAAAAAAGATTCAATCTTTTAGAAAACCCATTTTAAAGAAGTAGATGGGATTATCCAACTCAAGAAATACCAGCTCAGATAAATTAAAAAAAGAAAAAGAACCTGAAGCGACAAAGCAATTTTGAGGGCAATATCATCGGGAAGCGAATTTTGAAGGCTAGCTGATGAATTCATTTGTATTTCTGAATGATATTTTATGATAATTCTTCGGAGAAAATTGTCATGAGAAGAAGAAGGAAAGAGTGGAAATCTGTGCGTGCGTGCAATTACAAGCTAGAGTTACGTGTTACGTCAAGCAAAGGTGCAATTTTTGTCATTGAGATCAACGGTTGAGTAAGTGAAAAGTGGACACAGCCGGTCACTACTCACTAGTAGTGTCTCTGGAAAATGTAGAAGTGTGTAAACTGGTCTAGAAACAAATCGCCTATGATTTTGTTGCGGGTTGAATTTTCAACCAAGTTAGAGGCATTCGATAGGGAGTTGATCATTACCCGAATCAGGTTTGAACCATATTTAACGACTTTAACTTCACAAGATTCGTTGCTTTATATGAAAACATAAACATACATTTAGATACAAAAATTGCTGAGCCTTTCCTCTTGTATTTATCTTTCATACGTTGATGATGTATAAATTAGTGAGTTTGGATGCACACCAATTAATTTCAATTTGATTAGACTTCTTATATACGATTGTTAGTGCAGGAACCTTTAATCTCTCTAGTGTTTTAGTCCCTAAATGTATTCTTTCTTCTTTTTTTTTTCTTTTTTTTTTTTTCCTTTTTAGGCTATTTTGCTTTTGATTAATTCTTAATTTTAACACAAAAATGTGATCAATTGACACCCCAGATTGAAAAGCAACTTGAGTCGACTATTTTAATCTGAACGTCCATGGCTGACCCTGAGGTATATACGATAGGAGAGATATAAGTGGTATATACACAGGAATTTCCTTGCAGAATTTCTTTTGTTGCCAAGAAATTTTTTCGCTTTAGTTATTATTGGACATTTTGTTGTTAGCCATTTATTGCCTTTCTTTGGGATATTTGGACAGTGGTCTAATTGTAACTGAGAGTAATTAGGAAGATACAATTCATGATCAAATGGATTCTGAAAAAGCTTGGGACTTGAATCTTAGAGGCCAAAATCCAAGACCATCTTCTATTTTTCACACAAAAATACCTTCCCAATTTTTTTTTTTTTAAAAATGTTTACCTAATCAACCGTGCTCAGAAGCTTCCTAAACTCAATGCCTAAAGGACAGTAAGACTTTCAATCTCCCAATTATCTTCTAATCAGGACCAATTTCTCCTCCCCAGAAAAGTATCATTTGTAAACATCTAAAGAAAATTTAATCTGCTCTATATTTACTTCAGGAGATTTGTACCTTCTTAAGCCAGCCTCAACTAGAAAAGAACACACATGACACTTGGCACTATACTAACTTTAGCTAAACTAAGCCACCAGCTAAACAACTGATCACTATATGGAACAAACAGAAAAAGCTGTTGATAGCTCAACCACAAGCAATAGTTGAATTTATATCAATTCTTTTATTCTCTACTCATTTTTTCATTTCACGCTATCACTACATGCAGGGTACAGGAGTCCTGCAATTTCCGGAGGACTTGCCTTTTAACAAGATTTCAAAATGTGTACACTGCTCATATCTGAAGTCTACAAAATTCTGAGCTTGCAGTTGAGATGTCCTTCCCCGTTACTTCAGCGCTCTTTATCTCACCCTCCGAGGAAGTCCCTTCCTGGCTAGGAGATGGCATTCTCCTTGTAGGAGATGAACGTACTGGCATTACTGTTCGAATTTGAACTGCTGGTGCCATTTGACTGGCACAAGGCTTTGGATGGGAGTGCTTCATCTTGCATTCTACGCGAGGTCTGGTTGAACCGGTGAAAACTGCATTCCTGGGTGTTGAAACAGGTAGAGATCGATTTGAAACTACGGGTCGGAAGCTGGCAGAGGAAAATGCACCACCATTTCGTCCTGTCACACCAGAAACAGTTGTAAGGCCTGCTGAATGCCTTGTGTCTTTTGGACAAGAAGCCACCTTAGAGTGCAGATGTTGAACATCAGACCACAAAAAGCCTGGACTCTTTATGTTCTGGGGTTGCAACCAGGCTTCTCCTGCTTCTGTAACACTCTGTCTGTTGCACATAAATCCAGGTGGTAACCAACTGAATTCTTTATTTGGCTTAATTGGCCAGATGGATTTGCTCGTTCCATTGGTAGACTGCACCTGCCTCTCTCCAGTTTCTTTTTGTAGCAACTCTTCTTCTAAACTGGAATGTTGAGATTGAGGATCATTTGAAACATCTAGTGTGGGAATCCCAGATGCACTGGATAGGAAATTGTCCCTCCAGCAAGAGGGGTTAACATCCTTATTTAGCCACCCTTCTTGCATTGGGCTGTTTTCTTCTATCTCTTCTATGGTAACACGGGAATCATTCCTATCTGGAACTGGCAACAAATTGTTGGACAAATAGAAAAGAGGCCTAGGTTCTGGTACAACAGCAATAGGTTCCTGTTCCCTTGCCCAAAAGATTGAACCAATATCTGGCCTAAGCATCATAGATTGAATGAATGGAAAAAATCTGGGTCTTGGGATAGAAGTAGAAGTAGAAGGAAGAGCCAAGAAGTGACTCTGCTGAGGAACTCCTCGATGGCAGGTCTCGTACAAGAACCACTCTGGGGGAAGATAAGAATAGGTGGAATTCTGATGCTTCATTCTGAAGGATGGACTGCCAACACCACATGGAATTACATTCCCTTTAACTCGAAATATTTCTTTCCGTAGTTTGCCCTTTTCTCCCTGTCCAGATATGCTCATTTCTGGTAACCTTAAACTAGAAAGATAACGAGCAACAATTACTTGCTCTTGCTCATCCTTTCTGCCAAGATCTGATAAGTGGTAGGAGGAAGAGCATATGTGTGACACTACAAAAGACATCTCGAAGTTCAGTGAAGGCAAGAGTCATGAGGTTATGAATGTCTTTGCTGAAAAGATCAGCAGCTAATAGATAAAAAGGGAAGCTAAACCTAAACCTAAACACTCAAATGAAATTGAAACCACCCAAACATGACAGCACAAGATTAAATACTGCAAGGATAATTTGTCAGCCTTGCACTTAAGAGTAATTTTCTCCATCAAAAGTTCTGATTTTTTTTTAAATCATTTTTGGGCTGAGAGAACCAGAATTCAAAAATATTTGCAGAGTTAACATATAATATTGTACTACTTGTAAGACCAAGAGCTGATACATACTCTCTTTCAAGGAAAACCAAGCAGCCATTGCGGCACTCTTTTGAGCTTGTTTTTTGGTTTTGGCTGGCTCCCCAGAAAAACTCATCCCAGCAAGTTCAACTGTGCAGGTAAATACAGGAGCATATCCTGGTCCAGTCCGGACAGTAGTATAGACTGGAAGCTTCATTCCAGCTCTATGAGCTGTTTCCTGAAGTAAATTCTTGTAAACACCAGTTTCATCCTGCATTGGGTTGAAAACCAAAATGGCACACAGTCAATACATGCATCATTGAATCCAAACACAAATTACAGAACAGATCATATATACTGCAGTTAAAGCTTTCATTTTGGGTATTGAGAAGACTTACATATCTCATGAGGTTGGAATAAGTACACCGAAAAATAACAAAACAGACTCAAGAAATCATTATATCACAAGTCTAGAAATCAGCCAAATTACAGGTCAAAACAGAGACCGTTATCATTCAAGCACAACATTACAGGAATTTCTTTATACCAAACTTGAACTCATTCAGTCATGAGATAGGACTCACAAAATTTGACATACTCATAAAACAAGTTTTTTGACACACACACACATATTCTACCAGAAAATAAATAAAAAGAGAGACTGACAGAAGATTTAATTAGCAAAATATTCACAAATCTTATGGAAAAAGTGTATCCACAACTATTAATTTCTGCGAGCTACATCTAAGTGGAGGTTTATATAGTCACTGAACAACATAAAAAGGAATATGAAACAGACAATTTTTTTAACATACTTATGCCTACCATGTATTTTATGTGCACAACACAGTGTCAGTATAACAAATTATTGGATTTTTACTAATTAAAACAATAGTCCGTGAATTTGAGTGAGATTCAATAATGCAGATAAGTAAATATGATACATATGCTCAACTGTCAACATTGTGCATATCCATGACTTAACAGAACATAAGATCAGAGAGATTTATATATGGTAACATAAAAAGTTCTATTTTCAATCCAACACAGCTATTTGCTATATGGCACAAATGCATGGCCAAGACATTCTCAACACAACAAAGATAGACATGAAGGGTGGAAATGATCACAAAGTTGTGCAATACCAGAACTTTTGCAGCTACAGCTCTTGATGGGCCTCTTTGTGACAGCATTCTTAGTGCAACCTCAGCTGCTGCATGTTCAGCTTGTCTCAAAGTACAACAGAATTTTGGGCTCTCAAAAATCTCTCCGTTGCAGTTCACCTTGGCTTTGAACCGGGGGGCGTGGTCCGGTCCTTCCCGTATGCTGGTGTATGATGGCAAGTTAATGCAGCTTCGCTGAGCAAATTCCTGCAGTTGATTCTTATACATCCCTCTGGTACACGACTACTGAAAGCAGAATCTACAGAGGAATGACATTCAATTAATAGGAATGAATATAGCGTGCAATTCTTGAATTCATAGACATCAGGAATAGAAATCATCAAATATTCTGGAAAGTTGAGATCTTTTGACATGACAGATAGAATGGAAGGCAATTAATATAATAATTTGAGGTACCAAAACACAAGCAACTAGTGAAAGTATGGTCGGGGTTAAAGAAGAAAAAATAAGAAAGATTTGAACTTCATATCTCCAACTGAACAATGCGTTCAATCCAGAGGTATGACAATCTGACAAATCACACACTTCACAAACCAAATTGATAGTATGACATGTACAATTACATGATACCTAAACGTCAATGCTCCAAACTGAAATCAAAAGATGAAAGTCTGAAAACTAATCAAGAGAAAGAAAGAAAATCAACTCAAAAGGATAAATGTAGATAAAGTAGAGGATTATTTGATACCTAAGTAATTGAAGTCATTAATCAATCTCCACTTTGCAATTAACCAACCACCACATTTAATTGAATTCAACTCAACCCCGACATTGTATTAACTGCAAAGATTCATAACACCATTATTTAAAGAAAACCCTTTTAAAAAATATTTAAATCCCACCTCGATTACACCGTCTTTAATCTAATGCATGCCAACATTCAGATCACAGAAAACTCACGAATTCATTAACTTGCAAATTCAAAAGGGTCTCCATAACTTGACTGACAAAATTACTTCACACAGCTCAACACAATAAACAGTTAAACACAGAGACTCGCACACATCATTCATGCATATATGCACTTGCTGAAATATTTCAAGAATCTTAGCAGGAAAACAAGATAAGCCAATTCAAGAAGAGCCCAGATGCTCAAATATTGATTTTGAGGTTCATAAGAGCTAAAATTCTAACCTTTATGGGAAGAAGTTGGCGATTAGAGTCAAGTAATGGGTGGATCACCGGAAAGTGACATCATGGTAGCCGGCATAAGTTGAGGTCCGGCCAAGAGGTGGTGGGGAAGGGATGGGGTGAAGGATCTTTTGTTTTCAAAGAAAGATGGTAAGTGCTAAGAAGATCTAAACAACAAACTGAACCTTCAGAGCCTGCTTTGATGCTAATATGGAGTCCTAGTGTGTATAATTATATTCGATAGTCTTCAATACTGAAAAGGCTGACAGTATATTTATCACTCTGCTACAGTACTAGTAATGGTTATGGTCTGTGCACCTTTTTCTTTGTGCATTTGAATGCAATATTTATTTGCTTGACTAACAATTCCACCGTTTTTGATGGCCTACTTAGTGGCTTCACGGAGGGTTGGATACCAATTAACTTAGTTCACACTTGATGGTACATGTGATTTAATTTCGTGGAATTTAGTTGGTCTAATAATCATATGCATTAAAATCGATTTAATACTATACTGATCTAAATCGAATTCAGCTTGATAAAATCACATTTGATATCGATTAGAACAATAATGACTGGATTACTACCTAGTAGCTAGTGGTTGAAGATCTTTCCTTTTTATGCAAAAAATGCGTGAAATTTTGCATTGAAGTTGTCATAAAATCTTCCATTATTAAAACATATAGCTAATAAAAATTGAAACTACACATCGAGCACAAGTAGAAGTTTTCTTGATATTTTTGAAGAATTGTATTTGTTATGACGCTAACAAATTATTTTCGGATATTTTTTTGCTATACTTTAGAATTCACGCCTGTCTAACATCGTTATAGTGCATTGCTCACCCCCCACTCATGTAAAGATCACACCTTTGCTAAGTCAATAATGATTGCTTAATTTGTTGGCTTCCAGCTTTGATGGTTTATGAGTCCATCCAGTTTTTGTTTGATTCAATGGATCTGTGCTTTTATATGAACTTCATTCTAGTCTTTGTACCATCATATCTCTTGTCTCAATTACATGCCAAATTCTCGTCTCTCTTTCTCTTTTTCTTGGTCTACTACATGCTCACAGTCATTTCTCAGAAATAAGCACGTATACTTGATTACTAATTATGGTTGCCTAACTTCTTGATTATAGTTGAGACTGATGCAAAGGGGACCCAAATCTTCCTCTTGTGCTCAAATTTTCGCTTTACTCGTACAACATGGAACTAGAAAATCGTATCTTGGTCACACTTGCACACCAAAATTTTGAACATTTACGAACAAACTTTAGATATGCTCATGACACAGTGTGATTGCCCGATGCCTCCTTCCTATCCATTTGAATTCTGCATATAGAGAGACATCACTTCGAAGTATCTCGTACAATTCAGGCTGATTTTGATGACAACGCACCTCGTATCCTGAAATCAGCTGGGCAATCTCTTCGGCCCATGAAAAAGAGTTGAAGCTTAGAAGTTACTAGTCTTGGGCTTTATTTATTCGTAGATAGATACTATATGCTACGAGTGCGAAAGGAATGGGCCTTAAGAAGGAATGGGGAAGTTAACAAAAAAAAAAAAAAAAAAATCAAAGATTTCGACGCAGTTCCCAGCAATATGAACCAATCAGTTGGATTCTCCGAGGATAACAGACGAACTCAAACATAGCTACCTTGCCATCTTCAACCTCAAAATTTTCTTTCTTTTCTTTTTTGTTTTGAGGAAAATTTTCTTTCTTTTCCAATTTCCCTTTTTTCAAGAATAATGCTTTAGCCAAACCACGAGCCATTTTGGGCATTTTGAGAATTCCCAAGTAAAATGTCCATCTGTGCAGCTTATAATGGACTCGCACTGCACTCGCCAAAAGCAGAAAGCTTCAGAGGACTCATTTCTTCTAATTTTATCAATCGTATTCAGGTAAGACCAGCCCCTTATTCTCCTTCTTTACATTTATCAGGACCCTTTAAATTTGGTAAAGAAAGATGTCATCTGATATCAGCTTCAGCTACACCAACCGTTGAATGTTCCAAAACTTCATTCAGGAGCAAAAACCCAGAAGATATTACTGTTCTGGTTGTGGGTTCAACTGGCTACATTGGGAATTTTGTAGTTAAAGAGTTGGTCGAAAGAGGCTTCAATGTCATCGCCATTGCTCGGGAAAGAAGTGGCATTAGAGGTCGGAATGATAAAGATAAGACCTCGAAAATGTTAAATGGAGCTAATGTATGCTTCTCAGACGTAACTCAGTTGGATGTTTTGGAGAAGAGTTTAGCAGAAAGAGTGGTTTCGGTTGATGTTGTTGTGTCTTGCCTTGCTAGTCGAAACGGTGGCGTGAAGGACTCGTGGAAGATTGATTATGAAGCCACAAAGAATAGTCTTGTTGCTGGCAGGAAATCTGGGGCTTCACATTTTGTTTTGCTATCTGCAATCTGCGTGCAAAAACCCCTCCTTGAATTTCAAAGAGCAAAGCTGAAATTTGAAGCTGAATTAATGAAAGAAGCAGAACAGGATGCTGGATTTACCTATAGTATTGTAAGACCAACAGCATTCTTCAAGAGCCTTGGAGGACAGGTTGATTTGGTGAAAGATGGAAAGCCGTATGTGATGTTTGGGGATGGAAAGTTGTGTGCTTGCAAGCCAATCAGCGAGCCTGATTTGGCCTCATTCATTGCGGATTGCGTATTGAGCGAGAACAAGATTAATCAGGTTCTGCCAATTGGAGGACCTGGGAAGGCTTTGACGCCGCTGGAGCAGGGGCAGATTTTGTTCAGACTGTTAGGGAAAGAGCCCAAGTTCCTGAAAGTGCCAATTGAGATAATGGACTTTGCCATTGGTGTTCTTGATTTCCTCGTCAAAATATTTCCTTCGCTGGAAGATGCAGCTGAGTTTGGGAAGATCGGTCGGTACTATGCCGCTGAAAGCATGCTGGTGTGGGATCCTGAAACTGGAGAATACAGTGCTGAGAAAACACCAAGCTATGGAAAGGACACCTTGGAAGAATTCTTTGACAAGGTCCTCAGAGAAGGAATGGCCGGTCAGGAACTAGGCGAGCAGACAATTTTTTAGATGTCCCCGTGAAAATTTTGTAATCCAACCTAGTCGATTTTCGACGAGATTTTTTGTCTACTAATTACGTTCTTGTATGATGTATCATTTTTGTTCAAAAACATTTATAATTATACAACAATCATCAATCATCACAACTGTAACAATACTATTCATAAGCGTGAGCACCTGCATTGCGTAACGTTATTTTATATTCTGTCATTTTGACCTTCGCAACAAAGGGCTTGCCATGACCTTCATGACAAAGGGACAAATGGTATTCTTCTTTCACAAAGGAAACAATCTGCAATAACTTTCTGTGTTCCTACCTTTTATAGTTTTAAATTTTTCTTGGTTTATCCACTATCCGTAACACTTTTCAAAATTACACCTTGAGAATTTATGGTAAAGATGCTAAAATGTCAAACAAAATATTAGCCACATTCTTTCATATTTCATTTCTTCTTTTTTTTTCAATCTTTTTTTTTGGATCATTTCAGCGCGTACAATTTTTCCATTTTATCAGGACATAAAATAGTGTTTGTTTTAATGATACAATTTTGAAGAGCATTGATTCTATAGTTTTTTTTAAAAAAATTTCGCTAGTTACATATAGAAATGACCACAGTTTACGTTTGATTTGAAATCGGATCGAGATTGGCCCAATGATTTATTGAACTTAAACCAGGACTGAATTTTGAAAATCAAAATCGAGAACATAACCATAACTAAAGGTTCAAGTTTAGATTTACGATCCTTTCAAACCGTCTAAAAAACATGGGATAATTTCAGAAACCCCCCTTAAGATTTCTGACAATTTCACTCACCACCCTCCAGGTTTAAATAATTACACTAACCTCCTTTCATGGAGTAAAATGATAATAATATCCTTCACTTATAAATAATTTCTACAAACAAAAAGAAAATCCTACGATTACAACTAGTCTTTCATTTTAAAACAACGGTTGTAACATAAAATAAATTCTTATTCTTTCTTTTGAACACTTTTAACTACTTTCTTTCTCTTACATTTCATAATCCACTATTTTCCTGCAAATAGATCTTCTCCTTTTTTTGTTTTGCTTTTTTCTATAAGTATTATTGAATTGAAATTACAAAATGAAAAGTTGCCGGATCATATTTATTGTCAAACTAAATGTGGGTGAAAAAAATGATGGTGATACAGAGTACATACAAGAAAATAAAAATGATAGCTAAAATGGAAACATGGATTGAGGAAGGTTGTGGTATTATACCAATTGTGTAAAAAAAAATTTTGGAATATAAAAACTGCAATCATATTTGCCTAGAGATATGGAATGTGATCTCTAGTGTTGCTTTTGGTTGTTTCGTGTTGATATTCTTGATAGGTTAGATTACTTTAACATCAACAAGGTTGCACCCCATTTGGATTGAATTTGGATAGTAATATTAGTCAATTCAAACATTGAATTTTGGCAAAAAAAAATGAAGCTAATGATTAGGTTGAATGCAAACTTTAATTGTCACTGTTGATTTGCATAGAAAGTTTCAGGGCAGCAATGGTAGACTATTAAAATTATGAGAATATGGAAATTAAGGTGAAATGATTTATTGAATTCATTAGGATGGAATGGCCGGTAAGGAACTAGGCGAGCAGACAACTTTTCAGATGTTCCTTGTGAAAATTTATAGTCCAACCTAGTCGATAGTCTATTTTCGACAAGAATTTTTGTCTACGGATTACGTCCTTGTATGCTGTATCATTTTTGTTCAAAAACATTAGACAACAACTATCAATCATGACATTTGTATCCATACTACATTTTGGACATGAAATGATGGGATCTGGTTCTCTTATACTCACTTGGGGGCTACGATGTATTTAGAATTTGGGTTAGAAACCCTCAAAGGAGAAGAAGAAAGAAGAAGGAAAAAAGTCAATAAAAAATAGTTGGAGAAGCAGTGGTGGCAAGCTCCTAAACCCATTAGATTTAGCCATTTTTCTTCCTAAATCCACTGAGTTTCTGCTTATAACTAGTAAAAAAAATATCTAAGGTTACATTCCATGGCGCTTTCTATACTTGGAAAAAGAGTACAAACTAAAGAATTGTGAAGAAACGTTATGTGTCCTGAAATTACTTTTGTGAGGAAGGACTCAGAACCAACAACCAGGAACAAATTTGTCTATTTGTTGGACAAATTTAATCCGTTGCTATGTGGAAAAAGATCAACTGGTATGAAGAAAAAAAAATGGTGTGGAACATCAAAATGAAGAGATAAAAAGAATTGCTACATGAAAATGGTGTGGAACACTAGAATGGAGAGGCAATTGGAAGATATGAAGAAAGAAAATGGTGTGGAACATCAGAATGGAGAGGCAACAAGAGTTGGTTACATTGCAGGGGGTGTTCAGAGAATGGAGAGGCAAAAGGAGTTGGTTACATTGGAGGGGTGTTCAGAAATTAGGTGGGACTTGTGAAGGAGATTTGTTTTTTGGCACAGTTCTTGAAATGACAAATATACTTGAAACAGAATTAAAAGGTATTCGACTGAAAATGGAACAATTCATGGAGTTAGATTTTGATGGGAAATAGGAATTCATAAGATTAATTATTGAATGTGATAACTTTATAGCTGTAAGGATTGCTCACCATGAGTAGCTGTATCAGCATGACTATGAGTAAGTTTCTCATCTCCCTGTCCTATCAATTACCTTTTTGATGTCATTCTCCATTTACTTCTTTAACTTGTTGTGTATTGTTGTCGTACAGCAAGATTTTGGCATTGAACGTCACTCTTAACCTTAATGTCGGTTAGCAACATTTTGGCATTGAAGCTAGCTGTGTATAGAAAAAGAGATGTGTGTTGAGATTTAGATAGCACATTACTGGGGAAATCAAAATATGACAGCTCATCTGGTGGTCTCTGAAGACATGAAGAAGAAAAAAAGCTTGAGCTTTATCTGAAGAAATCAACTGTTAAAGCCTGCTTTCATGGATATGATGAATGTGAACATGAGCACAAAAAGAAAGGATAGGAGAGAAAGATTAGGTAGTTGAAAAGAGGTGTGGCTAAATGTATTAAAGAAGAGGAAGCCCGAAAAAATTACCTTATAGTATTTTGAGCTTATGAGGTTTTATAGAGGTAATGATGTTTTTTGCATAGGTTTTATAAAGATGTTTGTAATTACTTTAAAATATACTATGGGATAAAATCTAAAGGTCCATTTGGTTCATGGGATGACATAGGATTGGATTAATTATCTTGTGTCATCTCATCTTTGGTTGCATTTCACACATGAGATGACACATTCTTATTAATGGAATTAATCCATTATTCATGGGATAAAATAATTCTATGACGATGTGATATTAGTTATCTCAGGATGACATTAATAAAATAATCCCATGGGTGAGGTAGTATTAGTCATCTTCGAATAACTAACAAATAGAATGATGAATTTTTAAACTAATTTATCCTTACAAATAATATAAATTTATACTCTCATAATTATATGACCTTATCCTTACACGATAATATAACATGAATGGATTAATTTGCCCTTACTAATTAATTTAAAGTTTTTTGACTAATTTGTCCCCGCTATCAACATAACAATATTTGAACTAAATTGCCCTTACAAATGATACAAATTTATACTGAATATTATATAACCATACTCTCACATAATAATGTAATAATAAATGGACTAATTTGCCCATATTAATTAAATTAAAAATTTTTTGACAAATTTACCTCTATTAATTAATTTGAAAATTTTGCCAAATTGGTCTCTAACGTTTGTAAATTTTTTTTTTAAATCTCTAACATTTAAAATTAGTCAGAGTAGTCCCTAACATATAAATTCCGTGCTAGTTTGGTCCTAATACTCGTCTTTACTCATTTTTTCAACTAAAAATCACACATCTCTTTCACATGAGCATAATTTCAAGGGCAAAATCGAAAAATACATTTCGATTCCCTCCTAAAGCAAAAGTGCATGGGATGACCACCCTTTTTATCACCGTTCCTCCACTACAACAAAAATGGCCTTTAGCGGCATTTAAATGTGTCACTATAGATAATCTAACCTGACATTTTATCTATCCTCACACCTAGGGCGAGTGTTGTCCCTTCCAATGTGGGGGGTAATCTAACTGCCTGCAAGCATGGCCAAGGTTCACGATATATTTCATGTCTCCATGCTTAGGAAATATCACCCCGACCCAAGCCATGTGTTGCAATTGGAAGAAATTGAGGTGGATGAGTCGTTAACCTATGAAGAAGGACCAGTCAAGATTTTGGAAAGAGGAATGAAGGAACTAAGAAATAAGAAAATTTCTTTGGTAAAGGTTCTATGGAGAAATTATGGCTTAGAGGAGGCAACTTGGGAATTAGAAGAAGAAATGCAGAAAAAGTACCCCGATTTATTTCTTTAGAAGGTGAGAATTTTGAGGACAAAATTCATTTTAAGGAGGGGAGGATGTGAGAATCTCAAAAAAAAATGTATATATTCATGCATATTGCATTTGCACTTCTGATTCTTTAATAAACTTTAGCATTATTTCTCTTTGTTCCTAAATAAGTACGTAAAAACAATTTTTATGTGATAAATAATATAATGGAGCAACAATATTAAATTAATTGTTTTTGTTAAGTTAAAATAATGTTTCTAAGGTAGATTATTTCATTGACTTAATAAGTAATTCGTTGAATTCCAATAACTAGTTTTAATCGTTAATAATGTTAAGTGTTAATAGGAACCTTAGTATACGTAGGACGTTAAAATCTCGGTAATCGAATCTTTGCGAGATTAGTATATTATTAGGCATTCAAATTATATTTGGGGTAAATTTTGGAATTAGACTAGAATTGAGGACTTAAGTGGAAATTTGGAGGAAATATGAAAAGACTAAAATAGCCCTCCACTATCTCGGAAATCACCATGCAACCACCAAAGATCCATTGGCCAAACCTTAAAGCCACAACATTTCCATCTCTGCCGAAGTGCATTTCTTTTTCTCCACTCACCATTTCCTCTCAAACACTCCACCACCCTTAAACCGCGAATCCTCTCCACTAGCTCACCTCAACCACAACAATACCCTCTGCCTTGGAACCATCGAAGAGAGGAAACCAGAGAGGGAGAGGGAGCTGCATTCTGCACAAAGCCGAAAGAGTGAGAGTTGAGCTTCCTTCACCTTCTGACCGTAGACTAGAAAGAAAAGAGAGAGTGACTCGCAGCCTTCTTCATTCCATCCGTGAGCTGGTGAAGAGGCCGAGAGTTACCATTTCCTCCATTCCGCGTGCAAGCTTGAGCAAGAGAGGGAGTTGGCAGGCTGCAATCCTGTGCTGACCGAGAGTGAGCCGAGAAAGAAAAATTGCAGTTTCTTGTTGCGTGAGCTAAGCTTCAAACTGAGGTAAACTCTGGTCCTAGACTAGCTAATTAGAGATAGATGAGATTGTTTAAGAGCTTGCATGTGATGGTGAAGCACTTGGACGATGAAATCAAAGGATAAGAAATCTAATTTTGACGGAGATGGTTTTGCCGAGAGCCTGTTCAGGAAATGCAGTCCTTAATCTGCTTATTTGGGACAATCTGAGCTTATAAATGTAATCAGCTAAGTAAAAATTAGATGATTAAGTCTTGCATGAGGATAATCAGTCGGCTAAGCAAGAAATAAAGATGAAACAAAAGAATTTGCTGCATGCAAGATCATCCGAGAATGGCTGAATAAAATTCTGGAATTGTGGATGATAATAAGTTGCTGTCCGAACTTGATTTAAACTAGAAATAATAGTAACTACATTAAGTAGCCTTGCATGTTAGTTTTGGGTACTCAACACAATGATTCAACCGAGGTAAATTCGGATTTAAGACCAACTAAGTGCTGGAAAATTTATGTGATTTATCGAGGGAGGGAAACTGGAATTTGCAGTATTTTTTTTGGGAAATTTTCTTTGGAAAATAATGCTTGGAAATGCATGAAATATGTTGTTTTAAAGTCTTATAAGATATATAGATGTGAAACACTTGATTTGTTGGTTGAATTGACCAAAAATGTTAAAGCAAAGTGCTGGAATTTCTCAGCTTAGCCGAGGGAAGAAGAAAGAATTTTTCCAGATTTCTTTTGCAAATTTTGGGTTCCAGATTGTTACATTAAAGTTGGATTCGCTGTAAAATATCCTATACTTGTTGATTGCACTTTATAATATTGTAAGATAGCCATGCATGTGGCTGTTGAGCCGTGGAAAAAAAAAAGAGAAGAAGAAAAAAAAATCTGAATTTTTAGAATTGCTTGAGAGTTAAGCCGCCGTGACATTCTTCATGTTTTTGGGTTGAGTTCTTGGCTATTTAAGTGATTTGCACAAGCGTTAAATCTTTGATGGAATTAACGGCTGGAATTACATGTTATTAGTTCTAGTTGGTTGATTTCACTTTAGAATATATTAAGATGGTCATGCATGTGAAATTTTGGGGTGACCATTTGATTTTATGGCTGAAATGTTGACATGGAAGTTACTCGGTGGATAAACCACATGTGGTTTAGCCGATGGAATTTCTTGGCATTGGAATGGATATTTTGGAAAAAAAAAATGGCTGGAAAAGGTTTAATCTGTAATTGTTATGTGTAATGAGGTTATTGGTTGCAATCTTGGAAAAGAGGTTGTTGCAAATCTTGTCCTTGGTTTCAAATATATGTTATTGATTGTTAATCTTTGAAATTTTGGTTAAATTGTTGTAAGAAGTAATTGTTGGATACCAAGAGCTAATGATTGATGAAACTCTTGGCCATTTAAGTAATTTTTGCAAGAGTAAAATTTTGGTTGGATTTGTTTGACGTTTTGGACTACCTTTGCTTAATATTGATTAGAATTGAACTTGTTGAGACCTAGGGCTAATGATTGATGAAGCCTTAGCGAAACTGATGTTTGAATTGCGATTTTCGATTATATTGGTTTGGTCTGGACATGCATGAAAAATTTGAACATAAACGGAAGAGATTACTCGAGAAAATACAACTAGTTATATACTAGATAATCTCTTATATATATATAAACCAAGAACTTGTATAGTAAAACTTATAGTTTTAAAAACTTGGTTTTCTACGGTTTATCGAGGACGCGGATTTCGATTCCCAGCTCGACCTGTGAACTTCACCTTTTAGTGAGTGTCCCTGCTTGTTCTATGCTTATTTGGTTAAAGTGCTTTCGTGACTCGATATACGATAATTGGAAAATGATTGCTGATCCATCGAAAAGAGTAGTGTGTACTTTATCACACTAGCCTTTCGAGTGGTACCTTGTTTGAAGTGTTTTTCGTGAATATTTTGCTTGCGCTTGCTATAAGTGTTGGACGTAAAGTCGTTGGGTGAATCTCTCGACCAGTCTAAGGTATACTCGAGTATTACCACTTTCGTGCTTGGCGTGCGGGCCCGGTACAGGGGTATGATTGGTGGTCGGAGTTAAAAAAAAATAAAAAGATCTACACAGACCTTAGGTAATAAAAGTTGACGGAGGGTCGACTACGGAAAATTTTGATCAAGCTCGTGGAGACATGGCTCTTGAGAGCCCCTGTATCTTATCTTGTGCTGTTAAGCGCTTTTCTAATTGTTTACTTTAATTGAAGTCAATACTCGCTATTTGTTTTATGTGATTGTATGTTTTGGAGCACCACTGAGTTTTAACTCACCCCACGTTATTTTGTTTTTCTTGACAGGTTCTGGCATGTGAGAAAGACCTGAAATCTGCTTTACTTGTTATGAATGTAATTCGAATTAAACAGTGTAGTTTTGTTTTGGGTTGCCACTTGAAGCTGGAAAAGTGCAAACCTTGGTTTTGTTACTTGGCTTGTAAGAATGTATTTGGCTTGTATGAATTTGTTAAATGGGATTGTTTGACTTTATTCCGTGGCTTGTAACGCGTAAGGTATTTAAGAATCGACGAGTCGCTATCTTGAAGTGCTGTTATCTCTGAAGTTAATGTGGTCTTGATTATTGGTCTATTTTGGAGGACCACTATTGAAATAGCTTAAGCTATACTTCGGAAGGATTTGGGTTAGATTTCTTGCGTGAGTCCTGGCGAGAGTTGGGCAGACGGCCCGCCAACCTTCTGGTTCGCCTTAGGGGGAAGTGGGGTCGCCACAGTTGTGATCCGAAAAGATGGCCTCTATGTAAACGAGATGAAATAGCAAACAAACTTGAATATGAACATTATACTGTAGGCTACAATTACTTGATTCCTGGTAGGAACATGGCAGATGGCAAACAAATTTGGGTAGCTATAGAATCTCCTTCTCGAATTTACTGGTCTCCATGAAGTCACAATGATGGGTTCCTTGCCACAATGACATTGCTCATTGTTTGGATCCATTGTACTCTTCGATAGGTTGGCTTCTTCTGCGCATTTTCTTCCTATTCTTCCTCCATTGCACAGTCATCCAGTTGTAGATGAGTTTTTCTTCTTCGATTGTGATTTTTATGTGAGGCAATTAGGGTTTAGTTTAAGAAATATAAAGGAAAGAGGAAAAACTCAATTGGGAACGAAGTGTATTTTTCGATTTTACCCTTGAAATTATGCCCACGTGAGAAAAATGTGCAATTTTTAGTCGAAAAAATGAGTAAAGACAAGCATTAGGACCAAACTAGTATAGAATTTATATACTAGGAACTATTTTGGCTTATTTTAAATGTTATGAACTAAATTTTTTTTTTTGCAAACGTTTGGGACCAATTTGGCAAAATTTTCAATTAATTTAAATTTTTTTATTAATTTGCCCCTACTTACATCATAATAAATGGACTATATTCCCTTTGGACTAAATTGTCCTTACAAACCTTATTTTCTCACCCAAATTCTATATAAATACATAACCTCATCAATTAGGCTTGGCAAACTAGTGTTTCAATGAACTTAAACTTGGTCCAAAGAAAAATCTTCTACATAGGCTTGAACTTGGCTCATTTAAACTCTTAATGGGTTGAAATTTATTCAATTTAACCCTAACTTAGCCAAAACTCGACCTATTATTTAATTGAATTTCAAATTTAGATTAAAAAACTAGGTTAAAACCTATTTTTAAGGGTCTGAATGGGTTGAGTTTGAATGAATGTAAATTTTTATATATTAAAATCCTTGATTTACTCTATTCTAAAATTTCAAATTACTTTATTTTAATTAAATTTATAATTTTATAAATTATTTTATTAAAATAGTCCTACAAATTAAGGAATACTTTGGTTATTAAAATAGTAATTCCATCTCATCTAATGTTTAACCAAATATAGGGTTAGATTGTTTCTCAACATTTATATCCAACCTATGATCAACCAAACACTACATAACATGAATTATGAATTTGAGGATACCTCAATCCAAAATTAATAATCCGATAAGTAATCCCATCTCATTCAATCCATAAACCAAACGAACCCTAATGGCTTTTCATAGAGTTATCCGAGAGACATCTTATGTGGAATGGTTTCGTTAATATTTGTTTGATGTTTATCTGAGACCGTGAAATTCCTTTTCTGTAAATTGTACAAAGATTTGACATTTATTCAGACACAAAACTTGGATATCTCTAACACCTATCCTGTTAATCTCCATGGCTTTTAAACTAAACCCCGTCGTATGCTATCAAACAAATATTAATGGATTTCTTCGGTAGCATAGCCAGGCCACCTGACCTCCCCTCTGAACTTTCATTGCGTTGCACTTTTTAAACCTAAAGGACGTTTAACGAGAAAGGTTGTCAAAGCTTTTGAGAAATATCTTGTTGAGGTTTTGGATTCTGGGATTCTGGGGATACTTGCTAATGATCGTCAAAAGTTTATTTTAATTGGAACGTTTATTGTGCAAAGTGTTGGAACTTTTGCAGTTGAGAAGGTTAGGAAGAAATTCTAATTCTGAAGATACGTATTTGATATTTATCACTGATAATTTACGATATGCTATAGGGTCAGTCAATCTCATCCTTGTTTCGTCTTTCTTTTTTTTTCTGTTGTAAAATTTTGTTGATTTTGATTTGGTTTATCATATTTAATTTTTTTTTTGTGATTATATTACAAGAATTAACAAATGGAAGGCTGCGAGTCAACGGCAGGATCAGAGCTTCTAGTAGCAAACGGTGCTAGTGGGTGGCCTAGGCGGTGTGTGGCTGGGATGAAGGGGGAGATAGGGAGAAAGAGAAAGTAGGTGGATGAATAATTTTTAAAGATTTGGAGTGTCTCAAAAGCTCTGGATTTCATGAAATTACATTTATATCCCTATTAGATTTGATTAAATTAAATTATAATAATAACTAGCAGAATTGGCAACTATTCTGTTAGGTTTTGTGCATTCCGTCAAAATTTGGAGTGAAGTAGGACGGATTATATAGTTTAAGAATTTAAATGTCTCATTTTGAAGTTTAGGGACTAAAATGAAATTTTGGGTATAGTTCAAGGGGACAAAATGAAATTTACCCTTGCTGTAAATAGAAAAAATTGCAGTTGGTGTAATTTAAGCTGAAGATATAACACTGAACTTTCCGGTGGTAATACGGTAAAACACCTAGGGTTTTTCCTTTATGAACCCTAATGCATGGTTTGTCCTCTTAACCCAGGAGCAAGCCTCCCTTCCACTTTCCTCTCATTTCATCATATCTCCTTCCTTGGCTGTGCCCTTACCAAAGCCAAATCGAGATCTTCACTGCATACGTGCCCAGAATACTGGCCTTTCTCAATCTCTACTAATTCGATGGACCCTGAATTACTTTATCTCTTTTATCTTCTTCTGGTCTCTTAATCTGAATATTCTCATCATCTGGTATTCTGCAGCTCTTATCGTTGACTCGGCTAGCAAGTTAGCCTGCTTTGCATCTTTTTGGTACAGGTTCCTGTGCTCTGTGGTGCCGGTTTTTGGGGATTGAGCGAAACATGTGTTCAGTTTTCTTATCCTGTTTCAGTGAAGTCCAACATATGATCTGTAGTTCGATGATGAATCAAGGAAAGATGGCGGATTGCTGAACAGAACAGAACAGAATCAACCAACTTACATAGAATTAAATTAAATTAAATATACGATGATTTGATGAATTTTGCCCAAGATGATATGGTGAATTCTTTCATGATGTTTAGATGATGGTAAGCATGTCAGTTGCAAGTGTGGCTTGTTTTAACTGTATTAGTCGTTAAAAAAACTGTTGACTAAGCATCTGGTGCACTATTGTTTTCGCCCACTTTCTCATCGGCTTTTTCCTCTTGTGAAATCCTTTAGGTAGGTGAATTCGAGCATTTCAGGTGGTTACAATGAGGAAGAGAAGGTTGAAGGGTATTTTTCGACTGCATTCTGATGCAAGAAAGAGTTTTCAAGAGAATTTAAGAATCAGAAAATGAATTCAAATAAAAATGCAGATGCAATTCGTCGATTTTCTTGAGCCTTTCACTGCACATTCAGCTTTCCTCTTAATAGTGGGTAGTGATTTTCATGGGGATCAGCACCAAGGTGTATCAAATTTGGGTAGGGCAGAGTATGAGGTTCACAATTCTCATGCTGATGATCTAAACAGTTCAAATGGGATGATTGGTTCTCAAATTAAGACTTCAACTTCTGGGGATTGTGATCCTTTAGGAGCTGGAAAGAAGAAAACACACAGAAAGCACCTCACTTGGAGCTCTTTTTGCAAGGCAGCCTCTGAATGTTATGATTTTGACTTGGCAGCAATTTACTCAGCCAGAAAGTCTGATAAATGGAAGAAGTTTCAGCTCTAGAAATGCTGGTTGAAGCAGATTGGGAACACAACCGAAACTACCTGAAACCTTTCCAAGCATCCGAGTTTGGAGAGGGACCAACCCCATCGATTGGCTTTTCTTCTGAACAATCTGGAAAGTAGGAGGAAGCTATGATGGCTTCATATCCAGAGACCTCGGGAGCCTTCTTCTCTAGTCTTCAAAAAAAGAATCCAGCGAGGACTTGAATCAGAAATGCACTTACAGACTTTGGATAAAGGCTTGTTAAGTTATACATTCATTAGTTGCTTAAAAGCTGCGAAACATATGAAAACATGGAAGATCAAAATTCAACATGATTAGATGGTTCTTGTCAATCACTTGGTACGAAACTGATTGACTTATTTTTAACGGACCCCAAGCAAATGAATGATATGAGAAACTGCAGTCATCCATCCTCCAATTCTTGTGATCCAAACTCTGCCTTAGATTGAACAGTTGGAAAGTATCCTTTTCAACACTTCACTGAAGGAATATTTGCTACGAATTTGTGCTTTTGTTATAAGTTCTTTGGCATCATAAACTCTAGCTCTCATTATGCACGTCATTTCCTTTACTCACACTATGAATTGCAGGTTCTACTACAAATGGAGATTTGTCGATCAGATATCTCGATGAATATGGAGCAGGCATAAAAGCAGAAGCTTTTGAAGCAGATTTGCTTTCTTGTAGACGTCATTCAGAATCTCGTGGATGGAGGCATTCGTGGCAATGTTTGCCTCTATGAATACGCTGACTGCACCATCAAAACAAGGTAATCATACCAAATATGCTACCTTTTCTGTAGATCAATTAATTTTATGTTCTTCTCAGCCTGGCAGAGTATTACTTTCACTTCATTATCTCAGTTGCATCTAAAATAAGCATCCGTCTTTTCTATCACTTGGAAGTTAGCAGTAAATCTAAGAGCTATATCAACTCGACAATCATGGACTTCATTTTTTACGTTGAGAGCATTTTGTTTAACCTGCACATTGTTGTTTTTACGTTGAGACATGCTATGATCTTTGTAACAAAATGGCTATATAATTTTTGAGCTGACTTTTCTTGTTTAGCAACATATGATGTTCAAGAGACAACTACTTCAACTTTTAAGAATATTTATGTGCAAGATGCAGGCTAGCACTTATGCCTCTGCTGTTATTGTAGAAGCATGAATTCGCTTGTATCTGCTTCTAATGTGATATTTTGCGTTTGCCTCTTGTTTTCTCTTCAAATCTGCAGTAATAGCAGGGAAAAAAAAAAGAAAGAAAAACCCACATTTTAGATTGAAAAATGAAAAGGGTTGTCTTGATTCTGGAAAACAATTCTCTTTGCCTCTCACTCAGATGGCATTGCACTGTTGGAATTCAAAACCAGTCTGAATTCCAAAGTTGAGAGTTCTACTTCTACGATGTCAAACAACGAGAAATAACTGATATAAAATGCAAAAAACAGTACTGTATCTTCCTTTGTAAGAAAAAATAAATAAATAAAGTAATCAACAAAAGAAAGAATAAGTGAAATACTTCTTCTTCCAAGTAGTATTACCTTTAGGAGCGGAGTTAAACTACAGAGTCTGAGCGGGAGTAAGCAAAAGATTGAGGAAATGGGAAGGAGAGGAAAGTGAGGTGGAGTATGATAGTGTTTTTGAGCATCATTTAGGTTTCTGGGCAATCTGTATGGTGTGATGTTTGCATTTTTTGTGCCTTCTTTTCGGACTCATCATCTTCACCATTCTTCTTCCTCGTCTTTAACTACTGCACCACCCAATATAAAGAAAATAAGTTCTTGAAACGCTAAATTCATTTAACTCAGCTCAGAAAATGATGACCTACAAGCTTTTTCCGATTACTATTTTTCAATATTTATCGCTGGATCTTCTGTTTCAATTTTATTGATCAAAAAGATTTCAAAACTCTCACTTGCTTTTGATTCGTTTTCTTTTCTGAAATGGCGTGAACAGAGAACTTGCAGTCATGGCCAAATAATAGTTTAAATGGAATTCTTCTGATGATACTCCATTTAGATGGACTGGCATTTCTTGTCATCCACCAAAGTGCCATGTCTATAAACTTATCCTATATGCAACTTAGAGGGATTATATCTATCAGTATTGGTAAATTAAGTAAGATTGCAAAGACTGGCATTTCACCAATGCATGTATTATCCCCAATGCCATTACCAATCATTCTGATCTCAGAGCCCTATACTTGAGAGCTAACAATATTCTAGGAGGTATTCCATCAAGTATTGGGAACGTATCTCTCCTGACCTTATTGGAATTGTCAAGTAATTCATTTGGGTGTGCTACACCTTCATCTCTTGGTCGCCTGACACTTCTACATTGGCTGAATTTGCTGACAGATTTCTTCTTGCTGAAATCCCAGATATTGGAGTTCTAAGTTCTACTGGAAACAAGTGGTTAGTTGGTAAATTATATCTTTGTGGCCAACAAGCGCAAGAACCTTCTCAAACCTTCTGGTTTCCTGCAGTCTTGCCTCGAGTGAAAGTCATGAAGTAAGAGTGCCTACTAAAAGAATAAAATCAAAATCGAGCATTTCCTCCAGCTGCTGGGGGTTGAACCAAGGTTTGTTGTTTGCTCTAAAAATATCACATTCTATAATTAATGTTGTATATTCTTTTTTTTTTCCATCAAAATCTAATTTCAAGAATTGTTGCAACAATTGCTCCAACCGAAGTCGAATAGCTATTAATTCTGTTTGAAGTGTATTTGTCATGTTAGGAACCATGTCAAAAAACAAATTCCCTTCATATGTCCCAATCAATCTCTGAACAACCTTCCAACGTAACCAATTCTTTTTACCTTTTTATTTACTCTTTTTGAGCCATTCTGATATTCCACGCCATTTTCTTTCTTTATATCTTCTAATTGATTTTTTTTCACATCCTTTCCTTGGTCCAAAGATGCATCAACGTTGCATTTCAAACATCCCTCTTCGGGGTGGTGCCACCATAACACTTGTGGTGGTACATTCAAGGGATTGATGTGTCTCTTTGCCGGAAGAAAATCCTTTTGTTATGGTGACAGTACACAGATCATACACCTCGCCATCACATCACATAATTCAACTCTTTCAGCACATGAGATGCTGTTCATCCACTTATACCAGCCATCAGTTAATACAAGTCTTTTCTCACGTTCAATTATCATCTTATTGTCCTCAATCACCGTCGATCTAAGTTTCAAAAGTTAGGGAGCATACTTCATCAAGAGTCTATCTTGCTCCTCGTTTGTCTGTAGAATGCAAATACAAATTAAACAAATGATCTAACAAACACAAATTAAACAAATGAGATCAGATCAGGAATCTTTTAGCTAAGAAATTTAAGTAACATAAGGTGTTTAGATGACATACTGTTCAATACTAATTATTGTTGTCTGGTCATCAAACTTTAATTTCTTGATTTAATTAATGGATGTGTCACCAATTCAATTGAAACTCAATAATTTAAGAATGATTTAATCTAACAACAAGTTTAACAATAGAAACAAAAACATTTTGAAGCACATTACCATGAACTCATACAAGTGAATTGGGTCTTACTTAACACTTGATTAATTAAACAATTGAAATACTTAACACTTGAACAATTAATGGCACAGTAAAAACAAATAAAAAAGCATGACAGTTGCAACAATAAAATAAAAAAAAAGAAAAAGTTCAAGAAGAAAAGCAAAATCCAAAAATAAGTATTCCGTGTCAATCAGTAAATCCATTGATAGCAAATGAATGAACCCCAAAGTCTTGGGTGAAGAACAAGGACTAATAGTTCATAGAATATGAGAACTAGGAAATTTATAAATTTTACATACCAAAATGCATATCAAAATTACACATTAATTAATCGAGTTCGTCCCAGAATTCACCAAAGTTAGTATAACCGTACCAAAGGTTTAAATTTGTCTGTTAAACACGAATTTGTTCCTGATTGCCCTGGTGGCTGGTTCTGAGTCGTCCTTCACCAAAGTTGTTGCAGAACACAAATCATATCTCAGCCATTGTTTCGTTTGTACTCTTTTTTAAGTACAGAAATTGCCATGATCTTAGATAGCTTTTGACTAGTTAAAAAAATAGAATGAGAAATAGGTAAGTAGTGGAGGTAACTAGTAAAAAACTATCTGAGGTCATGGCATTTTATGTACTTCGAAAAAGAGTACAAGCTAAATAATGGTTGAGATATGATTTGTGTTCTGCAACAACTTTGGTGAAGGACGACTCAGAACCAGCCACCAGGGCAATCAGGAACAAATTCTTGTTTAACCGACAAATTTAAACCTTTGGTACTGTTATACTAACTTTGGTGAATTCTGGGATGGACTCGATTAATTAATGTGTAATTTTGATATGCATTTTAGTATTTAAAATTTATAAATTTCCTTGTTCTAATATTTTATGAACTATTAGCCCTTGTTCTTCACCCAAGACTTTGGGGTTCATTTATTTGCTATCAATGGATTTACGGATTGATACGGAATACTTATTTTTGGATTTTGCTTTTCTTCTTGAACTTTTTCTTTTTTTATTTTACTGTTGCCACTATCATGCTTTTTTATTTGTTTTTACTGCACCATTAATTGTTCAAGTGTTAAGTATTTCAATTGTTTAATTATTCAAGTGTTATGTAAGACCCAATTCACTGGTATGAGTTCATGGTAATGTGCTTCAAAATGTTTTTGTTTCTATTGTTAAACTTGTTGTTAGATTAAATCATTCTTAAATTATTGAGTTTCAATTGAATTGGTGACACATCCATTACTTAAATCAAGAAATTAAAGTTTTGTGACCAGACAACAATAATTAGCATTGAACAGTATCTTATCTAAACACCTTATGTCACTTAAATTTCTTAGCCAAAAGATACCTGATCTGATCTCATTTGTTTAATTTGTGTTTGTTAGATCATTTGTTTAATTTGTATTTGCATTCTACAGACAAAGGAGGAGCAAGATAGACTCTTGATGAAGTATGCTCTCTAACTTTTAAAACTTAGACCGACGGTGACTGAGGACAATAGGGTGATAATTAAACGTGAGAAAAGGCATGTAATAACTGATGGCTGGTGTAAGTGGATGAACAGCATCTCATGTGCTGAAAGAGTTGAATTATGTGATGTGATGGCGAGATGTATGATCAGTGTACTGCCACCAGAATAAAAGGATTTTCTTCCGGCAAAGAGACACATTAATCCCTTGAATGTAGCCCCACAAGTGTTATGGTGGTACCACCCCGAAGAGGGATGTTTGAAATGCAACGTTGATGCATCCTTGGACCAGGCAAAGGATGTGAAAAAAAGATCAATTGGAAGATATAAAGAAAGAAAATGGCGTGGAATATCAGAATGGCTCAGAAAGTGTAAATGAAAAGGCAAGAAGAATTGGTTACGTTGAAAGGTTGTTTAGAGATTGGTTGGGACATGTGACGGGAGATTTGTTTTTTGACACGGTTCCTAAAATGACAAATACACTTCAAACAGAATTAATAGCTATTCGACTTCGGTTGGAACAATTCTAGCCACAATTCTTGGAATTAGATTTTGATGAAAAAAAAAGGAATATACAAGATTAATTATAGAATGGGATAACTTTAGAGCAAAAGTTGTTGCAGAACACAAAGCATATGTCAGCCATTGTTTAGTTTGTACTCGTTTTTTAAGTACAGAAATTGCCATGATCTTAGATAGCTTTTGACTAGTTAAAAAAAGAGAATGAGAAATAGGTAAGTAGTGGGGGTAACTAGTCAAAAAACTATCTGAGGTCATGGCATTTTATGTACTTCGAAAAAGAGTACAAGCTAAATAATGGTTGAGATATGATTTGTGTTCTGTAACAACTTTGGTGAAGGACGACTCAGAACCAGCCACCAGGGCAATCAGGAACAAATTCGTGTTAACAGACAAATGTAAACCTTTGGTACGATTATACTAACTTTGGTGAATTCTGAGATGAACTCGAATAATTAATGTGTAATTTTGATATGCATTTTGGTATGTAAAATTTATAAATTTCCTAGTTCTCATATTCTATGAACTATTAGTCCTTGTTTTTCACCCAAGACTTTGGGGTTCATTCATTTGCTATCAATGGATTTACTGATTGACACGGAATACTTATTTTTGGATTTTACTTTTTTTCTTGAACTTTTTCTTTTTTTATTTTACTGTTGCCATTGTCATGCTTTTTTATTTGTTTTTACTATACCATTAATTGTTCAAGTGTTAAGTATTTCAATTGTTTAATTATTCAAGTGTTAAGTAAGACCCAATTCAATGGTATGAGTTCGTGGTAATGTGCTTCAAAATGTTTTTGTTTCTATTGTTAAACTTGTTGTTAGATTAAATCATTCTTAAATTATTGAGTTTCAATTGAATTGGTGACACATCCATTACTTAAATCAAGAAATTAAAGTTTTGTGACCAGACAACAATAATTAGCATTGAACAGTATCTTATCTAAACACCTTATGTCACTTAAATTTCTTAGCCAAAAGATACCTGATCTGATCTCATTTGTTTAATTTGTGTTTGTTAGATCATTTGTTTAATTTGTATTTGCATTCTACAGACAAAGGAGGAGCAAGATAGACTCTTGATGAAGTATGCTCCCTAACTTTTGAAACTTAGACCGACGGTGACTGAGGACAGTAGGGTGATAATTGAACGTGAAAAAAAGCTTGTATTAACTGATTGCTGGTGTAAGTGGATGAACAGCATCTCATGTGCTGAAAGAGTTGAATTATGTGATGTGATGGCGAGATGTATGATTAGTGTACTGTCACCCGAGGAAAAGGATTTTCTTCTGGCAAAAAGACACATCAATCCCTTGAATGTACCACCACAAGTGTTATGGAGGCACCACCCCAAAGAGGGATGTTTGAAATGCAACGTTGATGCATCCTTGGACCAAGCAAAGGATGTGAAAATAGATCAATTGGAAGATATAAAGAAAAAAATGGCGTGAAATATCAGAATGGCTCAAAAAGAGTAAATGAAAAGGCAAAAAGAATTGGTTACATTGAAAGGCTGTCCAAAGATTGGTTGGGACATGTGAAGGGGGATTTGTTTTTTGACACTGTTCCTAAAGGATAAATACACTTGAAACAGAATTAATAGCTATTCGACTTCGGTTGGAGCAATTCTTGCAACAATTCTTGGAATTAGATTTTGA
Organism: Coffea arabica; assembly: GCF_036785885.1. Taxonomy (NCBI): domain Eukaryota; kingdom Viridiplantae; phylum Streptophyta; class Magnoliopsida; order Gentianales; family Rubiaceae; genus Coffea; species Coffea arabica. The sequence goes on along the minus strand of NC_092314.1, from coordinate 1,895,080 downwards.
TGTAAACAAAGGAATATACAAGATTAATTATAGAATGCGATAACTTTAGAGCAAAAGTTGTTGCAAAACACAAAGAATATCTCAGCCATCGTTTGAAAAGGCAAAAAGAATTGGTTACGTTGAAAGGTTGTTCAGAGATTGGTTGGGACATGTGAAGGGGGATTTATTTTTTGACACGGTTCCTAACTTGATAATTACACTTCAAACAGAATTAATAGCTATTCGACTTCGGTTGGAGCAATTCTTGCAAAAATTCTTGGAATTAGATTTTGATTGAAAAAAGGAATATACAAGATTAATTATAGAATGCGATAACTTTAGAGCAAAAGTTGTTGCAGAACACAAAGCATATCTTAGCCATTGTTTAGCTTGTACTCTTTTTTTAAGTACAGAAATTGTCATGATCTTAGATAGCTTTTGACTAGTTAAAAAAAGAGAATGAGAAATACGTAAGTAGTGGAGGTAACTAGTCAAAAAACTATCTGAGGTACAAGCTAAATAATGGTTGAGATATGATTTGTGTTCTGCAACAACTTTGGTGAAGGACGATTCAGAACCAGCCAGCAGGGCAATCACGAACAAATTCGTGTTTAACCGACAAATTTAAACCTTTGGTACGGTTATAATAACTTTGGTGAATTTTGGGATGGACTCGATTAATTAATGTATAATTTTGAAATGCATTTTGATATGTAAAATTTATAAATTTCCTAGTTCTCCTATTCTATGAACTATTAGTCCTTGTTCTTCACCCAAGACTTTGAGGTTCATTCATTTGCTATCAATGGATTTACTGATTGACACGGAATACTTATTTTTGGATTTTGCTTTTCTTCTTGAACTTTTTCTTTTTTTATTTTACTGTTGCCACTGTCATGCTTTTTTATTTGTTTTTACTGCACCATTAATTGTTCAAGTGTTAAGTATTTCAATTGTTTAATTATTCAAGTGTTATGTAAGACCCAATTCACTGGTATGAGTTCATGGTAATGTGCTACAAAATGTTTTTGTTTCTATTGTTAAACTTGTTGTTAGATTAAATCATTCTTAAATTATTGAGTTTCAATTGAATTGGTGACACATCCATTAATTAAATCAAGAAATTAAAGTTTTGTGACCAGACAACAATAATTAGCATTGAACGGTATCCCATCTAAACACCTTATGTCACATAAATTTCTCAGCCAAAGGATACCTGATCTGATCTCATTTGTTTAATTTGTGTTTGTTAGATCATTTGTATAATTTGTATTTGCATTCTACAGACAAACGAGGAGCAAGATAGACTCTTGATGAAGTATGCTCCCTAACTTTTGAAACTTAGACCGACGGTGACTGAGAACAATAGGGTGATAATTGAACGTGAGAAAAGGCTTGTATTAACTGATGGCTGGTGTAAGTGGATGAACAGCATCTCATGTGCCGAAAGAGTTGAATTATGTGATGTGATGGCGAGATGTATGATCTATGTACTGCCACCAGAACAAAAGGATTTTCGTCCGGCAAAGAGACACATCAATCCCATGAATGTACCACCACAAGTGTTATGATAGCACCACCCCGAAAAGGGGTGTTTGAAACGCAACGTTGATGCATCCTTGGACCAAGCAAAGGATGTGAAAAAAGATCAATTGGAAGATATAAAGAAAGAAAATGGCGTGGAATATCAGAATGGCTCAGAAAGAGTAAATGAAAAGGCAAAAAGAATTGGTTACGTTGAAAGGTTGTTTAGAGATTGGTTGGGACATGTGAAGGGGGATTTGTTTTTTGACACGGTTCCTAACATGATAAATACACTTCAAACAGAATTAATAGCTATTCGACTACGGTTGGAGCAATTGTTGCAACAATTCTTGGAATTAGAATTTGATGGAAAAAAAGGAATATACAAGATTAATTATAGAATGCGATAACTTTAGAGCAAAAGTTGTTGCAGAACACAAAGCATATGTCAGCCATTGTTTAGCTTGTACTCTTTTTTCAAGTACAGAAATTGCCATGATCTTAGATAGCTTTTGACTAGTTAAAAAATGAGAATTAGAAATAGGTAAGTAGTGGAGGTAACTAGTCAAAAAACTATCTGAGGTCATGGCATTTTATGTACTTCGAAAAAGAGTACAAGCTAAATAATGGTTGAGATATGATTTGTGTTCTGCAACAACTTTGGTGAAGGACGATTCAGAACCAGCCAGCAGGGCAATCACGAACAAATTCGTGTTTAACCGACAAATTTAAACCTTTGGTACGGTTATAATAACTTTGGTGAATTTTGGGATGGACTCGATTAATTAATGTATAATTTTGAAATGCATTTTGATATGTAAAATTTATAAATTTCCTAGTTCTCCTATTCTATGAACTATTAGTCCTTGTTCTTCACCCAAGACTTTGAGGTTCATTCATTTGCTATCAATGGATTTACTGATTGACACGGAATACTTATTTTTGGATTTTGCTTTTCTTCTTGAACTTTTTCTTTTTTTATTTTACTGTTGCCACTGTCATGCTTTTTTATTTGTTTTTACTGCACCATTAATTGTTCAAGTGTTAAGTATTTCAATTGTTTAATTATTCAAGTGTTATGTAAGACCCAATTCACTGGTATGAGTTCATGGTAATGTGCTTCAAAATGTTTTTGTTTCTATTGTTAAACTTGTTGTTAGATTAAATCATTCTTAAATTATTAAGTTTCAATTGAATTGGTGACACATCCATTACTTAAATCAAGAAATTAAATTTTTGTGACCAGACAACAATAATTAACATTGAACAGTATCTCATCTCAACACCTTATTTCACATAAATTTCTTAGCCAAAAGATACCTGATCTGATCTAATTTGTTTAATTTGTGTTTGTTAGATCATTTGTTTAATTTGTATTTGAATTCTACAGACAAACGAGGAGCAAGAAAGACTCATGATGAAGTATGCTCCCTAACTTTTGAAACTTAGACCGACGATGACTGGGAACAATAGGGTGATAATTGAATGTGAGAAAAGGCTTGTATTAACTGATGGCTGGTGTAAGTGGATGAACAGCATCTCATGTGCTGAAAGAGTTGAATTATGTGATGTGATGGCGAGATGTATGATCTATGTACTGCCACAAGAACAAAAGGATTTTCTTCCGGCAAAGAGACACATCAATCCCTTTAATGTACCACCACAAGTGTTATGGTGGCACCACCCCGAAGAGAGATGTTTGAAATGCAACGTTGATGCATCCTTTGACCAAGCAAAGGATTTGAAAAAATATCAATTGGAAGATATAAAGAAAGAAAATGGCGTGGAATATAAGAATGGCTCAGAAAGAGTAAATGAAAAGGCAAAAAGAATTGGTTACGTTGAAAGGTTGTTTAGAGATTGGTTGGGACATGTGAAGGGGAATTTGTTTTTTGACACGGTTCCTAACATGATAAATACACTTCAAACAGAATTAATAGCTATTCGACTTCGGTTGGAGCAATTCTTGCAACAATTCTGGGAATTATATTTTGATGGAAAAAAAGGAATATACAAGATTAATTATAGAATGCGATAACTTTAGAGCAAAAGTTGGTGCAGAACACAAAGCATATCTCAGCCATTGTTTAGCTTGTACTCTTTTTTCAAGTACAGAAATTGCCATGATCTTAGATAGCTTTTGACTAGTTAAAAAAAGGGAATGTGAAATAGGTAAGTAGTGGAGGTAACTAGTCAAAAAACTCTCTGAGGTCATGGCATTTTATGTACTTCGAAAAAGAGTACCAGCTAAATAATGGTTGAGATATGATTTGTGTTCTGCAACAACTTTGGTGAAGGACGATTCAGAACCAGCCAGCAGGGCAATCACGAACAAATTCGTGTTTAACCGACAAATTTAAACCTTTGGTACGGTTATAATAACTTTGGTGAATTTTGGGATGGACTCGATTAATTAATGTATAATTTTGAAATGCATTTTGATATGTAAAATTTATAAATTTCCTAGTTCTCCTATTCTATGAACTATTAGTCCTTGTTCTTCACCCAAGACTTTGAGGTTCATTCATTTGCTATCAATGGATTTACTGATTGACACGGAATACTTATTTTTGGATTTTGCTTTTCTTCTTGAACTTTTTCTTTTTTTATTTTACTGTTGCCACTGTCATGCTTTTTTATTTGTTTTTACTGCACCATTAATTGTTCAAGTGTTAAGTATTTCAATTGTTTAATTATTCAAGTGTTATGTAAGACCCAATTCACTGGTATGAGTTCATGGTAATGTGCTACAAAATGTTTTTGTTTCTATTGTTAAACTTGTTGTTAGATTAAATCATTCTTAAATTATTGAGTTTCAATTGAATTGGTGACACATCCATTACTTAAATCAAGAAATTAAAGTTTTGTGACCCGACAACAATAATTTGCATTGAACAGTATCCCATCTAAACACCTTATGTCACTTAAATTTCTCAGCCAAAGGATACCTGATCTGATCTCATTTGTTTAATTTGTGTTTGTTAGATCATTTGTTTAATTTGTATTTGAATTCTACAGACAAACGAGGAGCAAGAAAGACTCATGATGAAGTATGCTCCCTAACTTTTGAAACTTAGACCGACGGTGACTGGGAACAATAGAGTGATAATTGAATGTGAGAAAAGGCTTGTATTAACTGATGGCTGGTGTAAGTGGATGAACAGCATCTCATGTGCTGAAGGAGTTGAATTATGTGATGTGATGGCGAGATGTATGATCTATGTACTGCCACAAGAACAAAAGGATTTTCTTCCGGCAAAGAGACACATCAATCCCTTTAATGTACCACCACAAGTGTTATGGTGGCACCACCCCGAAGAGGGATGTTTGAAATGCAACGTTGATGCATCCTTTGACCGAGCAAAGGATTTGAAAAAATATCAATTGGAAGATATAAAGAAAGAAAATGGCGTGGAATATAAGAATGGCTCAGAAAGAGTAAATGAAAAGGCAAAAAGAATTGGTTACGTTGAAAGGTTGTTTAGAGATTGGTTGGGACATGTGAAGGGGGATTTGTTTTTTGACACGGTTCCTAACATGATAAATACACTTCAAACAGAATTAATAGCTATTCGACTTCGGTTGGAGCAATTCTTGCAACAATTCTTGGAATTAGATTTTGATGGAAAAAAAGGAATATACAAGATTAATTATAGAATGCGATAACTTTAGAGCAAAAGTTGTTGCAGAACACAAAGCATATGTCAGCCATTGTTTAGCTTGTACTCTTTTTTCAAGTACAGAAATTGCCATGATCTTAGATAGCTTTTGACTAGTTAAAAAATGAGAATTAGAAATAGGAAAGTAGTGGAGGTAACTAGTCAAAAAACTATCTGAGGTCATGGCATTTTATGTACTTCGAAAAAGAGTACAAGCTAAATAATGGTTGAGATATGATTTGTGTTCTGCAACAACTTTGGTGAAGGACGACTCAGAACCAGCCACCAGGGCAATCAGGAACAAATTCTTGTTTAACCGACAAATTTAAACCTTTGGTACTGTTATACTAACTTTGGTGAATTCTGGGATGGACTCGATTAATTAATGTGTAATTTTGATATGCATTTTAGTATTTAAAATTTATAAATTTCCTTGTTCTAATATTTTATGAACTATTAGTCCTTGTTCTTCACTCAAGACTTTGGGGTTCATTTATTTGCTATCAATGGATTTACGGATTGATACGTAATACTTATTTTTGGATTTTGCTTTTCTTCTTGAACTTTTTCTTTTTTTATTTTACTGTTGCCACTATCATGCTTTTTTATTTGTTTTTACTGCACCATTAATTGTTCAAGTGTTAAGTATTTCAATTGTTTAATTATTCAAGTGTTATGTAAGACCCAATTCACTGGTATGAGTTCATGGTAATGTGCTTCAAAATGTTTTTGTTTCTATTGTTAAACTTGTTGTTAGATTAAATCATTCTTAAATTATTAAGTTTCAATTGAATTGGTGACACATCCATTACTTAAATCAAGAAATTAAATTTTTGTGACCAGACAACAATAATTAACATTGAACAGTATCTCATCTCAACACCTTATTTCACATAAATTTCTTAGCCAAAAGATACCTGATCTGATCTAATTTGTTTAATTTGTGTTTGTTAGATCATTTGTTTAATTTGTATTTGAATTCTACAGACAAACGAGGAGCAAGAAAGACTCATGATGAAGTATGCTCCCTAACTTTTGAAACTTAGACCGACGATGACTGGGAACAATAGGGTGATAATTGAATGTGAGAAAAGGCTTGTATTAACTGATGGCTGGTGTAAGTGGATGAACAGCATCTCATGTGCTGAAAGAGTTGAATTATGTGATGTGATGGCGAGATGTATGATCTATGTACTGCCACAAGAACAAAAGGATTTTCTTCCGGCAAAGAGACACATCAATCCCTTTAATGTACCACCACAAGTGTTATGGTGGCACCACCCCGAAGAGAGATGTTTGAAATGCAACGTTGATGCATCCTTTGACCAAGCAAAGGATTTGAAAAAATATCAATTGGAAGATATAAAGAAAGAAAATGGCGTGGAATATAAGAATGGCTCAGAAAGAGTAAATGAAAAGGCAAAAAGAATTGGTTACGTTGAAAGGTTGTTTAGAGATTGGTTGGGACATGTGAAGGGGAATTTGTTTTTTGACACGGTTCCTAACATGATAAATACACTTCAAACAGAATTAATAGCTATTCGACTTCGGTTGGAGCAATTCTTGCAACAATTCTGGGAATTAGATTTTGATGGAAAAAAAAGAATATACAAGATTAATTATAGAATGCGATAACTTTAGAGCAAAAGTTGGTGCAGAACACAAAGCATATCTCAGCCATTGTTTAGCTTGTACTCTTTTTTCAAGTACAGAAATTGCCATGATCTTAGATAGCTTTTGACTAGTTAAAAAAAGGGAATGTGAAATAGGTAAGTAGTGGAGGTAACTAGTCAAAAAACTCTCTGAGGTCATGGCATTTTATGTACTTCGAAAAAGAGTACCAGCTAAATAATGGTTGAGATATGATTTGTGTTCTGCAACAACTTTGGTGAAGGACGATTCAGAACCAGCCAGCAGGGCAATCACGAACAAATTCGTGTTTAACCGACAAATTTAAACCTTTGGTACGGTTATAATAACTTTGGTGAATTTTGGGATGGACTCGATTAATTAATGTATAATTTTGAAATGCATTTTGATATGTAAAATTTATAAATTTCCTAGTTCTCCTATTCTATGAACTATTAGTCCTTGTTCTTCACCCAAGACTTTGAGGTTCATTCATTTGCTATCAATGGATTTACTGATTGACACGGAATACTTATTTTTGGATTTTGCTTTTCTTCTTGAACTTTTTCTTTTTTTATTTTACTGTTGCCACTGTCATGCTTTTTTATTTGTTTTTACTGCACCATTAATTGTTCAAGTGTTAAGTATTTCAATTGTTTAATTATTCAAGTGTTATGTAAGACCCAATTCACTGGTATGAGTTCATGGTAATGTGCTACAAAATGTTTTTGTTTCTATTGTTAAACTTGTTGTTAGATTAAATCATTCTTAAATTATTGAGTTTCAATTGAATTGGTGACACATCCATTACTTAAATCAAGAAATTAAAGTTTTGTGACCCGACAACAATAATTTGCATTGAACAGTATCCCATCTAAACACCTTATGTCACTTAAATTTCTCAGCCAAAGGATACCTGATCTGATCTCATTTGTTTAATTTGTGTTTGTTAGATCATTTGTTTAATTTGTATTTGAATTCTACAGACAAACGAGGAGCAAGAAAGACTCATGATGAAGTATGCTCCCTAACTTTTGAAACTTAGACCGACGGTGACTGGGAACAATAGAGTGATAATTGAATGTGAGAAAAGGCTTGTATTAACTGATGGCTGGTGTAAGTGGATGAACAGCATCTCATGTGCTGAAGGAGTTGAATTATGTGATGTGATGGCGAGATGTATGATCTATGTACTGCCACAAGAACAAAAGGATTTTCTTCCGGCAAAGAGACACATCAATCCCTTTAATGTACCACCACAAGTGTTATGGTGGCACCACCCCGAAGAGGGATGTTTGAAATGCAACGTTGATGCATCCTTTGACCGAGCAAAGGATTTGAAAAAATATCAATTGGAAGATATAAAGAAAGAAAATGGCGTGGAATATAAGAATGGCTCAGAAAGAGTAAATGAAAAGGCAAAAAGAATTGGTTACGTTGAAAGGTTGTTTAGAGATTGGTTGGGACATGTGAAGGGGGATTTGTTTTTTGACACGGTTCCTAACATGATAAATACACTTCAAACAGAATTAATAGCTATTCGACTTCGGTTGGAGCAATTCTTGCAACAATTCTTGGAATTAGATTTTGATGGAAAAAAAGGAATATACAAGATTAATTATAGAATGCGATAACTTTAGAGCAAAAGTTGTTGCAGAACACAAAGCATATGTCAGCCATTGTTTAGCTTGTACTCTTTTTTCAAGTACAGAAATTGCCATGATCTTAGATAGCTTTTGACTAGTTAAAAAATGAGAATTAGAAATAGGAAAGTAGTGGAGGTAACTAGTCAAAAAACTATCTGAGGTCATGGCATTTTATGTACTTCGAAAAAGAGTACAAGCTAAATAATGGTTGAGATATGATTTGTGTTCTGCAACAACTTTGGTGAAGGACGACTCAGAACCAGCCACCAGGGCAATCAGGAACAAATTCTTGTTTAACCGACAAATTTAAACCTTTGGTACTGTTATACTAACTTTGGTGAATTCTGGGATGGACTCGATTAATTAATGTGTAATTTTGATATGCATTTTAGTATTTAAAATTTATAAATTTCCTTGTTCTAATATTTTATGAACTATTAGTCCTTGTTCTTCACTCAAGACTTTGGGGTTCATTTATTTGCTATCAATGGATTTACGGATTGATACGGAATACTTATTTTTGGATTTTGCTTTTCTTCTTGAACTTTTTCTTTTTTTATTTTACTGTTGCCACTATCATGCTTTTTTATTTGTTTTTACTGCACCATTAATTGTTCAAGTGTTAAGTATTTCAATTGTTTAATTATTCAAGTGTTATGTAAGACACAATTCACTGGTATGAGTTCATGGCAATGTGCTTCAAAATGTTTTTGTTTCTATTGTTAAACTTGTTGTTAGATTAAATCATTCTTAAATTATTAAGTTTCAATTGAATTGGTGACACATCCATTACTTAAATCAAGAAATTAAAGTTTTGTGACCAGACAACAATAATTAACATTGAACAGTATCTCATCTCAACACCTTATTTCACATAAATTTCTTAGCCAAAAGATACCTGATCTGATCTAATTTGTTTAATTTGTGTTTGTTAGATCATTTGTTTAATTTGTATTTGAATTCTACAGACAAACGAGGAGCAAGAAAGACTCATGATGAAGTATGCTCCCTAACTTTTGAAACTTAAACCGACGGTGACTGGGAACAATAGGGTGATAATTGAATGTGAGAAAAGACTTGTATTAACTGATGGCTGGTGTAAGTGGATGAACAGCATCTCATGTGCTGAAAGAGTTGAATTATGTGATGTGATGGCGAGATGTATGATCTATGTACTGCCACAAGAACAAAAGGATTTTCTTCTGGCAAAGAGACACATCAATCCCTTTAATGTACCACCACAAGTGTTATGGTGGCACCACCCCGAAGAGAGATGTTTGAAATGCAACGTTGATGCATCCTTTGACCAAGCAAAGGATTTGAAAAAATATCAATTGGAAGATATAAAGAAAGAAAATGGCGTGGAATATAAGAATGGCTCAGAAAGAGTAAATGAAAAGGCAAAAAGAATTGGTTACGTTGAAAGGTTGTTTAGAGATTGGTTGGGACATGTGAAGGGGAATTTGTTTTTTGACACGGTTCCTAACATGATAAATACACTTCAAACAGAATTAATAGCTATTCGACTACGGTTGGAGCAATTCTTGCAACAATTCTCGGAATTAGATTTTGATGGAAAAAAAGGAATATACAAGATTAATTATAGAATGCGATAACTTTAGAGCAAAAGTTGGTGCAGAACACAAAGCATATCTCAGCCATTGTTTAGCTTGTACTCTTTTTTCAAGTACAGAAATTGCCATGATCTTAGATAGCTTTTGACTAGTTAAAAAAAGGGAATGTGAAATAGGTAAGTAGTGGAGGTAACTAGTCAAAAAACTCTCTGAGGTCATGGCATTTTATGTACTTCGAAAAAGAGTACAAGCTAAATAATGGTTGAGATATGATTTGTGTTCTGCAACAACTTTGGTGAAGGACGACTCAGAACCAGCCAGCAGGGCAATCACGAACAAATTCGTGTTTAACCGACAAATTTAAACCTTTGGTACGGTTATAATAACTTTGGTGAATTTTGGGATGGACTCGATTAATTAATGTATAATTTTGATATGCATTTTGATATGTAAAATTTATAAATTTCCTAGTTCTCCTATTCTATGAACTATTAGTCCTTGTTCTTCACCCAAGACTTTGAGGTTCATTCATTTGCTATCAATGGATTTACTGATTGACACGGAATACTTATTTTTGGATTTTGCTTTTCTTCTTGAACTTTTTCTTTTCTTATTTTACTGTTGCCACTGTCATGCTTTTTTATTTGTTTTTACTGCACCATTAATTGTTCAAGTGTTAAGTATTTCAATTGTTTAATTATTCAAGTGTTATGTAAGACCCAATTCACTGGTATGAGTTCATGGTAATGTGCTACAAAATGTTTTTGTTTCTATTGTTAAACTTGTTGTTAGATTAAATCATTCTTAAATTATTGAGTTTCAATTGAATTGGTGACACATCCATTAATTAAATCAAGAAATTAAAGTTTTGTGACCAGACAACAATAATTAGCATTGAACAGTATCCCATCTAAACACCTTATGTCACATAAATTTCTCAGCCAAAGGATACCTGATCTGATCTCATTTGTTTAATTTGTGTTTGTTAGATCATTTGTATAATTTGTATTTGCATTCTACAGACAAACGAGGAGCAAGATAGACTCTTGATGAAGTATGCTCCCTAACTTTTGAAACTTAGACCGACGGTGACTGAGAACAATAGGGTGATAATTGAACGTGAGAAAAGGCTTGTATTAACTGATGGCTGGTGTAAGTGGATGAACAGCATCTCATGTGCCGAAAGAGTTGAATTATGTGATGTGATGGCGAGATGTATGATCTATGTACTGCCACCAGAACAAAAGGATTTTCGTCCGGCAAAGAGACACATCAATCCCATGAATGTACCACCACAAGTGTTATGATAGCACCACCCCGAAGAGGGATGTTTGAAATGCAACGTTGATGCATCCTTGGACCAAGCAAAGGATTTGAAAAAATATCAATTGGAAGATATAAAGAAAGAAAATGGCGTGGAATATAAGAATGGCTCAGAAAGTGTAAATGAAAAGGCAAAAAGAATTGGTTACGTTGAAAGGTTGTTTAGAGATTGGTTGGGACATGTGAAGGGGGATTTGTTTTTTGACACGGTTCCTAACATGATAAATACACTTCAAACAGAATTAATAGCTATTCGACTACGGTTGGAGCAATTGTTGCAACAATTCTTGGAATTAGAATTTGATGGAAAAAAAGGAATATACAAGATTAATTATAGAATGCGATAACTTTAGAGCAAAAGTTGTTGCAGAACACAAAGCATATGTCAGCCATTGTTTAGCTTGTACTCTTTTTTCAAGTACAGAAATTGCCATGATCTTAGATAGCTTTTGACTAGTTAAAAAATGAGAATTAGAAATAGGTAAGTAGTGGAGGTAACTAGTCAAAAAACTATCTGAGGTCATGGCATTTTATGTACTTCGAAAAAGAGTACAAGCTAAATAATGGTTGAGATATGATTTGTGTTCTGCAACAACTTTGGTGAAGGACGACTCAGAACCAGCCACCAGGGCAATCAGGAACAAATTCTTGTTTAACCGACAAATTTAAACCTTTGGTACTGTTATACTAACTTTGGTGAATTCTGGGATGGACTCGATTAATTAATGTGTAATTTTGATATGCATTTTAGTATATAAAATTTATAAATTTCCTAGTTCTCATATTTTATGAACTATTAGTCCTTGTTCTTCACCCAAGACTTTGGGGTTCATTTATTTGCTATCAATGGATTTACTGATTGACACGGAATACTTATTTTTGGACTTTGCTTTTCTTCTTGAACTTTTTCTTTTTTTATTTTACTGTTGCCACTGTCATGCTTTTTTATTTGTTTTTACTGGACCATTAATTGTTCAAGTGTTAAGTATTTCAATTGTTTAATTATTCAAGTGTTAAGTAAGACCCAATTCACTGGTATGAGTTCATGGTAATGTGCTTCAAAATGTTTTTGTTTCTATTGTTAAGCTTGTTGTTAGATTAAATCATTCTTAAATTATTGAGTTTCAATTGAATTGGTGACACATCCATTAATTAAATCAAGAAATTAAAGTTTTGTGACCAGACAACAATAATTAGCATTGAACAGTATCTCATCTAAACACCTTATGTCACTTAAATTTCTTAGCCAAAAGATACCTGATCTGATCTCATTTGTTTAATTTGTGTTTGTTAGATCATTTGTTTAATTTGTATTTGCATTCTACAAACAAACGAGGAGCAAGATAGACTCTTGATGAAGTATGCTCCCTAACTTTTGAAACTTAGACCGACGGTGACTGATGACAATAGGGTGATAATTGAACGTGAGAAAAGGTTTGTATTAACTGATGGCTGGTGTAAGTGGATGAACAACATCTCATGTGCTGAAAGAGTTGAATTATGTGATGTGATGGCGAGGTGTATGATCTGTGTACTGTCACCAGAACAAAAGGATTTTCTTCCGACAAAGATACACATCAATCCCTTGAATGTACCACCACAAGTGTTATGGTGGCACCACCCCGAAGAGGGATGTTTGAAATGCGACGTTGATGCATCCTTGGACCAAGCAAAGGATGCGGAAAAAGATCAATTGGAAGATATAAAGAAAGAAAATGGCGTGGAATATCAGAATGGCTCAAAAAGAGTAAATGAAAAGGCAAAAAGAATTGGTTACGTTGAAAGGTTGTTCAGAGATTGGTTGGGACATGTGAAGGGGGATTTGTTTTTTGACACGGTTCCTAAAATGACAAATACACTTCAAACAGAATTAATAGCTATTCGACTTCGGTTGGAGCAATTCTTGCAACAATTCTTGGAATTAGATTTTGATGGAAAAAAAGGAATATACAAGATTAATTATAGAATGTGATAACTTTAGAGCAAACAACAAACCTTGGTTCAACCCCCAGCAGCTGGAGGAAATGCTCGATTTTGATTTTATTCTTTTTTCATCACTTTCACTTGAGGCAAGACTGCAGGAAACCAGAAGGTTTAACAAGGTTCTTGCGCTTGTTGGCCACAAAGATATAATTTACCAACAAATCACTTGTTTCTAGAAGAACTTAGAACTCCAACATCTGGGATTTCAGCAAGAAGAAATCTGTCAGCAGGCGACCAAGAGATGAAGGTGTAGCACACCCAAATGAATTATTCTTATTCGAGTGCTCGACAAACTTATTCGAGTAATTTGCTTGAAGAATGCAGTTTATGTACAGTGAAGGCAAGAAACGAAGAGCTCTGCAGTTGCATGGTTCTTGGACGCGAAGAGAAAAAGGAACTTGGAGAGCTACACGATTGGATTTTCCTAAAATTCAGGTAATGAAACCACGTGCCTGCCCTGAAGTTCGAGGCTATACGCGTTTACTTTAAGGAATGATAGACAGCATAGAATTTTCAGAATGGTGTTGCAGTAGTTGCAACTGAAACATGAATTCTCGCAATTGCACTGCGTTTTAAATTTACATATAAGCACTACGATAAGATTCTAATTCCAATGTTGCTGCACACCAACACCAACCATGCATACACAAACTCTGAATGGTACTCACTAACACACGGGTACATTGAAGATGGTTCAGATATCTCTCAGGTCGTGATCAGTGACTCTACTTAGGGATCTTCTTGGATAATGAGTAAATGGAGAGCAAAACAAGCAATACCAGCAGAACTGAAGCGAACAATGAGATTGCTAAAGAACTTGCAAGATGTTTGCAGAACACATCATATGTGTCGCACACTTTTCGCCAGCCAACATGGGAGTTGCCCTTCAGTCCTACATATGCAACTCCACCTGCAGCTCCAGTTGCAGAAGCTACGATTCCCAGAAGTAGCTGAACCAGAAGCACAAATGTCAGAAATTTTCCCATTTCAAGATAATTAACTTATAATTATTAAGATGCTTCTTCTCTTGAAACTCAGAAGCTTCTTTACTTCATTTTTACCATGGTCATGTGCCAAGAGGTTAATTAATAAGGGGGAAAAAGAAACCAAGAAACATGCTATCTTAATTGGAGAAAGGAGTTCATGGGAGCTTACCACGTCGAATATCACCAAATGTGACAACAGCCTTGTTGACCAATCCGGTTTCAAGAGGGCATAAACAGACAACAACGTAGATATGATGCCGTACAGGCCAGCAACTGACAGTGCTGCTACAAAGTATCTGCATGCATTGTCAATAGAACAACAATAAAAAGTCAAATACTTTGCCCAAGAAAATAAGAAGGCTTCTCACAACAACAAAAAATATATATTGATGTAAAATTTTCCAGCGGCCTTTGTCAACCCAAAATTTATGTACAATTCGTTGAGTTTGCCGATCAGTGTTACAAGCACAAAAGAAAATTGTCCTCCGGAAGGATTTGGTGGGCAAACAAGAAGTACGACTGGAAACTCCATCAATAGAATAGATACGTCAAGTATTGATGCTGCTGAGCTACATGATACTACCAATCAGCTGTGCACTCGGCAGAAAAGGATACTACACATTCGTAAGTAATGGAAAAGGGCAAAAAAAAATTATCCAATCTCAGGTGTCCTAGTTGCTTCCTTACACATGAGATTCAAAGGAAGCATCCTTTTCAACCCTACCTACCAGTCATCAACATCAGCAACCAATCTTGTGTACGATATTAAACTTAAATGGATATACCTAATCAAGTTAAAATGTTTGTGCCCAATAGTACCTTTTTACGAATCATCTTTTTATATATATATTTTTGTAAACATATTTTTTAATTATTTTTACAGCCACCCTGTTGGTGAAAAAGATAGGACATAGAAATTCTGTACGAAAATTTCGGCCCAGAAACCTTTAATTGGTACGCGTCATCCTCAGCTTAGAACGTGAAATTAATTTTTATATCTCTTAATAAAGCAGAAGCATAGACCAATCTCTCCTAAAGCAGAAGCAAGCCAATCTCGGCTTTTGGAATTAAGTGGACCAAATCTTCTAATAATCTAGCTGTACTAATTTGTTTTTGTTGAGCTTTTTTTACTCTTTTATTTACCTTCCGTACAAGCCCACAATTCTTTATTTATTTCTGGTAATTGTTCCTAAGTCATTTGAAATGTGAACATTTTGAGATATCTTTGAGAATGAGAATGGAGGATAGTCTATAATATTCTCAAAACTTTTACTACTGGTAAATCATGAATAGAGGTCGAAGCAATGAAGCTAGGGAAATAAGAGCCTGCAAAAAGAAAAAAAAAAAGAGTACACGCAAAAACATAACATACTAGTGACGTCTTTTTAAAGTTTTATTTTACTCGGCTAAAGACGAAGAATTGCATGCAAAATTACCAACTAGTATAATTAAGTAAGATTTTTCTTAAAGTGAAAAAAAAAAAAAAAAGATTCTTTTTCCTAATATGTAAAACAGGTTAGATGCAACTTACATGAGGGCGGGTGAATGATTGAATTTAGCTGGAACGGGTGCCCGGAAAGGCGGAAATGGTATTGCAACGAGTTCGGTTTGCTTACTAGTTACAGCAACTATAACAGATACCACTGCTGAAGCAAACAATAGAACCCTCAAAACCACATCAATTATTGGAAAGTAGTTGATGGGAGGGGACTCAGTTGCTACAGCTTTAGTCTCCGGCGGCGGCGGCGGCTCTTCCGGCACCAGGGTTGGTTTTGCTGGTGGTGGTGGTTCAATCTTTTCTGGCTCTGTTGCTGTGACTGCTGCTTCAATCTTCTCTGGTCCTGGTGCTGCTTTCTCTGAAGAAGCCATGGTAACTAGTAGTATTTGACCAGTGAAATTACTATGCTCTATTTACGTGCCTAAATTTGTTGGAAAGACAATTGGTATTAAAGAGCTGGTTTTCGGTGGACAAGTGATTAGAAGGTGATGTGCTTACCAAATTATATAGGTCCAATTTGGATGTGACTGGTTGGAATTGCCAACACGGCAATGATTCGAGATAACTGTTGAAGATAATTTCGTCCATTTTCGTTTCATTACCATTTTTTTTTATCATCATCAACAAGCAGGATACTGTGGCTGAGGTAACAAATGATTGGTTAAGGGCACCAAACGTTTGGAAGCAAGATACTGTGGCTAAGGTAACAAATGATTGGTTAAGAGCACCAAACGTTTGGAAGCTTTGTGTAAAGCCAAAAATGATTCTGGACGTGTTTATGTGATGCAGTGTCGTAATTTATTATGGGACCTTAGTTTTGCTGCTATGAAAGTGAAACAAGCAGTTGCCGCTGAGAATACTGGCCCTGTTGGCGGATTTCAGGCCATGTTCAGTTTTTGGAAGGATTAATTTGCTTGATTTGTTTCTAAATTAATCTCATTTTTCACTTGTTCATTACCTTGAACAATTTCAATGCATTGGAAAACTGTTCTTGTAAGCATTAGTGAAGCTTATTGCTTGATTAATCCACGCAAATGACGTCTAGTGGGAGGACTGCTTCTTAGTGGAAGACTAAGACTACTTTAGACAAACTATGACTATTATTTTAAAAGAGTAGATAAAATAAACAGATGCTAGGTATGAGGTGGACATCAGCTTCAACAACAAGATTACTTCTGTTCCAAACCAATTGGCCAAATTAATACTGGTAAGTGGCCAAATCACTACAAGAATTGTCTACAGCTTCCAATATGTTTTAATTAATACTGGTAAGGTGGACGTTGCTTCTGTTCAAGGCTCTGTTTTAATTAATTTTGGCTGCGGTTTGCTTCTAAATTCTTGTTTTGGATAAGCTGGTGGGACTACTTTGAATTCTTGTGCTTTCGCAATTACTTAAAACTTATCCAACTTGAATTAATGGTTTGCAAACTCAAAATGATGGGAATTCAGAAGTTTCATTTTTCTTTACTTGCTAGCTGGTTTTGACATGGACGCTTAGCTTTAAGACAAGACAATATCCTTCGTACAATTTCACAAGAAATGTCAAGAATTCAACGTTTGTGATTGAGATTCTTGAGAATACCACCTCTTCACCTAAACACACGTCATCCATCTGAAAAAGAGTTCTTATCCCTCAAAGCTTGAGTGAACTGAACCTCTCGAATATATATATATATATCATGAGTAATTTGAAGAAAAGGCGACTCCATAATCCCCCAGTTTCACACTCCTTTCAGTTCATGGTTCATCTGCCCCTTAGCCCAACGCTTCTGCTTCCTTTCTCCTAATAAAAAAAGACAGAGACATCTTTGTCACCTTCTTTTGTTTATAGGTGATAGGAGGGAAAACGATAGTGAGTCGATACTATTATACTCATATTATATCCGTATAATGTATACGTATAATTTAAAAAATTGTATTTCATATTTTTTTTAAAAAAAAATATTGGTCTTTTCCAACTAACCAATATTATACAAGTGATAGTAAAACTTTTCACGCAATACTAGGGGGAATGCCCGCGCATTGCGCAGGTGTCTGATGCATGTGGTTAGAGAGGATTTTTCATTGGACAAATAATATGTATATTTTTGAAAGAAATAGTCATCAAATATAACAAAACTAATGATAGTACATTCTAATTACATCGCACACTTGTATACTTTGTTTTATTAATTCTTTTACAATCTTATCATTCCTAAAAGACCCCCACAGATGTAGTTGAAAATCGCCTAAGAACAGACGTAAATTATTTCAGACAAAGGAATATCCTCCAACGGATAGTTGTAGCAACGTGTTAATTGCACAATGTATTAATATGTCTTTACATTAATTGCACAACAAAAGCCACATTTCAATTAAATGTGTTTTTAACATCATTTCAATAATTATACCAACACATAAGCATATATGAGTTGAACTCGATGCAAAAACGGTTGCAAAATAATTCCATAATCTAGAAATATCCAGATGTCTCTATAAATCAAAACTTTAAATGTACCAAAATGAGGGGATTTCAGTAAATATACCTAAACACACACTGCCCTCAATTATACCAAAAGTTTTTTTTTTAAAAAAAAACTACACAACATTCTACATTCTCAACAACCTATCAATATCGTTGAAATTCAAACCCCTTTTGGCCACAGCTCATTCGTATATAGTATAAGAATATATATTTCACGAATTATACATCAATCTTTGAAAAATGTTTAAAATTTAAGTAAGAATAATGACATACTGTCCAAATTATATACAAAATAACAGCTATATATATGTTATATTTTAGCAAATTTATAGAAAGAGAAATAAAGTGGTAAAATTTTAATAAATTTAACCTCTCATATACAAGTATAGGAGTTAAAATTAGTGCAAATGTAGTATAATCGTTGAAGATTATAGTAATTTTACCGGTACTTTTGGGTCCGAAATTTCAAATATATTCGTGTTATTCATGTACAAATTCACATGCAAAATTTTGTCGAACACGTATTTTTACAGCGAATTTTTAATCGCACTTGAATTTTTCGAAAGCGTTGGTTAGGTTGGACTCTAGGGATTTATGGTTATACCAACTTCTTGTTGTTGGTCCAGTACTCCTCCCTAAACAGACAAAATAAACAGAAATTTAACATAGCAAATTGAAGTTCAAAGTGAAAGGCTGAAGTTCAAATTTAACATAATCGAAAACTGTAAGTTCAAAGTCAAACCTCTCTCTTGTTCCAATTCTCGGAACATTGACCAACCATTGTAAGACTAGAAAGGCTGAAGAATCCCAAGTTGGATGTTTCTATTACAAAAACGAGCATGTTGAATGATTTGTCAGACGATGTCTGATCCTCGACTAGAACAATTATGGGCCTAATCCAATGGCCCAACATGGCAGGCCACAAAGTTGTCAAGAAAACGGTGGGTTTTCTGAGGTATAATCCAAAACTCGAACAAATTTGAGAAAGTCATCGGTTGCCAGTCAAATCACATACTACTTAATACTTCAACATCGGATACCAAAGATCATCGCCCGCTTAGGCACGATAAGTGTCAAATAATTTGGCTCAATTTAGGGTGTCACTCTCATTTACTAAACAAGCTTGAATTCGTCTCGTAGTCTTGTTATTAGAGTTAATCTCGTATACATTATATTAACGAGTATAAATATACGGCATGTGTATAAGAATTATTAAAGTTCAAATTCTGAGGTTGCATATATCCATACTCGCTATTGTTGTATGCGTTGGTTAACATATATTTCTAGTGCATTATATCAAGAATTCCATCTATGAAGGCCAATTATGTATTTGTCCGCCTCAGCAACGGGTGCTTGAAGGGGGGCCTCTCCAGGATTCGAACCCTGACTGGCCCAAGTGGTACCAGAACTTCAATCCCAAGACCCTTATCCCAAAGGACCAGGGGTACCAGGACTTCAACCCCAAGACCCTTACCCCAAAGGACCAGGGTTCGAATCCTGGGGAGCCCCCCTCTAAGCACTCGTTGCTGAGGCGGACAAATACATAATTGGCCTCCACACCATCAAATATTAATCTGACTCGTTTACCTTCTTGTTATTGTGACCAAAAAAAAGGGTGGATAGAAGACAAGAAATCAAATAAGAAGCTACTAATAGCCTAACAAAACATTTGTTTTTGTTTAGTACGTTCGAAAGAGATTCTAAAGCAACCATATATTAAAAAAAAAAAATTTTTCTTCCTTCTTTCTCGTAAGATTTGGAATCTTACCAAAAACCACATATGGTTATCAAATTGATATCTTGTAGCACCGGGTTTAGATGTTTGATGGCTTGTAGCATCCATTCACTATAAAGTATAAAACCACAATGCATCTATCCTCTTCGCTTCTGCAAACGGCATTAAGGTTGATCCTGTAACTTTCGACATTAATTCATTAGCATATCTAATATCTTCGTTCTTGGTGTACATATAGGTGATGAATGGCCCATGTTTAGTAAAGATTTGGACCTACCTTGCTTTGAGGAGGTCTCTGACTCTCGATTGATTTGAGTCCCATCATTTCTCAGGAGTCAACACAATCCTCAAGCTCGAGAACCTAATCAGAAACACTCGTACAAAAAACTGTGAGTTATGAAAGGGAGAACCTAATCAGAAGAAGAATGAGACAGACAACGCCCAAAAAAATGATGGGATCCATTGATATTTGAAAAAGTCTTCTACTAAAACGCCCGTAATTGAGGTGTCAATTCTAAATCTAATACCCTCCCCACTCAGATTGTGTCATTTGGACTTTAAGATACCAGGTACGTTTGAATGAGAATTGCAGTATCGAAACAATCATACTTCAGCGTCACATATTAATATCGGCGAAGATGTGGTGCTGCAGTGTGATCTGAGTTGGGACAAAAGACGTATACAAACATGCATCCAAGGATTCAGTGGAAGAATTAATGCATGCATACTCATGTCTTAATTTTCATGAAAATTTTCCATGTGCCATGAAACCAAATTGGTTAATCTAACAGCACACTTATAATATTGGCATAGTCATCAGGATTTATTATGGGAATGTAACTGAGAGTTGTTTATGTGCGCAAGGAATAGATATTTTTAGACGCTTAAACGCAATATATAGCAAAATAATCATCAATCTAAACAAGAAGTTAGTAAAATCATGTATGATAACAACATCTAGGTTTGGACATACGTAGGGATCGCTAATAGAAATGCATGGTGCTTGCCATCAATTAATTATATTCGCTGCAGTTAGAGCTGTTAAGTCAATCGAATAGCTCGAAAGCTCGTTAGAGCTCGGCTCGTTAAGACTCGAGCTCGACTCATTAATTTTGGTTAACGAGTCGAGCTCGAGCTCGAAACATGCTCGTTTAGTTAACGAGCCGAGTAAGCTCAGCTCGTTTGATACTCGAGTAGCTCGTTAGAGCTCGTCAATGAAGGGCATATTTGTCATTTTAGAAATCAAAATTATAAAAATTAAAATTATAGATTTTTTATTAAGGTTAATTTGCACGAGCTCGAGCCACATGTACATTTAACGAGTCGAGTTCGACACATTTTAAAGCTCGTTTTCCTAACGAGCTCGACTCGAATTAAACTCAAGTCGAGCTCGGCAGCCAAATACTCAGCTCGACTAGGCTCGATTAACAGCTCTAGCTGCAGTAAAGTCGTTTGAAACTGGTAAATAAAAGAACGGAGGCGAAGTATTGTTTTGCATGGACAGGGAGTGGCGCACACTCGAGTCTACTTGAGCTAGATTTTTCGAGTTAAAAAATTTGGACTCAAGTTTAATTTTGTTTTGCATGACTCGAACTCAAACTCAACCTTATCGAGCCTAATCATGCTTGATTTAAGATCAATCGAGTTTAATTGAGTTTAAGAAATATAAATTTATATGTTATATAATTTTAAACGAGGAATAAAATAGACATTTTATGCTAATAAAATAAACATTTCATACTAACTCGATTGAGTAACTCAAGTTGCTCGATTTCGAGTTCTCAAATTCTATTAATGCGAGTTTAAACTTGAGTAATGAGATTGAGTAAAGTAATAAGCTAATCGATTAAATTGGACTCATTTGCACCTCGGGAAAGATAATGGGGGGACTTTAGCTTTTGTTTACAAAAATTTTGCTACAAGGCCAAAGTTGCTAACCACAGCTCTTCCTCAAAGGCTGAGACTTGGTCTACATCATCATTCTGAAGTCATGAAAGGATCAAACCAAAGGCTGCTTTGTTTCGTTCATACGCCTACAGGGTAGGGTGAGAGCAACACATCATTGATTAGCCGCCATCAAAACAAATCTAGATAATTGCTTTAAAAAAAAGACACACATCTAGATAATTGGACCATTTGGATTGGGGGACCATGTGGAAATTTGACCAAGAAATGAGGATGGAGACTGTGGCTCCCGGGCAGACACGACGCCTCTGATAATATCTTTAGAGGAAATTCAATAAATGCATTCACACCCCGCAGTCTTGTCTCGACTACTGTTTACGGATACGTGCTACCCACTTTATGTCTCTATCCTATCCTTGAACCAGAATAAAGTCTAAACGCAATATATAGCAAAATAATCATCAATCTAAACAAGAAGTTAGTAAAATCATGTATGATAACAACATCTGGGTTTGGACATACGTAGGGATCGCTAATAGAAATGCATGGTGCTTGCCATCAATTAATTATATTCGCTGCAGTTAGAGCTGTTAAGTCAATCGAATAGTTCGAAAGCTCGTTAGAGTTCGACTCGTTAAGACTCGAGCTCGACTCATTAATTTTGGTTAACGAGTCGAGCTCGAGCTCGAAACATGCTCGTTTAGTTAACGAGCCGAGTAAGCTCAGCTCGTTTGATACTCGAGTAGCTCGTTAGATCTCGTCAATGAAGGGCATATTTGTCATTTTAGAAATCAAAATTATAAAAATTAAAAATTATAGGTTTTTTATTAAGGTTAATTTGCACGAGCTCGAGCCACATGTACATTTAACGAGTCGAGTTCGACACATTTTAAAGCTCGTTTTCCTAACGAGCTCGACTCGAATTAAACTCAAGTCGAGTTCGGCAGCCAAATACTCAGCTCGAAAAGTGTTTGGATATAAAATTTATCCCAAATAATATTTTGCTTGCATCATAAACACATTTTTCAACTCAGTTTTTTATATTCTCAACCATCTTTTTATCTCACATACATCACATCATAAAAAGTGCTACAGTAATTATTCCAAATAATATTTCAAATAATACTCTATCCAAACAAATAATACTCTATTCCAAATGATATGGACAAAGACTACAATTGTATCTTATTTGAAGGACTCTAAGCTCCGTTTGCATAAGCTGTTTTTGGAGAGTATTTTTAAAAAATTTTACTGTAACAGTGTATATGAAAAATTTTTACTATAAAATTTTTTAAAAATATTTAATATATTATATAGATAAGATATTTTTTGAATTATTGTGTATTACTGTTAATGGTCCAGATCATATCAATTGTAGTATTGTATTTGAAAAACTTATTTTAGAAAAAATGACCAATTCAGACGGAACATATTTGGGAGGGAAAAAAAAAACCTCTTACGAGTTTGCCAATTTTACCTCAAATTTAACTGTTGTTGTTACACCGGGTTGGAATTTACTTACTCAAATGAAGTCCAAAATTCTTTTGCTCAAAAAGTGCTATAATGTATGATTTATCCTAATCTATCCCTTTTAGTATTAGCACTACAACTAATTTAAGTCTGTCACTTTTATTACTCTAAAGCCTAAATTAACAGTTGGCCCAACGAATGGCTTGTCCGGGACCCGTTTGTCTCTAAATAATTGATCCTATTGCGGAGGCGGACCGGTGTCGAATTTTCCTACAATTTTACCCACTACAACTTTTTCACTTGTTGAAAGGAAATGCCAATAACGTTTTCGCACGTTCAAACTTCACATCAATTGGGAATTTGTTTACTCATCAATGAAATCAAAAAAGCGTTTCCAGGTACTATTAACTTAACTAGTAAGAATATTAATCAGGTGCTCGTGAAATTTCTAGTTTGATTTTTATATTCTTTCGTAGTTTTATATTTTTATTGCGAGGTTTAAAATCATTTTTAAACTAAAAAAATTTTAGTTAAAAAAAAAAGCTAGAAAAAAAAAGGGAAACAGAAAGCTTATGAAAAATGCCTACATCATAAGTGCATTACTAGTTTAGATTTTTCATGTCAAGAGTTTACCTTAATGGAAGCTTAAATTCCGTGTAAAAACTAACTACGGCCCACTTGTTGTAAAAGTAAATCCATTTCCTTCATGGAACCAAAAAAAAAAAAAGAAGAGAAAAGTATAAGAGCTTGCCTTTGACTAGCATTTCATGATGCAGAGGTTATCAATCCGTGCCGTATTTTCAGCTCCTAAGTTAGTAGGAAAACCAAGAATTTTGTGTGATCTGTAACGTTGATTTTGGAGTATTTGTTTAATGAAACTTTACTCTTACATCAAAGATACAATAATTAGAGTCAAATCAATTCTTCAGTTACACACCTCAAATTCAAGTCTTGAATCTCTCCTACAGCTGAATAGTAGTGGTAATAAATCAACTTGTTGGTGGGAACTGGGAGCAGAAAAATGGTCAACTAGGATATTGCTAATCAGGCTGCCAAAAGATTTCAACTCCAATAAAGAAAAGCTTCAAATCTTCTGTCCACAACTGTCCCTCTGTCCCATGGACGATTTTTCTTGGGTCAATGAATCACGTAACCCCTTCTTCTGATGGTCATTATCTCCTAATTCTAATGCTCATTATCTTCTAGTAATTGGATTTGTTTGGATTGCTTCATATTTCTCCAATTTTATTTGCTTACATCATCTTTACAATTTCCAATACACCTTTTTATCTTCCCAATATCTTTTTATCTCACATACATCACATCACAAAAAGTGTTACAGTAAAAATATCCCAAATAACTTACAATCCAAACAGACCCTTGTGTGATTCCATTTTTTTTTTTTTTTTGCAAGAGACGATAAATCTAATCTATCCTACACTAAGGGAAAGGAGGCGGGCCTAAGGATACCTAGGAATAAGCCGGAAGGGACTGAACCATCACCGGACCAAACGGGTGCACAGCACACCGTGCTTGGATTTTTTGGAGACAAGCTATAGAAATATGACATTTTTAGTGACAGGCAAGATTCGAACCCTTGCCTCCCACCCCTACCAAATAGGTGGGCCCAATGGTTAATCGTGTGATTCCAATTGAACTCCGTGAATACTGCACTATAATAATAACTTACTCCAATTGAACTCTGGAAATGGTATGATAATAACTTTGGACTGATCATCATAATAATCACAGATTAGGAAACAAAGTCCATATAAAACCAATTAATCTTTCTGGTCAGCAATCCAACACGGCTGGCATTAGCCATTAATGTGAAGCCGCATCTCTCCCATGCATTAATGTGAACCGATATTTTGCACCAATCCGTCACGGCTGGCAGGCTGCCAGATCAGTTCTCGTCGTGCCCGGGTAAAGCACAGCTAAATGACAGTAAAGCCCTTTAAAAATACCAATGCATTTTTCTTCAACGAATGAAACATGCATCATGGTGTAATGAGTAAGTAAATTCTCACCAAACCAGTCCCAGCCAGAGTGAAAAACATGAAATCAAGAATATATTCTCGGGCCAAAAATAAGAAGTGATCATCTTTCTAAATTATTTAGATAATAGAAACATTGCTTATATATATATATATATATATATATATTTGAGAAGGATAGATGAGGCAATTAGGGATATTAATGAACAAGGTTTGTCACAAGGAAATTTCGTGATATTCATTCAAGTATATACACAACATGAATTATTATAATAGACTTAAATAACAAAAGATTTTTCTAAGTTGGTTCCTTAAGGATACCCAAAAAAGAAAAGGATCCACTTTTAAATCTTGTCACCTTATTATTGCAACACTTTTGCAACCTTTAAAACGATCACCTGTTGCAACAAAAAGATTTCTTCTTTTTTTTTTTGGTGAAAAATATAGTATCAAATCCACTTCTTATTGTGTCTTGAGAGCATCAAATAAATAAATCCAAAATGAAAATTCCAACTATTTTCAAACCTATTACAAGCAGCGATGGAAATTATATATGTAGGGAGGGTTGGATTGGATTAGATAGTAAAATAGGAGGGATTTATTAAAAAAGAAATGATGGAAATTATTATATAAGTCAACAAAGTCAGAAAGGGTACAATTGTCTTTTAACTTGTTTGCTGGGACAATTGCTCTGGAAATAGCCTAGGCAGACCATTCATGACTTGCGTCTACATCAAGCCTCAACTACGCGTACTCCGGTTCATGGCCCTCGATCGTACAAACAGGTATACCCTTTCATAACTCACAGTTTTTTGTATGAGTGTTTCGATAAATGGACTCTGCGAAGACACTTCAAAAGCCGGCAACTTTTGAAGTGCTCCGCAGCACTTAACTACTAAACCCCCCAAACCCCCCCAAGCGATGTGGGAACTTAACCCCACAGGGTGCCCCGCTGCTAAGAGATAAAGACCCCCCAGACTCCCCGAGACAGGTTTTTCCCTTTCATAACTCACAGTTTTTTGTATGAGTGTTTCGATAAATGGACTCTGCGAAGACACTTCAAAAGCCGGCAAGTACAAACAGGTATACGTTACAGCAACACTTGTATGTTCATTCAAGACTATAAAATCAACCCATTCGCCTCCTCCTCATATGTACTACATTATTTAGTGGGCTCCTAACACAGCCAAATATCACCTCCTCTATTTTCAATTTCACACCCCGTCCTACTGCTACATATAGAAGCTTGCTCACAACACAAAAGAAAAGACACAGATAGGAATCCCTTGTTAGTTTTCCTGAAAGAATGGAGAGTCAATACATCGGTAGCAATGGTGGATTGGAGGGGAGGGGAAAAGAAGTTGAGGTGGCAAACAAAAGCAGCCTGAGGGGATCAGACGTGATCTTGAGGTTCTTGGCTTTTGCTTCGACGCTTGTGGCAGCCATAGTTCTGGGAGTTGACAAGCAGACTAAGCTGGTTTCCATGACTGTGGTTTCAACCCTTCCGCCTATAAGTGTTCCGGTCACGGCTAAGTGGCATTATATGTCCGCCTTTGTGTAAGCGCCTCTGTCTCTCTCTCTCTCTCTCATTCTCCCCACAACACAAACACAAAATTAAGCATGCATGTTCATTGTTCAATATCAATTTTGTAGATGATTCTTCTTTTTGTGTGTGTGTGTGTGTGTGTGTGTTTTTAATGTGTGAAAAAATAATTAGAAAGGTGTTTTGAGACTTTGATGTTAATTGCCCTCTCTATATACTGATTTTGAGTAAAAGATTAGAAAGATGTTTTGGAATACACTTCAAAAAAGACAGTAGTATTTCAGAGGGAAGATTTTCGTGGTAATTCTTTTATGTTTAGTCCTCCTTTTACAACCTTGAGGAATTCTACTTCTCTAATACTAAACTTTTATGGAAATTATTATGTACCCTTGAAGCGAATTTCTAGTATATGTGGACCTTTAAAAACAGTGAAGCGTTGAAAATAAAAAGAAAAAGGTTCATACATCCTCTGAAAAAATAACCTCCAATTATGCATTTAGGATCCCTATCTTAATATCTATGAACGGTTGGCCATTGCATGACAAGAATACTGGTCCAGAGCAATAAAATACTTAGTATCCAAATTATTATTATTAGTAGTAGTGGTAAAAACATCCCATCAGCCGACTGCTTTGTTCCTTTTTGCTTCCCAACGGTCAAAAACGGGACAAAAAACGAAACAAAGTAACTCAGACCATGGTTCAAAGAATAAGCTTAGTCCGAGATGACTCGGCCGAATTATCCCCGGAATAATGTTTTCTGTTCCGGTATCATCAGGATGAAATGATTCTTAGATACATGGATCGTATCGCTTAGAACTCGGCTGAGAAGTCTCCGACACAGATAAAAATCGTTGAGTCACGCTGAGTCATCCGAGTCAATTTATTATAGTGCATTTTACAGATTTTCTTTTGTTAATTTATTTTATTTGGCATATTTTTTTATATTATTGATAATTTTTTAGAGTATTAATGTTTCAAAATTTACGTATAATCGAGACCGCGATCGATATGACGACATCAATGTGAAACTGTTCGAATTGCAACCGAGACTTTGGATCATGAATCAAACATACTTTTTTTTTTTTTTGGTATATATATACAAGGGAGAATTCTAAAATCGAGAATTCTCTGCTTTCAATTCTTTCCATCTCATCTCTCAATCCAACCCTCTCCCAACCTGGCCAACTTGTCGGATTAAATCACGGTCAATTATACCTGTATTTCATGCATGTGCATACCATAAAGTACGTCTTTGTCTAGATGGATGGATGGATGTGCAACGAAAAGTTTCAAGTCCTTATGTGATATAAATGAAACGATTGCGAGTTGAATTTGCAAAGTCGTCGCCCTTTTGGTTCTTTTTAATCAGCCCTTTCCTTCCTTTTTTTTTTTCTTTCTTTTTTCTTGTTTATGTTAAGTTCTCCTTTTTCATTAATTGTACCCACAAAGGTAACAAAAATTCATTGATTGGAAAAGTACTTCTAAAGACTCCCAATTCCAGGGCTATATATATAGGTTGATAATGGAGAGATAATTGAGCTACGTGCTCACGTCGACTTCAGTTGCCCCTATTGAAGGCATTAGGCCAACAACCCCAGCAATTTGTCATTCATGTGACAAATGGTCCTACCCTATCTCCCTCCTGTGTTAATATCGCCAACTCCCCTCCCTTTGTGGGAATCATCAGGAGAACGAGTTGGCACTTTGCTATATAGGCGCATAAACTATGCCCTTTTAGCTAGGCTTGGCCCGTCTTGGGCATTCAATATCAATCGAATTGACAGGAAAAACCCACTAATCTGAAAATTTTTTTAACATGTTCAATGCTAGAATTTGTGCATGTGTCTAAACATATACTACAAATTACTCATCTTCTAACAGTTTTATTATCAAGGGATTCCTAATTTTGTGAATAAAGATGATTTAAGATGGAATTTTCAAATTTTTTACATCGTCCTTCAAATTAAAAGCCTTTGTAGAACCCGAAATCAGGAGAATTATACTGAACTATAGCCAGCTACACAATAATCATCAAGTCAACAACAAGAATCACATTTGGAAAGGACAAAAAAGATGGAATGCAAAAAAATCTTGCATGTATGTATCCATATCTAAATCTTCCAATGTTGATGTTGGTTTCAGGTACTTTGTGGTGGCAAATGTTGTAGCATGTGCATACGCAGCCCTTTCACTACTGCTTGTGTTGGGAAATAGGGGTGCAAAGAAAGGCCTTGCATTGATGATCATCACCCTTGACCTAGTGATGGTGGCGCTGCTCTCTTCCGGCGGCGGAGCTGCCTTAGCTGTTGGGCTCATCGGCTACCGAGGAAACTCCCATGTGCAATGGAACAAGGTTTGTAACGTGTTCGGAAGGTTCTGCAATCAGGTGGCTGGAGCCATTGTCGTTTCCTTGCTGGGCTCTGCAGCATTTCTCTTGCTGGTGTTGCTTGCTATGATCAACCTACACAAGAAACACAACTAATGCAAATAATAAAGTTCAAAAAGCCTCTTGTGTTCCTTTTTTTTTTTTACTATTATTCAAGAAAGCAATTTAAGGTGTTAATGTAGCCGGCACCGCATTACTTACTTACTCATCTATTATTTTATTTATGCTTGACCTTTGCTCGCAATTACCAAAATCACTTCTTCTTTCTTTTTTTTTTTTACGAAAATTTTAGCAGCCATAAAAAAAAAAAAATTCAGGCATCTTCATGGGCTTGATCAATTCAGGCAAATTCGATTTACTATCAAAGAATTGGCAAGGCAGATTGGGGTCCAACCCAACCCAACCCAACCATGCAAGCATCAAAGATCATTACGAGCCCACCTTCAAAATCAACAAAGGAGGTCGATCTATAAGATACAGTGGTCCAAGAGTTTAACACGTGTCAAGATCTCATCCTTTCTTACAGCCCAAGCACCATCCCATGTGCCGGTTTTACTTGCAAACAACTTAAAACAGTAAAAACCGAAATCAGTTACTCGATCAACAACCCAGATCAACTCAGCGGAGAAGGGTAAAGGGGGGATTCCACAATCTCAACCAAAATCAGGGGTGATCGAGGGGGGTCTTTATCTCTTAGCAGCGGGGCACCCTGTGGGGTTAAGTTCCCACATCGCTTGGGGGGGTTTGGGGGGTTTAGTAGTTAAGTGCTGCGGAGCACTTCAAAAGTTGCCGGCTTTTGAAGTGTCTTCGCAGAGTCCATTTATCGAAACACTCATACAAAAAACTGTGAGTTATGGAAGGGGAGTCTGATGATCATAAATTTAGATGATCGAACGGCTCAGGATAAGAAAAACTACAGCAAACTGCATGCATGCATTGCAAAATTTTGTCAGGTCCCTGCACATGACCTCCTCAAAGTGGACAAAACCTATATATATATATAATCAGTTCTCTAACGATTTCCTGCAAAATTCCTTCACTTTTCTTCTTTCTGTTGCTGCGCCAAATATTCTTCTTCTAACAGTCTCTTAAATGGACCCAAAACACACACAACACACACTAGAAAGTACTACACAGTAACTTTTTTAGGTGTCTGATATGATTGCCAAAGAAAAGGGCCGAAACCGAGTGAGCGAGGAAGAGGAAGTAGGAAAGCTTTTCATGGGAATTATGGAGGGGTATAAGGATTCATTGATTCCACCATTGTCCGAGTTCAATCCCCTGATTGAAAGGACAAATTGTGAAAAGGGTTCGAGCAGTTCCAAGAAAAGAGATAGGACTGAAGCTTCTGAGATTAAAAGTGTCCAAAATGAACGGAATAGAAGAGGGAAAATGGCTGAAAGCTACTCCGTTCTTCAGTCTTTGGTCCCTTCTCTCTTCCCAATTCCCAAGGTAAACTCAACCCTTCCAACCCATTTCGAATTTTTACTTCTTTCTCATTGAAGAATTCGAAAAAAAAAAATTGTGTGATAGTATAATTTTTTGTAAGGTTTGAAATCAGTCGTTTTTGATATTCCTTATGCAGCCCTCAAGGGAGAGGACTTTGACAGAGACAATAAACTATCTTAGAAGTTTGGAGCAAGAGAAAGAGAGATTGGAAGGTCTGAAGAGCTCATTACTGCAGAAGCCAGTCTTATCTGGTTGTACTACGTATTTGATGAATCCCTCTGTTACCGCCAGTTTATGCAATGGTGTTGCATTTTTTGGGATCCAATTGCCTGCTAAAAGGGGTTTATTGAGAAAGATTGCCAAGGCTTTTGAGAAGTATCATGCCGAGGTATTGGAGGTTGCTATATACGTTAATGATCACGGAATGTTGACTTTAACTGGCACGTTTATGGTGGGGAATGATGGAGCTTTTGTTGTTGAGAAGATCAAGAAAGAAATTCTGATTCTGTAGATAGGTGCTAATATGTATTGATGATTATTAATACTTGATTCAGGGCCAGGAAATTTTGTTCTTATTCAGTTTTAAGAAGAGATCTTTATCTTTCATTAGGAAATGCAAGGATTTTTGGTGCTGAAGTTGTTTCTCAAATTTATATAGCATTACGGTGCAAATCAGAAAAATTTTGATTCTCATCCTGCATACAACATTATTCAGAAAACAAACTTTTGAAGTTGGTCTTATGATCCATGCGTACTAACACTGTTTCTGTGCTGCTCTTTTATCTTGAATGAGTTTAAAGCCTAATCACAACAGTCATTCCGAATTCTTGATTTGTTTTGCAAGTTTCATAAACCATTGCTTATCATTTTAAAATCCTAGTAAAATCCCAAATTCGTTTTCATGGAGAAATGATTGTAATTTGAGAGTTAAGGAAATGAAATCCTCAAACAAACAGGGGGCAAATTGGCAACTCTAAATTCTAATAGGCTTCAATTTGTAGCCTGGTTCTTGGTTCAGCCGATCTCTGCTCCACCACAGCACTGATTTCTTCCTCCACATTCGACTGAATTCTTTCACTCAATTCTCTTGCTTTCTTCCTGATGTCTTCTCCGCAGCCTTTGGCATCCCTTCTCCACCCCGACACCAATCTCAACTACAAGCCTAGCATTCAGAGGCTGATCGAGTTGCATAGGCAGAGCAATGATTAGCACACCAAATGTTATGCTGTCCATGATCGAACTCCACCCACATTGACTCACAAAACCACCAATACTTGGGTGGGCTAAAATCTTGGCCTGAGGAGCCCATCCCTCCAATATTAATCCCTTCCCTTTCACTTTTTGTCAAGATATCCTTCAGGTAGTGCTCTTTCAACACTTGTTTTCTCCCCGCCTGGAAATCTAAGTACCCAAATATGGTTAACATTGCTATAATCCAGGCCATGAGCAATCTCTAACATTTCCTCCTTGGATAAAAAGCACTCGCTACCAAAAGAAACAAACACCCTTGAGGCTCGAGGCTTCTCATTTAGCCATTGCATTATCTTAGAATTCTCATCATCATCATCAATAGGGTCCTGAACTAGTGAACCAACTGGAATTGTCTTTTTCTTAGCCAAGGCAGAGAGAAACTCAAATGTACTTGCTCTCGATGTCATTGCAACTTTTGACCAAGATGACCTCAGAAGATAGATCAATACAATCAAAAGACTCGTTCTTTATCTTTGCCATCATTTATTGCGGATTCCCCACAACTTATCATCATCTTCATATCAAACTCCCTCAGAAAAATTGTGGCAGCCGGAAATTGAGCATTGCGATTTTTGAACAGGAGATGCAAGAAAGCAGATGCAGTAGCTCCGGTAGTTTGGAAGTGAACTGCTGGAATACGGTGGACTAAAGCTATCAGAGGCACCCATGACTGGTAGATGTCATATATAAGCAAGCAAGTCTGGTTGAATATTATTGATGATGCTGGAGAAGGATGAGCTTGCCATTTCCAAAGCTCGAATGAGGGTGACAATGAGATGGGGTGGTAGGCCATTGGTTGTATGGTATTTTCTCGACGGAGGTGAGATTGATAGGAGTTGAACAAAAGCAGCTGCTGAAGTTTCACTTTGCGAGTTTCTTAGCTAGCTCAAGAAAAGGAGAAGTATGACCATGAGCCAGCCGTGGAAACATTAGAACTCTAAGACACGGTTGTTCTCTTTCCATATTTGAGTCTCGCAAATCAAAAGGAGAATGAGATCACAATGACCAAGTGTTTCGAAACTTAGAAGTGAAGAAGATGAAGGAATAGTCCAAAAGAAAGGCATTGCTCAGTTGTCCACTGCCGTTGCCATCAACTTAGGAGGACTTGGAAATGATTTATGCAATTTTAGACAGCTCGAAGACTTTGAAAGTGACCCATGGCCGGCCAGGGTCAAATATTAAGACTTGCAGTCTTAATAAATATTTAGTTGCTGTGATCGACATTTTGCATTTGTAGATGCAGAGCAGAACGGACTGGAATAGAGAAATGGTGAACTTGTTATTCAATTTTCGAACACTCACAAGCATCTACAGTTAAAATGCAAATTTGCCTTGTTTCCTTCTTGAGGATTTGTTCAAGGTTATGCTACTTCTTTCATTACAGACAGCCAAGCATTCTTCCACCATCAGCGCAGAATTGTTGAAACTAAATTTGACACGCTCTAACCGCTCAAAGTCGATTAAACCTTTAGAAATTCCTATTTACAGTTAAGGTCCAAGCCCATCCATCATTTCACTCCTAGAGTTGATATCATATTAATCATCGAAGTATCAAATTAAGAAGTGATCACACAGGCTCCAACCTTCACCTATATAACGGCTCCCAGAGCAAGTCTTACCACATCCGAATATATATCTCAAATCCAGATCTGAAAACCATTTCATCTTTTCCCTCGGCCCCAACTTCCAGCTGTGGGCATTCATGCGAAATTTAGAGCCGTAGTCATCCAACATAAAAGAAGAAATGAAGAAGCTCTCCTTTATCCTATCTAAAGTACCAGTTGTTAACCGTAGAGCAAACGGCAAATCCTCTTCCTTTCTCTAATCAACTATCAGGGCATTCACGTTTCTGCATGTTTCTCAACTGAGCAAACTACACTTGCTTAACATTTCCCCGCCCGGCTGGAGGGCGCCAAAGCAAGAAGATGAACAGTTACATTAACTTCATGCATAACTATCAAACCAGTTGCGTGTGGAGAAAGCAAAATTGCACGCAGTTTGGAAGTCTGCTAAAAGCAGTCAAAGATCAGTAGTACGCTTCACCATTGAGCACCTACTCGTGTAACATCTGCTCAACGGCCAGGTACGCAGATGTGATTCTTTGGAAGCATGAAGTAATACAACTGCTGTTCATGATGAAAACCAAGCACTTCTTGAGCAACAGGCAACTTCACATGCAATTTGAACACCATTGACCTCAATATTCAACTCAAAATGCCTGCTTTTGTGGTCAAGTCATCAAGATTTACATTTACTTCTGCACCGATGCTTGATAAACTGACAATCATGGCAGGAATACTTTTCTGTAGTGCAGCAGCGACATCCTAGAAGATAAAGGAAATGATTATTGTGCTTGCACAAGTGGCATCATTCTTTAATTACAACATCCAAAACCATTGAAAAACATGTAGTCCTATTCTTTGACATGAGGAAGAGAAGAAGAAGATGATGAAGATAATGAAAAACATTTACTTCTCAACTAAGTCTGGCAGTTTTCCAGCTGTGGGCACGTGTGTGTGTGTGAGAGAGAGAGAGATGACTGTTGAACAACAAAAGAGATCCCCATTTAATATCAGTCTATAGGCATAACAATTTAACTAAATAAGTTTACCTTTTTGTGTTCCTTCTTTTGGTGCTCAATAACCTCCAAAGGCCACTCACTAACTAACTTTTGAAGTTGACTTAGCATGCCTTGCCTTTTTCCATCAGATAAACTCTGGTTTCAAACACATGCAATGTGTCAATATTCATGATTCTGGCAAACATATTGAAGGAGGAGGAGGAGGCAAGATTTAAGCTCGCATTATAACCAGGTCCCAGCATACTATAGTTTTCTTCTATGGCAAGAAAAAGTAACACCTGGTATTAAAAACTGCCAGACAAAGTACAAGGGGTATCAATTTTTTTAACCTATTACTAACTTTTGGCCAATGCAAGTGATACTTTATCCAGCTTCAGCATTTCTATTGGACTGAAAATAGGTGATCCACTTGTTTTTGTCCTTAAAGACTTAATAGAACAGGATATAAGTAACCTGAACTCAACTCATGCATCAAATGAATAAGTAACCTGATTGAGTTCTTCAATGACAGCAGCAGCACTCTCAGGCTTGCTCTCAAGCAGAAAACCCTACAACCAACAATCCAAAAGTTGGAAAAAAAAAAAAGGGAGAAACTAGTCAAACTAATGAGATCCTAATTATCTAAAGAAAAATACATTTTTCTGAAGCAGGTTGAAATGCATTTAAAATCAAGCTGATGAACAGTAAAAAATGAGAAAGTACAGCAGTAGATACTCTGATGCTTTATTCTATAATTTTTCCGCCACTACTTAATTGCTTGCTATCACTATGGAGCAGAAGGATTAACTGAAGGCAGATATTCATCACTGGTTGACCAGAGATGAATCCCACTATAAAGAAAAAAGAAAGCATAAAGACGATTCAAACAAGGTTTCCATTGAAATATATTGCTTGGAGACGCAAAGGATGCCCAAATGGAGTAGCACCTTAAACTTGTCCAAAAGTAGCAGCTGCATTACCTTAGCACAAGAAAACCCGCTTGCAAGAGTATGCTGCTTCTTTGATTCTGATCTCAGTTTCTCAACTTTCCATAGAGAATCAACATCTCCTGAAACAGGTACAAAAAAAGAACTTATTAACTATAACCTGATTCACTCAGCAGACGTCAGAAAAACCATAACTTTAACTGCTCTACCCCAACCTAATGGCTTTGATTTTCCACAGGATGATGCAGAATTATTTTCCTTAAATCGCAATTGTGCCATGCTTACAACAGCCAAAATAAAGGCCACAAATATTTTAACAAATAATAAAAGTAAGGAATTCCATAATTAAGGAGGATGCATCAGGAATAGAAAGGCAACAGTTAAGACCTCTTTTAGCAGCAAATTCCATCCACATGTCAATGGTAGCCTGTCGCAGGTTCACTCCTCCAGCCTTGATAAACCTTTTTGCATATTTAGACAGTAAACCCCATTTCTGCGTCTCATAACATATTCTGCAACAATGAGACCAAATATCGATAACATGACAACTCCACTTGAGCAATGAAGCATACATATAATGAACAGCAACCTCTAAAAAACAACATGGACTAGTGAAGAGCTCCATTGTTGCCACTTTTACCTAGCGAAGGGTGTCATATATCTTAATTTGAAAGGTGCTCCAAAAGCTTATTTATCTACAGCCTCGGGAGTTAATCATGGGCATGAGTGGCACATAGGATTTTCAAAGGTAAAGACATCAACATAAGCAACAAGAACCCTATCAGGAGCATTTAACAAAACAGTTACACAAAATATCCCTGTTCTCATATAGCAAATTGTGAAATTTGAAGTAGAAGATGCAAACATGTGCCTAATAGGAGGCTAACTCCATCTAGGTGCCAGTCAAAGATGGATTAACGAATACAATTTCCGACTCATGCAGGGCTTCACATCTATGATTTTTCACAAGTAAAAGCATTGCAAAATGCAATTTCTTGGGTAAGAATTTAAGTTTTAGAACTCATATCCATATTTTAACATACTCAGCTAAATCCAATGGAGAAGTACATCTATGAACCAGGCAAAAAATATGACTATCAATGCATGCAGAACTTGGAAAACTGCATAACTCACCATCAATTGTGTTCAAATAGGTAATAATGAAAGCCAAAAACTACAACAAGACAAAATCTTCATTAAAATCATGACATAGATGAACTTAAAATAAACAAGAATTATTCAACAAGATATCACCAACAAAAATCCCAACAAAGAATTCAAAGCTTCAAGGCACAGATAATGATGAAAAAATACGAGTGATGTGTAATCACAAAATATACCTGAAGACTATATCAGCAGTGCCAGCTTGTAGTGGTAGATTATTCTTCTTCAGAAGTTCCATTATATCTGCCATGAGTTTAGAATCTTTGTGCTGCTTAGCATACAACTGCAGCCATACAACACCGGATCAATTAGCATGATAAGAACTGCAGCAGATTATGTCCTACACCCAAAAAAGCACCAAGATTATATCTTTGTTACCAGTAATTGATGAGCCGATCCCACATTAGGAGTTAATCCATATAGATTATGCTTCCATAATGCCTTCTTACCTGCATATAATAGACCTTAAACATTTCAGAAGCAAAATAAATGTATCTTCACTCTAAAGGCCAGCAAGCCAAAATCAATGTGCACAAGTGTCTGTACTCTAGAATTATTCATGTTGATCGGCGAGAAGCATTCCTCAAAGTATGCAGATGCCCATTTAACTGACACATGATCCACAAGCAACCAAATGTGTATAGACCAGCACAATGCCCCCATTTTGGTCCCCTCCCGACTCCAAAAAAAAGGGTTCAAAAAGCTATGAGCTAAACGAGAATCCCATACCATAATCAATAGCCCCAACACGTACACATGCTTTTGTAACTTCTTGGCATAGGGCAAAATTAAAGTTCTCATGTATCCGAAGATTTGACAGTCTCTGCACAAGAGAATACCTAATTAATAAGAGTGAAGCAACAAATGTGAGTGAAAGAGATTCGACAACCTACTAACAAACAGAGCAAGAACTAACAAATATTCGAAGCCTCTGCAGAACATCGAACAGAAGCTTAATATCTTCACGGGTAGCACTCTGTTGAACGAGTGACCACAACCACGCATTAGGAGGCGCAGATTTCTGTTCTGATATAGATTTCAGAATTTTATCATGTAATTCCTTCACAGACTCTGCGTTTCAAACACCATAAGAACAATTGGGCTTGTCAGCCAACATTTTCACCATAACGAGTAAACAAGAAAAAGATATCTTTTGCAAGAATCCTCACCTGTAGGAGCACTATCAACTGCATTCGATTCAGAAGAAAATAATTGCTTTTGCATTAAAATCCCCATTGGCCAATGTTGCAATACATTATTTGAGCAGTTCAGTCCCACTTGTAAGCGATTTCCACGGATAATCCCTGTAAAATTTTTCAAATTCCACATCAGAAGTAAAACCAACAGCTTCTTCCTATCTTGTAATTTTAACAATTTCCTAAATTTCCTTTGTTTTCTGCCGACTCCTCCTTCTGCTTTAAAAAAAGCAGCTTTCAAACCGAGACGATTTTTTTTCGCCTTAAGCTAAAGTAGTCGCATTTTCCTCTTTCTTACATTATTAAAAATAGGCAAATTTTTTAATAAACAAATAACAAGGGGAAGTACCCGAAGAGGAGAGAATAGTGGAACGAAAAGCTCGCCATTGAGGAGTTGAATTGAGTTGAGAAGAGTCGACTCGGACTGAGTTCAGAAGAATCGAGGACCGGCTGGTTAAAGCCCTAGCGAGTCTGCGAGTTTCTGGAAGCGCTCTCATTTTCGCTTCGGAGAAGAGGGCAGTGTTTGGAAGGGGACTGGGAAGAGTGTGCCGCGACTTAGGTGGAAAAGAGGAGTTTTTGCGGACTGACGTCGTCGTTTGACAATTGAGGCCTCGAGCGCAACCCTTTTCCGATGTGCTGAAGCCTGAAAGTCAAGGTTGGCGAAAAGGCGGTACTAGGAGTGATGACGAAAAAGCACGCTTTTGGTAACTTAATCTCTTAATGAACTGATGGGTGATGACCATACCCTTTTTTTTTTTTTTTTTTTTTTGGAGCGCAACCGTTTTCTCTTTTGGTTTAATTGCATTCCTCTATTCTCAAAAATTGTGCTCCTATTCCTACCGAAAAATAAATTTAAAAAAAAAAAGTTGCTCCCATTTACCTTGTGTGGTGAACAAGAAATCTAATTTTGGAAAATCTAGCAAGTAATTAACTAATTTCATTTGTTTAACTAGAGATACAATTTTTTTTTTTATCTGAGATGAAATTTGAGCATAATCAATATTAACTTTTCACGAGCAAGAAATCTCTAATTCAAATTTTACAGCATCGTCCTACTAATAACGCAGGCAAAAATTTGGAAGGCACAGATACACGTGCCAATCATTTTGGCAAGAACATAAAAAGAAACAGATGAAAAAGTCTTGCATCACTTCGTTGATTTAAGTAGGAGCAAGAGGAAGAATTGAATTGATCTTTGAGTGGTTTCCAAAGCTCCAATTGCTTTTGGTCATTTTGCATTCCAATGGAATTCACTTGCAACAAAGCAAATTGTTCAATGTCTCTCTCTCTCTCTTTTTCTTTTTCCTTTTCTTTTTTTTTTAAATTTTTGGTTTCAACAGTCGGGTTGGCTTCCATGCAGGCATGCTGATTGAAGACGCCAAAAAACTCCTACAATCACTGGGGGAGAACGGGAGGTGCAATTGTGCGAGTATTATACGATCGACAGTGGCTGCATTTCTGTCCAATTATATGGAAGAAGACCTCTGTTGTGTCATTGCAGTCATTACACAAAATCCATACCTGCATGAAGAAGAAGGGCCATGATATATCAGATGTTCCAAGTTGCTGCTTCAGCAGGAAAGAAAGAGCAAAAGACTAGAAATTTATATGATAAAAAAACATTGCTCTCTGTCTCTCTTCTCTCCTCATCTTCCCTGGCTGATCAAGCGACGCTACTTGGAGAACAAACAGGTAACGAGAGGGATGACAAGGGATTTACCTTCCTATGTCTGTAGTCCTCAGGCATCACAGTCTCTTCAATCTGAAAAAAGGAAGAGAATCTGTTAGACATCTGAAACTTACCACAAAAATTTCTAAGTGAATCCGAGACCATACATTGTGACAAGAGACAATTAACTCTACGAATGAATGAAATCGGGGAGCAAACTGTGAATGAAACCATGGTCAGCATAAGAATGACTAAAATCCGACGGTACGATTACAGAAACAAATTAGCTAACTGAACTTTGAGCAGCTTTGGTCTACAGGGAGCAACTTTGGTTATCAAAACTGAATAATCCATCGTTGACTGGGAAATGTTGCATGTTAGAGTATGGTCACGGCAATACAAAACCATCCATCATCAACATTAATGTTATGCCCTTCTGCACAGTAAGGATTTATCCATTTGGCTTTCTACTAGCTCTACACATACCCCAAATCTCCTTTTGAGTATAGATATATAAAGGTCATTTTGTGAGGTGTGAAGTTTGCCGCAATCTCTTCTTCTAACTAATCCAGGCATGATGACTAACAAGAGGTCAACCAGCAAGAACTATGGACAATAAGCACATTTCTACATGCGGAAGAACTATGGACAGCAGGGCGACTCTCTCAAGATTTTGCACCTGCAGTAGGTACAAAAGGACCACCTAGTAGAAATCCAAGCCAAAAATATAACCTCATAAAAGTGGCCTTTTAATAGAGTTACCAGTCATGCAAAACAGGATGAACAAACTTCAGAAAGCATCAAAGTGAATGCTGGGGGAAAGTGGCTGAAAACATAATTAATGCACTCACATAGATAAAAAGAGTACAAGATTCTTAAGGATCAAAGGAAAGTCCTTTGGTGACTGAATCTCAATTTTAAAACCTTCATGAAACATAATCCGAACAAGTGGATACCACTGCTAAAGTATAGTCTTCACTTGGCTTCAGGGATAGCGTAAACCTACCTCCTCATCTATTCTCTTCCAGATTCTGGACATGTCAATTATTGACCTGGAACATATGGGGCAGCAATACCTGAAATTTAATCATCAAAGGCAATATTAAACAAAGTAGTGAGCCACTTTCTTATTTATATATGAAAATAAGAGGCAAACTAATGTTTACAGGGAAGACCCAATTTACTTGTCATGCTCTATCATCTCGTGGTAGCATTCACAGTGCATGGTATGCCCACATTTCATAACAGTTGTGTCTTTCAAAGAGTCAAAGAGATACTGAAATTCGAAACAAGGAAGTGTCACAAACAGCAAGGTACCTGAGTTTCTAAATTCCCTTTATGAGAACTTGCACTTAACAAAGCTAACCTCATAACAAATAGGACAGTGATGCCGCATCGAATTCTCTACGCACAAATGATTGTCACGAAGACCAACTGAATAGCAAGAGCCTGCAAGTTAACAATATTAGCCCAAAAAACACAGAAAATGTGTTTGAAACCAAATTATTAATTGCATAATTACATTTTTAGCAGAAAATAAAGATCATGCAAACAGCAGAAAAGCTGAAAACATCACGGGATGAGGTGCTTAAAAAAGTGACATCCTTCAGCCATTGGCAGGGCTATTACGAGCTGAAAAACGCACATTACTTGAGCAGTGAACAGGAGCCCCTGATCACCATTACTTTACAATGAGCTATTTATATGACAACTTATTTCGAGAACTTGTAGGAGCTACAGAAAACGCTAGACATCAATATCTGCATATGTATAAATATGCAAAAGATTAACACGGAGACCACTGTGCAAAAGTTAGATGACATTGCTGCAATTCGTTGAGATTAATGCATAAAATCCAAAAGGAACTGTTCCAGTTTTAATTCTAGAGACAGGTATAACAAAGAATGCTCACATACCACATTTATTGCAGTGGAAAAAGTTCTCTCGACCACCAACTCTGAATAATAAATAAAATAAAACAATAAGAAAAGCTCCTGACTCAAACATCAATTAAGTAGAACAATATTTTTCCAGACAGAAAGAAAGGGGAGGAAAAAAGGCTCGGGTTGTAAACCTGCAGATCCCGCAATCATCGCAGTGGAATTGCCCTTTATCAACCTGTAATAAGTTGGTAGCAGTTACAATGGAAAATGAACAAGCAGAATCACAGGAATAACTTGAAAGCGGTTCAAACTTATTTCAGGTTCATATTCTAATGACATGGATATCAAAAGAGAAAACTTGCAATAAAGTTCAAACTCTAATGACATTTATGCAGATTAAAATGAAGGCTAATGTCAATTACATCATCATCATAGAATTTGCAAACTTCACAAAAATATTCTCCCATTCTGACGCCACAATTTGTACAAACTTGAGCAACCTGTAGAAGACAAAGACAAATGACCATGGAATTATTGACAACAATGATGAGGACAAGAGTAAGAAGAAAGAGATAGCAGTCAAATGACACATACCGGCTGCTCTGTGTCACAAACTGAACAGATAACCTAAATGACCAAGGGAGAACCCAGTGAGCTCAAAATCTACAAACTAGTACCTAATTAGATAAGGCAAAACAATTAAATGACATGAAGATTACAGTTTTTGCATCTTACATACTTGCTTCACATCATATCTGATCACTTCATGACGGTCGAAAACATTCCGCAACATACTCTGATGATCCAGACAGACACAAGTAACAAACGAGTTACATGAATTGAACCTCTTAGATTGAACAGATTCTGTAATATGAAAGAAACTCCATTGGAATTCCTTATTAAACTACAATAAGCGTTTAGGTCCAAATTAGGAGGAGTAAAATCAATATTAAGCTAAACAAAAGGAAATAACAGTTTCTTGCATTCATCCATACTACCGTGGACTCATTGTGGCAATGACGACAATCAAAGACCTCATTACAGCAAGGAGCTCTAATCTTGCATCTTCTCCTATAATGCTTGCATCTACAAATTCAAAAATAAAAAGGGCGATAAATTCCATGCTTCAATCACTAGGACTAATGAGAACTCAAAATATAGGCAACAGGAAGAGATCCCACACAGGAGTATCCAAAAACAGATCAGGAAAAAGGGTATCTTCCAGAGGAATAGACAAAACAAAACAACATAAAGACTGAAACTTTATCCATAAAACTGATTGCAAATGACCTCAGAACAACCAATAAACATATGCGGATTACAAAAGAGAAACCAACTACCAATCAGACAGTGAAAGATAAAAACTTTAAGCACAAACAATTGAGCTAGTTACCATAACCATAAGAACATCAATCTTCAAGTTAGACGTCAAACCAAAAGCAAAACTCTATCAACAACCAAAGACACATGCATCTAATTGCATGCATATACTCTCATACTTGCATATACTCTCATTCAATAGCAAACGCATTCAAAAGCATGTTGTGATATAAATTCAAATAAGGGAAAAAGAATGAAGCAAGTACCCGTAACCCATCTTCCCAAAATCAAGGCGATCATTGTAGGAGCCATCCATTTCTCTTATAAGCAAGAATTTCAATCCCAACTCACGCCGAAAGATAGCAAGAGCAGAGAAAGAGGGAAGGCTAAGAACAGGAGGGGAGGGAAGATGGGATTTGTCCAAAAGCCTTGAATCAGATTGAAATGGCCCTATTATATGTCAACTGACAAAGACTCCATTAATAAAGGGCTGGAATTTATTGGTTCAGAATAAATAGGCAGGAATTTAGTGTAGATATAAGTAGCAACTCGCATGACCACATTTCATGCTACTTAGCTACAACCATATACTAGTGCTATTGTCATTACTATATTTGGAAAGTAGGATATGACATTATTATATTGGTAGTTTATAGATTAGGGAGAGAGATTGAAAGGATAAGGTATGATGGGAATCATGGGATGGGAGGGGAATGGGTGACAAAGCGACAGAGTGCCGTGTAATGGGCGAATGAGATTGCTAAAAGTGAAAGCAAACTCATTGACGCCAGAGGGAAAAGGGCAAAAAAAATTTGTTTTCTTCTGCTAAAGAAACCTGCTATTCCATTTAGCAGCGGCCATGTCTATTGGTTGCTTTAGCTGTGATTCAAAGAAACCCACATGGGTAGTC
Source organism: Coffea arabica (assembly GCF_036785885.1). NCBI lineage: Eukaryota > Viridiplantae > Streptophyta > Magnoliopsida > Gentianales > Rubiaceae > Coffea > Coffea arabica. The sequence goes on along the minus strand of NC_092314.1, from coordinate 1,851,428 downwards.
CAATCTTGTAAATAATTGAGGTTTGAGAAGTAGCGGTGTGGTGAACTTATCAAAATGGGGCTCAAGGAAATTTAACGGGTTATAATTGAGCAAGAAGTATAATTAAGTACTTATAGGGCTAGTCACACGATTATTTTTTTTGGATATCAAAATATTATGAAAGACTTGCCCCTAAGACATAGCCATTGAGGATTTTTTTTTAAAATTCAAGTGTAAACAAAAATTACTTCTTTCCTGGCTGTTATTGGACCTATTTCTCCAATCTTGTTTGATAGCCGCTCCATTGGATCGGTCATTTTTTCAAAAATAAATTTTTCAAATACAATGCTACAGTAATAAATAATAATTCAAAAAATATGTCATCTATACAATAAATCAAATACTTCAAAAAAAATTTAATAAAAATTTTTCATATATACTGTTACAGTAAAATTTTTTTAAAAAACCCCCAAAAATAATTAATCCAAACAGAGTTATGTTATTCCACGCGAACGTTCTAGATAGAAGACTATTCGAAATGTTATTTTAAATAATTATTTTAGCATTTTCTATGATATGATACATATAAGATAAAAAAGATAATAAAAAATATCAAAAATATATTTATAATGCAAGTTAAATGGGGAGAATTTTTAAAATTTTAGATATTCTTTTCAAACCAAATGAGGAGAATTTATTTCAAATTTTTAGAACGAAGGCCACCATCCCACTGGCCACAATCCTTTTTGACTGTCTGATTCACGCATTGAAAATTTTATAGCAATTTTGTATCATCTCAGTTTCGCCGCATTCTTAGAGAAAATACTTGATATAGTTACGAAGAAACAAGATAATTCATGTTAGCATACTTGTATGTAGATTCTTCTAAATCAGACAGGTGCATCTAGTCTGATGATGGTTCGGTTTCTAGGTCCAATTGGACCTATATTCCCCTTATTCCATAGCAATGTATGACCTTTTTTTTTTTTCGACACAGGGATGTACAGGTCAATTCTTACGGGGCTCGATTAATCCCCTGCTGCTCGAGTACGGCACCCCAACCGGACCAAAGCACGATAAGTGCACAGGCGTTTCCATAGTGCAGTTTCGAATCCGAGACCTGAATGTCTTAAGAGAACGCTACTACCATGTGACTAAACCCGTGGGGGCGAAGACCTACTCCATTCGTTGAGTGTTGATGGCAATTCCGTTGGTGGTTCGAAGCATATATTTCGTTGGCTGTTGATGGCGGTTCTGGTTATGAGTTGGTTTTGATTCATGACAAGTGTTCGTGCCTTCCATTCCATTTCCGAAGGTGCAGATGCAAATGCAATCAACTTGGGGTTTCACCCACCGCAGAAATAGTGGTAAAATCTGGGGACAAGTGCTAGCCTACTGCTAATTACCAAAGATCAACTTGCCATCACCAGTGTGCCAAACTTCCAAGTTGCTTGTCCCGCATCTCCTACTGGTTATGACCGCCTCTCATTTTTCAAGCGGGGCGTCTTTGACTTTCAGTCGTAAACCTGTTTGGATTGCGAGGTTTTTCAAAGAAAATAATTTGAAATATTTTTTTAATACATTTCTCGATTATATTTTTTATTTGATGTACTTCATATTATTATGGTATTTTCTTTTATAAAAATTTTCAAAAACTTCAATCTAAACGAGGGCCCCGTTTGGATTGCATTTTTCGTCATTTTTCATGAAAAAATTACTGTAGCGATTTGATGTATGTGAGGAAAAAGGTAATAGGGAAATATAATCACGAAAAACGACGTAATTTTTCGACGGAAAACGGCAATCCAAACAAGGTTTTAATTTCCTAGTAGCTAATGATATGAAAAAGAAAACTTTTAATTTACTATAAAGTGTAAACAAATAAAAGGGAATTTTTTTTCTTTGAAGAAACCAATATAATGTACCTTTTAATTTCATGAACTTTCTAATTCTAAAAATTTTTCCCATGACAATTATGAAAAGGTTGTAAGCAGGGTTTCTTTGATTTTTTTTTTTGGAAAATTAAAATGCTGTGCAGAACTTGGTAGGCATTTGGTTCAAGCTAAGGAATCGGAATTGTAATTGGAATCATTTCTAAAAAAAAGTATGGGATTTCTTGAGGGCGTCATTCAAATAACTAGAATTTGGCAAATAATTATAAGGAATAGGTATCATAATTTAATACCATTTTTTACCTATATTTTGTCCCTTTTTTTTTTACTCTTTCATCGATTCATCCTCTCTTTTTTCTATGTTTAAATCCTTCGTACTCATCCTACCACCGTATCTCTTACTAAAACACTACCTAGCAACTCTCTCACCAAATCTCTTATTGTAATGAAAAGAATGTGATGGAAAGAAAAAAAAAATTTCCTCCCAAACTTAATGGAATTAGAAATATACAGATTTGAGATTAATTCATCAAAATAATACACTCAACCCATAACAAAAGTTAAGTTGGGTCAATTAATAAAGGAAAAAAAAGCGCGAATGTTTAATGGATGGGAGAGAGAGAGACTACCATGGAAAGAGAAAATGGAGAGTTCACCATCAAGGTATAGAGGGAAAAAGGAAGAGGGAAGAGCAGAAGAATGATGGAATCATGAACATGAAAGAAAACAGTCAAGGACCAAAGGAAGAAAAGATAGAGCCGTGTAACAGTTCAACATCCCACTTAAGCTTTATCCTCTGATTCGACCTGCCGACAACTTCACTTTCCAAGAAATTCAACGTCAGATCACTCTTCGAAACTCCACCCAGTCTTGAAATCCTAAACGTCACAAGTAAAAAATTTATCTCAAACTCCGTCCTTCTGGTGGTACGTGCAACAAAAATAATTAATCCCAGACATAAGATTCAACGGGCTTTTTTGGGTCGAATGGACACAGGCTCAGGCCAGGCAAGCACGGGTCCGAAGCCATTCACAGTCCTAGTTTTAGGCCTACATGACTATTGACGCAAAACAGGCAAAATAGTCCCATACGTGGACACGAGTACCTTTATACACATCCTCCTCAGTCCCTTGGTCATTTCTTTTGATAGGCAACCTGATTCCCTGGACTACATTCCTTCGGATATCGCATTTCTATGCCTTCTGTTCTAGACTTCTAGTCCACTATATTATTTTGTATGCAAACAAACAACTGTACTCCTACTACTTACATAAATAAATTTCTACAAGTGTCTTATCATTCCTTGAAAAAGCGAAATAAAAGAAGGTAAGGGCTCGCATCCTGTTGACTTGTTACGGACTCGGGACACGGACACCTGCAACCGTTTCGGATAGTTTTGATCATTTTTAATTATGCGTAATTTTTTTTGTACATCGTGTAACTTTTTTTGTACATCGCGTAACTTTAGAGTAAATTTTTGTGGGATCCACACATGGCGTGAAAATCGAGTTACAACTTGTAATCTCAGTCGCACAAATTTTTAAGGCCAGATCACGACCGTTAACCGTTCAGGAACGGTCATACTGCCCCGTTTCCACTTGTTACATCTATAGAAGTCCAGTTATAGAGAAAAAGAAGAGTCCTGGCAAAAAGACACATGGGCCAGGTTGATCACAGACGTAAACGCCTCTAGAAGTTTGAGAAAGAAGAAAGGATGTCGAAACCAGAGGATCAGACAAACACAATAAATGTTGAAAATGGAAGTTCCAATTGAAGTTTGTGAAATGCCAAAATGACAACCCTATGCTCCAGCCGGCAAAGAAACACTTTTGTTTTATCTTTGGTCTTCAAGCGCACAAGCAAGACACCAACAAAATATGCTCCGTTACTTCACAAGATTGGTGAACCAAATTGGAGAAGATTTTGCACAATGCATAGCAACATGTGAACAAGTTGCAAACTTTGAGAGGATTTGCCTCATTAGGGGATTCAATACTCGTTGAAGTCCTAAAATTTAGCTCCAGTTTGTAAAATTTCAACAATGTTCTTAATACTAGCACATGGATTAACCTTTTATGTACCGTATACACTTTTACCATTAAATACATAACACATAATTCGAATTTGAATTTGAAACTTAAATTTTGCATATGTGTCGTATATCCAACCCAACCGTGATAATGTATATATCGTCGGTGTATATAAAATTTACTCCTAACATAAATGGACCTCGAGATTATGAATTTTTAACTTGTAACGTCATCGAATGACGGCTAGTCTCAACCGTTTTACATGATCAAGTCTGTGCCCCTAAGCAACATAGGATGGGATGAGTAGTTTTCCTGGGAGTTGATTGATAAAAAGAACATAACACGAATATGGTCTTCTACCAGGACTTATTATAAACGGTCTACCAGCTTATTCTCATACACAAGGAAAGAGGGTATGTAGATGCTCAATTAGCAGACTAGACCACGAACAAAAATGGCACAGCATTATAACGTTAACAGTTGGATTTTATCAAATAAAAAAATAAAAAATTAATCCGTGTTCTATGGATTGATAGATTGCAAAAATTCAAATGATATACTGATCAGCAGTACTCAATGCCAGCTATATTCCGTGACAATATGCCCTGTTTAAGAAAATGACAACATGGATTTATTTGGACCTTCAAATCACAACGTGAAAGGCGGTATCCTCCTAAAAATAGATTCAAACAGAGGACAGCTTAAGTCTCTTCACAAGCTTAAGATCCTTGAAGATCACAGAGGGAAGTTTATATTTTTCTCCTCCCTCCTTTCCTTCTTTCTTTCTTTCTTTCATTGAGGAACGAAAACCCCACCACCCCCTCCCTTTCTGCAGCATCAACAATGGGTTGTGGGGAATCAAAACATGCTGTTGCCACGGCAGATACCGTCAGCCAAAGCAAGAGATCAAATTCTAAGAAGGCGAATGGTCAGGAGAATCCAACTGTCATCGAGAGAGCCACAGATGATGTGAAAGCAAACACCAATGCATCCCTGGAAGAACCAAAAAAAGGTGCTAAGGTGGTTGTCAATGAAGGTGAGAATGTTAATAAAGATTCGGGAGGTGCCATTGTCAAAGAAAGCGAAATTCCAAAAGCTGATGATGTGACAGAAAGCGAGGTTCCAAAAGCCGATGATGTGAAAGAAAGCGATCATCAAGGAAAGGGAGAGACTGTAGTCGAAACTGTCAAAGAAAAAGAGGCCGCGGTTGTTCCTGAGGATACAAAAGATGAGAGTGAAAAGAAAGATCTGAAGGAAGAAAGCACCGAGGAAAAGAAAAAGGAGGAAGCTGGCCCTGATTCCCCACCCAAGAAAGCCCCATCTGAGCAGCAAACAGATGCAAATGAAATTGTGGAGGACAAGGGACCAACCACAGAGACAAAAAGTGGTTGGTGATCAGTGCATAATATTTTATCAGCTTTGCTGCATGAATTATCTCAGTGATTCTAGCTATGTAGGACTATAATTCACGAAATTTGCCAGTAACATAGGCTTAGTTTCAATTCTCGATATTGATCGTTGATATGATTTGCTCTATATATGCAGAAGAGGCCCTTACAGAAAACAAAGGAAATCAAGATAAAGAGGGAGAAGCTGCCGTGCAAACTACTGAAGCAAAAGCCGAGAAGGCTCCTGATGCTAAAGAGGTATGGTTCTGATATTTAGGCTTTAGAGGATGGTATTTGGGGTGGTTTTAACAATTTTTATAATTCACAACATTTTGTTAGACAACAAACTTTGTAAAATTGCAACCTTTAATCCGATTTTCTAATTCCTAGTGCAGTCATTTTTGCTTTCAATTCACTTGCTAACCGATAAATAAATCATTCACAATCATGCTGGATAATCTACTTACCACCTCACAATCATGCAGATATTCCGGTTATAATGCCATTATTTAAATCTCACAATTTTCAACATCTCTACAGAATTTTTTACGTAGGAAGGTGGAAAAGTTTTATCTAGGTTTTTTTTTTCCCCAAAACCGATAACATTTGCATTAATAACTATAGCTTGTAGCAACTAGTGCAACTGTTCTTTCACATCTGCTTGAGCTGCCTCCAACAGCCAAGCGGGAAAGTTTCCTTCCCACTCAACCTCATTTAAACAATTAACAGCGAACCTTGCTAAACTATGACTGACACAGTTGTTTTCTCTTTTGGTGAAAGAGAAACAACATTTATCAAAGCATCTTTTTAGATTCCTTGTATCATTTAGCACCGTTGAAGTCAAGATGTACCACCTTATCTATTACTATCATCTGGCAATCTGACTCAAACTCAACTTTCTTCCATGCCCTTCTTTTTGCCTGTATCGTTGCTTCCCTGATTACTAGTGCTTCCTCTAGTCTGGCCTCACTGCAGCTACTTCTTGGAGTTGCCCATGTAATCAGCACCTTCCCTTTACTGTCGCTCGCTACCACTCCCCATCCTGCTTTGTTCATCTTCTGGTTCAAAGCCGCATCTGTGTTTATTTTGATCCAGCCTTTTTGTGAGGGAACCCACCTGAGATCCTGATCTCCTGCTGCCTCGTCCTGTTCTTTGTTGACCCTATCTTTTAGCTACTTAATGTACCAATATTTGCTTTACTGGAATTCATCAGAAACTTAAGTACAGTGATTGTGAATTTTCAGGAGCATGCAACTGAATCATCTGAAAAGGATCCAAAGACAACCTGAAGACTCATCCATTAGGCATTTTTAAGTACTTGATATTGGAAGTCGATGGTATCTCCAAATTATGTACTCGTATCAATTTATTCTGTTTACTGGCAGACATATACGGCTGTATTTATTCATTTATCGAACTATCAATATTACTATTCTGTTCAGGGTTTCTTTAATACACATTGACAGATGTTCCGCCAGGATCTGAATCCTTCTTGTTTGTCTAACATCTTGGTCATTGATTATCAGCTAAAATCAAACGAACCCCAAATCTTGAATTTCTTGAAGTTTTCATTTGCCCATTGATAGGAAACTACGATCAAGTTTGAGCTGTTAGAAAGTACAAAACTCAAAGTGCCCTTGAGGTAGAATGCCATGCAATATGACGTCAAATGTTTCCTCAAAATCTCAAACTCTGTTCCTCTCATTTCAAGAGTTTCTTGAGAATCTCAACAGCATTTTCATCACTGATCAACAGGCCCCGGCCTAACATATTATCACGGAGTGACACTATTGACGCTCACTTTTTTGTTCTTATTTTAATACAAGGGCATCAACCATTTCGGTTGAAGGTATACATAGATCTGCATCTTCTGCGACTACTGCATTTCTTCTCTCTCTCTCAGCCATAACGCTGTTTTATAGAGCAATTTGAGAAGTTGGTGGATTACAAAACGAAGATACCATCGTTTACTTCTCCCGTATGCATTAAGATGTCAACCCTCATAGGATAACCTGGACTGCGGAGGTTGTTCTTTATTATTACTTGTTTATTTTCTTTTTTTTTAAGAGGAGGAGGAGGAGGAGGAGGAGGAGGAGGAGGGGGGGGGAGTGGTTTAGGGAAAGCAGCTTGGATGTGGAGAATGACCAGCAACTCCATCACCTCCCAGTTGCTTAAGCTTTGTATATATCAACAATTAATGTATTTACATAAACAATGATGAAGTCACTCGCAGTCCCCCTTTTCGTTTCAGGAAATAGAATCTACTAACTATATACAACAGTTTTTCCCAAACCATTCCTGAGAAGTACCAATTTTCAGCAGTGTACTTCAAAGATGCAGAGTCCCAGGGAAAGGATCAAAAGAATGCGGCAACATCTCGTCTATTTACAAGTAATATCTACATTGACTCCACCTGATCCTTCACTTCCGAGCTTCTTCTCAAAATTGTGGATGATAAATTTCGAGCTAACACAAAATTCCCATCAATATCCATGGTTCTGTATGCAGCAATACGAGGATCCATGATTATTCTGCATGAAACTCCTTCCTCGTTACCCATTTGAATACCATAATACACCAAATGATCAAGAATGCTGTCTCCAGGCACTGACCTGCAAAAGTTTTTGCTAACTTTTCAGATAATTGTGCCATCAATGAACAGACGTATACATGAGCTGAAACAACTTAATATGTCTTTCATGGTCAATGAAACAAGGGACAAATGCTTAATCCTGTATGGGCAGCCAAGTGTCTTCATTGTCATCAACTTCCTCTCATCCTCAAGTTCATGGCAAGCGCGGAAATAATCATTCAATTTCTACATCTTAGGAGTCAATTAAGAGAAAATTCACCTGCTACATGTCGGATCTTCACCAGAATCATCACACACCTTCTCAATCATAAAAACTAAACTTCCGAAACCAATATTGTAAAGCCACACCTGCAAATCCAAGTATTAATTTGAGAAAAAGCTAGAAAGCAATTTCAGAAAAGGACACATGTTATTTGACTCTACCTAGTATGCAATTTGATCAAAATACTATGCATGTACCCAACCACACAAGATCCAATTTATTAGAGGATTACCTCTCTTGGGAAGTGATGGTACGTCTTCTGAGGGAAAAAATAATAATAAGGCGGCAAATGAGGCACAATATCATGCTCGTGTGTAACCCTAATTGTGTGAGGAACGAATTCACTATAGTAGGATGCAAAAGCTGCATTACCAATTCGAGGTTGTCCAAATGTTACAACCTGAACATCTTTCTCTCCAATATTGACCTGGGAATAAGCAGAGAAAGCTTTGATCAATGATAAGATATCCCCAGAATAACCTAACACATATCCTGGTAAAGCACACAGTGTTCAACACAATCTCCTAATGTTCGTCAAATATGCAACTCTCCACTAATTACCCTTAAATAAACTTTCTACACATACTAATCATTCCATGCTCCATTTGCTAAAAATGCAAGAAAAGATCACGTCAGGTCTCCTATTGACCTTACATCATGAAGGGTGGCACAACCAAATATTTTGTAAAAATAGAAGTATATAGCAAGCGCTTATGTATGCTAGTTCAGCCATCAAAGAACACTTTAAAGAAAATTTCCTCCCTTTTCCTCCTAAATTTTCTTTAAATGGGGGTAAGGAGGATTACGAATAGTGAATATGGAGGAAACAAGAGCACAAAGACAACAATTCAAACAAAAAACTACTCAAAAAGATCATGATATAGTAATAGTATCCCTATTTAATCAGTCGTGTATCCAGGAGACATATATGGAAGACAAAGTGTTTAGAAATTAAAAACTTCAAAGATCTCAAGGTTACAATTACCGTGAGATCCAGTGCACAGAAAGCAGCCATAGCTCCTCCCATTGAATGCCCTGTCAACATAATTTTAATATCACCATATAACTCCTTTGCTCTTTCAACAGCACTTAGAATTCCCGGACGTAAAGTTGTGTTGTGATATGCAGTATAAAAACCATGGTGCACCTGAAACAATGTAGAGGCAAATGAACACAATTTGCTCCATAAAGAATCTAGAACGAAGACATAACTCAGAACAAAATGTAGCACACACCATTGCATTATCCATTCCAGGGTAATCTATGTCAAGTTGCTTCCAGTACAAATCTGCAATCCAATTCTGTATGCTGTACCAAACGAATTAACCCACCCAAGGAAATCAGAATATGTCAGAACATTTGGGCTAAGATAGTCAGCGAAGACATATTAACGCACATGAAATAAGCGAATACCCTCCACTCTGAAATAAGAACATGAAATAATCATATTAAGATAGTCGATATTTCAGATATTATCGACTTTTTTATAAGAGGTCCAAGTCTTGAACGATCTTATTACCCTGTCCTGTAGTTAGGTCTTAGACCCAATTATCACTTGCTATGATGTACTAAATATGATAAGCAAATAGCTAATAGAAAACTTCACTCCTGTCATCCATCTCGGTGTTAGAAATGGCTGCAGACCCTCCGCTGTTTGGATGCAAAAGGAATATTTTAAGTTTTGGGAAAATCTAAAAGGACATGTAGTCATGTTTCTAGCCCATAAATGGACATAATTAATGAACTCCAACTGTCAACTTAGAGCAAGGCCCTTTTACTTCACTAAACAGTCTGTATTGAGAGATAAACAACATATCAACATGGAGTAAGAAAATAATGAAACCTGGTTTCTTGAGTGCCTCTAAATGCAATTATAATAGCATTGAGATCCTTTGCTACTCCTACAAATGCCTGCAGCAATTATAAGAAACTGTAAGCAACAATGCCACCATCAAGGGAAGAAATGGAGAAGAATTGGATCAAACAGTTAAAATTGGAATCCAATCCACCGTCCTCATTCCATTATACAGTAAAAACACACCTGGAGGCAGCGTTGGACATCAATAATTAGCTCTATCATTTCAAAACCCTGCTTCAATATAGAAAATTTCTTTGCTTAGACACATAATTGACCATTGCTGTGATACTAGCCAAAAAAGGGGGGGAAAATCATGCATCAATGACCCGCAATTCCATTAGTTCAATCAGCTGAGTATAAAGCGGTCACGCTTGTAAAGTACCTCGGTGAGATCATTACATCTTTCACATGTCCAAGTAAATAATTGTGTTGTATCTGACCAGTAGACCTGCAAGTGCCAAATTTTCCTTCAGATGCATTGTCGGTATGGAATTTCTCAGAATTAAGCCACAAAGTGTCTTAGTAATACAACGTATGCTAAAAGTAAAAGCTACTAGGTATGAATCAATTGTTTTATAAACATAGAGTTGAGCTTCTATATTGGTGCCTAAACTTACTGCTGAAGCATATTCTGCCAATACTCTTGCAAGTGTGTGATTGTACACTGGCAGATGACCCTTGTCCTTGATCTTGACCTTAAGCTCTGATCCAAAAAACAACAAAAGATAAATGAGATTGGAGTTACCACAACAAAGTTAGTCAAAAAGTTCGCATATTTTATGACTCAAGGTTAAGAAAAACACAACACGAGAAAAGAACAGAAACAGCAAAAGATCCCCATTACTAATCTTAGCATTTTAGATTAGTCTTTTCCAAAATCATTTCAGGAAATTTACACTCGTAAAATAGTACGTGCTTGTTGCATACTCATTACACTTGAATGTCCAGTTCCCTTCATTCAAGTGCAGACATTGAAAAACATTATTGAAATCAAGAGCTATCCTCTTCTCATGTAAACCATCCTCATGGCACTCAAGATAGATTTTCACCCGGCAAGAAAAGAATGAACGAAAATTCACGTACTCTCATGATAATGGAAGCACATTACTATATGCAAGGATACCTCCTTGAAGAACTCCATGCTTCAATGTTCTTGTTAAATTCCTAGATTCTCTAGAGGAAAAATCCCTTGCTCATTTAAACAAGCACAACTTCAAGAAATCGCATTCACATTTTCTTCTAACTCAAAGCATAACTCAACATAAATCACGACCTAAACTATGCAATCTATAGCTTCAAATTCTTCCAACAGTCAGTTAACAGCAAAATTACGTAAATAAACTTCCAAAGCATCAACTTTACTAACCAATTAATTACCTCTTCCAGTCGAAGTTGCACATAAAGATATCAAAATTGCCACAGCTAACCACCATTTAGCTGCCATCCTCTGCACAAAACAATAACATAATAATAAAAAAGAAAGACAAGACGTCTCTCAAAACCCCAAAAAAAAAAAAAGAGAATCTTTTACTTGTTTGAAACTGGACAATGTTAAAAAATTAAGATCCATAAGCACTAAAATTAGGGCAAATTCTGCAAGTACAAAATTCTAAATTCAGAAAAAATAAAATCTAAATACCCGCTATAGAGGTTCCTTGACAAAACCCAGAGCTTCAAGATAAGAAAGGACTGGGCTTGCGGTATTCCGGCAACCGTCGACGGGCGAAAACGGCACGGCTCAAGAATAACAAAACGACGACGGGTAAATTGTGATGGAACTTTCAGCAACTTGGCGTTGTGGGAAAAGTTAAAAAAAAAGCGTGGCTAAAAGATGCCGGAATGATTCCAAGTAAAGCGGGTTTTTGAAGCGGTGTCCATAATTATTCTCCTTGTGTCGTCGAATGTTTAACGTCGTCTAGAATATGAGTGGAGGAAACAGATTTTGTGGGGGTCTTGTTTTTGGAAAAATCCAAAATACCTTGACGTGTAAAAGTAAAAGATTGCATATCTGTGTCAAAGGTAACGATGCTGACCCCACTGTACATTATTGTATTTGGAATAGGATTGGATATTCTTTTAAAATTAGGCAACCTACATTCTGACACTCATATTCATTAATCATTTTTGACCCCAAATGATTTTGCCCCAAATTATACATAGAGCCTAGCTTGGATGTTCATTCTTTGGAATGGAACATTCTTTTGAATTCATGAGAGAGCAAAGGAAAGCAAATTCAAGTTTTGGCTTTTCTATTTTCTCTTTTTGGGATATAACTCCTAACGTCCGATAGTTAATACTAATCTAGAGTAAAGTCAAGTTAAATCTCAAATCCTATCTTTCCATAATCCAAAATATTATTTAACAGGAATCGATGATGTCTTTACTCCTCAAATCAACGGGGTTGATTCCATTTTTTTTGAGATTTAATTTATCGTACTCTGCTTGCAGAAGAGTGCGTGAACTGCAAAATCAGTATTAATTATTAGTCAATTTTCTATTTTAGAAAACATTTCTTTCAATTACTTTTGTAGCTACTTTATTTGTAAAGTGAATGTGATACGAACTTTTAACAAGACAGGGGAAAAAAAAGAAAATTGCCGACAAAAAGAATAATTGGTTTTTTTTTTCTTCCAGTCACTACTCTCATTATGGTTTTTGGCTGATAACGGATACCATCATCGCCAAGTTGATCTGGCAGAAGATAAAATGTCTGACAAAGAAATACCGGCAACCTCCTCGGTCTCCATGGTTCTAGAAGAAGGTGGAAGAGACAATCAAAGTGCTTCATCACCACAAGTGCAGGGCAGGGCTCGAGACTATCATGAGAAGGATGTCAATCATTCCTCAAACAATTTTCGATACATGTAAGACGGGGACATCGGTACAGAGAAACTAAGTTGGAATACAGCTGGCAAACAAATACAGTGTTATACCAAAAATTATCATCCAGTGGACCAACTTGATGAAACAGGAGTGGGCCAACTTGGAGGCGCAGTAGTAGCGGGAGCGGCCCTTACTATCGAAGGCCCAAGGGGTGTTAAGGAATGGAGGTTAAGTGGGGCTAGTCTTACACCCATAACCAGCTCCAGTATGCCTATTATGGGTGGACATGAGAGTGGTCCAACAGCAGAAACTCCCAAATTAGCTTTAACGGCTATGGAAGAAGTTCGTAGATGGGAGAAGAGGCATTTACATGAGGAGCGTGTTTTCATGCACGAAGGGTGTGACGGAAAGAGAGCAAAGTTGCAGAACGATTCTGACTCCAATGCATTTCAAACGGCGGTGTCTGCAATGTAGCACCGCCGAAGCCAATGATCGCTATGGTTTGGAATTACCAGGAGTTTGGGAACCCTCGTGCAATTCGAGCCCTCAGTAAACTATTGAGGGAACAAGTTCCTAGGTTGGTCTTTCTTTCGGAAATGAAACTTTTAAGAGGGGAAATGGATGCAGTTAGATGACGAGTAGGCTTCGAGAATGGGTTTTCGGTAGACTGTCAGAATAGATGTAGGGGTCTTGCTTTATTATGGAGAGCGGAAGTTGAGCTTTCAGTAGTCAGCTACTCAGTTGGTCATATTGATGCTATGATCAAAGACTCTACGATGGGCAGTATTGGCGTTTCACTGGTTTTTATGAAAATTCGAAATTAAGTCAACGGAAGCACTCATGGCAACTATTGAGACGACTAGCTAGTTTATACTCGTTGCCATGGTTATGTGCCGGCGATTTTAATGAAATCCTATCTTCTGAGGAAAAATGTAGGGTAAAGATAGAACCCAAACCCAGATGGAAGCTTTTCGGGAGGCACTTAGGGATGCCAACTTGTATGATTTAGGTTTTAGAGGTTCTCGATACACGTGGGTGAGAGACAGGAGTCCTACTTATCGGATTTGTGAAAGGTTTGATAGGGCTGTGGCATCCCCTGAGTGGCGCTCGCTCTTCCCAACGACTATAGTACGACATCTTTCCTCTTCTTGGTCAGACCACGCTCCAATCTGCATCTCTATTAAATACACTGTAAGTGCTTTCAACAATAAGAGGAGAAGGAGGGAGACCCGCAAATTTGAGCAGCTATGGTTAGGGGATGAGGAGTGTGAAAGAAAATTGGTTGAAAATTGGCATGGGATGGGTGCAGGAGATCCTGTTGCTTCATTGGTTTCCTGTGCAGAGTAGGCTTTGACTGCTTTACAGTCATGGGGAAGATGGAAGTTTGGAAATTTAAAGGTGCGGATTAAAAAGCTTTCTGACAAGCTTGACACCATTCAATTTAACTCCTCTCATCAAATAACAGAAGAGCTCAATATTAAAAATAAGCTTGACTCACTGTTGGAGCAGGAAGAACTCTATTGGAAGCAACGATCAAGAGTCTCTTGGCTACAAGAAGGTGACCGAAACACTTATTATTTCCATCACAAAGCCAGTTAGCGAAGAATGAGAAATGCTATTGAGAGCCTTCAGTTGAAAAGTGGAGAATGGATAAGCACCGACGAACAGATTGAGGAACATATTTTGGAGTTTTATCACAAACTTTTCTCCTCAGATGGTGCGGAGGTGGAGTTATATGCAAATATTATTGATAAAAAATTAGATGATGAGATGAAATTTGAGCTAATGAAAGAGTTTTCTGACCAAGAGATCATTGATGCGTTGGAACAAACGCACTCGTGGAAAGCACCAGGGCCTGATGGTCTTTATAGCGTTTTTATTAGAGATACTAGGGGATTGCTGGGAAAGAGATGAAGGACATGACTCTCTCAGTTCTTAATGGTGGTGCAAAACTAGGTAAGTTGAATTAGACTAATATAGTGTTAATACCTAAAATGAAAAGCTCTGCTATGATATCTGACTACCACCCTATCAGTTTATGCAATGTTGCATATAAATTGATCGCAAAATTTTTGACAAATCACTTTGAAGCATGTGATGCCACATATTATTAGTGACAATCAAAGTGTCTTTGTTAAAGGACGATTGATTACGGATAATGTAATGGCGGCTATTGAAATGTTCCACTGGTTGAAGCATGGGAGTGAGAGATAAGATAGTTTTTTGGCACTAAAACTTGATATGAGTAAAGCGTATGATCGTATTGAATGGAAGTTTCTTGAATATATGTTACATGCTACAGGTTTTCCTCAACATTGGTGTAATTTAATCATGGAGTGTGTACGCTCTATTTCTTACTCGATTATTATTAATGGTGGTCATACAGATTTTTTTGAGCCGAGGAGAGGATTGTGTCAGGGCGATCCTCTCTCGCCTTATCTCTTTATTTTGTGTGTAGAAGGGCTTTCGTCGCTTATCCCAAAGATGGAGAGGCAGGGCTTATGGAGTGGGATTCAAATGGGAAGAGAGGGTCCTTCAATTACTCATCTTTTGTTTGCAGATGATAGGGTTTGTTTGGATTGGCCTTTATTTTCCCAAATATATTTGCTTGCGTCATCATTACAATTTTCAATACACCTTTTTACCTTCCCAATTACCTTTTTATCTCACATACATCACATCACAAAAAGTAGTACAGTAAAAATATCTCAAATAACTTACAATCCAAACAAATCCTATAGTCTATTTTTTGCTAAAGTAGACAAACGAAGCATCCAAGCTATCATGAAGGTATTGCAGATTTACGAGAAGCATCGGGATAAAAGGTGAATTTTCAAAAATTTCGTCTATGCTGCAGTAGCAACATGTCCCAAGAAATACAAAGACAACTTTCTAGTCTGCTAGGTGTACAAGATGATGATGAGAAAGGGCTTTATTTACCATATATGGTTGGTAGGTCCAAATCTGAGATTTTTCGTCTTGTTAGAGAAAGAGTTTGGAAGAAGCTTAAAGAATGGAAGGAAAAAACTTTGACGCAGGCGGGGAAGAATGTGTTAATCAAGGTAGTAGCCCAGGCTATTCCCACTTATGTGATGTCTTGCTTCAAGCTCCCAAAAAATACTATGCGTTGACATTAAATCTTTAATTCAAAACTTTTGATGGGGGTGAGAAAGGGAACAAAAAGAAGTTGTGTTGGCTGAAATGGAATCATTTATGTAAAATGAAATCTGAAGGAGGATTGGATTTTAGAAGCATGGAGGCATTTAATCTTGCTTTATTAGCAAAACAAGGGTGGAGGATAATTAAAAATCTTGTTTTTTTGGCAGCCAAAGTTTTAAAGGCCAAGTATTTTGCTATGATAGATTTCTTGAACACTAAATTAGGGAGCAATCCGTCTTATCTATGGAGAAGTTTATTGGCAAGAAGAATCTTATTGCAAAGAGGCGTCGTGTGGAGAGTGGGTGATGTTTCAAACATACAGGTTTGGGATGATCTTTGGCTACCCTATCATCCATCATTCTAGGTGTCACAATGCTCGAGGACTCTGTGGCCAGATGCTAGAGTATGTGATTTAATTGACGTCCATTCTGGTGACTGGAAGATGGACTTGCTTTACGCTTTATTCTTGAGTTATGAGGTACAAATTATTCGAAAAATTCCTCGCTCCCCATAGTGGGCAAAGGATGGGATAGTATGGTTCTATAATAAAAATAGGAGTTTTGACGTCTGGTCAGTGTACTATTTGGCAAGAACCTTGCAGAGGCTGGACGAAGATGAGGAGGAGGCATCATCCGACAGTAAGGGAAAGTCTTTCTGGCTTAAAATTTGGAACTTGAACGTTCCTCCAAAGGTCAGAATCTTTGTTTGGCGCGCATGCTTTGATATTTTGCCTACGGGCAAATTTTATCAGATAGGCTTAAGAGATGTGTTATGAGATGCAACTAGTGTGGCTGTGATCAAGAGACTGATAAGCATATATTTTTTGATTGTATTTTTGTTCAGGAAGTTTGGTCGAGTATGGGGATGCTGAAAGCAATTTGCATGCCTGTTGCACCAAACTTTAAGGACTGGTTTGATTGTTTTTTGAAATTCCAAGGTAAAGAGATAGCAAAACTCATTTATGGCAACCATGCGGATGATCTGGAAAAGCAGGAACCAGTCATTATTTGCAGGCAAGGATGGGGATGCAACACCGGTGGGTGAGTATGCTAAGGCATTCTTACAAGAGTATTGGAATATCCACAAGAGGCAAGAAACACGTCGATATAAGGAGCATACCAAATAGGTAGCACCGAATGAGAGTTATCTGAAAATTAACGTGGATGGAGCTTTCTCTGGAGAATCAACTGGAGTCGGTGTAGTGGTGAGGAATCACTTGGATCAAGTGGAGGCTGTAATGACTGCACGGGTCGAAGGAGCTCACAATGCAGAACATGTGAAATGCTTGGCTTTTCTCACTGCTTCTGAGTTTGCAAGAGACTTTGGAATCTCACATTTCTTGCTCGAAGGGGATGCTTTAAATATTGTTCAAAGGATTAACAACAATGAACCTGATTTGTCATTGATAGTAGGGATGACAATTCGGGTCCAAATCAGGTTGGCGGGTCGGGTTCGGGTCAACCCGCCAGAAAATCTGTTGACCCGAACCCGACCCGCCAACCCGTGACAGGTCAGGTATGCTGACCCGAACCCGAAAATTTCAGGTTGACGGGTTGGCGGGTCGACCCGAAATGACCCGAAATTTAATTTTAATTTATTAATTTATCACTGTAATTTCTAATAAAATCAATTTCTCACAAAACTAATTACATAATCAAGTAATAAAAATTTAAATAAGTAATTCCAAACCAAATCTAAAATAAATTAAACACCGTAAAAGTGTTTTATCCCAAACAGAATATAAAATAAATTAAAACAGTATAAAAGTAAAAAATAATATAATATATTATTTGTCCAAATATAATAATTTCAACTTCACACAAATTAAATAAATTCATTTATGATTAAGTAATTAATGCCTTTGAAAAAAAGAATAACTTAGGTTAGTTAGATAAAATTATTTTTATATTTATTAAATTATTTTTAATTCGTAAACGGGTCATATCGGGTCATATCAGGTCACCACGGGTTGACCCGAAATCGACCTGTTTTCTTTTCGGGTTCATCGGGTCCAACCCGATTCTGACCCGAATTCCCAAAACCTCAACCCAAACCCACTAATTTCGTGTTAGGTTCGTATCGTGTTTTCAGGTCGTGTCGAAAATTGCCACCCCTAATTGATAGGTAGCTTAATCCATGGCATCAGAGCTATGCTGCATATTTTTGATTTTGTCAAGATTAGTCATGTGAGGAGGACCAATAATGTCTCGGCCCACATCATATCAAAGTTATCTTTATCTTTTGAGGGAAGTAGAGTTTGGTTTGTAAACTTCGCCAAGTCTGTTACTGGTGCTCCTCTTATAGATTTGCAATGAATGGAGGTTTTTCTCTCAAAAAATTTTTTTTTTGGGTCAGAATGTTCGTGTGGAATCTTTTTGCCAGCTTCTGAGCCCAAAAGATTTGGTCAACCCAGCGAAAGGACCCTTCCTCATGGCAAAAATGCCCAAATGACTGCCCCTTCAAAGTCCAAGCCCACGTCGTGTTCCCCACACCCTACTCCACATAAGCCCATTGGCGGGAAATCCATTTTCACACCCAGTCACGTGGCGGGAAGACGATGACTTTTCAGCCCAAAAAATGCAAAAAGAAAAAAGAAAAAATAATAAAGAAAACGTATTTATTTTAGTAGACTCTTTGCAGTTTATTTCACGTTCTTCACTTTTTCTGTTGCTTCGGCGAAAGGAATCGAGAAAAAGGCAAAGAAAAGAGAAAACCCTTGATTTCCAATGGCTAGAGGTACTCGGGCTATGAAAGAGTCATCTCCGTCATCGTCGTCGTCGTCGTCGGAGGAGGAGCCGCTGTCAAATTCATCGGAAGATGAGGAAGTGGAGCGAGGAGTTAATATTAATGATCAAGTTGAAGAAGAAGAAGATGAGGAGGAGCTCGAAGCCGTTGCGAGAACTGCCGACGATTCCGACGAAGAAGAAAATGATGCTGCCGCTAACGATGGTGGTGGTGAGCCGGACGACGACGACGAGGAGGTAGTTGAATAGTTAATTTGTCTCTTGGTTATTTTGTTAATTTTTATTTGGATTAATTGTCTGTTCATTAGTAGATCTGTAGTTTCTGCTTTGTGGAGAGTATGTGTGGTGGTTAGAGTTTGTTTTCCCAATTTTTTATTTTACGGTTTAGTGGTGGTTGGATATTTTATTCCCTTTGGCTTTTAGTTTGGATTTTGTTTTACGTTTATTTATTTAGTTAATTTTTTTGGTGCATGCATTGAGTTTTTGAGTTGATACAGATAGCTTCTGCATGTGTGTTTGTTAGGGTTTGTTTACTAAAAGTTTTGATGTTAGAGGTGGCATATTGTTGTCTGGAAAGTTTGATCTGTTTGGGGTAGAGTTCGCTGCTTTTTGGTGGATTGTCTTTATATATGACACTTGTGCGCATGCACTGGGTTTTTTAGGAGATATACGTGGCTAAAGTTTATTAGTCGTTTTATGGCTGTTTGCTTGCTATATTTACTTCCAGAAAGAGAAGTGGATGGGAAATTTGAGTTCTTTTGAGCTACATCCTGCAGAGCTGCTTATGTTGCTGTTAAAAAATAATAGTTTGCTTTTGTAATTACGAAGTTTTGGATTAGAAAGCTGTTTGATTGTTTTTGTTGCGTATATATGACCCTATTAACAGGAAGGAAATGGCAATGATGTGGGCACTGCAGTTGCTAAGCGTGAAAAAGAAAGGCTAAAAGAAATGCAAAAGTTGAAAAAACAAAAAATACAAGAAATATTGGATGCTCAAAATGCTGCCATTGATGCTGACATGGTGGGTATTCAGTTATCACATTAGTGGTATGAGGGTTTGCCTTTTCCACTTCCAAGCATCCTTTTAGTGTTTGCAGGATATTATGTTGATAGTGTTCTTTGAATGGCAGAACAACAAAGGAAAAGGGCGTTTGAAGTATCTACTTCAGCAGACAGAGTTATTTGCCCATTTTGCCAAAGGAGAACAGTCTGCTCCCCAGAAGAAGGCTAAAGGAAGGTATAGGGTAATATGGCATGCAAGTATTTTCTGTTGTGATATTTATCAGAGTTCAGGACAAGGTTTCGCCATTGTAGGACAACAGTCCTCCTTAGTATTTTTAAATGCACTCTAGTCGTCGTATAATAGTTCAGTGCAGCAATTTTTATTTTCTGAAATTCCCTTCTAGTCCTTGGATGATAGGGCTGGCGAGGAATTGTTTTTTTGGCAGCCTTCTCTGGTGATTTCATTTAGAGATTTTGCCTAGTGATCTCAACTAATTACCATATTTGTCTGTGCAATTCTGGTTGTTGATAACTTCTGCTTTTCCCTCCAAAACCGCCCGAGTCTGCCTCCAATTTGTTTGGGTGCTGAAAGGGCTGACTTTGACTATACAGAGTCAATAAATGGTTCTACTGCCTGCCTCGTGGGCTGGGACCATGGTCTGTTAAGTTTGATTTATTAGTGCTACATCTTTGGTCCACTGAAAGCGCTATGGTTTAGGAAGGTTGCGCAACTACTCATATTTTTACTTATTCATTCAAAGTCATCCTAAGGTGTTCATATCTGGTAAAATGTGGTGATTATTCTCTACTTACCTTTTTGATTCAGGGGTCGCCATGCGTCAAAGCTTACCGAAGAGGAAGAAGATGAAGAATGTCTCAAAGAGGAGGAAGATGGTCTTTCTGGAACAGGAAATACTAGACTTGTTGCACAACCTTCTTGTAATTATCTTACAGCCTTTGACATATCAAGAGATAAGCCTTTAATATTTCTTTATTTTCCTTCCTTCTTTATAGCTCTATAGGTGCATAGTATGTTTGTGGACTTATGCACATTAGCTGTTTGTGGACTTGTTTCTTGTTTTAAGGTTTGTGGTGGAATTTGCATTGTATCAAATCTTATCATTTTGACTTGGTCCTGATGCAGTCAAATCTTCTTGTGCATTTCAATTTACTGGAAGTAGATATAGGTTCCACTAGCTAAATTCTAAGCTATATTACATGCACTCATGTATGGGTGTTGTGTATGGGTTTGTGTGATTTGTTAATTTCTAATATGATATGGTGACATGGGCACAGCTGGGGAGGAGAAGAGTCGTTGACAGAGATTAAAAGATGGGCTGGCTATCATTTATGTAAAGGTTTTTCAGATAAGAATTGTTTTTATCCAATTTGTAGGGATCAATAGAAAAGGCAAATCCCTTGCAATAATACCAGATCCTGCTTGGTTTTTGTGGTCATGTTAGATAATACTTTGTGGATATCAAATAAAGCAATTCAAGAGCGTAGGGTCTCTCCAGGAGAGGTCCAAGTTTAATTCTTCAATTCCTCACATGGGCAACTGAAAAGTCTTCAGTCCACAATACTCGTAAGAGAGATTTTCTTACGGCTAAGTAAGGAAGTAGTTCTCTTCCTCGCCTGCTATTTCCTAGAAGTAAACAGAGTCAAGGATTCCGATGTACTGATTAGTAGCTTCTCTTATGGTTGTTTATGAGTTCCTTAGACGGTATCTCTTGTAGCTCTATGTCCTTCTTTTCTGATAGCTCTTCTTTATGGTAGTTCCTACTTAGGATAGTTTATGGAACTCATATGATGTTTATAGTCTTTCTTTAGTTGTTCTTTGTTTATGATTGAATAGTTGTATGCTAATATCCCTCTGGAGGCGAGGGTCTAAGCCTGCTTTTGGTGGAGTGAATAAATTTTCCATTTCTTGAATTCTCTCTTTTAATTTAAAATCATGGTATACCTGCAACCTCCTGTTCTGGGCACCAATAAAAATTCTTTCCAGTGAAAGAGATCATTATATTTCCACAGTTTTAAGCGGATATTGAGATGTAAAAATTCCCTTGTAGTTGCAATAAGGCTGTAGCTTGGAAAACCACTGCATTTGCATGTGCAGCAATGATTTTCAGTGGAATCTGTTGGAAGGAATAAACAACTCTTTTTCCTGTGAAGAATATCCTTCATTAGGAAACAATTGGTTTGTTTGCTTATGGTACTTGAGTGTATGGTTATAAACTGTTTTAAAGTCAAGAATAATCTAGATTACAACTTCTCAACTGCATAAAGTGAACTTCCAAAACCAATGTGTTTTACTGATTTTGGCGTTTTACTGATGGTTATGCACTTTATTGTTCCTTACAAACAGTGGAGTGTTGGATTGACTAATGATACTTTTTGTAATTATCTTCTTTTCTAATCATCTTGCTAGTGGACTGGTTTACTAGTTCTCGTGTCACTAGCTTTTCTGCTTAGGTGGTGTTTTATCATGTAATTTATGACTATTTCAATTATGTTTCTGCAGGTATTCAGGGAAAGATGAGGGACTATCAACTTGCTGGTTTGAACTGGCTTATACGACTCTATGAGAATGGCATAAATGGAATCCTTGCAGATGAAATGGTATGATTGTGGGCCAATTAGCATTCAATTTTCTATGTTTACATGCTCAGTGGCTGATATTTAATCTCTCTATATCTGGTGCTACTGTTGATGGTTAAAGGGACTGGGGAAAACATTGCAAACCATCTCGCTGTTAGGATACCTCCATGAATACCGAGGAATAACTGGTCCTCATATGGTTGTTGCTCCCAAATCTACACTTGGCAATTGGATGAATGAAATCCGTCGATTTTGCCCTGTTCTTCGTGCTGTAAAGTTCCTTGGTAATCCAGATGAAAGAGTAAGGATATGTGACCCTTCTAAATGTTCATTTTCAGCTGAAAGCTGTCAGATGTGTAAATTCTTAACTTTTAATGGTACAGAAATATATCCGTGAGGAGTTGCTTGTTGCTGGGAAATTTGATGTATGTGTAACAAGTTTTGAGATGGCCATTAAAGAGAAGTCTGCTTTACGTCGCTTTAGCTGGCGCTACATTATAATTGATGAAGCTCATAGAATCAAGAATGAGAATTCTCTTCTGTCAAAGACGATGAGGCTTTACAATACTAATTATCGGCTTCTTATCACTGGGACACCACTGCAGGTAATTTTTCAGTATTCTGCACAGTGATTAAAAGTTTGTGATGTGGCAAATTTTTGTCCAAGTAGTGTGTTGATTTGTCAGTTTGTCTTTTGACAAATCCCTGCCTGCATTTGAAAGTATGGTTGCCATGTGATAAGAGATGAGTGACAAAAAGTGCTCTCTGAGTTATATGCTTGATGTGCTTGCATATTGTACGAAAACCATTGTCTTTTTTGAGGGTGTAATTCTCCTGAAGTAAATTGCTTCTTGCATGTAGTGGCTGAAACATCTCTCAGAAGAAATTTTCTAGTTCCTGATGAGTTTCATTTTATTTAGGATGAATGGTATTAGAGCATGCAGAAGTTTGTGCTGAAAATTTTTTTTTTGGAGGGGGGGATGGCCAATTAAGTGTTGAGCAATGGTACTGTTGTCCTTAAAGTTGTTCTATTTGTCCTTCTCATACCTCAGATTCAGTATTCTTGATATGTAAGCTACTTGTGCAGAATAACCTTCATGAACTGTGGTCTCTTTTGAACTTTTTGCTACCGGAGATCTTCAGTTCAGCTGAAACTTTCGATGAATGGTTCCAAATTTCTGGTGAGAATGACCAGCAGGAGGTTGTGCAGCAGCTTCACAAGGTACTTAGTACAGTGCTTTCATGCATTACATGTTATTACTGCAATTGACCTGAAGTTCAATGAGTTGCCAAAACGAAACAGACCACTTTCACTGTATTTTCTTGGTATGATAACTCACTATTGGTTGAATTGTTATTTGTGCTTTATGCGGGTTTATATACATATACATAGCGGAAAGCTCTGTTTCCTTTTATTAGTTTAGAAATATTCGTTTAGATGCCTTTCACTTAATCGATCTTGCTGTTTTTGTTGCGACCTCTTTTTATACGCCACCCCTGGCTGGTGAGCTATTTTAGTCTTCTCTGACCTTTATAGTAATCTTATTTGTCTTTTCTCATTCTGCTGTATTCCCTACATTCTCTTGTACATCGACCACAATTATAGTTTCTATTAAATACTTGATTTTTTTAGAAATGATTAAGAGAGTTTACTTTTGGACATGGCTCTTTCTGTGATCCACGTGATTGTGTAAAATCTGTTCCACTGATAACTCTCCTATTTTTGCCCCCGTTATTGATGTTCTTAACTTGATAATTGCAATAACAGGTTCTCCGGCCTTTCCTTCTGAGAAGGTTGAAATCAGATGTTGAGAAAGGTTTGCCTCCAAAGAAGGAAACGATCCTTAAAGTTGGTATGTCCCAGATGCAAAAGCAATACTACAGAGCTCTTTTACAGAAGGATCTTGAAGTCGTAAATGCTGGTGGAGAGCGCAAACGTCTTCTTAATATTGCAATGCAGCTACGTAAATGTTGTAACCACCCATATCTTTTCCAAGGTGCTGAACCTGGACCTCCTTATACTACAGGAGACCATCTGATAGAGAATGCTGGTAATGCTCTTTTGTCACTCTCTAGCATGAAGGCTATCTATGTTTGGACTCCTTTGAACTTTTCCCCCCCTAATGGATCTGCACAGGCAAAATGGTTCTTTTGGATAAGCTACTTCCCAAGTTAAAAGAGCGTGATTCACGGGTGTTGATATTCTCACAGGTTTGTTTTTTAATCTTCTAGCTACTATTTGTTAGGTGAAGCTTACAATAATTGGAAACTGTACTGTTTAAGCCTCCAGAGGATTATGTGCCTCACCCGTCCTTTCATTTCTAGTCTTAGTAAATTCTTTTCTGCTTCATATTGACATTTTGATTAGTAACGCCTTAACATGATGTGATGCAGATGACGAGGTTGCTTGACATTCTTGAAGACTATTTGATGTACCGTGGATACCTGTATTGTCGCATTGACGGCAATACTGGTGGGGAAGATCGTGATGCTTCCATTGATGCCTTTAACAAACCAGGGAGTGAAAAATTTGTATTTTTGTTGTCAACTAGAGCTGGAGGGCTTGGTATTAATCTTGCAACTGCAGATGTGGTCATTCTCTATGATAGTGACTGGTATGTATTGTCAGCATTAGTTACTTGTTGATACTGGTTTGGATTACTGTATGCTAATTTCATTAGTCTTCGTCATCTTTAGGAACCCACAGGTGGATTTACAGGCCCAGGATCGTGCTCACAGAATTGGGCAGAAGAAAGAAGTACAAGTCTTCCGTTTCTGCACCGAGGTTTGACTCGTTTTAGTTAACTTAGTGGTGAGCTGGAATGTGGGTAGTCAGAAGTAGGCTACATTGAAAAGTACAGTAATAGTTGTTAATTGGTTATTGGCAGTATACAATTGAGGAAAAAGTGATTGAGAGGGCTTATAAGAAGCTTGCACTTGATGCTTTGGTTATCCAGCAAGGGCGGTTGGCTGAACAAAAGAGTAAGATTTTATTCCGCATGGTCTTTGGCTACACTAGGTTGCTTGAGAAATTGGTGTGCTTGAAATATGATCCTGAATGGTTTTGGTGCAGCTGTTAATAAAGATGAGTTGCTCCAAATGGTGAGATTTGGGGCAGAGATGGTTTTCAGTTCCAAAGATAGTACAATAACTGATGAAGATATAGATCGGATAATTGCTA
Organism: Coffea arabica; assembly: GCF_036785885.1. NCBI lineage: Eukaryota > Viridiplantae > Streptophyta > Magnoliopsida > Gentianales > Rubiaceae > Coffea > Coffea arabica. Next base: position 1,825,919 of record NC_092314.1, on the reverse strand, counting down.
AAGGAGAAGAGGCAACAGCTGAACTTGATGCAAAGATGAAGAAGTTCACAGAAGATGCAATTAAATTCAAAATGGACGACTGTATGTCATCCACATGTTTGATCTATCTGTAGTCATTAAATTGTTATCTTCTTTTCCTGCTACTTTTGTGTTTGAGGCTAAAAGTTGATATTCTTCTGCAGCTGCTGACTTCTATGATTTTGATGATGAAAAGGTAGAATTGTTTTTATACTGTTGGTTTGTTTGTCATCAGGATGTCTTCCATGCTGACATATGGCTTCTATTTCTCCAACTGGTCTTTCTTGTTTTCTTTTTAAAGGATGAGAACAAGTTTGATTTCAAGAAAATTGTGAGTGAAAATTGGCTGGAACCCCCTAAGAGAGAGCGGAAGCGCAAGTATGGTTTCACATTACCAGAAGTTTGATGTGTATTTTGTTTTGTCTTTCATTACTCATAGTCTTTCCTCTTTGCATGGTAGTTACTCAGAATCGGAATACTTTAAGCAAACAATGCGCCAAAGCGGTCCTGCAAGACCCAAAGAGCCACGAATTCCTCGAATGCCACAGTTGTAAGTTTTTTTTTTTTTGTCTATTTAACACCTACATCAAATTTTTTTTCTCTTTTGTGCTGTGTTGTCACTGTATCTGCTGCTAAACTTTTCCTGATCTGGGTTTCCGTGCTGGATTAAATTTGATGCCTTTTTCAAGGCATGACTTTCAGTTCTTCAACACACAGAGGCTTAGTGAGCTATATGAGAAAGAAGTGCGCTATCTAATGGTTGGTGACGTCATGACTTTCTTTCTTTTGGTTTGTTAATATTTGTATGCCTTATTTAATTTTGCTTTTATTTAAGCTTCTTTGTTTCATATTTTCAGCAAACACATCAAAAGAATCAATTGAAGGATACAATAGATGTGGAAGAACCTGAAGGTATTAACGTTCACATTACATGAATGCTTATTGGTCTTTTGAAATGTGAATTTTATTGATTGGCTTGTACACGTAGATGTTGGAGAGCCTTTGACTGCTGAAGAGCAGGAAGAGAAGGAGCGGTTGTTGGAAGAAGTGAGTGTACTTCACATTGTCTGTTAAGATACCTAAAATTTTTTCTTTTACGAACTCGTGTAATTTGAAGTGCTTAAGGCTCTTACTTCAACTTAACTTTGTGACTTGTAGGGGTTTTCAACATGGAGTAGAAGAGACTTCAATACCTTTATCAGGGCCTGTGAAAAGTATGGCAGAAATGATATAAAAGGTATTGCTACTGAAATGGAAGGGAAAACAGAGGAAGAGGTTGAAAGATATGCAAAGGTTTTCAAAGAAAGATACAAGGAGTTGAATGGTGAGTAATAAACTCAGTTTTGTGATGTATATAATCTCAATTTTGAGTAATTTACATTTGTAAGCTTTTCTTGATGCTACTAAAGAGAATGCTCGGATGTGTTATGGTTGTGATGCGTATTTTCTTTGTCTTAATGTTGTCAGATTAATGGTAATCGCCATGTGAACATTTAATACAATATAAAAGGATGTTAAGTGAATAATATCGGTGTTAAGAGCTGTTGTACAAGCAGGAATGGAGTTACTTTTTATCATTTATTGGGGCTCTTTATTCTGACATGATAAATTAATGGTGGATATGTGGTTTTTACAGATTATGATAGGATCATTAAGAACATTGAAAGAGGAGAGGCCAGAATATCTCGGAAAGATGAGATCATGAAAGCCATTGGAAAGAAATTGGATCGCTATAAGAATCCATGGCTGGAGTTGAAGATCCAGTATGGTCAGAATAAAGGGAAATTGTATAATGAAGAGTGTGATCGATTCATGGTGACTGACTGACTTGCAAGTTATTTTAACGATCCATGTTTGATAATTTTATGTGCCTCTTATTTTTCCTGCCTCATCCTGTACAGATATGCATGGTTCACAAACTTGGATACGGAAACTGGGATGAGCTGAAGTCAGCATTTCGCACATCACCTTTGTTTCGTTTTGATTGGTTTGTCAAGTCTCGCACCACTCAAGAACTTGCGAGGAGATGTGATACGCTAATTCGTTTGGTTGAGAGGGAAAACCAGGAATTTGATGAACGTGAGAGACAAGCCCGCAAAGAGAAGAAGCTTGCAAAGGTTGATCCTTCTTTTTCCCCGTTGTGTGAAGTCATTATACTGGTGGAACCTATTCTTTTCTTGCTCATAAATTGTCTGGAATTCTTATGAGAACTAATCAAAATGGTCTGTATTTGATATTTGTAGCAAAATATGACTCCATCTAAACGTGCAATGGCAAGGCAAGCTACTGAGAGCCCTCCTATTTCAAAAAAGCGCAAGCAGTTGCTGATGGATGATTATGTAAGCTCGGTATGCTTCTTGTTTTGCTAATCTTGCAAATTTTGTTTATAAACTGATATCAGCGGGTCTAAGGAAATGTATTGTGTCTTCATCAGGGGAAGAAGAGGAAGTGATGCCATAATGCAAAATGACTGACGGTCATTTTGCGGTGGTCCTCTGCTATTCTAACTAGGAGGATGCAAAAGATGGATGGACCAACCAATATGTCTGTCTTACAAGAACTGATTGGTTTTGGCATTTGCTGTCTGTACTGGCGGCAACATTGATCGGCTCCGAGGAATTAATATAAATTCAAATTTTAGATTAGGAGTTAGTTATTATTGTATAGATTTATGGCAGTAGACCTGAGCTATAGTGCTCGTTTTGGGTGAAACGGCTATTCAACTTTCCTTTGAGATTGCCATGCTCGATGCTGTACGGTTTCAACTCTTGGTTCTCCTTGGCACGGGGACGGTTAAATATTTCGAACAAAAATGTTCCTGGGAAATATAACTTTTGATAGTTGTAATGCGTATGTTGAGGCTGTATGCTTGGACTTGGATATAGATTGTCTGGTAACAGGCTTCTCAGCATTGGACATTGATCTGATGTTTAGCGAGCAACTTAATGATACAAGACTTTTTGAGATATTTTTCTTGAAAAGAGAGAGGCGGAGATGAAACAGTGACAGCGTGTGATTAATTTTAAACTGGCGTCAAAAGCAATACGCCATTTTTGCTAGCACCTCCCATCTGCGAGTATGCAAATTGGTAACTTATTGTTGGAGAAAGACACATGGCGTCAAATCTGTCTTGTCCTCTTTGATTGACCGTGAAGGACGAGCTTTCTGTAAGTTGCAAACAAGCGTCAGGAAGTTTGGACCAATTGGCCTCGGCAAGCCCCAAAACCCGGGTCGAACTCTTTCAATGCGTAGAAAAGAGCGGCCTTCCTTCCAACTTCTCTTTGTATTGCTATTACCATATCATATATCTCGTGGACACTGAAAAATTCTAATAGATATACTGACAAATTGCATACAACACCACTTGGGCGGGGTCACCAGTAATAACTCAGAAATTACAATCACTAACCCCATGTTGTCTGTCTCCTCATAACTACATCTTTTTTTTTTAACCAGATAACTAAAGAATCCAGCTCAAACCAAATTACAAGAATGATTTATGCGACGAACAGTACAAGTAGTTGGATACAAGAACTCTTAATTCCGAAGAACAATTCGCTCGACCAAGGTAATCACTGAGGACGCACCGCAGACTTCTCTTTCTCCATGATGATGAACCCTAGAATATGCAACCGCTGGTAGTCAGTAGATCCGGCTTCAGTCAATCATTTGTACCATCAAAACTGCCCGCTGCATTATTTGCCTTCTTTCTTTCTCTCCAGTTCTCACCCCACACTTTGGCCTCCGCTACCGCACGTTCTCTGTCTAGATCTCGATTTCTTGGTGTTTCTCTAGCTCTACCCGCACTCAAAGGACTGTCTCTTTGAGATTCGGGACGCTCTGATTCATCTAGACCCCATTTTCGTCCAGACCCACCGCCTGTTTCAATTTTTCTCAACTCGGCACCATTATTCAACAACTCTCTGGCAGAGTCTCTCCTCCTGAAATCAGGCGAGTTCTTGTGTGCGGAAGGCGAGCCATGGAAACCACGTCCAGGCTCATCTGGACTGTCCACTCCATCTGCCATGCTCCTACGGTCCTCTCTGCTCCTAGGAGTAGATGGACCTACTCTGCTACTTTGCGTACTTGTTGCATTCGGATCGTAAGTTTGAGAGGCTAAATATGTCAAAGCAGTCACAACATCCCCAATTAGAGGCCTTGTAGCAGCTTGTTCTTGCAGGCACATGGCTGCCACTGCTAGTGCTTGGTACAGTCCTCGCATTGGGTAACGGCCTTGCAACAGTGGGTCAGCCATTTTTGGGAACTTCCGGCGATCCTTAAACAGTGGACGTGCCTGCAGATGCATTACACAAAAGATTTAAGGGTGGCAAAATCTTGTTATGAGTGACTATAATATGCTAAAAAATCAACTTTAGAAGCTACACATCTGTTGAATTATCTGCCAAACTGAAAAAAAACAGCAGAAATCAATTTCATCAAAGAGTGTGAAGAAGAAATCATGACATACCCAAGCAACAAGATTATGCTCTCCTGGACCTCTTGTGTTATCAATGGCCTTGCGCCCTGTTATAAGTTCAAGGAAGACAACTCCAAAACTATATACATCGGACTTCAGAGTGAGTTGACCAGTCATAGCATATTCAGGAGCACAGTAACCGTATGTCCCCATGACCCTGGTGGAGACATGAGTCTTGTCACCCACTGGACCCAATTTGGCAAGCCCAAAATCTGATAATTTAGGGTGATATCCTTCATCAAGAAGGATGTTAGAAGATTTAAGGTCTCGATATATGACAGGAGGATTGGCTTTATCGTGCAAGTACTCCAATCCTTTGGCTGCACCAGCTGCTATTTTCATCCTTGTATTCCAGTCCAAAGGTTCTTTATCCGGCGGAAGTTCTGCATATAGGTGCCAGTATGAAGCAATCAACTAGGCTCATCAAAACTGTAATTAGCAGCACTAAGGAAGCAGAATGAGATGCAAACCATGAGGACCACTTCTTTAATTTATTCCCACGCGTAGCACTAAATTTACCAACTTAAGCACAAAAAGCTTTCAGGAATCATATCAACACAAATTCAGTAGATACTCATAACTAGTATTTGTTTATGTATTTTTACATCCAATAATAATGCAAAATTCATATCAGCGCAAGTGAAAAATTAATATCAGAAATACCAATGAGAACAATTTTCATCCTCAATCAGAAACACCAATATGACATAAGACTGACCATCCCCAACCATCACTCCATGGCCAACTGTATATCTAGCCTGTAATCATTCCATGTTCTTTGACTTCAGTAGGTAACATCATCTAGCTTAATTTAGTTCAGGAATGAACTAAGTGACTGATTGAGAGTTTTTTTTTTTTTTTTTTGAGGAGGGCTGGGGGGAATAAGCGTAGTGTGCAAACCTAATTGGACTGACTGAATTTTTCACACACCACAACATGCTCATAAGCCCATCAATCCTATAAAATAACTTTCTTTGGCCAATTCAACAAGCAGCTTTACACGGCTCTGATGCTTATAAGACTCAAGGACTATAGCTAGATATGCATCATACTTGTTCTTTGAAAAAGTAAAGCAACTCAACTTAAAACATTCATCATGAAAAATTATTTTTCATACAAGCAGGGTGTGGAGGTGGCAAATATGGCACTAAACAGCCAAAATATTTGACCCCAAAAAAAAAAAAAAACCAACATGATCGCCAACAGCATAGACCCATAAAAAGTTAAACAAAAGTGGTCATAGATAGAGATTAAAAAAGCAACGAAGTACGATGCTTTTTGAGGAGGCATATTGTGAAAAAAGGTCCTAAACTCCACACCATTACATGCCTTGTGAAAGGCTGCTGTTATTGCCAGAGCAATTCGATTTTGCCAGAGCAATTTTGTCATGAATGGCTAAATTAGCCTCCGCACAGTAAGACATTATTTCTTACTTTCTTTGTTTGACCTATCTCCTACTTCATTAAGGTAGCCAGCCCTCCTCCCCACAGGCCTCTAGGTCCTTCACTTCCATATTCTCACCTCCTTCATAGCTAATGTGTTGGATAAATTTGATTTAGGAGACTAAAATCCTAAGCCCATTTTTTCTTTCCGATGTGGATCCATAATGATGAATATGTTTATTTCCCACCTCTTGTTTGTTTATCTGAGGCAAAACTTAATTTTGTTTGGGAATTTCATGTACCTTGGGGTTCAAGTTTTTATAATTGCGCAGATTTTTATTCATAATCAAGTGGGTATGAGTTTCACTCTTTTGACGATTAAACTCTAAAGAATAGGCAAGATGGATTCTATATCCAATTGAGAAAGAAAATGAGTTTGGTGAATAAAGTTTAAGCTTTGAGAAATTGAGTGGGCTTGATTTGCATCGAATGATTGAATCCATTAGGGAAAAGTGAACTGGATTTCATGGAGAAAGAGAGAATAAATAAGAGAGAAAAAAAGGAGATCCAAAGAAGATGATGGGTGAGAAATAAATTAAGTTGACTTGTGAAGGCAGTTGTGTGGCAAAATTGCTCTAGCAGGATAGGAATCATCTGGCATCAACAGCAGCCACCATGAAAAGATCGCAAATCAAGGTTTTCCTGGAGTACTTTTTGCTTATCTATCTTTAATCAACCAGTAGGCTTTAAACTTAACTTCAATTTTGAGTATGACTAAAACTCTGTACAAGGAAAACCAACAATATTTTATTTATTATATGCAACACTTAAAGCACCATTTTATGCCATGCTTTCTGTGGTATTTTTACATGATGAACTAAACTCCTATCGATGTTTAGTTTCAGTTTGAAGAAAATACTCAAACCTAGTACCATAAGTGACAAACGGTAAAATTACAGTTGCTAAATATCAAAAGAGTATTTTTCATGGAATTGGTCTAACCGTGCAAATGATCTTCTAGAGAACCCAATGGCATGAACTCATAAACAAGAAGCCGTTGATCGCCATCTGCACAATAACCAATCAAGTTCACGAGATTCTGATGATGCAACAGGCTAAGCATAAGAACCTCCACCAAAAACTCTCTGTTCCCCTGAAGGCCATTGCGATCAAGTTGTTTAACAGCAACAGCCTACAAAAGCAGCCATTTGTAGCAATATCAAGTTACCCACTGGGAAAAAAAAAGTTGTAAAAACTGCAACAAGATGCCTGAGAAGAAAAATAACTCTTCCAATGCAATTCTGGTTTTGAAACAGAAATTTCTCACACATAATTAGTTTCCCATTTTGTGGATAAGAAGAGATGAACATACCTGTCCTGATTCCAAACGACCTCTATAAACACGTCCAAATCCACCTTCACCTAGCAAACACTCCGGCCTAAAATTTTTTGTTGCAGCAGCAAGCTCACGAAATGTAAATGTCTGTGCAGCGATATGTGCAGGTGGTCCATCTTTTGCAATAGATGGCTCCTTCTTAGGATCATTACCACCCCTGGACTTCGATTTATCTAAATAAACGATGCCAGTACACAACATAGGTCATGGGTGGAGGAAACAAACATAAAATAGTAGTATGCAGATATGTGTCATCTTCTTAATTTATCTTGTCGTATGGCTGATGTAGATAACTTATCCTAAGCATTCAAATTCAGAAGGCATAAGGCAAATCATTTGAGCTGCTGCTGACCACCTCTCATATATTTTGACGGCATTGAAGGATAATTGTAGCATGACATTCCAAGCTATTAAGAAAAATGTCGTTCACAATGGGGATAAAGTTCCAATTTTTTGACCGCAAGGGGACAACATTGTCGAAAACCAATCATAGAATTGCCTAATCAAAGCCTAGATCTCCCAAAACATTTTCGACCCTACAAAACTATGGAAAACTCAGATGGAAAAATTAAACAAACAAATCAATGAGTGACAACTTTACTGACGCTCAACAATTGAGACTTCTCATCAAATACCTTCCAGAATTACCAAACACAAATAAAAATTAACTAGATATCACAATCATAACCAAAAAGAAAAAAAGCAAGTACAATACGCTGGAAACCCAAAATCAAAACCAATAAAAACCAAAAATAGCTATTGAAGCATGAAAAACTTTAGTAAAGAGCCAATCTTGTCCAAGAACAGAAATAGAAAGAGAAGAAGCCAAATACCCAGCAAATATCTTGAGGAAATACCTGAACTAACTCTGTCCACATGATGTGAAACAGCAGCTGAACCATCCTTAAAAGACTCCTTCTTTACCACTTCTTTAACACCATTTCCACCTTTATCTGATGATCCAAAGCATGGAAAACACCCACCCATATCAAATCCTTACAAATCAACCAAAACCCAGCTGACCCTTTTTCACGGCACACTTTACTTCTTGCATATAATCATCAATAGATAAACGATACTTGTTCTCTTCACCTGGGTATGATACTAGCTCTTCTACGCTTTTCTCATAAAAATCCCAACTTTTTCCAAAATGAATTTTGTTCAAGGGATTCTTACCCATGAGTCACTCATCAGTGACACATATAAGCTCAAAAAAATAAAGATCAAAACTTGTTGTTTCAGACAGGGTAGATCAACAAATCGAAGAAACTCATGTCCTAGAAAGAAAAGAAAGAGATACTAAAGCAAAAAGAAAGAAATTTTTTGCATATATTATTATTATTATTAAAATACACTGCCCCATTATAACTGTGATTTTAGTAGTAGTTAAAGTTGGAAAGATAAATATCCATACATGGAAGGTTAAAGAAAGTTATAAATTTAATAGAAAATTAATCTTATTTTGGACTTTGGCTGGTGTGGACACAAAAAATGTCACCACTAAATAGCTGAAATAGTTGAATATTGGGTGAGATAACATGAGAATGTCAGGACCCACTAAAGCAAATTTAGGGGCATAAGTGTAATTGGAAAATTTTGTAAGGTGAAGTGAGACTAAAAAGTTTCTTTTTTTTATTGTGTGTTTTTTCTTAATAACTCGTATATAAGGGTATTTTACTGGAGAAAAAAATGTCAAAAAAAAAAAAAGCGTGAATCATCAAAAGAGTAGTAAAAATGCTTCCTTTCAAAATTATAAAATAGTAAAAAAAATTCGCCTTGTTTAGATTGCATTTTTTCACTCACCAAAAATTTTATCGTTTTCTTATAATACATTTTTTAATCACATTTTATCTCACATATATTAAATCGTTACAATACATTTTTTTTTTCTTTTACAAAAACTTCTCAAAATATCAATTCAAACAGGCTCTTAAATTTACAAAATCAAGGTGAGGTACAAAGCTTATGCCAATTTTACGCTTCAGAATCAAAGTGATCTTCATATTCTTGTCGTTTGGTGAATTGAATTAAGTTTTTCTTTCAAAAAATAAATATAGTTTGCTATTAAGGCATAATTAGCTATTGTTTAATATTTGTTTGTAGATTTAGAACATCAAAACTGTCGTCGTCCATTTCTTATATGGAAAGAGGATCTACTACTATTATTATTAATAACTGCCCTCGGTAATTAGAAAATTCAAAGGTGATTAGGTGAAATTAAATCATTGTTAATCTTCTTCGGAGTTGCGGTGATGTCACTGTACATTTGGTGGCCAAGTTGCGGTGAAATTAAATCATTTTGTCTTTTAGATTTTTTTTTTATTTTTTGGGGAAAACAAAATTGCTTTTTGTATAGTATGTGTAGTTCCTGAAGCTATTTATTAAGACATAAACTACAATCGCTGTAAAAAAAAAAAAAAAAAGATTTACCAATTTACAGTGGAGAGACAAAAGGACATTCGCATTCCCATTCTAACACATGTTTTAAATGGGATAGAGGAAATAGTAAAAGGTACGTTGGAAAGAAAGATTTAATGATTATGTGCTGTTTGGCATTTTTGGGGTACTGTGAGATGCGGGATTTGAACCGTTTGATTAGGAGACACGATGGGTTGAATCAAAAAGTTGTGACGTCATAGTTCTTGATCCAACGTTCCCGAAGCAGTACTAGCTTTTTTTTTTTTTTTTTGGATAAATGTAATAGCTGAAATTTGAATTCCCTTTCGCATTTCCATGAGCTTCTTAATAAAGTTTTCTTCTTTTGTGTGTTTGTATATATATTATTTTAACAAGAGAATGGTGGAATTTCAGAACCGGAATAGAGAAAGAAATACCTGAACACAATAGTTAATTTTTTTTGAAATTTCAATCTTAGTCACTGGACCAGCTAAAATTTTTATTTTTATTTTGATAATTGCAATAATAACTGAAATTTGAATTCCCTTCTCGCATAAGCATGAGATTCTTAATAAGTTTTCTTCTTTTTTGGTTATATATATATATATATTAATAGGAGAACGGTGGAATTTAAGAATTGAAATAGAGAAAGAAACATTTGAACTCAAAATGTCTCTTTTTTTTTTTTCCAGAGTATCAATTTTAGTCACTAGACTGAAATCTCACTGACTTCTTGTTTTTTCTTCAGCTTACATATGATAAAAATTAATTTATTGCGTCACACGAATAATAGTCAATTAAGCTGACGACAACTTAAGTGACTTCAGCAGCAGAAGATTTCCCTGGGGTTTTAAATCGTCCAACCACATTTATCTCTAGATTTCTTGTTTTTACATTTTACTCTTGGATCACTGGAGTCTCAGTCCACATTGTGCAAGGTTCCAATGTCAATTATTGTGATAGTATAGAAAGATGTGTAATCGTGCTTGTTTAAACCAAAAACAGAAATAAGTCAATGACACAACATTTCAAGGGATGTAAAAATTATATTAAGGCCAGTTTGAAATTGCGGTGCTTTTGGTAAAAAAGCAGCACTTTTAAGTGTTAAAAGTACTTTTGAAACGTTTGATGAACATTATTTTATAAAATTAGGAGTGGAGTTTTTAGTGTTAAAAGCACTTTTAGCAAAAATTCAAATTTAATACTTTTAGAGTGGTTTTTGTGATTTAAAACATAAAACATTAAATTTAATTATTTTATCCTACATTATCAACTAAATAAAGAGATAAATACATTTAAAAATTTTCAAATTACAGATTATCCAATATAATAGGTATTTATTGAATTATTTATCCAAACAATCTATTTAAAAGCACTTAAGCACATAATAAGTACTTTTATTAAAAATTCTATTAAAAAAGGTACTTTTCAATAAGTTACCGCAACCCCAAACTAACCCTAAGTAGATGGCTTACAAGACTCTGTTTTCATAAAAGAGATCCTCAGTGATTTGATAACCTGTTCTGTACCACTAGTTATTATGCAACAAAGTTCTACTAATTTTGGAAAGCCAAAACTCCGTTGTTAGTATCATCATTAACAAGACATTGTTTTTAAAGTTGTGGAAATAATTACGAATAAGATACTAATAACACATTCGTAATAGCAAAACCAAGATATACATTTTTACATTTTGTTGTTGCATCTTTATATACCATTAAAAAGTGACTTTAAACGACGACAATTCTAAACGATAAATACAAATATGGAAATATCAAAATTCAAGAAGGTCGATTATCTATTAGTTTAGTTCTATATATCGCCACTTAGTAGAAGATTGTCAAATATATATATATAGAGTATGTATACATTTTGTTCCAAGACTGAACTCATCATTAGTAACTTACGAAAGTGCCAAATTAGTGGTTACTTTAATCAGTACCAGCAAAATAAAACTTCTTGATGACCAGTAACTATTTTCGCACTAACATTTTGCCCAATCGGGCAATTACAAGTAACCAGAGAACAAACTTGTGTTTTCAAGTGATGAACAATAGAAATAAACCATGTTGTATTTTTAAACTTCCTTAATGCAACACGAATAATCTTATGTTGGCATTAGAAGCAAGCCTTTTAAATTAAATCATGTTGTATTTTTTGATGGAGGGAATTAGTTTGGTTCCAAGGGGGGACAAAATCACGAACGAAAGAAAGGAAGATGGAATCATTGCCTTTGCATAAGCAAAAGCACATTTAGTGCTGCAGGGCAGCATTCTCTGGATCTCAAATAGTACGCAAAATTCTAGAATGCGTAAATCAAATCAAACAGCACATGAAAAAGCAGCTGGGAATACAGTTCAAAGTAAATTGAAATTCAGTTCTCATAGTAAGGAGAATATATTCATTCACCGAAGTGACATTTAAACACATATACTAGTAGACATCATGTTGTAGAAGTAGAACCGCCACTTCTTTTTTCTTTTCTATCCCCAGATTATTTAAACGCATGTTTAGCTTTGTATTCACTTAATTGGAATCCAGAATCAGTCAGGTCATAGTCACTTGATTTTGTCAAAGTTTACCATAAAAAGCTATCATCTGCTGCACATTGTGGCAAACTCATTTGATATTCAAGCTTTTGGCCGTGAACTCATTTTACCATACAGTTGCTTGGTAAATCAAAAAGGCCAAAATCTGGTAGCTGAAATTCCCCGCGCCCCCCCCGCGGCGGTGGAAAACCAGAGAAAGAAAAGAAAAGTGTGAAACAACAAAAGGAGGAGAGCAAAATTGCCTTCGGCTATATCAACAGTTGCAAACATTTTATTATATATCCAATCCAAGAAAAATGACTCTCAATTACTCAGTCGGAGCCGCCACTAATGAAGATTTTGGTACAACATTAGAATTGACCTTATTTAGAGAGTAAATTCTCGATCATCACCCTTTTTTGTTAAATAACTATCAAAGTCACCCTTTGTTAAATAACTATCAAAGCCACATAGCACCGGCATCTTTGAGCATCTTTTTTAGAGAACCATTAACATGAAGCGTCATCACGGTATTAGCAGAACCAACAAATTTACCCCCAATGAATACTGCTGGCACTGAAGGGTTGCAGCCTAGCCTCATCAGAGCCCATTCCATCTCTTGTCCTCGCGATTCCTCATCGAGTTCGAGGATCATAGGGCTCACCCCTTGCTCATAAAACAGCCTCTTGATTGCATGGCACATGCAACATGAACTCTTGCTGAAAATCACAACAGCCTTCTGTGAAGCCAATTTTGCTATGCGATCCATTTAATAGTTATGTTGTATTAAAGAAGAAAAGGTCTGAGGCGAGGGAACTGCACAAGATTCAAATTTACTGATGGGTTTTGAAAAATTCTGGTTATAGATGAAGAATTAAATGTTGATGATTGGATGGAAGACTTGGCTTGGTTCCAGATTGTTGAGATGTGGACATGTATTTATACGGGCATGCAGATGCAAGGCGAAGGTGGTGGGATTGCTAACTTATTTGAATTGTTTAATGCAAAAGAAGAAAAGGAGTTAAAAAGTTGAAGGTTCTTTGAGATATTTGGATAGATGCTATGCTAAAATCCTAAACCCTTTGCTTGACAGTGACTTGTGTGGATCAATACATGTCAGTTTTTGTTGTGCATGGAATCTGTTAGGCTATCTATATAGATAAACCAAACACTACTACCGAAAGCAGATTCACACAGCTTAATTGGAAGAATTCCAGAGTACGGACAACTTTTTTTTAGGACAGATTTGGCGCAATTAACTTCGGTTAGACGTGATCAGTAAAAATATTACACATGGCTCGTAAATTATCACCTTAATGATCCAGGATTGGGAATTGATCGATGGGGTAAATCGCGGGGAATGAATGTCAAGTTTGTAATGCTTAGAGATGACGACGAAACAAGAAGAATCTCATCTTTAAAATGTTAAGAGGTAGCCTGCATTCGTGTCACTGTGGATACATGCATGCGGCGAAAATGCTTGAGAATTGAAAGGGCATGGCATCTTGAACCTAGTTGCGTTTTTCCTCTTCTTTTTGGTCGGATTACCTTGCAGCTGCCGAGCCATGTTAACGTGGTCGTGCATATCCTTTTCTTTTTTTTTTTTTTTTCCTTTTCAGTTAGCCCAGAGCTCCAGAACTGTTGTTGAGAAGATTCCAGTCTAGATAGGTTAAGCCAAAATTTGGTAGTCATAATTCACAAGGGCCTTCAACATGATTTGTTTTTGAAAGAATCTGTTGTTTAAAACTCTTTAAGATTGGAAGCGTTGCATTTGGTCAAGTAAAAAGCATAGAAGAACAGGTACAAAAGTCGATCGAGTCAACAAATTAACTCTTTCTGACATTTTCTTACAGAAGTAAAAATTTACGTAAATAAACCTAATCCCCACAATAACTTCAAAAGCCGGCAACTTTTGAAGTCTTGTGAGGGACTTATCTACCCAAACCCTTCCCCCTCCCAAATACCGATGTGGGATAGAAACCTTCTCTGTAGTACAGGTTTGATCACCTCAGCGTCAGAAGGTTGGTCAAGAGACAAGATTGAAAAGTTAATTTTCTATTCCGACCTTTTGCTGGTCTAGTTCTAACGTTTTATTAGTAATTAATTAATTTCCCCTGTCAATTCACCAGGAGAGGACTAGCAACCTCATGACCGATGTCGGTGAATTTGGCATACATACATAACTAACATTCAATTGATAAATTATTGAGTAATAAACTGATATTAAAAAAATTGATCAAAATTGACCTGAGAAATTAATTTAGAGGAACTGAAAACTGATAGGGGTGGTGCCTTTCTCCACTTGCTATTTAAACCTAGTTAGTATTCATGGTTAACATTTAACACAACTAATATATACGAAAGCTAGCTGTTTTTGTGCTATCACAACTTGGATGAAAATGAAATCACAAAAGACAGGCTATAACATTCAGAAAATATATATATATGTTAGGCTTAAATAACTTGTATACATTAATTAGACTTCTTTGAGGGATTAAAAATAAAAAAAACTACTTTACTGCTCACCTAATTTTTTTTTATTATTCTTCTTCAATACTCAGTAAATAACATGATAGAGGCGATTGATAACTAAAATTTGTGGAAATACAACGGATTAGCCAGTAAATGATTCTAAAACAAATGTGATGCGGCTGTCAAAAATAAGATCTGAGCTGGGCTGCGACGGGCTGAGCGAGCTGAGAGGGAGTGAGCTGGCGAGCTGGGCTGGTGAGCTGCCAAGGACACAACCCGAGCTGAGCTTCTACGAACAGAGCTGGCTGAGTGCAGCCGAGCTGAGAGGAAGCGATCTGGCGAGTTGGGCTGGTGAGCTGTCAAGGAGCAACCCGAGCTGAACTGCTACGAACAGAGCTGGCTGTGTGCCGCCGAGCTGAGAGGAGAAAACCGAACAGACTATCCTGCGGAGAAAGAACAACAGCTGGACTCGAGTCCCCGGAATAGCTCCGACGATCAAGTCAGTAGAGTTTAAGAATAAAGCAATAGTATGAGGGTACTGTAGATGGCGTACCTTGAATTGTTGCGTAGTGCTATATTTATAGGCTTAACGGGTAGTAGTTTCCATATGGGAGTCGGAGTCCCCTTAGGGTTCGGAGTCTTTCTAGGGTTTCATACTATTGCCCCTAAAGGTTCGGGGGCGGCGGCCCATTTGGCCCACTTCATAAAGAAGCGGCGGTCGTGGCCGAGTTGATCTCCCTCTATACCGAGCTGAGGTGTCCGAGCTGTGCGATCTCTATTGCCGACCTCGCGTGTGACAGAGCCATCAGACACGCGTCATACGTGGATTGGTTGGCCGAGCTGACAGATCATCATGTCCGAACTGACACGTGGCTACTGGGAAATTTGCCCCACTACACTAGCCCTCCTTTGAGTCTAGAGTCATCGAAAAAGTCGCATGAGTCTGGACCAAGTTTCTTGGCGAAGAGTCAGTTCGGTGGTGAGACCCATGATTCCACGATGACGGCCCTTGCTCGAGTAACTTGTAAAATCGAACTGAGTAGGACCAGCTCGTTTTTTGTATGAACTCCTCCTTTATAAATAGACTCTTATGGATTGAATAGACTTTTATTTTTTCTATACTTAGCAAAATTTTTCATTCATGTCTTTCTTATCATACTGTCTAAATACACTTGCGCGAACTGACCTCGGGTTAGCGCGCGAACTGACTTCTAAATATTTCATATATTTGCACGAAAAGATAGGACCATGCGGGACCAAACAACTCAAGTCATATATGGATAGAGTGAGTGAGTTTTAATGAAAGTGTCTCATACTCAGACTCGTTATTGGAAGCCCTGAAATCGAACCTCAAGGCGTAAGTCAATTCTTCCCCCGTAAGGCTGATTAGGAGGGGTCCGACTCCACACCCTTGCTTGATACTCTATCAATATACGATGTCTAGGTTGGGGTGACCTGTCCAACAACCTCCTTGGTTTCTTCGGCCTGTATAGCCTCTTCAACCTGTTTGGCCTCGACAGTTTCTCCGACCTGCTCGGCCTCAGCTGTGTCTCCGGTCAAGTTGGCCTCGTCGGCTTTTGCGGCCCGTATGACCTCGGCAACTTCCCCGACCTGTTCGGCCTCAGCTGCGTCTCCGGCCAACTCGGCTTCGGCGGCTCTTGCGGCCTGTACGACCTCAGCAGTTTTTTCGGCCTGCTCGGCCTCAGCTGCGTCTCCGGTCAGCTCGGCCTCGGCAGCTCTTGCGGCTTGTACGACCTCGGCAGCTTCTCCGACCTGCTCGGTCTTAGCTGCGTCTCTGGCCAGGTTGGCCTCGTCGGCTTTTGCGGCCCGTATGACTTCGGCAACTTCCCCGACCCGCTCGGCCTCAGCTGCGTCTCCAGCTAGCACGGCTTAAGCGGCTCTTGCGGCCTGTACGACCTCAGCAGTTTTTCCGGCCTGCTCGGCCTCAGCTGCGTCTCTGGTCAGCTCGGTCTTGGTGGCTCTCGCGGCCTATACGACCTCGGCAGCTTCTCCGACCTGCTCGGCCTCAGCTGCGTCTCCGGTCAGCTCGGCCTCGGCAGCTCTTGCGGCCTGTACGACCTCGGCAGCTTCTCCGACCTGCTCGGTCTTAGCTGCGTCTCTGGCCTTGTAGTTTCTCCTGTTCACCCTTCAAGCGATTAGCTTCCACTGCATTAGCCTTCTCGTGAGCTCGGTCCAGCATCTCCCGAACTGACTTAGGAGGTTTCTCCACGAACTCGGTATATAGTTTCTGTTTGCGTAGTCCGTTGATGAAGGTGGCCATGACGACCTTATTGTCTCGATCCCGGACCTGGAGGGACTCGTTATTGAATAGGACCATATACTCACGCAGCGATTCCTCGGGTCTTTGCTGAACTGTCACCAGGTGAGCAGTACTCTTGGAAAAGGCTCGTGACGAAATAAACTGAGCTGAGAACAGCCGCGCGAGCTGGCTGAAGGACCAAACTGACTTGGGGGGTAGTCCTTGGAACCACTGGCGTGCCTTTCCCTCCAGAAATATTGGAAAAGTCTTACATCTGACTGCATCGGCGGCCGTTTGTAGGCGCATTTGTGTCAAGAATGTGAATAGATGATCCTCCGGATCCGTAGTCGCATCGTAGGATTTCATGGTCGGTATTTTGAATTTCGCAGGCAGCGGGTAGTTCTCAATGTCAGGGACGAAGGGGGAAGCAATGTACCTGTCCGCCTTAGGGTCCAACAGCAGGTCCAACTCGTCCTGCACCTGGAGCTGCTCTCTCCACGGGGAGAGCTCTTCCCTTGAGAACCTCTGGAAGGGCTCCGGGTGCTCAGTTCGGGAGTGCTTGTGGGAGGACTCCACGACCTCGATCTGTTCACGCGTGAGCTCCTTACGCATCCGCTTGAGCCGGGGATTAGGACTCCCTGCTCGGGATTCTGATAGTCCAACTCCTTCCACCCCTGGGACCTTAGGTTTCTGGTCACGATGACCTCCTGTCTGTCCCTTGAGGTAGTTCATGATAGCCTCGAAGGTAGGTAGGTTTTCTGCCACCGTCTGAACCAGCTGCTCAGGCGGGATTCGCGAGAGCCCCGCCCCCTCGTCTCCAGGAGTCGGACCCCGAGGGGAGTTCTGAAGGCCGCTTCGCTCGTTCCCCTTGGATCCGTCAGCGTTCTTCTGAGACCTAGTCCTTGGTATGATTCGCGAGAGAAGAATTTACGTGTTTCCCACAGACGGCGCCAATTGATGCGGCTGCCAAAAACAAGATCTGAGTTGGGCTGCGACGGGCTGAGCGAGCTGAGAGGGAGCGAGCTGGCGAGCTGGGCTGGTGAGTTGCCAAGAACACAACCCGAGTTGAGCTTCTACGAACAGAGCTGGCTGAGTGCAGCCGAGCTGAGAGGAAGCGATCTGGCGAGCTGGGCTGGTGAGTTGTCAAGGACGCAACCCGAGCTGAACTGCTACGAACAGAGCTGGCTGTGCGCCGTCAAGCTGAGAGGGGAAAATCGAACAGACTATCCTGCGGAGAAAGAACAACGGCGGGACTCGAGTTCCCGGAATAACTCCGACGATCAAGTCAGTAGAGTTTAATAATAAAACAATAGTATGAGAGTACTGTAGATGGCGTACCTTGAATTGTTGCGTAGTGCTATATTTATAGGCTTAACGGGTAGTAGTTTCCATATGGGAGTCGGAGTCCCCTTAGGGTTCGGAGTCTTTCTAGGATTTCATACTATTGCCCCTAAAGGTTCGGGGGCGGCGGCCCATTTGGCCCACTTCATAAAGAGGCGGCGGTCGTGGCCGAGCTGATCTCCCTCTATACCGAGCTGAGGTGTCCGAGCTGTGCGATCTCTATTGCCGACCTCGCGTGTGACAGAGCCATCAGACACGCGTCATACGTGGATTGGTTGGTCGAACTGACAGGTCATCATGTCCGAACTGACACGTGGCTACTGGGAAATTTGCCCCACTACAAAATGGATAATTTGTTTTAAGTTATTCACGAAAGGATAATTGACACGTGCGTACCATTTTCAACACCAGATATATATATATATATATATATATATATATATATACTCTCAAAATATATATCAAAAGAATTATATGGAGATCGAGTAATTTGTATTGAAACAAATGTGTATGTAGATGCATCATTTCCAGCATAAATACATTAATTTTCTGTAGATTCTCGTAAGTGAAAAAGTATGGATGTAATATATATAGAAAGAATGGATGTAATATATTCTATACGTTCATCTTCCACTTATATTCCATCATCTTTAGAAATGAAAGCGTAGTGTGTGAATTGTAGTTTGTCAACAGTGACCGGCCGTGTGATGCCGTGAACTGCCGTCACATGCACAAAAAAGTTGACATTCTATCTCCAACTTGTGCCAACCCGGCCGACGATCTTCTGATGATTTTCTATTCCAAAGTGTAACCATATTTTGTGTATATCTAAAAATGTCTGGGTGAAACCAAACCCTACTGATATGATATCTTGACGACTTCATATATATTTGCGCTCTTAAATTTTTCTAATTGAAATTGGAAATAGATGGAAAAGCACATCTATTTGATTCATATATCTGACGTACGTCATTAGAAGGTAAAGGACATATTTAATTTGCATAGAGATTTATTTTTAGAGTCATCATTCATTAATTATCTCCGGAAGACAAAATATGTGTAGGAGAAACTTCCCAACATTAATTATCTGCTTTATGCCGATGAATAATGCGCACATGTTCATAGATCCTCAAAGGCATCATCTATGCCAGAAACTTTTAATTATGAAACCTCGATCGGTTAAAATACATTGCAAGAAACAATTCGAGAACAGCAGTTGTTGTACTTGTACATATATATATATATATATATATATATATATATATATATATATATATATATATATGTATATATATATGTGGCTTTTGGACATCTTTGGAGGCCCTTCATGTGGAATATTTCCGACAAGAATAATTATCTAAAGCAATATGTTTTTTGTTATTTTGATGGTGGAATATATCCATTCACCAAATTCTCCGAGAACATGACGCAAATTTTCAGATTTGTTTGATATGCATATCATATGTAATATGTTAAATGTGGTCATGGCTTTCTAGGTGGTGGTCATTTGTCGAGGCACTTTTTATTATCCCTCAAGCAATTTCAATCTACATCTATCCTTTCCTCATTGAGATATATTGACCCAAGAAAAGAAACAAGAAGTGGAAGAGCGAATTGATGAATTCAAAACAAGAAGACGTAGGAAAACAACAACTTCATAGTGTGGATTCGGCTCCCAACAAAATGATTTCTATAGACTACTGGATATAGATTAATAAAGGAAATTGCCACAAATTATGTCAAGTATATATATTCACATGCATCATGCTTAAACAGCTGCAGTTTTATTCAGTTCTAATACGTTGAATAGTTTTTCATGTTAGTTCTTCCTGTTTAAGAAAATGCAACAACTAAGAATTAAGTAAAACGATACCAGCAGTAACTATAACATGATAAGGAGAGAAAAGAGAGGTAACACTACAGCAGAATCACTGTGTATGTATAGTTCATAAAGTCGATCACACGTTAGACACTCATTTGTTAATTATCCTACAAATTACAGCATTATCATAGAGTTCCTTCTGTGAAATCATACGACAAATACATACAAAAAGCAAAGTAGTCAGCTAACATATATAGATATGTCACCAATTAAAGCCATAGAGCTCCAGCACCTTTGAGCATCTTCTTTAGCGATCCATTGATTTGAAGAGTCATGACAGTACTTGCCGAGCCCACAAAATTTCCACCTATAAACACTGCTGGCACGGAAGGATTGCACCCCAATCTTATGAGAGCCCACTCTATTTCCGTACCATTTGAAATCTGATCAATCTCATAGATCATAGGGCTCACGCCTTGCTCGTAGAACAGCCTCTTTATCGCATGGCACATGCAACATGAACTCTTACTGAAGATAACCACTGCCTTTTGCGATGCCAACTTCACTATACTGTCCATTTTGATCGATAAATGGCAAACTAATAAGTTAATTTAATTGTTTCCTTGCCGAAAAGGGTGTGCTAAGAATGAGACAACAAAGTTTGTAATGTAGCCGTCTCGTTTATTTGGATGGAATGCAGAGAATGGTGAAGAAGTTCTTTGATAATGGACTATGGACTTTGATATTCGATAGTGTTTGAGATCTTACGCCCTCATATTTATACAGGGAAATGAAGATGCGGGATCGATCCATGGCTGACGCCTCCAAGGAACAAAGGGTAGAGGAAAAGTGAAGTTTCTTCTAGAGTCTTAAAGGCTAAAGCCCAGGTGCATTTTTGTGCGCTAGAGCCATAGCGTACTTAATTTTTTTTTTTTTTTTTGTCTAAATCTTCTGGTAATTCTGTTTAAGATTTCCCGGAATCAACTTCCTTCTTCACCTTGTTATCTACTGCTGCGAAATGCTTGAGATTCTTGAGACAACTAGGTGAACAGTGTGTGTAGGTGGAGTTTCTATCTTGAAAGATCAAAATGGTGTTGGAGCCATAATATTCTTCAATAGGAGTGATCTCCAATTGCATGCATGAGGATGATGGAAGTAGGGAATGTCAACTCAAGATGCGTATTCATGTCGGGCAATCACTAGTGGCTGAGGGCGGAAAGATTGATTGATCGATACTGGAAATTTTTGTTGGTAAGCCAACCCGGCAAGTCATGAAAAAGTTGAAGACAAACACTAACTATAGCTACTTATATGTGCAAGATTTCTGACCTCTAGACGTTTAGTAAATTTCCTTCTCACGTTTTGGTTCAATAGTAATGAAAGTTTGAAATTAATTAACATGGCTAAGATCTTGAGAAGATTAGTAATAAATTCATCAAAGGCGCTTAGATCATACCTCAAAGTCAATAGCCAAAACTAATTCAAAGTAACAACACAAAGATCGAATATTTTTGGACCCTTGTGCAGTTCTAGTCCTTAAAGTTATGACAAAAGCAAATCTGGTTTTCAATGTTTAGTACATATGTATTTTTAATTCCTAAAGTTTTGGCAAAAGCAAATTTGGTCCAGATTTAGTGTAATTGGCGGATTTTTCTAAATATTGATGGAATCAATCAGTTATTGCAATTACATGTTCGTTGAATTAAACTTCTTAAAAAAGAAGCAGAATAGGTAGTACTCTTGAATGATAACGATAACTAACATGATGGCACATTAGTAACTAATTAACCACGAAACGAAAAAAAAAAAGAAACTTTGTTAATCTATATGAAAAATTAAGTATTACAATTTTGTGCTTGGGGTAGTGTGAATAGAAGTGATGATGAGTTCTATATCGATGAATTAGGTGCTCTGACTAGTTTTTACTTTAAAAATTTTTCTTTCTTTATTAGTTAATTAGTTAACACATGAGTTATTTAGTTCTTATTCATTGGTTTGAAATTTAATTTAATGGACATATGATTAGATGTGATTAAATTTTGTTAGTAATTGGGAAATATTTTTCACATGTCATAAATCATCTTTAAATTGGATACATTGGGGAGCAGATTTACTATTGCAAAATTTTAGGGACTAAAACTACACATGGATTAAATATTGAGGACTAGATTTGATTTTGCAAAAACATTAAGGGCTAAAACTATACAAAGACTAAATATTGGGGACTAAAATTGTAATTTTTCCGATTCTTTTCACAAGGATTTTTTTGGTACAAAAAATATTAGCTAGTTCTATATATAGTCAGACAACTAAATTTTGTAGGTATTTTATAGTATCTTACTGCTGATCCACGACTACACTTCTTGTCAATTGTAGACAAGTATTTTACATCAAATATACATACATACATACATACATATATATATATATATGTTAAACAGTATAATACAATATAACACCCTTGTTTAATTTGGGCCATTTTCTGGCTTTTGTTACAGAAGAGAAATAGTTTCCACTTCCAAGGATACCGTAGCTTTCATATGAACCTTAATTACAATGCTTAAGAAAACAGTGGATGATGAAAAAAGTCTTGAGTCCTGGACTGCAAGATTAAGCCGAAAGCAAAATGTGGGGTAGCCCTCTTTGAGAGGATGGAAATGGATTCATATTCTGATCTCATTCGAGGAGGCTTTAATACTCTCTATATATTGTTCCTAGTCCTTGGCACCTCGAAAATGCCTGGTAGCTGACATGCTGATTCCAGAGTTTTGAATTGACAATCGACCAAAATCTAATCCAGAACCAAGATTTGTAGTTAAAGCTAATCGATTATCTGAAGGATACTAAAGGATACTATTACTTGGTGTGTGTGTCTACATATATATATATGGACACACACACATATGTAGCTCTAGTGCTGATGATCGAGATATACGTTGTTTTAGTGACAAAGAACTTTTCTTTTCTTTTCATTTTTTCCCTGGGTGCGAGGCTGGAACTTAATGCAAATAACAACAAAAAAAAAAGGGGGAAGGAAATTGAACCTGGTTCCTTTCAGCCAATGAACTGGTTACATTAGCTAAATGATGGAGTTGTACGACCCGGATTCGATTCCAATGAGTTGCATATCTGTTGAATTTTGCAGTATGTGTTCTAATCCTTTTTAGAAATTTAGAAATCGAATGGATTCGGTCTTATACATACGCGAGGAAGGTAATCAAAAAAAAAAAAAAGAAGAAAGCATTGCCAACCGGCCATGCATGTGCATAATAGTGATAGTTTAGCCATGATCAGATACCAAGCTTTGCATTATCTTGACAAAGAGAATCATATAACTGCACAAAATCTCCACAAGATTTTGCCACAAGAATAAAATTCAATACATACAAAAGCGGGTGAAAATGTCAGCTAGCTTGTGGCTCAAAGGGCTGTTCCTGTAGCCACTTGCAATTTGCATATCTTACCTTTCTAGATAACCATTATCAAGCATTCCTAGATCGTGGATTTTCTTTTAGTATTATCTGATTTTATGGATGGAGAGATCTTCTGAACCACAAAACCTGGCTGCAGGAGGGAATGAAATATGTTCCCTTACCTCTTTTTCTTATGGCAGAAGGAATGAGACAGCTACAACTAGTGATTTATACTCAAGATTCATGTACCAATTTTGTACCTCACCAACCATATATCATAGGCGCCTGATCCGTGCGATGCCAAGAACCGCCCCCGTAGTTTTTTTTTTTTCTTTTTATCTCCTAAGTTTAAAGTTGATTCTGCTTTTCCTTGTAGCGGCATCCATATATGCTGTCATTCCCATCCTGAACCTTATCTTCTTCCTTGCTCAATATCGAAGAAAATTCTGATACAGATCACGACTTCTTAGAAAGCATGGATGGCAATCAATGCATTATCATGTGAATTTGAACAGCCATGCACGTTTATAACATAACATCGACAATGTATGTACTTATGCTCGCTATACAAGTGCTTGATGCATTGGATGGAACATGGACGACAATGAAAATTTTCTCATAACAAGTTCTGATCTTGGATTCTTCAGTTCGAGTTGAAAGTGAGTGACTTTGTCGTTTCATTAAGCAATCTCGGATTCTTCACTTCACATTTAGGCAACTCTTTTTTTTTTTTGGGTAATAAAAAACTTTAGAGTGAATCTGCTCTAATCACTAGACTTAAAGGCGCCCTTAATATCAAAGGCCATTCATGAGGAATTGTCTATCAACATAGTTTTCACATTTGCAGCAATTTGAATGGACAATACATTTAGATCATACTCCCTACTTTTTTTTATAACTGACGTTTAAGGTTTTGCACACTAATTAAGAAAAGTTTTTCATTACTTAAATCTGTACACTACTTTTCTTTTGCACCCTCATTAATTATCCAATTTAACCATATTTTTTCTCACTAGAGTACTAAATGGTGCTGTTTTATTAGGCCAAAAGCAATGCAAACTAAATGGAATAGTAATTAAGAACCCGGTATTGAAAAAGAGAGATAAAAGGGCAAAATTGTGAAAAAATAATTAATACTGTATGGGAATAATAAAATGACAGATAAAAGTACACTAGCGCAAATTTCTTAAACGTCAGTTATAAAAAAAAAGGGAGGGAGTAATTGATAAGAAAACAGCTAGCATAAAAAATAATGATAATCATAACACCTCCGATGGGCAGCTTGTATGGTGATCGCCTTTGAATCTTTACTCGAAATCGTCAGATCGACCATCACTGATAACGTGCTGTGCATCTTGGACAAGCTCTACAAAGCTGCAGGGATTAGTGACATAAGTCAGGATATTTATGTGGACAAAAAAAAAAATGATAACCATAATACCTTGAACATACGCATTAAATTTATTCCGCACGCGATCCCGTGAATAGTACACTTAGAAAGAACCGTATTACGGTCAAGGGCACCCGTACAAAGTGGCCTTTGGGATTCATGATGGCCAGTTATGGGCACCGATTTAGGACACACTGAACTTTTTGTAGGTCAAAAATGTTTGCGTGGGCAATGTACAAACTTTCTAAGTTAAGATCATCAACATGACCAAGATTCGCATTGGTCACGTACGCAAAGCGTGAAAAAGTTAAGGAGCTTTTGAGCTGTATAGATTTTTCCAGAGGAAAAGTATTCGATATGCGGTTTATAATATTTGGTTTGTGATAAGAAACGAGAAAGCTCCCCCTTTCCCAAACAAAAAGAAGGCGAGAACAGCCAACGACAACAAAGATAGGAAAATCTATTAGCTTCCTTTAACTATTCATTAATTGGTATCCTTTTGCATTTTGTTTCATCACCTTCAGATTTATACATGCAATTTTGCAGTCTAAATAAAAGCAGACTTGAATTATAGTTAATAGTTATAGCATGTGATAAGGAACTGGATCGGAGTACGGTTGTAAATGAGTTGAGTCGAACTGAGATTTGGTTTAATCGAATCGAGTCTCGACTTAATTTTATCAATCTCGAACTCGAACTCAATGAGTTTCAATGTAAAGCTCGAGTTCGAGTTCAACTCGAATTTGAATCGAGTCGAGCTCGAACTTAAGTTTTAAAAAATAAAAAAATAATTATTTTTTTTTAAAAAATGAACAAAATAATAATTTTTTTAATAAATAATAAAATATTAAGACTATATATGTAATTTTATTATTAAAATAATATATATATAATCGAGTTGACTTGTGAGTTAAAGAATTGAGTATCTTTGAGTTCAAGTTTGATTGGATTAGCTCAAGCGAGTCGACTCGACTCGACTCGAGCGACTCGACTCGACTCGACTCGAGCGACTCGACTCGACTCTTGTATAGTTCTAGAGCGGAGTATTTATGATCACTAATATGTTCCAAGGAGAAGTAAAATTAACTAATTTCAATTGACTATTTCTTTTAATAATTGTACATTAATTTACTAACATTTAGAAATATGTATACTTCTAAATTCTAAAGTTACAAACATGAAATTTCACTTTACTTGTATCGTAGCTGCCCTTCTACGTGCTTAATGGAGGCTGCAGGCCACTGTCACAAAATGAATACTGCCAGATATGTATAAGAAAAAAATCTAATACATTATTAAATCGGAGAAATACCCCATTATAATAATCTCTTTTTTCATGGTCGGTCAAAGATTAAATTAATTATTTGACCTTGTTAAAGAGAGAATTGCTTGCTTTATCCAAAAGTAGATTTGATGTTTGGCCATTTCGTCTGTGGCGTGTGGAGGCCCGATGCCATAAGAGAGCCACGTGGGATCAGTATAGTTGGGTCCAAGTGGAAGAGGTAGGCTAGCGTCGTGGAGAATAATTGATTACCTTGCCCGACAACGGATTAGTTTAGCTGCTAAACTTACGTACGTAATCAAGAAATCACAGTTAGTGTTTAGGGTCCCCCTCATGTGGAGGTATTCTCAAAAAGCCAATGTCATTTTTTAACTGTAATTTGCTCCATCAATGTTTATCCAGGGGTGGATGGTAATTTAAGAATCTCATGGGGACTGTAAAATAACCCAATGATTAATTACCTATGCAAAAAAAAAAAAAAAGAAAAAAAAGTAATCTTAATCATGTTTTAGTTACCCGATCGAGGTAGACAAGATGATCACTCGCAGACAAGATGATCATAACAACGCTTTCAAATGTCAAATACTTGTTCATTCATTTAATTAAAGGCACGAGGCTTTCACCATATGAATCTGCCATATGTTTTATCGACTTATTAGTGACAAACATTTTTCGTTTGGACACATGATGGATTCTTAAACAGTGGATTGAAGAAGACTGTGCTCGAACACATATAGCCTTGCAGATGGTTCAAGAACAATGGTGTTATAGCATGTGCTATCAATGTCATTCAAGAACTCTATCCCCTATTCTTCTCTTCTGCGTTTCTTCTGCCTTCTATTTTTCTTTCGTGAATAAGATGCGAATCTTGCTATGGAAAAAGAGGGGAGAAAAAAAGGGTCCCAATTGGATAAATCCAACTTCTTTCTCCAACTCAGAAGATGCCTCCCAGAAAGATACAGCAAAAGTTGGTAGATGAAAAAATGGACCACGGCTGTGCTTGCTTAACCAATGTGCTGTATGATGATCGCCTGCTTATTCTCAAGTTGCATAGCGAACATGGATAGATCAGTCATCGAGTCGCCGAATTTGTAAGCAGAGTTGCTTTACTGAACTATCATATCTACTGAACTATCATATCGAATCAGGATTAAATGAAATTGCAACAAGTCTTTCGCACTTATCGTCATCAATTCATCTTCAAATTTGCAATGAGACCGTACCGCAGACACGTCTCAATTTCCGTATGCAGAGATTCGTTATCGCACAACTTTTATTGTGCAGTGCCACATTCCACACGTCAATCGCCATCAACAAATGATCGTAGCTAAAATGTGGAACCAATCCCAAATATCTGATCATGAATGACTCTTCTAATTCCTCCAAGAAAAGAAAATATTCATCTCTTTTTCCACGTGAAAACAGCACATAATTAATTAATCCTCCACCTCCATCCCCATGGCCACCTCCCAAACTCTATATAAATCTCCCACTGGACTCTCAACTTCCCCCCACACCAACATCTACCTGGTCCTAATTAAGTCATCTTACAAACTCATACCGCATCACCTCATCTCGCTGCTCTCGATCTCTCTACATTACTGATTATACAAGCACGAGCTTTCGAATTAATAATCGTTTGATTGTATCGATGGACAGAATCGGCAAGATGGTGTCCGAGAAGCCGCTGGTGATCTTCGGCAGGACCACTTGCGCAATGTGCCACAGCATTAGGTCTCTCTTTGTTGACTTCGGAGTCAACCCTACTGTCTATGAGCTAGATGAAATCCCAAGAGGCCGAGAGATCGAGCAAGCCCTTTTGAGGAGTGGGTGTAACCCGACCGTGCCGGCTGTGTTCATCGGTGGCGAGCTGGTTGGTGGAGCTAACGAGGTCATGAATCTTCATCTCAGTAGATCCTTAAAGCCAATGCTCAAAAGGGCAGGAGCTTTATGGGTTTGATGTGTTACCAAGTACATAATACAATATATATAGTTTTCATATATATATATATGTCCGGCACTAATATAAGAATAATGCATTTTTGTTGCAAAAGGTCGATCGATAATCATAATAGAGGTCGGATTATCCAGTTTAGACGTACGTGATATATATATATATATATATATATATAGGTTGAATAGGCGATTTTCGAGTGGGAACTTAAAACTCTTACTTAAATAAATGTGTACTCGAGCTTTTTGAGACTGATGATCAATAACAATACATACTCATTATGCACCATGTACCCTATACTGTAATACAGTATGTGCTTTTGGCTAATGATTTGAGTTTGCATATGTGATAATGTTAGTCTCCATCATCTTTTTAAGCTCGATCGCTGTCACTGCAAGCACATAGTATCGTCTACAACTCCATTAATTATTTGTTTGGTTCTCTTCTTCGCTCCATCGAGCTCATTGTCACGTAAAAGGTTCTGCGAGTTGGTAATGGACAAGCATTTATGCCTGCTGGTTGACAATCAAAGTCCCAAGGCAGCGAAACGATGATCAAATAAAATATTCTCGGCTCAGAAGCTACATCTGAAACACATTAAACCCTTCTAATAAATAGCCATATTAATGCATGATACTCCTGATTTTCTTCCTTCATGCAAAACCGAAACGATGAAAGTAATTAGCAACTGATCACCGTCAATGCTCAGTTCTCAATTAATTAATTAAGCTCATACATACTAATGCAAAACTTTATTGGCAAAATGGAATTGTCATCTAATCTTATCATAAACAAAATACATCGACAAGTGCATGTCTTGACAAAATTGAAAACAAGATTCTGCCCACTGATTTTTATATAGTGGATGCTCACTGTACTAATGGTTGCATAGCCTTGGCACGTGTTAAATGGGTTCATCTTAAGATAAGATTAGCCAGGAAATTGGGATGACGTCTTGTTATTATATACTGCTAGTTGGTTCTGACGAGTACGTACAAATGAGAATCTTGCAATATGCTTCATTTGGAAACCAGTAACAAAGTTGTATTATTCCCCATTTTTGTGCTTGCTCCTGGCACTGTCGCTTATGCTTAAGAAGATAAACACCAGGACATCAGTAGCATTCAAGCAATTGCGTACTTAGTTGTCATCAAGCATCTCCATGCCAGTTGGAATAAGAGTTCGTCACACGCTCAGGTTAGAAAGAAGCCAGGAGATTGGCGCAAGGGAGCTGGTCAATGGCATATATCATACTTTATCTCTCCTTCTAAGTCATCCAAATATTGTTAGATTCGTAATCAGAATCTATAGGTAGTCATGGAAAGAATGGTTTCGCAATTTGACACGAAGAAAAGAAAATGAACAAAAAAACGAAAGCAGTAGATAAAGATTGCCTTTATCACAAAAGACTTGTTTAGAGTACAAAAGACTTAATTATGTGTATCAGTCAACCAGTAAGTATTGAGTAACTAATGGCAGTATATGATTGAATGGAAGGCGATATGAGTCAAGAGAGTCCTTTAATTAATTCCCTCTGCGGCCGAAAAGTGCCACTGCCCGATTACTTACCTTGATTAACAGTACCAACTTCAATCCCTAAAGTGTGAACTACACATAGCACTTGAAATAATAATGTTTTGGATTAACTTGCAATTTAATTCCACAGAGGTGTTTCAAAGTGGCTTGGTTGCAAATCTTCTATGACTTCGCATAAGAAATTAAAATAAAGATGCCATTGGTAGAGGGATCCACCACACTTTGTTATGTCATTGTCAATGGCTGATTTCATTGAAGGTTAAACTCGATTTTCCATAAATTTAAAAAATAAAGAACAATGTTATTTACACTTCATTTTTTATTATTTCCACTCCTACTATTTGTTTTATCACATATTATAATAAATAAAAATTATAAAATTAATTGTTTGTTTAACTGATGTCCATAAGGCACTCGTCAAGACATAATTCAAATGTTATATTTTTGAAAATGTAAGTTTAATTAGGTAAAGTAAATAAATACAAGCGAGAGTAGACAAGATTAAATAGGAAAAATATAGAAATATAAGAGAGGATAGTAATTGTTAATATATATATATGTATATATATATATATATATATATATATATAGCAGATTAGATGAATATTAGGTGTGTTAATGAATACTCTATGGGCACTCGTCAAAAAAATCCAACAATTAAAATGACAGTAGGAATATGATTCTTAAAATGGGATTACAACGAAATAGTATTGTCCACTTCCTATAAAACCTATTACTAAAATAACCTTAGAGGGGCATAAAGTTAGGCGGAGCAAAAAGGGTACTATTTCTGCATCTCCCTAATCAAATCTACCCATATTGGAGTTTATTTGTTAATGGTTGATTCAATTTGATTAATTGGCCCTCAACAAATATTAGATTTCTATCGCATTATTCAATATTTAAATTAAAAAATCACGAATAGATTCCCATTTCATCTTAAATAAGACCAAAAAGTTAAAATGGGCAGAAAATTTTGTATATCGGTCAAAGAAATGATAACATGGAAAATAAAACAGTAATTTTATACTCAATAAGTGGGTTGGTTGAAATCGTATAACAGGTAGATGCCACAGACTAGGAGTGTAATCGAGTCGAGTCGAACTCGAATATCACCATATTCAAGCTCGACTCGATATATAAGAAAGATACTCGAGTTAGAGCGAATAGTATTATTGGAACTTGAGCTCAAACTCGATGCATTGCCCATAAAACTCGAGTTCGACTCGCATGAACTCGAGTCAATGCGAGCCTTATCAAACTTGATCGAGTTCAAGTTAGAAAATTTCATTTTTTTGACAATTTTTGAGCAAAAAGACATTATTGCCTTTTTAAAATTTTCATATGACCTGAAATATTTTGTAAATTCAACCACTCTTTTGGGCATAAGGGTAATTTTATAATAATAATATATTAAAGAATTAAAATTAAAAAACTCGATAAGGCTCGACGAGTTTTCGAGCACTACTTCTGAATACTCGAACTTGACTTTCTCGACTTATCGAAGCACTCGAACTCAGTCAACTCGAGTCCGAGTCAAGTTTTTGATTGAGTTGTTTGTGAGCAGCTTGGTTCGATTACAACCCTACCACAGACGATGGATTGAAAGATCATTAAATCTCCCTAATTTTTGCTCCATTCTTGAGTCTCTGAAATAATGCTAATATGATGTTCTACTTGTCCAAAATATTTTTAGGAAATCTTATATGCAATGTCAGTGTATACACTGTCATATTTGGGTGAATGACATATAACAAAATTTGAATTTCAAATTCAAACTTGACACATGTCACATATCTAATGGTGATAGTGCATACATTGATTATGTACACAAGATTTAATCCAAATATTTTCGGTATTTTATCCATTTTGAAGGAAAAAAGTTTGGCGAGGTCCCAATTCTCACCCTTAAGTCCAAGCAAATACTGGGCCCTCCTCCGCAAGTGCAAAAGCAAACCCGCTTCGCTGATTACAAAGCTGGAAGCCCAAAATGCAAGACGTATTGCAAGTAACCCAACCCAAACTAATCAACTGGACAAGAGTAGCCCAATTATGTTTTACCAGAAACACGTGTGGTTTCTGGTAAAAGACTAAAAAGAGTAGACTAAGTAACACAAGGGAGATTCGAATCCGGCCAAAAGACCAAATCACAATTCCCAAGAGACATGTGGGCCCAACAGGGCCCATCTGAATGTAGCAGACAATAAATGTACCCTTTCTGCTACCTCGAGTCCGCCAACCACACCCAGATCATTCACAAACGGTCAGAACTTCGTCGGCGCATTTTAGCATCTTTATGTGACACGTGAATCCATGAAATATCCAAATCGGGTTAAATCACAATAAATTCAGAAAACTCACAGGAGAAGACGAGAAGCGAACCTAATTATATACTCCCTCCGTCCCACTTTGACGGTGCTGTTTCTTTTTTTACACAGTTTTAAAAAAAGTAATTAATTTTATTAAAAAAATAAATTTAAATTGTTATTTTTCTAAAATACCCTCACATTAAATAGAGTACAATTTTATAAAAATTAAATTAATGATAAAAAAAGAATCAACTTTTATTAAATGGGGTAGGTTTATAGTAACAACAACTTACATTAAATAAAAATATTTTAGTAAAATTAAAATATAACTACAACATTTTTCAATTAGAAAGTGGACTACAGTTTGGGACAGACGAAAAAGAAAAACAGGACTATCAAAGTGGGACGGAGGGAGATTCTAACAAACATATAATTGAGTTCAAAAAATTTTTTTTTATAAAGGATATATTTTTATTTTATAAAATCTGCAATGCACTAATAATAGAAAATACATCAAACATATCATCAATATAATAATCTGAAAAATTAATAGATGTAGAGAATAGTAAAATTTCAATAGATTCGGAATTCAAATAAATCACAAGGTCGACAAAGATTTGCGCGTGTTAACCAAAATAATATTGGGCCTGTTATCCAATTAATTCAAAAATAAAATTGACGTTGAAATCTGTTGAAATTATATAAAAATTTCAAATCTAACATATAAATTTGAAAAAGCGGTTAGATTTAATAAAGAAATGACAAAAAACTAAAGAAAAACTCCAATCGAAACTATTTTTGTTAGTGGGTAATTCTTTGTGTCCCAATCAATTGGTTACTATTGAGCAGACAAAAGATTACGATCCGAAAAGGACAGAATGCTAACGTGCGCACTTCCTGTTTGAAGTCCTATGCTTAGCGCATCTATAAACTTCACACACAGTAACTTTCTGCACAGTCCCATTCCCACGGCACACAGTCACACAGTTGTCACTGTCAATAAACTTCATTAACACTTTCATAATTTCTCTCTATCTCCGTCTGTATTTAGGACTACTATGCTCTTCTATACATTGACCCCATTTACCTCAGTGTAAGTATATATCCATAGAAACTTCCAAAAAGCTAATCTTGAAATGCATCAAGAGGCAGCAGCAGCATTGATTGATTGCGTGTAGTTTCGGGCAATGTGGATAGTTTTCTTCTTTCCCTTCAATCTGCCTTTTGCTAAAAACCCTAACTTTAATGTTCTTTCAGCTAACAGGTAATGCTTAAATGCTTTTTTTAAAGCACTTGTGTATTTACTAGTGGGTTTTGCTCTTTTATGGAAATGGAGATGGTTTGATGATTCTTGTGGAGTTTTAATGTTTTCTTTCTTTTTCTTTTTTTTGGTTAGGTAAATTTGAAGTTTGTATTTGTGGAGAAATTTAAGGTGATAGCAAAATGTTTGGATTTTCAAGGAGAAGAATGAAGCTTGGAAGGTACTCTAGAGTGTTTCTGCTTCTGTTTTTCTCCTTCTACGTAGGAAAGAAGATTGTGAAGATCGGACAGTTACTTCTAAATTTTACTTTAAGATGAGGAACAACTAGTCCACATTGACTTTCAGATAAACTTACCTGTATTGGTCTTTACGAAAACATATGGTACATTTGCGTATGTATTTAAAAGAAGATGGTATTTATGTGATGTTAATGGTATAGCACATGGACGGATGTGCTTTTATGATTGCAGTTGGAAAAAAAAAATTATGTATGTCCATTTTAAATTAGTTGTTGGAGGATAATGTATTTTAGGAATTCTTTAGTTGTAGTGGAAGAATTAGTTCTAGGTGTGAAGTCGGTTGGCTGTTGAAGTACGGGAACGGTGGGCTTTGTGCTGTTATCTAATTGCAAAAGTGCCTTGTTTTAATTTACTAAGTTGTCAAGACTGCTACATTTGTGATTATTCGAATTAAAGAAGGTACTTGAGTTATCAAGATTAACATTTCAAATAGGCATTAGCTAGTGAAGAAAGCCAGATTCTTAAAGTAGGACAATGTAGGGTTTGTATTGAATTTGCTACTTCGGGACCATAGTTTTAATTCTTTAAATGCCTGAAATTTGACTGAAACTTAATTTTCATGTGATTATTTAGAGCCTTCTAAGTGGTTGATGTTTACATTTGACTGGTTTCTTAAGAATTTTGTTGTTGATACATTGCCAGTTCAGCTGGTGATAAATGTTGTGATGGATTTGGTGCAATGCCAATTATTGCTGCTATAACAAGGCTCTTATTGTATTTCCTCTTTTCTTTTCTTGTTTGGTATTGCGCACAACACACGATGAATAGCACTAACTTTAACACTATTAGAAGGAGAAGAGAAAATATGTAGTAGACGGATAAAATATAATGGCTTTTTCTAATAAGAAAAAATGGGTTGCCAGCTTGGAGGTAAACAAAGGTTACATAGTCTATGTAGAGCAAATCAGGAGGCTGGAGCATTCTGTTTGGTACATTTGATTAGCTCCTTGGTCAGTTAGACATGAGGGATTTAATAGTTGCCTTCAGTAATGTACAGTAAATCTTTTTTGTGTTTTTCACTATAATTGCAACAGGAGAATTTATTTCGACCCTGCAGTTGGTTGCACTCTGTTTTTCGAAGTCAGTAATTTCTCTGTTTGAGGAGTACCATAAGCATCATCAACAACTAATCAGTTTGGGCAATTACATGCTTAGTGGAGAATTAATTTTTCTGTCCATTCATTCTCATACAATGAACTCCCTTCTGCAGATTGAAAGTTCAACTTTCAGACTCAGCTCAGGGAACTAGAAGTCCCATCAGACACCCGAAACGTGTCAGCAGTTACAGCGTAAGAATTTTGATATGCGGTGTATACTTGAGAAGATAAGGCAAGTATGCATTAAGTTGCACTAAGCTCTTAATTCTGACAGGGCCAAGGGCTTGCACCTGCACTTAATGCTTCTCATGAGTCAAATTGTCAAACTTCATCTGGTGCACCAGAATTTAACAACTGTACATCAGGAAGCTCAGAGAATTGGATGGTGCTTTCAGTTACTGGAGACAAGCCGGCACCTCGCTCCAGCGTAAAAGATTCTGCATTTTGATCACTATTCAGTGCACATTTTGTTTTATTCAAACAAATCATCATGTTCCTTTGCAATGAAGCTGAAAATATTATCTTCTTTATGCAGCATGCAGCGGCTGTGGTTGGGAACAAGATGGTGGTAGTTGGTGGTGAATCAGGAAATAAATTATTGGATGACGTGCAGGTGTACTCCTATTTCTTTCTCGGTTCTTTCAGTTTTAGTATAACTGGTCGTACCTCATGAAAATATAATTGTTATTGATGAATATTAATGTAAACCAAAGGCATAGAGCACTTAAGCCAGGCAATGGTAGAGTACTAAAAATTTGATTTTCACGTTGATATGAATACATAGGAAAGTTGCAATGAAAATCTATCATCTGCTGGGGTGTAAATAGGCCATCTTGATTAATGTAAACCAAAGGCATAGAGCACTTAAGCCAGGCAATGGTAGAGTACTAAAAATTTGATTTTCACGTTGATATGAATACATAGGAAAGTTGCAATGAAAATCTATCATCTGCTGGGGTGTAAATAGGCCATCTTGTGGTGTAGATTGGTGACTTGTTCAAAGAGAAGTTCTCGCTTTTGTTACTGTACATATTTCTGTAAAATAATTTGTGTCAGGGGTTGTAATGCCTTTGATTTATCTTCACAGGTGCTACATTTTGATAGATTTTCCTGGTCTACAGCTTCATCAAAACTCTACCTTTCGCCTAACAGTCTCCCACTCAAAATTCCAGCATGCAAGGGTCATTGTCTGGTATTATTACACAGTTTGGCAAGATTATAGTGATTTTCCTATCTTCCACTGCTTCACTCTACTGAAATCTGTTGCCTTTTTTAGTTGAATTATGCTACTTCACTTGCTTTATGCTAAGTTTTGTAAAAGTTCTGTAGAGTATATATTTCAAACATGCAACCATGCACATTTTTGTGAAGATTTTGGAAACTATTTGTACTTGGGTGGGGTAGATTGATCGTATGCATCACATGTACATAGCTCAACCATGAGTAACATTTTAATGGTTACATTTCTTTGTTACTCATGAAAAGGATATAAAGCTTGGATAGAATTTGGTAGTGGAAAGGAGGTTAAGTCCAAGTGTCCTTGATGTAATCAAAGTTCCTGGCTGAATGAAGCAGATCTTGGGTTTTTCGCTTAATCGTCTGAAGCTAATTTATCTTGATTATGAAGCATAATTAACTGAAGTCTTAGAATTGTCGTTGGGCAGGCTATTGACAAAGAAGACTGTCCAAAAAAATATAACTGAGTTCTGTATGGTGTATACCACATGTTTATGTTCTGGGATAATTCTTTTTGGTTAAAAATTCACGTGCTTTGTCATGTTGTTGTTCCACGATATTAATTTTCTTATGTCTTGATGAAATTTTCATCCAAGGAAGAACTAGTTGTACTTGTAATACTTTGTATGTGCTTCAGAACTCTAATGATTCAAGGTCAGCTTAAATTTTTTCTTTTTTCACCCTAATCCCTAGGTTTCTTGGGGAAAAAAGGTACTTCTAGTCGGAGGCAGAACTGACCCTGCTAGTGACAAAGTTTCAGGTTTCTGTTCTACTTATCAGTAGTTGTTCTATATCTTTGGCTTTACCTTCCTTATCTGACCTAATGCAAATTTATGAATTTTGGCTTTTGTAGTTTGGGCATTTGACACAGAAACAGAGTGCTGGGCACCAGTTGAGGCAAAGGGAGATATTCCAGTAATATCTCCATCTTATTGACAAATTTGGGCATATTTTCATTCTGTTATTGTTCTTCTGCATACACTTTGCATACAAATTCCAGCTGGGCTATGCATCTCTTCTGGTCTGGCAATTTTATGGATGTTGTCATTAGCCAAATATGCAGCTAGATATATATATATTTTTTGGGGTAGGTTGCAGGTTTATGTTTGCTTGTTATAGCTGCATGTCATTACTGTGCCCATTTTCTAATGAAGCACCCAGATGAGGAATACTGACTTGTGTTACATGATTAACAGGTTGCTCGAAGTGGTCATACTGTGGTCAGAGCAAGCTCTGTTCTGATTTTGTTTGGTGGTGAAGACGCTAAAAGGAGGAAGTTAAATGATCTCCACATGTTTGATTTGAAATCTTTTCATTGGCTCCCACTTCATTGCACGTGAGTAGCCTACCTATTGTCATTTTGTTTCTTTTTATGTTTTTATCATTTTTTTCATTAAAAAAAAAAGATGCTTAGAATGCATATTGCTTCTGTATGCATTCAGAGGACCAGGACCATCACCTAGATCAAACCATGTGGCCACCCTCTATGATGACAGATTGCTTCTGGTTTTTGGTGGAGCATCAAAATCTAAGACATTAAATGACCTGTACTCTCTGGACTTTGAGACGGTTTGTCTTTCCAATGATTTTCCCTACTAAATTCAATCTGAGTAGAGCATGTCCTCAAAAAAATGTGCAAATGGCCTGATGCTACTTTATTCTAATACAAGTTATTGGGACTCTATCCTCAGATGATATGGATGAGAATCAAGATAAGAGGTTTTCACCCATCACCTAGAGCTGGCTGTTGCGGAGTACTTTGTGGAAGTAAATGGTACATTGCTGGTGGTGGAAGCAAGAAGAAAAGTATGTTAGCAACTTACTGCAAGTTTTTGTCACTATTTGTGTGACGTATAAAAATGTTTGAAGGACCTAACATATGCATCTTTCTAGTTTCTATGTCAGGCTTTTCATTCTTGAACAGTAATTTTTACTCTGTCTGACCTCATGATCCTTCCCCGAGCCTGTGTATGTGTATGGTATGTGTGGCTTGAGGTGTCTGGGGAGATTCAAACATACTAGGGGAGGCTTCATCCCTCTCATTTTCATGCTCTGGCTCCTCACTTAGACATAGAGGTCCCTCCAGTTCTTCAGACTGATGCTACTCCTTTGTCAAGAATTCTGCTCATTATTTACAGAAGGAAATGTCTCAGATAAATCATGGTTTACCTGTTATTTTAAAGACATTTATTTGTCTATTGTGTCCAATAATTTCCAATGATTTGACATTATCTAAATCATGCCATGAATAGAACTTTGAATCTTAACAAGGAGAACTTTATGAGCTTACTGAAAAGCTGGTTTATGTTCATCTGTTTTTCATCTCTTGGGATTCACCAACTCTGAAAGTTAAGTTTCCGAAGTAAACAAAATACTTCTAAATTTGAGATTTTCAGTTGTTGATTATGCATATGTATGGTCTTGAATCATGCCTAAGGTGATTTATTTGGTGGGCTACAAAATCTTAATATTCCTGAAGTCTTGTTCCCCTTGCCTTTTATCATTTTTAGGGCATGCAGAAACTGTGATACTTGACATTCTAAAGCTTGAATGGTCTGTGGCAGTTGCATCTCCTCCATCTTCTATTACTACAAATAAGGTCAGATTTCTTGTCAAAATAATATCTCTGGGATTTTTAGGTTTAGTGTTTTTGACTTATGCTCTAAAGATTATATTTGATTGTGTTGGACATTACATCGGAATAGTTCTTGTGATTTGGTTGCTGAGCTTATGAATCACATTTTGAGATCCACAGAGTGTATGAAAAATGTTAACTTCTCAATCTAGTCAAATCACAATTATCTAATCAAAAACCGTAAAGTCTAACTTGATCTTTATGATTATTAAGCATAATAATGACAAAAGGCATAGTAATATTAAGGTCTATGGGGAGTCCATATGGTTCCTTAGGAGAGGGAAGTGATAATATATAACATTATACCTAATCAAATACAGGGATTCAGCCTCGTGCTTGTGCAGCACAAGGAAAGAGACTTTCTTGTTGCATTTGGTGGTTCCAAGAAGGATGCATCAGATCAGGTGAGGAAAAGCCTTGGAGTTTTAGTTTTGGATGATATATTGGTAATGAAAACAGTCATAATTGGTTTTTAAATGATACATTAACAGGTTGAAGTGCTGATTATGGAAAAGAGTGAATCATCACTTGGTAGGAGATCAACTTTAAGTAAGGGTGCAGGAAACATGATATCTGAGAACCTGTTAAAGTCTACTGGCTTGGCTGCCCAACCAAGTAGCACTGTTCTTAATGGGACTGTGGAATCTGTTGCACGACAAAATATTGCATCTGCAGTTGAGCATGGTTCTGGTCGAAGATCGTTGTCAGAGTCCTTACTCATTGATCCAAATTCTAGTGCTGGCAATGTGTCGCTTCGAAAGCAATTCCATGACAAGGAAGACCCCACCAACAATGTGCCAAATTTTTCAAAGGTTTTCTACAAATGTCTCCATCTGTTACTCTGTTTTCTATTTTTGTCTTTCATGAAAGACTTTTGTTGTTGACAGCATAACCTGTGGGCATATATCTCCCATTTGTATGGCTTCTTATTTCATCAGCTGAGCTTTTGATCTGTCCTGAAATTAGATACTCAGTGGTTGTTTAACCCCTCATATGCAAGTGTGGATACATCCCAATTTTCAAACCCACATGTATTCTTTGCTGCTTTTCTTTATATTATGTTTGTCCTTTTCTTATTAGAGGTGACTTCAATTTTCCGTTGAATTAAGAAACTTGTTACACAATGCTCAACAGAAGGATATATTTATGTATCCTGGATTTTCTTCTAAAATCACATATGCTGTTGATTTCAGGGTGTCGAGCAGAAACCTAGAATTCATGATACTGGATCTCAGGCATACACAAATGTAGATAATTATAATGCTAAAGAAATATCATCTGCATCGGAATCTGGAAACCTGGAAACTCACAGGAGACAAGGAAGTGGAAGCTTTTCACTTGATAGCGATGACCTTCTGTTTCAAGAAAGTGATGGCAAAGCAGGGGTATCAGTGCCTTCCAATGTCCATCAATTCCATCAATCGTATGAATTAAAATTGGGTGCCCTTATAAGAAAGAATGGAATTCTAGAAGGGCAGTTGGCTGCTGCAATCTCCAGTCGTGAATCAGCAGAGAAGAACTTATCCACTGCTGTAAAAAGTAGACAGGAAATGGAAAAAAAATTAGCCGATGCCATGAAGGAGATGGAGTTGCTTAAAGAGAAGTTAGCTGGTGTGGAATTGGCACAGGAAGAGGCCAATAGCCTATCCAATATTGTCCATTCAGACAATGTCAGGCTTGAGCATGATGTGGCTTTCCTTAAGGCAGTCTTGGATGATACCCAAAAGGTGAGTGGTTTATTTATTTATTATTATTATTACTATTATTATTATTATTTTGTTGGTGTGGGTTTTTTTTTGTTTTTTTTGGGGGGGGGGGGAGCGGGCATAGCACCTGAACTGTTGTTTGTGGGCAGTGACAAAGTAGTATGATTTGGCACAAATGCTATTGTACATTCTAATCATCCAAGTCGGGACTTCTCCTTTTAGAATGTGACATCCTTTTCCATGTATCCGACAGGAACTACATTCAACTAGAGGTGTCCTTGCTGGAGAAAGAGCAAGAGCATTCCAGTTACAGGTACAGCCTTCATTGAAGTTACCTTCCGAATTGTTAATTACTGTTTGAGTTTCCCAACCATAAAAACTGAATAGGGATGGAACGCTTGAACACTTTGGGTGTCTTAGTAATTTTCATGAGCTTCAGTTTACATTTTCACTCTAGTGACAGTGCTTCGATGTTCACTTAGGCTCTGGTTGTCTATTCTGTCTCTGTATATTTTTCTTGCAGGTAGAAGTTTTTCACTTAAAACAGAGATTACAGTCACTGGAGAATCGAGCACCAACTCCCAGAAAACCTTTTCATGTTTAGTACA
Organism: Coffea arabica; assembly: GCF_036785885.1. Lineage (NCBI taxonomy): Eukaryota > Viridiplantae > Streptophyta > Magnoliopsida > Gentianales > Rubiaceae > Coffea > Coffea arabica. Next base: position 1,785,100 of record NC_092314.1, on the reverse strand, counting down.
TAGGGGCTCGGTCTATTATATGTACATTTGCTGTAGTATTGTTGGTGTACATAGTTTATCAACTTTCCAGAATGTAATTACCTTGCCTACCAAAACACAATCGCTGTTCTTACCTATTCGTGGCTATCTGCTGTATGGTAACTGTGGGCAAAAGGATTGTAATGATAATCAGGATAAACCAGACTCGCAACTCGAGCCGATTAACTAGCATAAAAGTTCAGCAAGTAGTACTAGCTGCAAAAAGCTTACCGAAGCTGCCTTTTGCAGAATCAAATGTTATCACACCACATATCATAGATAGATTGCGGCAGGTTACGTTTGATTGTAGCTTGCAAGTACCTGGATTTACTCTTTTAAGTCTCTCCCTGAACTTCACTGAAGAATGAAGCGAGAAGAAAAAAACAAAAAGGTGAGTCAGAAAGACGCTGTCTTTACCTAGTATTTAGTCTATTAATCGTTCTCATATTGTCACATTTGCTATGTGAACCTATTGTTCTCGAGCCTCATTGAGACTTGCATTCATAAACCCAAATGCTTTCCAGACATATTAGTGATTCATAAACCCAAATGATTCCTTAAATAATGAAATGATTAAACGTGTAGAAAGGGCTTGGCCATCACTAAAGGAGATGATGCAAATACTTAGGTCTTCTACAAAATGTCTCCTCAACTGAGCATCGGAGCAATGGATTCTTGGAACTGCAATAATCTGGCTAAACACAGATAAGCAGCAGAAATGACTCGACAGTACTAAGATGACAGAAATTGTTCAACCTTTGAAAAACCGAGAATGCATTAAAATATTCGGTCACAGTCATTCTGTCAAAACATCCCCAAAAACCATCTAGAGAATAATGCGACATCAATTCAGTTCTCTTTCCCTTCATGAATTGTAGCTGCAGCACCTATACAAGTTTTGCCTAGAATGGTGATGGCTATCAGGTTTGGTAAGCAAACCTCTACATCCGGTAAGCAAATTCCATGGGTGCTTGGCCCGTTGCCGTTCCGATTGAAATGTAAGATAACTTCAGTATTATATAGATATACCCTAATATCTGTTACAATTGCAGCATTGGGCTTGTTGAATAATATAGAAGCTACTCCGAGGCAGGCAGGCAACCTGTGTTGCTAGACAAGATTTCTGCTTCTTCACTCTTTACCACCACAAATTCCATTAAGCAACGTCACTGCATGCACATAGGCCACAATCATGCTCGTCATAAGATGCCCACCAAGGTTAGACAAACTGGACAACCTTTAGACACCCATCATAGAAGCTCATTCTCCTCCACATCCCCATCAACATCCTCTACATCATTTTCCTCATCTTCTTCAGGGGCATCAGGATCCACTCCCTGCATATAATGGCAGTCAAGTAGACAAAAGATACAGAAAATAGCTCATTCTCTCTAATTTGCTCTGAAGTGGTAATCTTGCCAAACAACTTATAACTTGCTATATGAAAAGGTGGACATTGCAGAATAGCCACCATAAAGAAAGATGCATAATCTAGTCGCGGATTTTGGGTCAAAATAATCCTTAATCCATACATTTCTGTTCTATAATCATTAGAATAGGCACAAAGGATTTGGAGTGGAAACACCTGAGTGTCAGAGAAATACTGCTGGAATTTGGCAGCTATCAAGCTTGTCATGCATATGCACAGATATGAAGAGGTCAGGTTAATCGACAGAACAGGAGAATGAAAACGAACCTTCATTTGTTTCTCCAAACGCTCCAATCCTTTCTTTGCAGCTTCATTTTGAGGATTGATCCTACCACACATAAAAAACTTCCATTATTAAGACTGAGTTTTTCCTTTCTCCATCACAATGCATAAAACTATGTTCGCTTGTCCTCCCTTAGCCTCCTAGATAGAGAGACAAAATTTAAACCGAAAGCTAACCTCAATGCTGCTTGATAATGCAACAGAGCATCTTGCAGCATGTTTGTGGCTGCAAACACTTGAGCCAGCTTAACATGCAAAGAGTCATCCGCCCAATCTTTAAGATATCGCTCGAGGAGAGATACAGCATCTCCATTTCGGCCTTCCATGACATGCAGCTCAGCCAAAGCTAAGGCAGCTCCAAGGTAACCCGGTTCCAGCCTGAGAGCTGATTCATAGAACTTCTTTGCCTGTCAAAAAGGAGAAAAGAGAACGTGTAAGCCAATTATTGCCAATCTTGCAATGAAAAGCAGCAAATGTTGAAGAAGCTCACTTTTTCTCTTCCAGTAGTACTACTAGCATGCACATCACCAACTAACTTTAGGGCTTTTGCGGATTGGGGCATGGCTTTCATTGCTTCCCTTGCAGCATGCAAAGCCTCTTTAATCTTCGAAAGTGCCAAATATGAACGAACTAATCCTGAAATTGAATTTCAAATCTAATGTCAAATCTAATGTTTCTCATCTAATGTCAAAATCAAAAGCATGGCTATCAGTAAATATAAAGTGCATGCTAATTGACAACTCACAACATGATTAAGAGACCTTGATAGGAACGAAGATCAGCTCTTAAATCCTGAGCTCCCCTGAAGGCAATAGCAGCTGCATCTGGCCGATTCATTGACAACAATAAGTTTCCCTATATATTAGGGACAATATGATCAGTTCATATCTATTCACCAATAAACTTGATGGCAAAAGAGTTACTGAGGATGAGAACGCATCAAAGCTTTTAAAAGTGCTGGTTCTTTAATAAAAGTTTCAATGTAAGGAAGATGCATCACTACCTTCACTATATAACCTGGTACATGCCTCTCATCAATTCGAATGCTCTGGTTGCATAAAATGGGACTGCTTCAGCATACACTATATGGAAAAGTATAAAGGAATTATTGGGTGGAGAAAAATGAAAGAAACTTGACCTTTTCAGCATAAGAGAGAGCTCCTCTATCATCCTTCCTTTCCCATAAGACAGACAACGCAACAAAAACTTCAGGCCTTGTGGGATCAATATTCAACAGATCATGCACCAGCTTGTTTAACTTCGATTGATCAGACTTAGTCTTTAAAAGCAAGGCATACTCATCCATATATGCAACAACATATGGATCGATGGATCGGACCTGTAAAAATCATATAACTTGAAAATTGTGTTCTCAAAAATGACCTAATTATATTAGCACCAGTGGCATCTTTACTTACCTTCTCAAAGTTCATAATGGCTTCATCAATTTTCCCAATAATGGCTTCTACCTTCTCAAAAAAGCATTTGTCTATGAGCAAAACACACACATTTGGAAATCTCAACTATTTCATACAAGTAAATGAGTGGTTTTGCTTGACATCACTCTCTAAATGAAGATGCGAATTATTCTTTATGTAATTCTAATGTCTAAATTGTTGATTACCTTAGCCATTTCCAGCAATATGTGTATGTTGTTTGGAAATCGTTGCAGGAGTTCTGAAAAGAGCTCTAAACCACCTGAAAAGTAAGTTCAAGGTATTAACCAGGATGTACAAAAGTAGAGCATTCACATTGAAATCATGAGGCTTTTAGTCTCATCAAACCAGGGTGTAATAATGGATGGACTAAGCATAAGCATGCGCTTCTAATTTATGACAACATACGGTTATGCCCAATGACTAAAGCTTTCCAACAAACACATTCACTTACACGCAGTGAACACCCCTTAAACATAGTTTTTAAATGATCAAAGTTGATGCTAAATTTAACAACCTATAAACTAATATCGCAGAATGTCCATTACCTCTACAAGAAGCTACTCTGGAAAAACCAAAGTTGCACCACAATTAATGGGCTAAAGAGTCACCAAGCATCTAAAAAACCAATACCAGTAGAAAGACTCCCCTGTCCCAGCAAAGAGATGCATTTATCCGCATAAACTCCTATAATTAGTCCCCATCACTTAATTTTTATCAACGAATAATTTATTTGGTTTGTGACATTGACAACTAGTCTTCAAGATGTCAAGAAGGGAAAAGCATGTCCCAACATTAAGCAATAAAAAGCGATCAACCTTTATAATCATTTGAGGCAATGCAACATTGGGCTTCAACATAATGCTGCAACCACCGACTTGACTCAAGATGATCAAAAGGAGCTCTTGCACTTCTACTTGGCGTCTATGTATATAAATAAGAAATTATAAGATGACAGGAAGAATATTGGAATTTGATGTTAAAATAATGCAGGTTCAACTCAATTTGGATATGGTTATTGAGTAAGAATTAGAACTAATAGCACCATCAACTAGGAAATAACAATGGGGCATGCAACAAATGAGTTCAAAAAGATGGCATGTAGAAATGGTGTGACTAGTTATTCATTATGACGTTATCTACTAAAAACAAGATTTGCCCTCATTTCCAACTAACTGAAAATGAGTATCATCATCTCATAACTTGAGAAATGATTTATACAAAGCAAGGTATAGGAACACAAGGCCCGAAAATTTAGGAAGGAGATGAAGCAGAAACAAGCTCTATTGCGCATTTCTGCATTTACGTAGAAGCTAATTCCAAATTTTAAATACAGTTTCAGAACACATATCCATTACAGTTTCAGAACACATATCCATCTGTCATATGTTTCCTGAGTAACCAGCAAATTGCAATAAAAATCTGGACATCTACATCCCAAATTACTAGTGGTTTATGAAGTGCAGATCATCAAATGGCAGGGATCCAAGTCACATTGGAAGGTCGAAAATAACTGGTAATACACCAAGGCAAGTAGGTATGAATCCGGCATTCCTTTGTTTAAAGGCATCATATGAGAAGCAAGTTTCCATGGCATGGCCTTAAAAAGAAATTTAGATATTAACCACTCCTCAAACACATTAGCAATGCATTTTCAGATTAAAAACAAGTACACACAACTAATGCTAAAATTAGCACTTCATGAAAAAAAGACAGTAAATTCAGATTTGCACAAAGTCAGTTCCGAATGTTCGTGCAAATAGTTGACACATTTTGGCCCAGATACAGTACACACATTGTCGGACAGGGTATAGGCTGTCATTGGAATGGTCAAGATAAAATTCAATTACATGCTCTAGAAAAACGAACATATTTCTACATTTGTAATTTGGGATGGAGCCTCAGATAACAGAGCGCGATACTATATTAGAACAAACCTGAGGAAACAATGAAATAATATCTTTTGCTGGAAGACCCAATTCAGCCAAAGCTATAATAGCTTCAATGATATAAGGGCATTGCCTGCAAGATGCTACAGTAAGATTAATGACAACAGAAGTTTGTATGGTAACAATCATCATACTGCAAGACATGGAAAGAGAATCTCATGCATGAGTGATTATTCCCACAAGCATTCATCTCAGCAAGATATGTTCTATGTGTGAAACAAAAGAGGTACAAATCTACAATTTGTGCAATATAATTGTCATCTCTCTCATGTCAACGTAGTCATCACTACTTTTCCTCTGTAGCAAACAGTTAAAAAAAAATGATACGTCAAACAAGCACAGAAGAGGGAGGGAAAAAATTGAAACTTCCACCTTACTAATTTCAGAGCAAAGACAATTAAGATGTCAGAATGAAAAATTGTAAAAGGAATAAATTTAAAAAATCAAAATGCTGATGGACAAAAAAATGTTGTGACTAAATGGGAAGAAAAACTATTAAACAGCAAAGACCTTAAACACTCTTTATAACAGGCAGCTGCTGCACGAGTGTGCCTAGTATATCGATAAAGTTTTCCCATCATCAGACTCATCTGCAAAGTTTTTGCTTTACTTGGAATTCCCTCCATCTGTAAAATTAGTAAGCAGCAAAAACTTCTTTACAAAGATAAAACTTTTGACTATAGAGATAAAAATGAAAGTTTCTGCAGCGGCTGAACTCAATACATAAACACACACAGACTAAGTAGAATCTCAACGAAATTGTAATGGACTGTAATGAAACTGATAGACATGATAACAAAGAAAAGTATTATGTATAAACCTCAATCAGAGCAGCCCTGTTCTCATTCAGGGCACAATATGACGAAGCAATTCTGAACTTGACCTGTTCAAATGTTGAAGAAAACAAATTTTTTTTTTTAAAAAAATATGTATAACCATATAACACAATTAATTCCAAACGCAAGTAATCCTTCAAGATACCTCATTTTCGTTAATGGCTGAGTTGTTAAAAGAACTCGGAGAAGAGGACCTATTTGAAGCAGAAAGTGAACTCCTACTCGTTGTTGCGGTTGGTTTCAGAATTGTTTTCAGGTGAAGCAATGCTTGTTTATAAGTGTGCTACATAAATTAAATCAAAATAGCCATCTCTAGATTAGCACCATGTTAATTTTCACAATAACTAGAACAAACATAGATACTTATATAAGTATTTGAGAACAGAGCACAGCCCAGTCAAGGGTCTTCGTTGCTCATAGGTTTCAAAACTCAACAACCCATTACCATGCCGCTTCTTCCTTCCCAACCCTTCATTTCTTTCTCTTATAAAAAAAAAAAAACATTTTTATGTAAGTGCAAGATTAAAATTCTCTCCCAGAAGTTCAACTTACAATTGCTCTCCTGTACTCTTTCTCTTTAAAAAATGAATCACCAAGTAGCACCTACGGCAAAAATAGAATCCCAAGTGGCATTGAGGGGAAAAGAAGAAAAGAAAGAAGCAGAACAATTAGAAAAGAAAAGGCTGTAAATGAATGCAAAATACTAACCAAACTTTCTGCTTTCAATTGTGGGGAGGCTTCAGAATTCCCAGTAGACGATGAAACAAGGAAACCACCCTAATTCAATTTAACAAAAAGGAAAAAAGATCACATTTTTACTACGTCAGCATAAAATTAAAATCACAACTTCTGAGCTGAAAATGAAGATTGATTAAGTGCAGGCAAATAGTAGCAAAGAGAAAAAACCCTAAAGATATTTTCGAAATGGGTTCCGGAGACAGAGAAATCACGAGTAATTGTGCAGAGGTGAAGAGGCCGTGATCGAGGAGGGTGGTGACTTGGTCCTTGGGGACGTAGTGGTCCATCGCTCAAGTGTTTGATGAGTGACTCAGTGAGTGAGGGAGAGAGAGAGAGATGGGGACTGGGGAATGGATTTTGAATTGGAGGAAATGAAGGAAAATTGGATCGAAACCGCCCTCCCCTCCTCTTTTAAAAACCTGCTCTTGTCTTGTTTAACTAAAGGCGCTGGTAAAAAGCATATGGAAAAAACCACGCCTTCTTTACTGTTTAGACTCTGAAACATCACCGACTCCGCACCACAAAGTAATGAATTCAATCTCTCTCCCTCTCTCTTCGTCTCACGTTCCCATGGATTCACCGTCCCCTTCACGCATAGGCAAATCCTATAAGCATCAGCCCAGAACTTTGACCCCAAGATCATTAGAGAAATCGATCGCCGGAAAATCTTGCTCCATATGCCTCTCCGCCATGGAGCACCGCCGAGCAGCGGTGGTGATACCCTGCACGCACTCCTACTGCGTCGGCTGCATCCGCAAATGGAGTAATTTCAAGCGCAAGTGCCCTCTTTGCAACGCCGACTTCGATTCCTGGTACTGTAACTTCAGTCCCTCTTCTCAAGCATTCCAGAAAGAAAAATTGTCAGCTCCAACAGACGAAAAAGGCTTCATTCTGCAGGAAATTTACGCCAGACGACGACACCGTTTACTTGAACGCCAAAGGTCTCAGTTTTTTACTTTAATTCATTCTGTTTCTTTGTTTCTCCTTGATTAATATTTTCTTTTTTTAGGAAGTGATAAGAAAAAATATTGGAAAATTCTATCAATTTGTGAATTTGTGTAGTTGATTGCTGCCTCTAGTTTTTTATTGTTTAATTAACGTCGGAGAAAACGATAGAATAAACTGTGAATTGTGTTTTTCTGTTATTTAACTTGGCTGTGTTGATTTTGGACAGCTAATTTCGTTAGAATTTTCATTTTAGTTTAATTTGTGAAAAATGTGATTTTGAATAAAATTGGAATCTTCTTGGTATGAGAAGTTTTAGTCAAGCTCAAAGTTTGCGAATCTTTACTTTTATAATGTGGCTGATTTTATTTTCCATCGTCAATTTTGTTTTGATTGTGTCGCTACATATTGTTATTAGATTAATTAGAAGATCCAGAGAAGAGTTTAATGCTTTAAGCTTGAGAACAAGGCCATTGCCAAGGCTGCGATCATTTGGGCAACGACAGGATGAGCATCCTGATGTCATTTCTGAAAGAGTTCTCCGGTGGCGTGCCAGGTCTTGTTCTGTATTAATGCTTCTTTAGCTTAATGTATCCAAATGATAGTTTATATGCTGTATGACATTCATGTTGAAGTTTATAGGGTTCAAAACTGTATTCCATTAGCATTGAAAAGCGGAAAACTTTACCTGGTTGAAGAACAATGTAACGGATTTTAAGGTATAACTTTAGGAGAGATGAGGACAGCAATAATAATGGCATTGTACTCATTCGCTCTAGATCATGGAATTGATAACTTTGGAGTGTCTTACAGCATTTAAGCCTAGTCCTTTAGCTTTTTAAGTGTTAGGATGTTCTGGACTGTTCAGCTATTTACATATAAATGAGGAGTTGATCTTCTCTGGTAACAATCTGGAGTCTTATCTATGCTTTTGCTGATTGGTTGGATTGCAAGTTCTGGCATCAAGGTGAATTGGACAGTCTCGTTGGGTGTCAATTAGTGTTGATTTTTTCTTTCTTTTAACTTTTATTTTTATGTCCTTGTAGTCTCATATATCTGTGCACGCCCAACAAATTTTCTTCTTTTGGGACATTCATTTCCACCGCAATTGTTCCACTTATGCAACTATTTGTTATGCTTATTAGAGGTATTAATAGATAATGAGTTTAATATGCCCAGACATAGGTTTGTGCTTTGCTTAATTTTCAGAGAATGCCCTCTACCATGCTTGTTTTCTGCTGGACCTCTAATTGGAATGTGTGGATATTGGTTCTTATATGTACTACATGAAACATCAAGCATTTCCCAGTAGACTAACTTGAGGTTTAATATTATTCTGATTGCAGCATATACAGACAGCAGTTGCAAGCTGTTCCATTTTCTTCCAACAATTGTCTCACGGCGGTATGTTTTTAGAGCATGCTACCAATATCTCCTGTCCTTTGTTTCGTAAATGAGGGAAATTTGGGTGGGAAGAAAAAAGTTGAACTCCAGGCCTGAAACAGGAATTGTCTCATATATCAAAGTCCGACAACTGCTTGTGTCAGCAAGAGATCAATAAAACTTCTGATTGGGTTTCTTTTGTATCTCCTAATCCAACCAAACTGAGGTCTAAGGTTTCAATTTCAAACATTAATTACAACATGGAAATTGATCAACTGTGAATGTCTTTTTATCTTCTTTGCAACGGTAATGTGGTTGGTAATGTATTGGTAATTGGCATGTCTTGTTCATGTTATAGTTTGAGTACAACAGTCTTGCTGCAATCTTGTTAATTCAATTCATTGGCATTGCTAATAGTTGAAATGATTGGAACTAGACTAACTGTGTTGTTGAACTATGTTCTTACTGATGCACATGTCATGAAACTGACTTCAAGCAAAATTTTCATATGCATTCTGATATCAGCAATTAATGGGAAGCTATGATGCGAAAAGAGTATTACTACAGAGAATAGAACCCTGGATAAGGAGGGAGCTGCATGCTATTCTTGAAGATCCGGATCCTTCTGTGATTGTCCATGTTGTAACCTCACTTTTTATTTCTACATATCAACAAGAGCAACATTGTTCTTTGGGACAACTTGGAGTTCATAATGATTTTCTTGCACCTCTGCGACCTTTCCTGCATGAAAGAACAGAGATGTTTTGGCATGAACTCAGGTATAATATTTTTACAGCTATATTGTAACCGCTAAGCGCAAGCTTTGTTTAGAAACGCACTCTTATGTTTTCAATATTGAGCTTGTGCTGTTGCCTGCTGACTGTAAGTTGCCTCAAACTAATGTGTTTGCCTGCCCTGTCTATGCTTCTCCAGATGCTTTGCAGAAAGCTCATTCTGTATGGATGCTTATGATTGTATAGTGAAGTACAAAAGGTTGGTTGAATAACATCATTGGAGTGGCTGATTTGCTTCTCTAGAGCTGTGTGCTGGCTAGGTTGACAGCAAAGAGAAATGCATGCCCTCTAGGAATTTAAGACAAGTTTTGTGAAGAACTGCATGGTGATGGTCATTGTGGGCGGATCTCCAGTTAAATTCCTCAGCAGTGGACATCCTATTTTCAGTGAAAGTTGTCCAAAAGATGCTGGCAGTTTCGGCTACAGGCATTGATTTCTTGGGGATTCAGAGCTGCTGACTGAGAAGGTAAGATATATCAGATTTTCGAAAAGTTTTCTTTGTTTAGACATGCCCAACAAAGTTGAGGTGGTCAACAGTGTTGATCCTGTAAAGGTCTGTCAAAGATGCACAGGAAAGCTGGCAATATTTTTTGTCAAGCTGTTGATTGACCAAATCTGCGTACTGTATATCTGCAACTTCAACCAGAAATCTCTTGGGGAAAAATGATACAGAATGGCTTACAAGGTTTTCAAGTGGCCGGTCTGCATGCCATATGTTAGCTGCATCTGAAGTCTGCCATTTCAACCAGAAACCTCCTAGCAAAAAATGATGCACACTGGCTCTTGAAGTTCCCCAATATATATATATATATCCCAAAAAGTTCAGTGGGGAAATTATCCCTGGAAGAAAGAAAGAAAGTCTTTAAATTCTTCGCTCCGCCTTAAGTCGGAAGGCCATGGGAATGTATCATTTTTGCTCTGGTTATATGAATTGAGCACACAAGAAACTGTGTGCTTAATGTATCTTGGAACATTTAGAACTTGTAAAGAATTGAGGTAAAATGTGGCCCTATACTCCATAGTTTTGGATGTACTTCTTACAAATTTTAAGAGAGTGAATCTTAGAAATTTTAAGAGAGTAAAATGTGCCTGCACGCGTTTCTTACATATGCAGCTTAATGAATTTACGCACAAGACAGGCGACTGGGCATTCTTTTTTTTTTTTGGCGACTGGGCATTCAGCAGGGCTAGTTTTTCGAGCGTTTCTGTCTAGAAATTTTGATGTGGGGCCTTTGTCTAGCTGCAGTTCAGGAATTTAGGTGCAGTGGCTAAGTAGTAGTTTGTTTTCAGCTCCTTTGAGATGCAGTGGTCATCCTAAGCCTTCTTAGGCATGATGGTGCGGAGGTCAAGGTACGAGCCATGCCTTTCACAAAATTTGTCTTTCACAAAATTTGTTATAATATGTGACGGTATTAATTTCGATGAAGTCTCTACTCACATCAAGTTCCCTTCTCCTCCCCTTAGAATAGGCTAGTTTAGATTATAGGAATTTCACAAAATTTGTTGTAATATGTAACGGTACTAGTTTCGATGAAATTTCTACTCACATCGAGTCCCCTTCCCCTCTCCTTAGAATAGGCTAGTTTAGGTTATAGGAATTCTATCGTATCGACAGGACAAAAAAAAAAAAAAGAGATGCAGGTGAATTTCATTAATATATAGCAAATAATTCGATTGTCCATGACTATATTTTCTTGAGCTCTAATAAAAGGAAAAAAAGAATCCTCCCCTCCTACGAAAGTAACGAAACAACGTTTGAGTGTACTCTTTTCTTTTCCATTTTCTTTATGGATCTTTCAAGGGATAAAATAGCAATATTTGGAACTTTTCTGGGCAAAAGTATAATTAGCTCAGTAAAGGAGTGAGTCAAGAAAATATGAGAGTTTCTCTAGCTCGGTAAAAGCGTGCGCTACGTAGAGAGACGTATCCTCCGCCCTATCTGAAGTTTTCTCTAAAGTCGTCATTTGCTCTCCATCTTGTTTGAAGTGAACCCGCTGAGGATTTGGTTTTTGATTCGGAGCTGAGTAGCCGAGTCTCTGAGCTTTGAGGCTTAGTCACCGGCGATGTACTGCGGGTCAATCGATGGAGAAGGCCACGACGCCGCCGCCTCCGGTGGGCCTGCTAGGAAGATCCCACCAGCCTCGTCCATGCTATGGGTCCGTAACCTCCGCCGCTACGTCGGATCCGACTCTGGGCTAGGCTCCGAAGCCGTCATGGGTTCGTAAATTTTTCTGAATAACTCGTCTGATCACATATATTTTCCAATAAATCGGTGTTTGTGCAATTCTATTTTTTATTTTCGGTTGCGATTATTCTTAGTGGAAATGATCTAAGAAATGAATTTTTTTCTTTCTTTCTTTCTCTTTTTTTTTTTCCCAGTCTGTAGTCTCTCTTGAGCTAATTGATTTGCATCTGGACATTCTCTCATTTATATTGTTCTACTTACAGAGCTTGAAACAAAGAGAATTTTGCTGGATATTTTTAAGGAGAAGCAACAAAAGAGTGCTGAAGCTGGGACAATTCCAAGCTTCTATAAGAAGGTGTCTACTAAAATTGTTTCTATAAAGTGGTCCCATTTCGTAAGATCACATTTTATAACTATTCTGATGTAGGAATGGAACTAAAGTATTAGTTTTGAATCTATAGTCTATCTTTTGGTTCAATTTGTTGAGAGACATGTGTATATCTTACTAGGCAAGGAGCAAAATTTCTGGACAGAGAAGCTTTTCTAGTCTAGTTTTATTACTCTTCATGTTCATGTTGCAGCATTGATTTCTTTTTGGATGATTTGTTCTTTATCTTCTACCTCATATGTATGTGTTCTCGATATTCAGAAACCTGAAGAAGGATCTATCAGTCATAGGGTGGAGCGCCTAGCAAAATATCGATTTCTGAAGGTAACATTTTCTTTTCTGCCGCTTAAGATATTTTATCATTTCCTAGACGTTAAAAAACATATGATTCTTCTTTAATAGATTTTTTGAAGGATCAAAACCTTGGACCATGGGACCTTGTTTTATGAATGTCTTTATGTCTTTTAGTACATCAATCCGTCAGTTGGGCTACTAGACATGCATGAGATTAGATTCCAAAGGTCGAATAACCTTGCTGTTTGTGTTGTACAGAAACAATCTGATAATTTGCTAAATGCTGATGATCTGGATGCAATGTGGGTTTGTCTACGTGAGAATTGTGTGATCGATGATGCAACTGGAGCTGAAAAGGTCTGTAATACAATTAACTGTCCGATTATCTGCTTGTTACATGAATAAGTTGCTGCAATGCCACCCTCTTTTGTTCTTGTTATTCCTTTCTGTCTCTGCATGATTACTTAACCATCTCAGTTCAATTATATATGCTTAGGTTGTAACTCTAACTGGTACTGCTTTTACGCAGAGAAGAACGTGGCCTTTTATGTTTAGATTGTTTGTACAAGTAACATAAGGGAAAAGTAAAAAAAACAGCAGTCAAAACTTCTGGCGTTAGCTTTCAAATTAAGGTCTTTCTTATTGAACACTCTTGTCTCTTTGCTAATGTTTAGAATATGTTCAGCTGGTTATATTGGGATATTATCCTCCTAGTGATATTTTTTCTCGTGTGAAAATGTACTATTAAGTAGTAGTTCCTTGATTAGCATGGCTGATTTTGTGAATTACTTATTTTCTACCTGCAATTCCTTGACATCCTTGTAAATATGCTGATACTGTTTTGTTTGTCATCTTTTAGATGAATTATGAAGACTTTTGCCACATTGCTTCTGTATGTACAGAACAAATAGGCTCCAAGTGTCGGCGATTTTTCAGTCCTTCAAATTTCATGAAGTTTGAGAAGGATGAATCTGGGAGAATTGCTATTCTGCCTTTTTACCTTTATGTGATGCGCACAGTAAGTTGTATCCCGTGGTGCTCATTGATGAGTTTTGCCTCTCATTCTTTTCCTCTTTTTACCCATTAAAAATATTTCGATTAAAAGTTTTTCTCAACATTATAAAATTCTTTTTTAATCTTGATTTCAAGGCGTCCATTTATTTGAGTGCAAGACGCGCTCCATGTGATATAAGCATGGGCGCTAGTATAAAAGTTGAAGAAAACAAATTCCTGGATTAAAGGTTATGAAGGGAAACAAAATCCTGGACGTTCAACTTTAATCATGATTTTCTTGTTTGTCCTTTTTGATAGCAGTGCATTCTCTTGCTCCCCTTTATATGCAGAGGCATAAAATTATTTTGCACAATGTACTTTCCAGGTATCACTTACTCAGGCCAGGATTGATATGAGTGAGCTTGATGAGGATTCTGATGGCTTCCTTCAACCTCATGTAGGGTTCTCAAAGTTCTTGGCCAACATCAAAATGCAGCTCTTTTTCACAGTATAGCTGTCATTTACTGCAAGCATATCAATTTTCAAGCGTCACTGACCTACTGTTTACATAATAGGAAATGGAAGCCTATATACGAGGTCTTATTCCAAATTTGGCACAGCTCCGGGACATGCCTGCTGCTTTTGTTCAAATGTACTGCCGTATAGCTGCACACAAGTTTTTCTTCTTCTGTGACCCCAATAGACGAGGTTTGCCATGATAATCTTGTGGCTGTGACTCAAATTCTATCATTCAATGTATTGTTGCTTTAGTAGCTCTCCTTTTCAATGGCCCAATCATTATTTGTCTACAAGAATGAATTTTTGCTCTTACATCATGTTGCACTTCTATTTCTGGCTTGTGATTTCTGGAGCTAACTACTTGATTTAACTTTTTACACTTGCTTGCTTCTCCAGATATGTTGCTTTGCATTTTAGGATGGGAGAAGAATTGCTTTAATGACTGTATTGTGTTTAATAGGAAAGGCATGCATAAAGAAGGTGCTTCTTAGTAACTGTCTCCAGGAGCTAATGGAACTACACCAGGTAAGTACTTGGATATTCTAGATTTCTTTAAAAGAACTTGTTCTTGATCTTAACATAAATTTGGGACTGCACGTACTGAAAAGAATTATTCTGTTGAAAATATGCAACAATTTTTGAGGAGTGAGATTTATGCTATGACGGGCCCTTTTGTGCATTCTCTTTATTTTGCACTTTTTGTAACATCAAATGATACGCGAACTTTGCACCCAAAATTCACTTATTGGCATGCTGCAATTTCCTACAACCAAAATCGAATCAGAAGTAAATTATATTGTAAACGTAATTACACTTAGTTTTATTTTTCTACAACTGAAAAGGGTAAACTAACGAGGGAGCTCCAAAACTATTTCAATGGTCAACTTTTGCCCCTCATTTATTTCAAGTCTCAAAATGGCCCCTCAACAATACAAAACGTCAAATTTTGATCCTTTCATTCATCTCCACTGTTACTAAGTCTAGCTATGGTCTACTGGGATTTGCTTTTGAGGTAGGTGTTGATAAGCATGTATTCTTATGATCTATTAGGAAAGCGAGGAAGAAGTTACTGATACTGAACAAGCCGAAAATTGGTTCTCATTGACTTCTGCTCAGCGCATTTGTGGTGAGTACCTAAGAATTTTCCTGCCTTCAAAATATTTTACATGTGCAATACCCTATTCTTGTTCTGCCACCTATTAAGCTCTTTTTGGGGTCCTCAAGTTTTAAGATGTGTAACTCTAGTGCTATCTGGAGTAGCGTTTAACACTTCTTAGATTTCTAGCTTTGAATTTTGAAAATGGAGGGGATAGTTGAGAACCTCTTTACTGCACTATAATACTGAAATATTTATTCTTACTGCACTATCATCAATAATGTCTATATCTTGAAACATTCTGGGTACATTTCCTGTTTAAGTTACCAAGTATTTAAGGTCATAATTGTTTTCTAATTTTGTTGTTTCCCATACTAACCCTTTTTGTAGTTTATCTGACATGGGTTTCTATCGTTCATTTTATAGATATGTTCCTTGCACTTGACAAGGACATGAATGGAACCTTAAGCAAACAAGAGCTTCGAGAATATGCGGATGGTACATTAACAGATATTTTCATCGAGAGAGGTAAGACAGTAAGCTAGACAATCCTTCTTTCCCATGTTAGGTATTACAACTAAATTCCCCTACCGTACTGCAGTTATAATGCATGGGCACTAGCTTGGAAATTTTGTATGTATTGTCTGTGTTTGCTGATTAAAACTCTTGAAATACATCATCATTTTTCAACTTCTACAAGGCCCCTTTAGATTTGCTTTCCAAGGCAAATTAATCTTTTTCACGCCTATGTTGCCACAGCTTATACATACTAATTCAGTTTAAATGCAGTTCAAAACAGAAATTAACTTGAATAGTAATGCTGGAAGCACTCTCTTCATGTTATTGCTCAAAAAATTACTCAAAGCAACTTATGAGTTGGAATGTGGTACACTGCTTTGTAGTCAGTACAAGTTTCTACCTATCTTTGCTACGACAAGCATACCAAGTTCACCCAATTTCTTCACTTGTTAATTTGGTTTACAGTAGACTGCTGGTGAACTCGACCTTGTGTTCTTTTGTCTTCTTAGTGACAGCTCACTAGGCTTTTTAATATGTCTTGACACAGGACCCTGATGTCCTTTTTGTAAAGATCTCAAGGTCCCTTCACTTCGGATCATGATAAGATGGATGATACATATACTGCTTAGGAATACAATGAGATTTTTGCATTATAAATATCCTGCTTAGGCATACAACGAAAAGAAGAGGCAAAGAGCTATTTTTGTGATTTGGAAAATAGTCACATTTAAAGTCCTAATGTTGATGTTCACTTTTATTGTCCATTGGCTTCACCTAGTTTTTGATGAGCATGTCCGACGAGGGAAGACTGGGGGTGGTAATTCCCGGGAGATGGATTTTGAGAGTTTTCTTGATTTTGTTCTGGCACTAGAGAACAAAGACACTCCAGAAGGACTAACGTATTTGTTTCGGTGTCTTGACCTTCATGGGAAGGGGTGTCTCACAACAGCTGATATTCACACATTATTCAGGTAAACATACTTTCCTGTAATTGATTGGGTAGCTCTATGGAGGTCTTCCTTATTACCATCAAGTGATTTCTCTTGTTGGGTGAAAGAGACATTGTGTCATTGTAAACGTATCTTCTGTCAAGTCAACTTTGAAAAAAATTAAAAGCCAACTTGCTAAGGAAGCAAAGAAGGGGAGCATCAAAAAGTTAAGATGTTTCCTGATATAGTCTTCCTACAAAAAAATCTGTGTGATTTCCTGCTTGTGGTTCTTGAGCAAGTTCTACAGGTCTCAAGCTAAATGACGTTATCCATTCACTACATGGAGAATAAATTCAACTCTCTAGTTGCTGAATGTCTTTCACATGTGACTATAGTTTCATCAGTTGAAATTAAGGTTTTTTCTGGATATATGAAACAGGGATGTACATCAGAAATGGATTGAGGGAGGGAATTATGAATTGTGCATTGAGGATGTGAGGGATGAAATTTGGGATATGGTGAAGCCAGCGGACCCCTTGAGGATAACATTGGCTGATCTACTAGCTTGCAAACAGGGTGGGACTGTTGCGAGCATGCTTATAGATGTGCGTGGTTTCTGGGCTCATGACAACAGAGAGAATCTTCTTCAGGAAGAGGAAGAACCAGAAGAAGAAGGGTAATGGGGTTGAAGTCCCCAAAAAGGGAAAGCATAAAGATCCAGACTTTTAGCTTCGGCCAATTGTGTGCTTTCTTGTCAGTTCTAACAAGAATAGAGAGTGCGGCTGGTAATTTAGTGCATAAATGTGGTAGTAACTTGGCTTGGTAACTGTAGAGATACCAAAGAAACTGCTAATTTTCCTATGTTATTTGATGTTAGGTTAACAGATGCAGCTCGTGTAGACTTGTAAATATGCCAGGATGAAAGATCTGTTTTTGTTGACCTCTCCTTTGTTTTAAGGGTCCCCATATCTACAATGGTTGATGAATGTATGTTTTACTTGTCAGGAGTTTTCACCCACAGTGGGTATTGAATTTAACTTTGACTTGTCTGAGAGACTGTTTTCATGTAAGTGTATAAAGTAGAATTTATGCGTTCTTATTTTGACTCTAAATGGCCCTTAAGAATAATTGAATCTGAGGGTGATAAAGTTCCAGAATTTTTTTTTTCTACATAAGGCTCTCACGTTGTAGAGTTTCAGTTGAATGATTTTTTTTTTTAATGAGTATAAATTCTTACGCCTACTCTCGTTGAGGGAATACAAAGGGATGGATGGCATGATACCCTGTTTGGGTTGATTAAATGGATATTCAGAGACTGGCACATATTCTTCGTAGAATTTGGAATTATTTGAGGCACTTTTGTCCAATGGTGGCTAATAGCCTGCAAGAAGACGACGAAAACTACCTAAAAAATGTACATGAGAAGCCATAAAGGATCCAGTCTTCATCTTTAGAATTGAGTAGAGGACTCTGTTGTCTCCAGATACTCTTGGTTGGGGTGCCCTTTTTCTTCTTTTCTAGAAAATAGGATGGATCCCAAGTCTTTAGCTGCCAATTTACTCGGACAGGATTATGTTACTGTAAGTTTACTCCAAACTCTTTTTTTTTTTTGGGGGGGCCTTTAACTCGTAAAGATTTCCTTTTGCGAAGGGTAGGCTTAGCATCAGAAAAGCTGTCTTCTTTGCAAAGAACCTTTCGAGATTTCACTATGATCTTTAGAGGGACGCAGCTTACCTCCTATTGTTTTAATTATCTTCCATCATTCACTACAGTTTCAGCCTTTAGTGTTTTTGGCAAGGCAACTTTATTGGTGGTTGCTTGAAAATTGAAATCATGTCTGATTTGGTTACACAGAGATGCAGATGAAGAGGAAAAGTACTTGAGCAGGATGTGACACATCAAGAAGTAAAAACAAAACCAAAAAAAGTAAAGAGGCTGCACTTGCAAGCAAAAGCCAAACTGATAATTTCTGAACCATAACAAGATTCCAGAAGAAGGACCTTGCCATACAGGGCTAAGTTTGTGACGCTTCCACTTCTTTGATTCCCACAGTACATTCAATTGCAGTTCGTACAATCAGAGAAGAGGAAATGTGATCTAACCTGCGTAAGCAAAGGGTGGAAAAGTTGGGGAAATGAAAATATACTCTTTTAAAAGGGTAGTACTCTTTTTTTTTTTTTTTTTTTCTGGGTGCTACATTATTGCAATATGATGTTTGGGTTTGAATTGCGGGTGCTATACATCTATGCATTCGGATGTATGTTGTAAGACTTGAAACCAACCATGCAGAGCAGATCACTAGTTCAAAATTCGACAATGCACGTCGTCAACAGTTCATGGTGAAAGTGATCTAAAACGGGTTGCCGGAGGAAACACATTTACGCAGTTGCCTCACGATTGCTGCTGCTCCTTGTTCGATCAGCATCTCTGAGTAAAAAAGTAGCATAGAACTAGAACTGACATCTAACTGTCAATTTTGTATTCAATGTTGCCCACAGAATGGAACCTGAACTTCTTTTATGGCTCATGAGAAAGTGGATTTCCGAGGCACCAAGTCTCTCAGTCCCCAAATAGACTGGCCCCATCATATTCTGTGGTCGCTCAAGTCATGGTTTGGAATATCCGCCGATACCGATACGTATCGGTTAAATCGTAACCGAAACGGTGGGAATCAGTATTGATTCTCGAATCGCAGATATTACCATATCCGCAATGACTTGCTCTGATTCGGTCGATATTGGTCGATTCGAATCCGTGATGTATGATATCGATCGATATATCTGAGTCAACTCGGATATTTTTTAAAATTATACATTTTTTGGTATTTTCTAATCTTAGTAATTTTTTTTCAAAATTTTTGAAAACTTTCATGTGTTATAATGTGTGTATCACCCGATATGTCGCGACGGATGTGAAACAATCTAGACCACGACGCTACCGCGACCTGCAATGGCGAACCATGGCTCAAGTCACTGGTGTAAAGACTATGCATATTGAATGATTTAAAGTGTTAAATTTCAAAAATACAAAAAAAAAAAAAGAAAAAAAAAGAAGAAGAAGCAGTGTACATGAGAATGGCACAATGGTGATTTGATGATCTAGAGTGAATTACAAGGCTTGTTCTCGGTTGATTATAGAATCTGATTTTGGATAATCAGTTTTTTGACGTTCTTATTTGCTTGTGTATTTAAACTATAGTTTTTTCAATAGTTAAAAAAAAAAAAGCTAAAATTCATAATCTATCAAGAAGTGGCTTTTGCTGATTCCGAATGCTCTCTATAATCACGTTTCATCACCAAGTCGTACAACAAAGAGAACAAGGCTACAATCCTCTCATACCTTAGTTAAGAAACACACACACACCGGATATAAACTGAACCCACAACCCAACCCAAAAGGCATATGCTGACTTCCGGGTTGCGTCAAGGAGCTTATATCCAACACACGCACACCTCTCTCTATCGATGTGGGATAGAACTGAGGGAGAGGGGACGGGGATGGCTTAGAGCCTTAAGGAAGAACCCACACCACACACCTACACACCTCGCCTGTTTTTTGTTCCTCTCATACCTTAGTTAAGAAACACACACACACCGGATATAAACTGAACCCACAACCCAACCCAAAAGGCATATGCTGACTTCCGGGTTGCGTCAAGGAGCTTATATCCAACAATCCTAACTGGTAGGATTTAGTTGGACGTATGTGGTTGCAGTCATTCACATCAAATGGTCCCCCATCACAAGACCAGAGCACTTGATGATGAGATTATTGCCATTTGCCACTTACCACCCCGCCACTTTAACTTAGGTAATCTACCACACCAAACTTGCAGATGAGGAAATCATCAAGCGATTTACAAAGTGAAAATTTGGGGGGGGGGGGGGGGGGGGAAGGGGGAGACTCCTTTCATTAATTCAACAGCAACCAAAAAGCACAAAAGCTAATGAAACACAAGAGAGGTGTTGAGGAAGAACAATCTTTGTACCACAAAAAGCCTATAAAACAAACATCCCCACTTGCTTCCAAGGACACAGACAGCAGATCGAAATGATATCCTGTTTGAGATATCGACCCTTCCCCCACAATATCAATCTCTTTCAGTGTTTGAGAGAGAAAGAAAGAACAGAGGCCTCACTTGCATTCAGCCTAGAGTCCTTCAGAACATGACAACCCCTCTTCCACCATTCCCCATCTGCTTTACAGCCCAACTCTGAAGAAAACAAACTCAGGGAAAGATACAAAACAAACAAATGGGACAGTAGACAGTAGGAGAGGGAGTGACAACAGAACTGTACAGCTAGACAATCTTCCCCCTCATTATCTCACACATCACAACTCAAAGTCTTCGACATTTTTCAAAAAATATATAAATCCCACAAAGGCCATCATATTCATACCAGGGTAAACTACAAATACTTCATCTCCATCCGTCACTAATACACTGGAAAGCAGAACAATGACATCCTGCCCGGAAGTTGAAAGCCTACGTGTCTTGCTATTGTGATGCCTTGTTGTGTCGTGATGATCTGTTATTAGGAATGGACTCGTCCTGTATCAGGGAGTAATAACCGATCACCCTCATCTTTCCAGGTCAGATGACAAAAAAAAAAAAGAAAAAAGAAAAAAAGAGGGGGGCGAAAAGGCAGATATAGTGAATGAAATGAAAAGATTGGGATTTCATGGAATGATAGCCACCTTTCTCTCGATCCCATTCAATAATTATGTCTTGCATTGTCTGTTCGACAGAAAATCAGACTCAGTCAGTGTACACGTCCTAGTAAAAATCAAACTTTACAGCCCACTTAGAGTTGGAGCACCTCACATGGGCATCCAACTTTTGGCCACATCTTTCCTGTACGGATATTAACACAAGTATATTCTAATTGTTTTGTCTACGTGGTATTCTGCGAATAAAATGCACTATGTGGAATTACTTGACAGATATCAATAATAATATCATATGCTGTAAACACAATCCAAGTGGCGAAGTCGGTATTTTGCGGCAGCACTGGTCATTCTGCTCAGATTAAAAGGTACTGAAACTTTTAAGTACAAATATTTTTGTCAGGTATGCAAGGAATCTATGATGCTACATTGATTAGTTCAAGTGAGTCGGTGGGCAAGAGCAATGAACTGACATCATGTTCAATTTTTCTTCTCTTTTCACTTACGCTTTTCACCACCTTTACCTTCACAATCGAAATTTCCCCAAAAAACTACTCGGAAGTGGGAACAAGGGTAAAAAGTGAATAAGAAAAAAGAAAAAGCTGCAGTCAGCTTGGAGAATATAACACAATCAATGGATTCTTTTGCTAAGAAAGGATGATGCGTCCTATTTACTAGATTCCCTAGCTTCCATGCTGTTGATAATATGCAAAGACATGGACGACAACTGAAGTGGGGTACATTGAAATGCATATGAGTTGTCTCTGGTAAAAAGAAATGGCAGCATTGCTCCTTTCCATAGCTGCTGTTCCCCAAATTGATAGACTTGTATCAGCCAGTTTGCAGTTCTGGGGATTGTTATCATAACGAGGTACTTTAAGAACTTGGTAATTTAGGAGAAGCAAGTGTCAAGAAACTTCTCTACCTTAGAGTTAGGGCCAGTTCTGATTTCTTTCATTAGTTTAGAGGTAGAAGTTGCTAATTTTTAAGACGATGACAGTTACTAAATCATGTTCATGATCATGACCTGGGAAATCTATTTACAGATTCATTACATATCACAGGTTCAATGTGCAGATCTCCTGAGGAAGGTGTGGATTCTTTACTGCATGGCAACTTCAATTGCAGCCATAGTTGGAGGTGTTGGAGGAATTCTAGCATTCTTGGTGGTAATCAGCTTAATTTTTTGGTTCTGCATTTCACATTGTCAAAAGCCGTCAAATAAGAACTCAGAGACGGGTTCTTCAGATCCATCTGCAGTAGGTAATTGTCAAACATAGAGGAATTTTCAATCTCTTGCCATTCTTCTTCCTCTAACTTGCTGCTCAAAAGCAATATAGTGGAGTTGAAAAGAGGTGGAGCCAGGTCGTCCACATCGCCACCTCTAGCGGGACCACAGGAAGCAAGGCAATTCAGATTGGAAGAATTGGAACAAGCTACCAGAAATTTTGATGAGGGCAATCTCATTGGATGTGGAAGCCTTGGTCTGGTCTATAAAGGATTGCTTTGTGATGGTACTGTTGTGGCTGTCAAGAGGCTGACTGGTGCTCCTAGACGAGAATTTGTTGAAGAGGTAAAACAAAGTTACAGTATGAAACTCAAAGCCAAGATAATATTTGTCTCCAATATTTCTTCAGCATGCACCTCATCAACTGTGCATATTTTTAGGATAAATTTATCTCGAGTGTATAAAGAATATAACTAGTGGTCCTCAATTTCATCTTGTTGTCTACACCATTTCAAGTTTTCAGTTCCGAAGCAATGCCTGAATCTGGTGCCTAATAATTATCTGACAGAATAATATGGATTCCTTGTGTGCCATGTGGACAAGTTTCCTCAATTCCTGTAACATGGAGTGTCAAAATTTACCCTTGAAATTGATTTATTTTTTATTCTTGCCTGATTGAAATTATGATGACAGGTGATTGGCTTATCAAGAATTCATCACAGGAACCTTGTTACACTTCTTGGCTACTTCCAGGATGGTAGCTACCAAATGCTAATTTTTGAATATTTACCAAATGGCAGCATCTGTAACCATTTATATGGTAATATTTTTGTACTCAAGGTGCATATATCTCGATTTTCAGATGTATTTATGTATGTCAACCGAACTTGTTTTGGCAGACACTGGAAAAGAAGGAATGCCAAAACTGGAATTTAGGCAAAGGCTGTCTATAGCTCTTGGGGCAGCAAAAGGTATCCTTTTTTGGAAACTTATAGCATCATTAAGCTTTTCTCGTACTGACGCCTTCATTTTCCAAGAAGTTACCTGCAGATAGAAAATGACAACGGTATTCCATTTCAGGTGTATGCTATTTGCATGGCCAAATCCCTCCCTTAGTGCATGGAAACTTCAAGACAGCCAATGTCTTGGTTGATGAGAACTTCACTGCTAAAGTTGCAGATGCAGGGCTCTCAATATTACTGGGGAAATTTGAATATGCAGGTCCATCTTCCACAAGTGCCAATGCTGTCAGAGATCCAGAGTAAACCGAACTCTTCTGGCCAAACTTTTTATTTAGTTTCAACACTTACAGGGAAGAACTGCATATTTCAATGATGAAATTGTCTTTGATACTGATTTATTCAATACATATTCCGTTGTCTAGGATGGTCAAAATGGGTAGATTTTTTGAAACAAGTGATGTGTACAGCTTTGGCGTATTTCTATTGGAGCTCATAACTGGAATGGATGCTTCTCATATGGGCGCCTTCGGATCCAGTGAAAGCGTAGTGACATGGGTATGTAAGAGCAATGTTCACTAATTCAAGTGCAAAGAAGAGATGCGATTGTTCTAGATGGTTAAGGATTTTGTGGTAAAAAACTTGAAAAGTTTCTCGGGTTTTGAGACTGCAGGACTTCATTGACGTTATAACTCAATATTCACAAATGCATATAAATCAACAGGGAAAAAGTGGAAAGCCCTCTGAAAGTTATTTCTTGACCATTTTCTTCTTCACTAAAGGGAATAGCGGGCAAATATTTATGATTAGGGCAACTTTAGGAAATTCTTCCATTGCAATTGTGATGCAGATCCCAAGCATAGGGTAGAATTCTTAATAATAAATTAAACTTGGATGATCTTGACTATTTAACTAGTGAAGTGTTGATATATAACTTCACGCATTTTTATCAGCCAATTCAGATTATTTAGTTTTACCCAGGTCTAATTCTCTTGCACATACTTTCTAAGCCCAAAAAAACAAAAAAGGCACCAAACACAATACTTGTACAGACTTCTGCACATACTTATGTGATGCTAAAATAAGGAAAACCGTAACTGTACCACAATAATTGCACCAAACACTTGCATAAGAATTGCATTATAATGTTAAAAACTCCCTGTGTATAAACCTAGGTTGAAAGGCATCTGAATTCAAACAACATGGTTGATCATCGGCTAGTTGGGAGCTTTACAGAGGAGGGCATGAGGGATTTGATCAGACTGATGTTGCGATGCATGAGCTTTCCGGGAAGATTGAGGCCAACTATGGAGATGGTAGCCATAGAGCTTGATCAGATACTGGAGAAAGAGATCATGCTTACAACAGTAGAAGGTGAAGGTACAATAGTTACTCTGGGAAGCCAACTATTCACAAATTAAAACAATGTCACAAGCAAAGATGTGAAAGAAGAATGTGGAAAAGGAAATAAAGAAATATGTATCAGTGAAGTCGATCATCTTCGAAGCAGGCATTCTGGAATTAGCAAAAAAGAAGCCAGCAAGCAAAGTTTGGATCATTTTTCTACAACATATCTCTTTCAGAGGAGATTCTGAGACAGAAATCAGGGCCAGAAAAGAGGCTCAAATCAATTGTAATTGATATTGTTGCAATAGGCTAGAAGTATATTGAGTTATCAACCCCTTTGTTTCACTCTAGAGTTGTGTGAGTAATTGGTTCAACAGAAATAACAGTGTTGAATCAGTGAAAACTTCAATTCCAAATGTTCAGGTTGTTTCATTAGTCTCTAGCTCTAGGTCCTGCTACTGCATCTTCCACCAAATTATGAGGAAACAACTGTTGGATATATTCATTGTGAAGACTTTGTAATGATTGGTTATGTGAATGATGAAAATAATATTTTCACAGGGCTGTTTAATTTGAGTGGACACATATGCTTTCACCGATCTAATGCTTACAATCAATTACTAGATTATACATTGAATATATGGACAATCCGATTAACAGTATCTGCACAGAAATAAAGTCCAACATGTGTTAACATTAGATAAATGTTGACAAATGGCACAATTTGATTGATAAAATATTTCGTGTCTAACTTAAAAGCTTACCGAATTGAGTCATCAAGAAGGTGGGGGAAGAATCACTTAAATAGAAAGTTTATATCTGAAGTTTAGCTCTCAAAATTTTAAGCATAATTACAAGAAACAGTACACATCAAGTCGAACCAAGACGGAACTAAAAAAACTGATCAAGAAACTGCTGCTCTTGCTGATGCCAAGAAACTTGAGCCCCGTCTCCATGTCTGCAACCTTGGTTTCTCTGGGCTGCGTGGGATTCTTGGTGCTGCGAGCCTGCGACACTCCTTTCTGGCATTGGCATCAATTATCGTACCAGGCTTTGTTATCGTCCCCTAGTACGCCATCTACTCAGACAGTGCTGATTCCGTCGAGTTTGATTCGGTTTCCAGCCCCGACATTATCTCTACAGCCTATAATATCACAGCAGTGTGGGTTATCAAATTGAAAATCGCAAACCCGTCTGAGAATCATGCCCTGGACTACACTAATCTGGTGACGGTTGTTTATTTCCACCAGAACCCGCTTTGGGTGACCATCGTTCCTGTATTTCATCAAGGGGAGAGCCGTCAAGAATTCCTGAATGCCACTTTTGACTCTGTGTCCATTGCTGTTGATAACGCGTTGGCGCTTTCAGTGCTGAAGGATGTGACAGCCGGGTTGTCTTCCGGATTCTCTTGTTCATTTTTTGGGTAATCTGGGTCTGAAGAAAATGGGGAAGAAGTATATCCGGGACTTGGGGTCCGTAAATCCAGTTTGCTCGATGGTTGTAGAGTTATCACAAACAGATGGTGATGGTGTGATGGCTGCAGCTGGAGCAGCATCTTCAGGGGATTGTAAGGTATTGACCGGGCATTCGAACATGTTCAAACAGTTGGGCTCACTGGGCCATATATGGAGTCTCTTCTTTCGCAGCCATGCAGTTGACAGGCCTGTGGAAGGATTTTTGGATAAAATTTGGCTTGTTAAGTGCTTGTGTCTGGAATTTTGTGTTTAGCGCTATGTTTGGATGCTAACATTGTTTAGGAACTAACTAGTTTGTGTTCATTTTGCTTGGGAGGAACAAGTTTGCTGATGTACATATCCTGCCAGTCCTTCGAATTTGTGTTTTTACTCTATGATATGATATATCTTATTGCCATAGATATCTTACTGCCTCTTCTGAACATTTGATGATTTGACGACGGATCCTTTTGGTATCATCACGATTTTTAACATCACTTGTTTCTCCGTTCATGCTCGTCATATAAGAGCGATACTGCATGCAAGAAATTAGGAAGGTAGATATATAAGAGCGATAGCTAGGCAATAGTATAGTGTTTGGCCTTTATTCCTTCGAAGAGTTTTAGAAGAGATCAAACACATAAGTTACACAAAATCTAGGCTTCTATAATCACATTGTATGGGACTTTTCTTCCATGTTTGTTGGTGGGGAGGGAGGAATTAATTGGCAATCCTCTACACTAATGACGAAAGTTCCCTTTTTTCTTGGCAAGACTCTAGTCCCCTAGGCAACTGTATAGTGTTGCATAACTTGCATACTTAAAGAAGCTACTCTAGATACATGGTGGAGATACTTTGGGTCTAGTTAAAAGTTAAAACTCTAATTCTCTATCACCAGTTTCATAAATTACAATAAAAGGGTTTCAACTTTCATGCACAGATCTAGCTACTGCGCCGCAATTCAAGTGAAATTACAGTGCGCATATATACATACATACATACATACATATATGTGTGTGTGTGTGTGCGTGTGTGTGTGTGTTGTGTGTGAACTTTTTAGTGATTTGAGAAATTGCATATTGTACACAAAGGTAGCATTCTTACATACATACGGAAATTCCTAGACTATTACACCAGATGATAATGCCAATCTAATCCCCATTCAAGTACCAGTTCCCGATTTTCCTGAGTTCTCAGAAAGCCAGACCATGAGCTAGTGACAAATCTTATACTATCATCAACCACAGTTTCCAAAAATCCAGCACACAAAGGAACTCTGGACTGGAAAATAGCAGCATTTGTATATATAGCGTTTTAGTGTTTTGAGCGAACTGGTTTTGTGTTTGGTGGTATATATATGGTACTTACTGAAGAAATGAAGCTGCATGTTACTATTATATATGATTCTGCACGAAGCGCATAAATATAAACTGGTTCAACAAACTTCATTCAATCAACATTTACACGTTATTTATCATCCTGGACGAGATGCACATAAAATAAGCATTCGAAATTTTAAAGTATACAATACTGTTTCTGACATGATGCAAAACAAGATCAGTTGATCGAAGAATGAAGACATGGTGGTCATCACTCATCATCAGGCACGTCCATGGGGTCATTTTGGACTAAATGTTGACAGCAGCAGCACTAGTTAACTCGCCAATGTTGACAATACAAACCAAACCGAGAAGAGCATTAACAGTCACACCAACGATGCGAAGAGTAGCTCTTAGGACTGCTTTTGGAGGAAAAACTGAACAGCTGGAATTTGCAGGAAGTGGCACGGTGACCACGCAAGGCAGCGTTGTATCGTCAGTGACAAGGCCATCGATGAAGGTTGCAAGGAAATCAAAGAACCCTTCGGGATCAGTCAGAACGCTGCCGAGTTTGGTGGCACCCCCATTGCAAGTGAAGTTAAGATTCAACACGCCGCCGATCCCTGGGGTGCTGGCCGGAGGGTTGGATGATGTGGAGCACGCTACTCGGCCCGTTATGTTCAGAGTTGAGATTGTTAGGCCTTTGTACAGCATGCCGCTGCCGGAGACGCCTAGTGGAGGAGTCACCAACAGCATCACGATGAAGCCAAGGAGACCCAGGAAGGACAACATTGGGGGATTCATCATCATCTTCATTGACTAGTACTAGTTTGTTTTGTCCTCCTGATGCGCAAAATGCCTGCCTGCTTCTCTTCTATTTATAGATAACTAAATCCCCCAGCACTCATTGCTCATGCAAAGTCCATACTTTGAATTGTTCAGTTTCTATATCAGTAGAACGTTACACACTATTTTTCATTCCTTGTCCTAATCTGCTTTTGTGCATTTGGATACTGCTTTAGGAAGAGAGGCAGGAACTATTCTTGAACAAATATAACAATTTTTTAACACATTGTATCTCATCGCAACCAGATTTTATGTACATTTTTCACATTGCAAATATTATTATATCAAGTTATGACTTGAAAAAAAACCAAACCACCCAATTAATTTGCTTGTGACTTGAAAAAAAAGGTCCAAATTCAAACAACAAACCCATCCCTGCATCAAGTTATTGATTGTTTAACTTACTTTCTTTTTTTTTTGGTTGATTCTATAACTTAGTTGGGAATGGGATAAGGAATAGGGATGGCAACGGGGCGGGGTTGGGGCGGGGGACCCCTCCCCCGTCCCCCGCCCCGTCCCCCGCCTCCCACTCCCCCCGCCCCGCCCCGCCCCCGCTCCGCCTTGCCCCGCTTTCCCCGCGAGTGCCCCCGCGGGGTTAATAAAATTTTATTATATAATTTTATTATAATTAAATTTTAATAAATAATCAAATACTAAAATATCAACACATCACCAAATTATTATTCATTGTAATTTTACAATTGAAACTCATAAAAACAATCAAACAGAAGTTATTTGAATACAATCCAATATGATGAAATAAATATAACTAAAATAGTCAAATTTTCACTTTTAGTACAAATGCAATCACTAATTCATCATTGTGTTTGTGCTTTTTTTTTGAGAAAAAAGTGTTATTCTATTAAGTGTAATTAGAAATTTAGTATAAATGTATTAGTAAATTTAGTATAACTAATTAATAAATTCTATTAGCAAATTTAGTAATATCAATTATATTACATAAACTAATATACATTATATAATACATCTAACTAATAATATCATTATCATAAGTTTATAACTAATTAACTTACATATAATATATAGTCATTTATATATATATATATATTTTTTTTTTTTTTTGCGGGTGGCGGGGCGGGGGTATACTCCCCCACCCCCCGCCCCATTTCTAAGCGGGGGGAAAAAATTCCCCCCCGCCCCACCCCTCCAACCCCCGCCCCGTGAGCCCCTCGCGGGGCGGGCACCCGCCCCCGTTGCCATCCCTAATAAGGAATCACTGGCCAGCAACCTATCTTGGCAAAAAAGAAAGAAAGAAATAACATTCGGGAGCTCATTTGTCCGTGGAGAAAATCTGGCCACATTGATGCATGCCAAAGTACTTAATTCAGTCTAACAACTAGCCCCCCAAGCTAGACTTAACTCATGGCTAATTAACCTATGGAACGAACTGCATGCCGGCCGGGGAATACCATCAGGCAATTAATTGTTTTTCTCGTCCATTTTCTTCTAGCTAGTGCATAAAATTCTACTAACTGTTTTTTCCCGTGGTATATATGAGCTAAAATTCTGCTAACTTAATCGAAAAAGGCACAATTTTGGTCTCTTGAATCTTCAAGATGTTCTTGTCCCTTGAATCGAAAATTCTTTTCTTGTCGAAAAAGAAGCACTTTACATTACATATCTTTTTTTTTTTCCTTTTGTCTCTTGAACGTGCAAGATGATCTTGTTGCTAGCTGTCGGCAACAGCAGAATAATTTCAGAAGCCCATGCTCAGTGATGGAGTTGAAATTAGCACTACTTGAGTTGTAAACGGACCACGCTTTCTTTTACTTGCTAACAATATGTTCTAAGATGATCTAATCTTCCATTTCTTGATCTCGTCATTTCATCTAAGGTCCCCTTTACCTTGATCTTGGCCATTGGATGTCAAGTTATTGGCCGGAAGCCCATTGTTCTATGGAGAAGCTGTGGCCACATTGAAGCCACAGTTTTGTTCAGCTAGTGCAAGAATTTTTATTTTTTTTGTTAGTATTATTATTGTTATTGCATGAGCACAACAATCTCCATTTGATATTTCTGAAAGTTACTTATAATTAAATAGGTTGGCCAGCCTTTTGTGCCAGTGTTCTACTCTTTGGCACCAAAATAGTAACATTCCTTTTCTTGCCTCTTGAATCTTCAACATGTTTTTGTCACCATCAAGAGCAGAATAACTTCAGAATCCCATTATCAGTGATCAGTGATGGAACAGTTGAAATTCCTTGAGCTGCAACTTGTGAAATGGACCACGCCGTTCTTAATTTATTTCCTAATTAATAATCTTCTTCTAAGCTAGGAAGATCTTTTCAAGTTCTTGAAACTCATCCTTTTCACCATCTTTTACGACCACGCTTTATTTTTCTGAAATTTTCAGCAAGTCATTTGCTTCTTCATCCTCCGTATTCACAATATTATTGTTTAGCAGCATTCAAATTTTCACATTCCGTTCTCAAATTTGAAGGACTTCACGTCTAGTCACAAGATTGATGTTATCTAGAATAGAAATCTGTGCATGCTGGAAAACAAAAAGTTGTAATTAAACTAAGAACTAGTATTCATCAATCTTTATTCCTTACACGTTCCCACCCCATAAATGGGATTAATCAAGCGAACCCCGGCCTTGTTGCAGTTGCAGTTGCAGTTGCAGTTTTAGTGGGGTTATGAAACTATGCAATCACATTAACCTGGAATTGGAGAATAATTCCCAAATTATGATAAGAATTGATCGCTTGTAAGAACCTTTTTTTTTTTTTTTTGGTTTCTATTTCTCGAAACGTCAATAGTTAATCTACTCCAATTTCTTCATTATGAAAGAGGAAAAAAAACCTGACCAAATCACATAATTACAAATGGTGTTGCCACAGTTAGAATTCTTTTATTTTTGCAAAAAAAAAAAAAATCTTTTTAAAATGATAAAACTAATTTGCACTTGGACTTGGAAGGCCAAATTTTGGCATTTATTTGAATAATAGTTGTGAAAAACTGAAAATAATATTCAAGCAACGCCACCCCTCCCTCCAACAAAGTGGATAACAGACCAACAAATTTTTTTTTTTTCGGAGACGACAACAGTTGTATAATCTAATCTATTTTACACTAAGGGGAAAGGACGGACCTAAGAAGGTTCAGGAATAATCCGGAGAGGACTAAATCACCACCGGATCAAACGGGTGTACAACACTCTCGCCTGAATTTTTTTAAGCAAACCACTTAAATGTGGCATTTTGGTGGGAGGACCTTCCAAGCTAGGTGGTGGTCACCAGCCTTTGGGCTGGTGGTTAACAGACCAACAAATCAAGAAAATAAAATAAAAAACAAGACTGCCCTATCTGTTGGGCTAGCCCATAGTGGCGGGGAAGCTGCCTTTTTTCATCAAATATCTGGGCCCAAAATTTAATGCCACGTGGACATATACTCCTCCTCCTCCATCAAATATCCCTCCAAAAACATTTTTCATTTTCATTCTCTTAGTAAAACTCCGCAGCTGGCTTCTGTCTCCATTTTCTTGACCCTAAAATAACTAAAAATGGTTTCTCCCACCATATCTTCTAGCAGTGCTTTTTGCTTCTGCCCGCAATCACTAGCAAGAAACAGACCTGCCCCCAAGACAAATATTTCCATAAACCCCAAGAAAAAAACTAATCAAAACAGAAAACTGAACATAAAAGATGCTCCGGCCCCGTCTTCAGCAGTCCAAGGTGGCGGTGAAGCCACCACCTACACTTCCCTTCCTCCTAAAGATGACTTTTCTGTTCCCCTTCAGAACAATCCCATTAGAGAAGTGAAGTTATCTGACTTAAAGCCCCCTAAAAAACAGAAGGGTTTTGGAGAAAGATTGGATTTTGATGATAAAAGTGAGGATGAAAATGGGAAATTTGGGTTTGATTACGAGAAGTTTGAGCTTTATGAGGGGGGTTCTGATTCAGATTACGAAAGTGGTGATGATTTTGATGATGAGGATGATGAAATATTGGTTTTTGGAGATGGTGGGGATGAAAATGTGTTTGAAGGAATGACAGAGAAAGAAAAAGGGGTGCCAGCAGTAATGAGGTGTTTTGATAGGGCGAAAATATATGTAAAAGCAGGGGATGGAGGGAATGGAGTTGTGGCTTTTAGGAGGGAGAAGTTTGTGCCACTTGGGGGTCCTTCTGGCGGGGATGGTGGGAGGGGAGGGAACGTGTATGTAGAAGTGGATGGTTCGATGAATTCTTTATTGCCATTTAGGCAGAGTGTGCATTTTAGGGCAGGAAGGGGAGGGCATGGGCATGGGAGGAAGCAGAATGGAGCAAAGGGTGAGGATGTGGTGGTGAAGGTCCCACCTGGGACAGTTGTTAAGGAGGCTGCTGGGAAAGGTGGAGTGCAAGGGGATGTGCTATTGGAGCTATTGCAGCCAGGGCAGAGGGCATTGTTGTTACCTGGAGGGAGAGGTGGGAGAGGGAATGCATCATTTAAAACTGGGATGAATAAGGTGCCTAAGATTGCAGAGAACGGCGAAAAAGGTCCTGAAATGTGAGTGCTTCTTACTTTCAGATTCCTTCTTTGAATTGTTTCTTTTACTGCTGAAAATATGATTGTTCTTTTGCTATTTCTAAAGATTTTAATCTATTAAGTCAGCATCTTATATGATGTCTGCTCTGTTTCTTTGATGGAGAGTTCAGAATGGTTGTTTAACCTAGGTTGTGTTAGCCAATGACTATGCTGTTTTAGATGTGCACGAACTTCAAAAGGTGGAAAAATATAAGAATTTGAGAAATCAAAGAAAAATGTAAACAGATATTCTTTCAAAAGCATTATCTGGATAGCAAATGAATATAGCTCCTTGAATACTAGCCAAACGCATTGTCAGCCTCTATGCAAATTCTAGCAAAACTGCTTACAAGAAACTCACTGCCGCAAATGAAAAGCCCATGGAGTGCATGACATCGATCAAATGAAAAAATGATTCATACAGGTGGACTTGATCTAAGTCTGTTTCTCTCTCTCTCTCTCGCGGTGCGCACAGCTGGTCTGATGCCCATAAAGATAACCAAGAAAAAAGCAAATCTTTCAGGAACCATGTCCTTGATTGGATGACAGGCCACAGTGGTTAACTACAGTTTTTGTTTCCTCTATTTTCGATAACACATTGTGGACCTATCTAATTGCTCCAAGTAATAATATTCCTGACCAGGTGGTTGGAATTAGAGCTAAAGTTGGTTGCAGATGTTGGAATTGTAGGAGCTCCAAATGCGGGGAAAAGTACATTTCTCAGTGTTATTAGTGCTGCTCAGCCAGCTGTTGCAAACTACCCCTTTACCACTTTGCTTCCAAATCTGGGTGTGGTTTCATTTGATTATGATGCAACAATGGTAGTGGCTGATTTGCCAGGGCTGCTTGAGGGTGCACATCGAGGTTTTGGATTAGGCCATGAATTTCTTCGGCACACTGAAAGATGTTCCGTTCTGGTAATTGATTGGAGGGACCCCCAAATATTATTATTTACAAGCTTTGCACATAATAATAGCAACTGATGCTATGTAGCTTACATGCTTTTGCATGTAAAAATAGCAAGTCATGATAGGCTGCTTACAACTTTTTGTGTGTAATAAGAGCAACTGATGAGTGTAGCTTCATTTGGTTTTCATTATATATTTCACGTTTAACTTATTTTGTGAGCATTGAATTGCATATTCTGTGTTCTCTGTTTATAAACCACACTTAGGTTTAGCATTTGTAGGTCCAAGCTGTGTATTATTGGGCCCACCATCAATCTGTCTTAAGATTTCCTGGCTGTGTGGCTTCAGTGACACCCACATAATCCCGGTAGGCCCAAAGATTAAACTGTCGGCCATAAATGTTTATTCTTTCACTTGTCCTACCCATCAATTAAAATGTTGTATGGTGTCTGCTTCCTGCTTGAATCTTCAGTTTCCCTGCCAGGTGGTTATTGATTGTTGGACTATTTTTTCTTTGGTGGTTCTTTGAATTGCTATTATGCTATGAGATCAAAGCTCCACCTTTGTCTAACTAAATTTTGGTGCATACGAAAATGTTCTTATTTACTGATTGGGATAACTCTGGTGGATTAGGTGCACATGGTTGATGGCTCATCAGAGCAACCAGAGTATGAGTTTGATGCAGTTCGTCTAGAGTTGGAAATGTTTAGTCCTGAACTTGCTGAAAAGCCTTATGTAGTTGCATTTAATAAGATGGATCTTCCAGAAGCATGTGAAAATTGGATATCATTCAGAGAAAAATTACGTTCTTGTGAGATTGAACCTTTTTGTATGAGTGCAGTGAAGAGTGAAGGAACGCAAGAAGTGATATGTGCTGCTCATAGACTTGCTAAGGAAGTAAGAGAAGTCAGTAAAGAAGGTCAGAAATCCATGTTAAGTTCTCATTCTGAGTAATTGCTAGAATCTTAATTGGTGCTTACCCAACGTGCCCCTTGAACTCTTGTTTCCCTGTTGTGTAAATTTACACTTTTGATTGTCACTGCAAGTTTATATGCTCTAACCACTAGACCTTCTAATTCAGGTGCAACTGGTTCGGTAAATTTAAACCATGTGGCTGATATGGTGCAAAAGCAGCAAACTTCTCCAATAAATGAATTTGAGATCTCCCATGACAGTGATAGCAATGCATGGCATGTTACAGGATCAGGTTTACAACGCTTTGTCCAAATGACAAACTGGAGGTACCAAGCTTGTTGGTCATCACCGTGAAGTCATTGTGTTTGCCAACTCCCCCCCCCCCCCCCCCCCCCCCCCCCCCCCCCCCCCCCCAAAAAAAAAACCTTTGTTGGAACTATTATGCTGGACAGATCAAGGGCAACCACCTCCCCTCAGGACACATAGTCAGATAGAAGTAACCTACATCTACCATGTCATAATGCTTTATATGTCTTTGTCTAATGATTTAAGTACGTGCTTCTGTGTTGGCATGCAAAAGTTCCTGTCCCCATGCTATATCTTGAATCTACGATACACATTAGCCATGATATGTATAATTCAAGATAATGGTTTTCATTCAAAATGCTGTTTGATATTAATGAATTTGTTCCTTTTGCAGATACATAGATTCTGCGAAAAGGTTTCAACATGTTCTGGAGGCATGTGGTGTGAATAAGTCTCTCATCAGACTTGGTGTGAAGGAAGGTGACACTGTTTTTGTTGGGGATGTAAGTTGAAATTATTTTTTCTTTTTCCTTCTCATCTTTAGCATGTTTTTTATTTCTATAGTTTTCTTCTTCAATTTTTATAAGATTCAGTTGAAGTGCATTGAGAGGATAAACCTCATCTGTAAATGTTCTTCATACTTGATTTCATAACAAAGTATTTACAAGTATATATTTTCCTCTATCCTTCCAGATGGAGTTGGTATGGCACGATGCTCCTGACAATGCTGGTCCCTCAAGTGTGAGGAGGTGGGCGGAAGATTCAGTTAAATGATCTTTGTTGATATCGTCCACTCAAGCTGTATCATTGCTAGGAAATGCTGGGAATAGTCGCAGGTAAATCTGGGGCACTTGTAAAATAGTGCCATCATCTGTAGCTTCGGGCAATAGTAAGCTTACGCTGTGTAATGCTTTTCCCTTTAATGGTTGATTGGAGGAATATGAAAGCAGTACTCATTGATTCTTTTATCAATTTGTGTGAGACAGCTAAAGTTCACTCGAGGTGATGCTTTCTGTGGCTGCCCATGTACGAATAGAAGCAGGATTACATTCATATTAGTGGTGTAGACAATGAAGCAGTTGGCTTTTGAGTTCCTTAAATTGTTGTATTCGATGGTTGATGTGTTGAATCTTTGGATATGCAGAATCATCATGTAGTTGTAAATTGCAGATTCAAACCTACAATGTCCTTAAGAGTTTATGCTGATGCGGAGGCAGATTTTGCTGCACATGCTTTTATTACCAGGGAGCTTGATGACCTCGCCTTTTAGCCATTGTAAGAGTGGATCATGTTTCGTGCTCGATTGCTTGGTTCATTTCTGAGCTTCGCATTCAGGTCTGGCCAGATTGAGAAGTCGTCAATGTTGTAAATGTAGTGTTTGGCACTTAAAATCCAGTCTGGATTTCGATTTGCTGGTCTCTCCTTGTATTGTTTGTCGTGTTCAACTGGATATTATCCAGCTTACTCTAATGAACTTAACGAGTCATCTTTTCTGACTTGATCACCACCTTGGCGCTAGATAATTAGAAATCTGTTGTAACAATGATAATTAAGCACTCTTCTTCCTCTCATTTCAGCTTTTGTTTTGTCAAGTATTTAGTGATATATCTATGGCTGACAGTCATCATTTTTGTCCTTTTTTTTTTTTGGGTAACAAGGAGTATTGATGCATAAGAAAGAGGAGATGAATATTATCCTTTCGTTTTGTGTTCTTGAGCTGAATGACTTTGTGATCGAAGTAGACTTGGAATGGAGATGCCAAAGAATGGGGAAGCATCTAAATTTCATTTGAGCAAAGAAACAACAGGCCCAATGAAATAAAAGAAGAGAAGCGACAAGCATTGGCTGCATGAATTATGAAAGTTCCCAGCCTCAAGAATTATGCAGCTACAATTTCATGTTTCGGTAGGGATGGAAATCCAGCCACCCCAAGAACTACAGTGTCGTGTGCAATTCAGCTTTTTTTTTTTTTTTTTTTTTTTTCCGAAGGCGACAACAGTTGTATAACCTAATCTATGCTACACTAAGGGAGAGGGGGCGCACCTAAGGAGGCCAGGGATAATCCGGAGAGGACTGAACCACCACCGGATCAAACGGGTGCAGAACACACCCGCCTGAATTTTTTTTAAGCAAACCACTTAAATGTAGCATTTTGGTGGGAGGCATTTTGGTGCAATTCAGCTTTCCTACTAAAGTGAAAATGCTTCAAATTGTTCAAAATTCTCCTTGAAATACTTCCAGAATTTTATATGAGTCCTGAATATCTAAAATAAGATAATGTGGTCCTTGAAATTAAAGACAGATAATGTGTTAATTCTTGCTTTCATATCCCACTCTTTTTTGGTCAAAACAGTTGATATAATTATTATTATGTTCAGCTCACGCGGCTACTAATTCACGGGAAAACGAGAATGACC
Source organism: Coffea arabica (assembly GCF_036785885.1). Lineage (NCBI taxonomy): Eukaryota > Viridiplantae > Streptophyta > Magnoliopsida > Gentianales > Rubiaceae > Coffea > Coffea arabica. The sequence goes on along the minus strand of NC_092314.1, from coordinate 1,747,473 downwards.
TGAAGTCATACAAAGAACAATACTCTATCCAAACAGGAATGTAGAGGGTATGAATAATTTTCATTTAAGATATCATTCTTCAAGTATATATTGCATTTGATAAAAGTTCTTTGTTAAATATGCATGGATTGGAGGGATCAGCATTGAAGTTTAGAGTGAGCGCCGAAATGTGTTGTTATCCTCTGATGAATTAGCAAACTAAGAACTATGAAGTTAAATCCTAAATGCTCCTAGCATTATTAAAAAAAAAAAAAAAAAAAAAAAACCCCTTCATATTTCTGAAAAGCAAAATGCTCATTGACAATCTGATCCAAAAAGATCAGAAGAGAAGAAGAAAGTTGACAACAATTCCTTCAGCACCACTTCGTTTCCCATGAAGACTTTTCACCTACACTTGAAAAAAGAATGAATGAAGATTCATTCACCATCACAAAATCTTTACTGCTTCTTCAAGCCTCTTTTTAAGTTCTGTGATTCAATTCTCTCGGCACGTACCCAAGTACAAGTACAACAAAAACCCTCAACAAATCTTTACTGCTTCTTCAACCCTCTTGATTCAGTTGTCAAGGGAACGTAGCCAAGTACAAAAACCCTCGACAAATACACATGCATTTAACTCTGTCAACCCTGCAACGCAATCTTTCTTTTCGTTTCCTTCTCTCTCTGTACAGTATTTTGCAGGTCCTTCCGTGCTGACGTGGAATCCCAAGGAGCCGACACGTCTGCTTGGGTGGGCCCCCTTGATTACTTGGCAACAGTATCGAGTGTCACGTCACCGTGCCCATCTCTTGGGTGGCAGTCAACAGTTAGCTGGCTTCTTCCTTCCTGTTCGACGAAAGAATAGGCAAAAGCGGTTGGTAATACAATCCGGATGTGTGTTTCCTCGGACTTAATTATTTTGATCTTCCGTACATGATTTCACCGTACCTCAAATCTTGGGCAGATATTTTTTGTTATCTTCCTTGCCAGAGAGAAAATTGGAAGGGATTGAGCGGAACTATTTGCACCTGTTGCAGACTTGCAATTGGCCAACAGATGAGCTCTCACGGTGTTCCTATGGAAATGTTATGATTTCTTAGTATATGTTGATTAGACTTGTTGGAAATTCTTTAGTCGTCGTTCGATCTTGAGTGTGCTTTCCTTCATTCAAATGCACATTTGTTTTATATGAAACTCATAATTTTACCTTATGATCGGGTGATTTTTAATTGGATAAGGAAGTAATGGAATGTCGGGGTGGAACTCTTCAACATTTCAAAAAATTCTGGAAAGCTATTGTGGTTCATAGTAGTTTTCCTTGCCACCATTGATCATTTTTTTCAATCAAGGCCTTACTCCTGGAGGATGTATGTTTAGCTACCCATTATTGATAAATCGCACTATCTGTCTGTCAACTTATAACTTATAATGCGAGACCTTGTAATATTGAGGTGCTGGTCTGATGGCGGCTGAAGTAGGCATTCCAAAAATTAAATGTTTGGGATTCAAATTCCTCTTTCTCCTCCAACTTCTTAAATTTCACTCTTTCTTTGTTCGAAAAATTTTTTTTTTCTTAAAAAGAACTTGTAGTCGTAGTTTCTCCAGTTAAATAGGGGACAAAAAGATGGAAACTGGAAATCAGGAAAGAAAGAACTCAGGCTGCAAATGCTACAGTAATACCAATTGACATGGAGTCTCAAGTGGGCTGGCTATTCATGGACTAGCTATCTTCTCTTCCTCACGCAAAATCTGATAAGAGTCAGATGAGTGAATTTGCAGATTCCTGCCTCCCATCCCCACCCCACGATAATGGTACGAGAAACGTACATGCTTGAAGCCTCGAGGCCTTGAAGTCTTAACTAATAATTGGGACAAGTTGCAGGGGAGGGAAGCGACACGCCTCATTGAATTTGCAAGTGGCTATTGGCTACTCGTTGGACACCTTCATATTCTACATTTTCATCTTGAGGGGGCGAAACTTGAGAGTTATACGAACTGGCTAGTTTATTGATTAGTTCAAAATTCAATCCAATTAAGTTTTGCTAGATCTATTGAGCTGCCCCCTTCTTGGAGATAAATGGTGAAGGATAAATAGCCAAATTTCATGCGTCACCATACAATGCCCGAGGTGAAATATGCACTGTCCTAATCTTTCAAGTTTACCCGTGTCTTGCTGTGAAATTTACACAATAGCTCTCATAATAGAAGTGTCATTAGCTGTTTACGTTCATCTAACAGTCTTTATGGTCACATGAGGCTTCTCCACTGTCTGTATATCTGTACCACGTTGAAATATGAGACAAAATGTCTCAACCCATCCCAACAACTGAGCAACAATATCCCTGATATTCCCCTGGCTACTTGCAGCTGCAGGATTGCAGTAGTAATGTTGTGATTAAGCAGTAGAAAAAGGAACAAGAAAAACCCTTCAAGGAGCCTTGTTGAGGGCTCAGTTTGCCTTTGGAAAGAAATAAGAATTCAATTCTGAGCCGGTCAAAGACAAACAAAATCCCTTGATCCCTTCCCCTCAGTCTCGTCAAAGTCCAAAGGCTCCCAGAGAGTCCTTAGTCCTTAGAATGTCATAATCTTTTTCCCCAAATTCCGGGTGACCTTAAGTATCTTACAACAAAAGTGTGTGCATGTTCATGTTTGGGAGAATGTGCAAAATTCCAATCTGACCAAAACAAGTTTCTCTTGTCAGGATGGAACTTAGGGATGGAAGAAGGAGGCCCCCACTTCACTTGACATTTTCCATACTTTTGTGTTTGCTTTTCAAGAAAAGGGATCCAAATAAATTCATGCATGTTAAGGAGCTGCCATCCAACAAATACTAGCAGTACGTACTAATAAGTTTTAGCACTTTGTTAGTAATAAACTTGAAGTACTTAAATACCAAGTGGATCACATCTTTTCATATGAGGCTTGACCGACTATTCATGTAATTCAAATTCTAAACTTCTTGTGGCATACCTTTAATACAAGGAAGGCATAATCCAGCATCATTTTCAATTCAAACCTTGTTACTACTTTCCAAAGACCGCTCCATCCATCACCATAATAAAAGAAAATAAACAAATAAAATCCCTCATTTTTCATAATTATCTTCTGATATGACACTTTTTTGGTCTATTAGGGAAATGACCTCAAGATCGCTTTCTAGTCAGTACTGTTTTTATTCAATTCTCGAATAATTTTTATAGTGGATCAGTCAATAGTCCCAGATTTTGTCTAGGTCATAAGACTAAAAGATGATGACTGTTTTTCAATAAAACTCAACTGCTTATGCATTGAATATGCTCTCTTTGTCCTCAATTTTTCAATTTGTTTTCGTTACCACCATTTATGCTTTTCATAATTCGGGACAGACCATTAACAGGAACAAGTGGCAAACACTATAGAATTCTGGTATGATAGGGACATAAAAAGGGGTTGACCCGTTTGATTATATGATTAGCTTATGGTGTTCCCAATGCCAATTAGGCATGTGAAACTTTAATCAATACGGAAAAAGTTATGAGTGTCCTGTTAGAACTGCTGATGAAATGGTTTAGTGAGCGATTGTGTCCCACTAATTGTTTATATTTGAGGGCATGTGGCTTCCTATGTCTTCCTCAACCTTTTGATTGCTCTTTTGACTATAGCCTTTTATGCTTCCTTTTAGATAAGGACGCAGATCCACGACTCCCTTAGTCCCTTTAGACAAAAAAAAAAAAAAAAAGGGGGGGGGGGGTGGGAATTTTGCTCTTGGTTAGCTTGTAGTAAAACCTAAGCAGACGTCGTTACAAACTTCTCCAGTTTATATTATTATTACGAAGAAATCCACCCAGATTGTCACGCCAAGGTCTGGATAAGTAATTGCATTGCTTTTTGCAGGCATTTCATTCTTTGACCATTCCATCATATTGAGTATATTGCAAAAAACAGCGTCATGAGGAGTGCATTAAAACTTGGAATGGGGACTCAGACTATATTATTTGCCTTCATTATTCAGTGTGCATCTACTTCAAGAAAAGAATCAAGTTAAAGAAGTTCAACCAACAATTAATCTAGTTTGGGTAATGCAACATTAATGGTTATAATCCCTCAAGATTAGCCGTTCAAAGGGGAAAAACGAAAAAAAACTAATGGTTGAAGAAACGTACTTAATTAGAAGACTTTGGTTGAGAAAAGATAGAAATTCCCAAAAATTCTTACATTATTTCAGTCCATACTGGTCATTCTCAAAGTATCAGAAACGATCCCTGAAGAGATATTGATGAGTAGATCATTTTCTGCCCACCTCTAATGGCTTGCCACCAAAACCCATTCTTGGGCAAAGCAAACCACAATCAGTATACGGACAAATAATAATAATGTAGAAAGATTTAACGCGGAAAGAGCCTAGGGAAATGACATGCATATAAGGCTAAGTATTTTGACCTAATGGTCTTGTGAATTGCCTCTATTGTCGTTGAATACTGACATTTTGTTGGTGATAGAGTATTTCCATTACACAGGCCAATGCGATATCTCACTCAAACTTATGCTAGTCATTTTAGTTAAACTTAATCTTTAACTGCTCCCTTTGAAAATTTATAGAGAAGACAAAGAGTGTGGAAGGAAACTTGCTGCAGATAACGCGGATGAACATGTGCAACCCTACACTAAATAGAAGTTACCACTTTTGATACCTTCAAATTCAAATAGTTCGAGACTCTCAAGGATATGGAGACAAAAACTTCTTTGATCGTTTCTTATCTCTGTTTCATCCTCAACTAAACTAGTTTTGCTTTTGAGTTTCTTTTTTAAAAATGAGCAAGCTAGTGACCATCCACCACATGTTTTTTGAGATGCATGAGTTGGTTGATTTTCTGTAGGATCACTAAATTAACCTTATGTTGGCACAGTGACTTAATTAATAGTCATGCATGCATGCATATTGATCATATGAACAAAAGGCCGGTGAAAGGGAAACAGGGATTACTGTAAATTACACGAGGCAAATGAACAAGGAATATAAATCTTAGTTTAGGGAAGCGTATGAGCAAAATCAAGACATTAGAAGTTAGAGAGAGTACCCCAGGAAGGGAAGCCAAGGAAGAAAAAAAAAAAACAATTGTTATTTGGAAATACTTGGCTCCATAGAAGTATTCTCGAACCTTTACCACGGCATGTCAGCATGTGCATGCTTGACAAAAGTTAAGAGAATCTTCATTTTCATCCTAACAATAATACTCAATTTTATATTTACGAAAACAAATGATTTTGATGTTAATGGAATACTAACAAAAAGTTAATAGTAACATAAAAATGCTGAAAAGTACAAATTTTGAAAAAGAGCTAGATGGTCTTGAGATGAATGACATGTTGCAGTGTCCTTTTGCCCCCTTTGATTGTAAGAGAGATCAGATGAGTCTTTAAAAGAGCTCACTCCTAAGGACTGCATCCTACACATTCTCACAGCCTTCCATCTCTGCATTTCTGCTGTAGCTCTTAACACAACCTTTGTTCTCATACAGTCTCCAGGCCTCTAACTCTGGCCTAATCTTCTTCATTCTTTGCTGCGATGTCCACCTCCAAAACCCCAGAAAAACCCTTCAATCTCTATGAACCAATCCTTACACAAACAGGATTTACTTTACTACAAAGAAACACTTCTGTTTCCCAACCTAGTGAGAAAAGAGGTCGCAGAAAGCAAGCAGAACCAGGGAGGTTCCTAGGCGTTAGAAGGCGGCCTTGGGGCCGATACGCTGCTGAAATCAGAGATCCTACCACAAAAGAAAGGCACTGGCTTGGTACATTCGATACTGCTCAAGAAGCCGCCCTTGCTTATGATCGAGCAGCACTTTCCATGAAGGGGACTCAAGCAAGAACCAATTTTGTATACTCAGATAACACAAATTTCCATTCTCTTATCAGCCCTTTTGATCTCCAATCCGTACTGCAGCCATCGCACTTGCTGACCAAGAACCAAAATAAACAACATGATGCTACTAAACATACTAGTTCTTCATCTCAGGCCAGAGAGCATCCAATATCATCTGACAATGACGCTTGTTCTCAGTCCTCTTATGGTTCATCCCCTAGTGAGAACTTCTTTTTCTCTAGCGGGAGTGAAACCAACTCAGGCTACTTGGACTGCATAGTTCCTGATAATTGCTTAAAGCCTCCATCTCATCACAAAGAGTACTCAAATAACAGCAACGCTGACCAAACATCAGTTGACCAGAGTAATTACTCAAATTTGAGGGTTTTAGAGAATCAATCACATTCTGATGCTGACGTGACGAATGTTCTTCCTGTGGATTCTACAAACCCTGGAAACTTTTCGTGCTACGAAGGACTTAACTTTGGATTCTTGGAAAACGAGCAGTCATGGGAGATGAATTCTTGTGAACTTTCAGCAGTGATCAACAACCCATTGATGGGTGAAACTGGATGCATGGAGGGGTATGATCCAACCGTGGACAATACAAGTCTCGAGTCAATGGCTGCGGCCACTTCATCAGCTGGCTTCTCCTCTGTATTTCCTCCATTTGCATTTGGTGATGTTGTTGACTCGGGATATCCCCCATTCTAAGTTCCAATTCTGTCTAGTAACTTACTAACTTGGAGTTGAACTATAACTTCTCCAAGTTACAACTCTTTTTAACTTGCATGCAGCGTCTCTTTCTTGATTTTCCAGTTTTCTTCGCTCTTTTCTTTTTACCTTTGCATGAAAAATGTAATTACTCTAGAGCTTCCTATATTTATCAGAAACTAATATAATGTTTTCGATTGCCGGATGATGTTTTGTTGTTCAAACTTCATTCGCTCATAAATAGGCAAAAAACCGAAAAGGGCGTTAAGTGTTTCTTTCCGCTAGGGCTAGGGCAGGCATTTTACGTTCGCGAGTCATGCTACATGCATTCCATTCTTGCGCACGACAAGTGTAGCTTCTTATTTTACGTAATTCCCTAGTAGTACGATAAAATTCCGGGAAGGGTTTTGGTTGCACTCAATTTCCTTGAATATATATATGAACATACATAACTCTATCCAAGTAAAAGACCCAACCTACATTCCCTGCGGTAGATTCGCTGTGCCAAACAAAGACGTGTCTCCGCAAGCATATACAAGAAAAAGACATCCTCCCAAGTGATAGTCCCTTTTTTCCATGCCCTTTAAAGAGAGGGTCCTTGGAGGCTGGTCGCTACTTCCACTTGCAACCACAAACATATCCCGGGCCATTTCTTGTTTAGACTTTAGCCTCGCTTTTTAAGGTTTTTTTTCCCCTGGTTTTGGGGGGGTGCAACAAGCAAGAATCAGACAATACTTTGCAAAGATTGATCGATGTAGTTCCTGTGCCAGTTTTGCTTTCAGACCAAAGGTGCCCTCCTATTTGTCTTGTTGAATTAGTAAAACCCAAATCCATCACCTTCTACACAAGTTACCTACGTCTTATCAAAATCTTCTGCGTACAGTTTAGAGTGCCTTGTTTCCCAGTGCTTGTGCAGTATTAAGCATGCATGTTATGTTGCAGACCCTTGTTTAACCCAAAATTTTAGAAACTTTACATACGTATGTTACTTTCAAGGGATAGCTTGGTAGGGAAATTAGTTGGAAATTTTTCTACATCCTCGATGAAAACCACGAGGAGGAACACCAAGCTTATATGGCGACTCTGTGGGTTTGTGCAACAACACCCCAATAAGAAAGCAGTTCTGTACGTAATATAAAAATAAAAACTAAATAAATCAGTTTTATAACTCATTGCATCCATGGACTCAACTTCCAACTGAAGAAGTAAAAGGCTCCCAAAGCCCGTTCAACATTACCTTATGTTAAGCACATAAAATCAGGCTAAACGAGGAAGCCATGGATGTGATACTTGCAAGTTCCGATGTGCAAAAATGTACATGCCATTACCTGAACCAAATCCCAGATGCTTTATTTCAGAGGGTTGACCATAAATTATAGTACAAGCACAACCGAGGCAACCATCTCCCCATAAACAAAGGAAGAACGAAAATAGAAATTCTTACATTGTCAAAGATGTATCTTCATTTATCAGATGTATTGAAGATAAATTATCGAGAAGCGTTCAGCCAGTTCATATCACAACATAACCATATAATTTATACATATTAAGGCAGTTTTACATTGCCTTCTTGCAGTTCCCTTATGTGATAATTTGCACAACAAAGCCCCATACAAAAAGGGGGTAACAAGGAGATACTGGTGTTCATTCCTAAGTCAAGTTGGAAGCTTGTTTCCAAATTTGAAGATGGCCATGAAGGCAGTCAAATTTGAAAGAAGAATAATATGAAACTGATCTTTTTCGTTCCGAAAAAGATTCCAATATAAATGGGGACAACTGACAACAAGCTCCAAAATTTGGGCTGGGGTGTAGAATTTCTAAATGTGAGGTGGGTATTTTCTTGTTATTCAGAACCAGCATGAAGCTATACCAAGATTGCTGGATCATTTGAGGTGGGCATGGCTTATTGAAAATGGAAATGGTGGCCATGTAATGATATATGAACACAGATTAACAGAGCTACAATCTCCTAGACCTGATTGATGGAACCATGATGACTAATGAGAAACAGCCCCCTAGGAAGTGATTTGCATAAAAAATATATCACTGGGTCCATGAGAGTTATCCACAAAAAAAGATTGTAATTGCTTAGCTTCACTTTGCTCAGCTTGACGTGCGAACCTCACTTCCATGTACTGTACTACTGCTGCCGCTTGAAGTAGAGGTTCCCTGTCCAGGCTGCTGAGTGCTTGAATGAGGGACTATACTGCTCTTTGAAAACAATGAACCAACAGAACCACTGGAAGCGCTCACAGAAGACATTCGGCTGGAGAAGGCATCCTTGCTGGATCCAGAAATAAGTTCAGGCCTCAAGTCCGATGAGGAGGATGATGGAGCCAAAGTACCCATTGAAGATCCAACTGGATAAGGAGCAACAGGCATATCAGCAAGAGAAGATGCAGATGGACTATAGCTTAGAGTCCCCATTGGGTGATCAAACTTGCACGAAGGCCCAAATTTGCATACTCCATTTTGTATATAGTGAGAACAGACAGCCGCACCCTGTGGAAATTATAATGAACATAAGAATCAGTCAAAAGAAGCTTATCCTAAGAAAAAAGAAAGCTTCTTGAAGGAAAGTAAGCAAGAGAACTGTAATTTTCACAGTTTCTAGGTCTATGGAAAAAACTAGAAAGAATATGAACGTGAGGGTGGATTCTTCAAGTGTCTATTCGCATCTCAAGACCCTAGAACATCAAGAGTCCTCATACAGCATACCCAAATTTAGAAGAATCACTGCTAATCCAAGTGCTTCTATGTTTCAGTTACTATGTTTTGATCTACTCTTCATGCATTTATCTAAGAATCAGAAGGGGAAGTAACTGAGCAGTACCAAGGTATATCAGAAGAAAAATAACAGAATATTGTAGTCACAGGTCAATAATGTACAGTAGAAGAACAGATTAAAGATTAACAACGATAACTTGGCAACTAAAAGAAGAGTTTTGCCATGAAAACAATTTGAACAGCAAAAAGATGTCCAAAGAAATTCTTTGTTCCAATGGAAAACAAAGACAAGAACTTTTGTCACGGATTGTCCCTCAATGAAAATACCCCTCCAACCTATACCCTCTTATTGCTCCAACCCTCCCGACTGCCAAGCCCTCAATAAAAATTTTGTAGAAGAAAGAAAAAGGAGACCACATAAACAGGTAATCATTCATGAACTGCACATGATTTTCTGGTGCTTATATGTAATTCATAAGAGTGAGTTCCCAGCATTTAAACTGACTACACCCCACTTGCCAAATATATGCATAATAAGAAGCTTTTTGTGTACTCCTTTTCCAGATAAAATGTGTTAAATAATATCAGCAATATGCACTGGCAGATCAAATAAAATGGAAAATTAAAGCTTTATGAGCACATTTGACTTCTCCACAGACAAGCAACTAGTCAAGCATGAGTTTCAAACCACAAGATCACATAGAAGGACCTAGCTCATGTATGATGTTGCGATATAAATCAGCAATTACGGGTAGAAACTGTTACAAAAATAAACATGTTAGGCGATTATTTAGGAAGCTGCAAGCACCTACCGTAGCAGCTTATACCTGTGAAGATAAACACAAATTGACTGCTTTACATACACTCTCAACCAAGAAAATGGAAACAAATATTACATCATAAAGTATCAAGCATGCAAACAACTTCAGATATCATAAAGTATCAAGCATGCAAACAACTTCAGATATACTCTCTCGAAGCAAAATTTCCATCCTCTACTGGCATCCTAACTAAAAAGTTTACCATCATCCTTGGCATGAAAAAACACTTAGCCTAACATAAACAATTTTTAGGGGAAAAAAAGCTCAACTTTCTTTCCAACTCACATGAATGATCTTGCATATGAGATTGTAAGCTTAGAAAGCTTTATCAGACTGATTCTATTGGGGCTTTACACTATGTAATCTCAAGAATTTATGAATGCATTGACTACTTTGCTTCAACTCCTAATTGTTACTTACTGCTACATAGTTAATTTTTATTCAACTTCAAATTACCACATCCTTCTCGCAACAAAGGTCACAGGTTGGTCTATTCCGCTCTCATGCAGAAAAGACAGTTAAGTCCTGGATGGATTTCACCTACAAATGTTTAACAATCTTTCAATAAACAGTGCTGTGAAAAAAATAACCAGTGAATTCAAACCCAGCAGTTTTCAGAAGTTAAAAAAAAAGGTAACAGATAATGTTTTCAGCTGCAACAACAATCTGCAGCTTCTGGTGTCCCTTGAAATGCTATAGCTCAGACCATAAACTGATAATTTTATATTTATGATTGTTGATCATACACCACTAATCATATAGTAAACTTATTAAAGGAAGCATAATAACCATATACCACCTAGTGCTACTCTATGGGTGTATGCTGATAAGCCAGATTTACTATACAAGTAATTTCTCCTCCTTTTTGATAAATAATTTCTTTATAAGTTTTTTGTAGTTCAGGGTAATTTGACATGACAAGGGGAAAAAAATTAGCACAAAGCACTGGATGCAGATACATCAAACAGTGAAAGGGGGCAAAACCAAGACACTGGGGATATGGAGATGGACACAAATATGCATACCTGGAATTACATAAAATCCAGTGTGCATCTAAAGCTGTATCAACCAAACAAATTGAAATGAATCTCAGATTCATGCATGCTGAACATTTCAAAATGCCCAAGCTAGTGAGAAAATAAAATGGACAACTTACTGATTGTTAAAAGTTAAAAAAAAGGGTACAACCATCCATGGATAAACCAGTATCCTCACAACTAAGATGTGTCCCAGAGAGAATAAGAAGTAATTTTAGCTTAACAAGATTCAAAGTAAGAATGTTTGCATGGAAAAATAGTCGATACACAAGAAGAAAGAGCAGGAATGACAGGAAGAGGGAACTTCCTGTGTTCCATCGATCTAAGTGAATAGAGCTTGCATTATTACGAAAACATCAATGAAACATTTCATGCCTAAAAAAAAGAGACTTTCAACATATGCACATGTAGATATATTGCTAATGTTAATTAGAAAAATAAAATGAACTAACTAAAAATTTTTGGGCAAGGAATTGCAACTTCCACACAATTTCAAATGACAGAAACATAACCCCAGCTAAGTGTCAATTTGAGAAGGCATACCGGACGTAGAGGTAGACCCATGGGGCTAAGGACAGGATTTGACTTCTGTGCACTCAATTCAGGCGGGTGATGATATCTACAAGAAGCCCCAAACTTACAGTCACCATATTTCATGTAATACTGGCACTCAGGTTGGCCAGGTCTTTCTGGAAAAGCATGTTCCCTCTGGCTGCTTCCTGAAGGACCAGCAGCAGGTGGAATGGATAGATACTGTCCTGTATATGCTGGAGCTGAAGGAGACAACTGAGTTATTCCATAAATATGGCCAGCTCCCACAGCAGGTTGATTACTTGCAGTGGCTGCAAGACTTACAGGTGACTACAAAAGTTTACATTAGTCAATACACTTTAATGAGGACAAATATGAAAAGATTTTGACAAAACAAACAGGCTCAAATGCACATACTGGGTAAGAAGTCCAAGCCGGAAGAGGAACCATTCCTGGGGGAAGCAGCATAGGACCATATGTACCAGGGAAGTATGAACCTGGAAGTATAGTAGGCCTTGGAACTGGCCAGTTCCCAGTCATTACACCATACTGTTGAGATGATTGCACAGAAGGAGATTGCACAGGAGGATAAATAGCAGGCACGGGTACAGTTGCTGGTGCAGGCAGAGGTCCAGGTCCAGGTCCAGGCGCTGGTGCTGGCATTTGAACACCAGCTGGCTGTGGATGATGATATTTACAGGTGACACCATACTTGCACTGCCCTGTTTTCACATAATATGAGCAATCCTTTTCACCCTGTGACAAGAACTTTGTGAGCTAGCTCAGAAGGATACATGAAAAATATTGATAATCAAAAGGCTAAAAATGAATAAGACGTCAAGAAGGAAAAGTCACAAAGTACAGACCGGTCGCAAAGGGTACCCAAAAAAATTAAGATTCACTGGTGTTTGAGATCCACTTCCTTGCCTTGGATGGTGATACTTGCAGGAAGCACCAAATTTGCAATTTCCAGTCCTCATGTAGAACTACAAGATTTAGTGAAGAACAGAAGCAACGTGAGATAGAAATTCACAACAAAAGCACATGATCGTGCCTCTGCAAAATCAACTACAAAGGAACACAGCAGCAAAAAAGCTAGGGAAAAGCTCAAAGTTCATTTATTTGCGCAAAGCACCTTCCTTCAATAACAGACATTAGAATCCAGAAGACTGATCAACATGTGGTACTAGAAATATCAAATGACAAACATTGCGTATGGATGTATAAATATTTAGCAGAATGTACAAAAATCTATCTTTAAACATTAAATAAATTTTATAGCTTTTTCACAAACAGAAAACAGTTAAACACCGAAAAAAAAAAAAAAACTAGTTTAGCCAGATTCCACTGAAATGTGAAAGAGCCTTGCTTAAAGCAGGAAAGCTTTCTATTCCCTTATGTACAAGATTCACACAGCAATCAACAACACTGGAGCTCAGAATCCAAAAACTAACATGCCAATATATGTGTAATACAGTATGTAGATTAAAGAACTTGTGAAGAAAATCGGATGGAGTTTGTGGTTGGAACTGAGTTCTGACTTCTGACTTGACCTAAAACACTAAAACAAAACTAACACGAGCAAGAAGGATGATCTGCACTGATAACTAGAATTCAAAATTTTAAAGGAAAGGGAATAGCAATGTGCAAAATATGTCAAAAAGAAAAAAGAAGAGAGAGAAGAAGAAGAAACTTCATGATATCCACACACTGAAAAAGACGAAATCCAACCTTGTAGCTCTCTTCTCCAGGACAGACAACGCGCAGATGACCTAGAAAATGCACAAGGTGTACGCTTCCCAAAAGACTAGTTTAAAGTTTCACAAGCAAAAACTCATCAAGGTATTTAATCCAATAACCTGCCATATTGATGATACATGCACCAACACATTAAGTGTGCTATCTCAACTTAACTAAGAGAAGCACTACCACGCGGGTGATGCAGTCAAGAACTCTTAACATATTATCCAAAGATACTGATCAACCAAAAAGAGGAAAAAAACGAATACATTAAATTAAAGTCCAATCAGTTATACTTGGACACTAAGAAAGATTCTTCACCATATTAGATTCAGCAAGTGCATTTTCCAAATCAATCAACCTTGAATCACTAAAAACCCATTGATTTAAACTAAGCATGAAAAGGAACAAAAGATAAAATCATGACAACTCATTAAAGATCTCACTCTCTAGAACAGACAGCAAACAAACGAATCAGTAGATCACAGAATCAAGCAAATATGCATTCTAAAAGTGATCGTGTGGAAAGTTTGCAACAAGTGCATCACCAAACACAGAATGTGACGAAATGTGGTCCGCGGAAAAAGGAGCCGAAAGTTGTACAAACCTCAATGAGCAGACAACCAAGCATAACTACGCTAATTCACGTTCATTGACTTCAAACTTTAACAAACAGTCAATGTATCCCAACAAGAACAAAAAGAGGAAGCATTTAAATGGAAATACCTGGCACACAGGCTGACCCACTCGCTCCGGATACTCTCCTGCAGTGGCCCTAGCTCCCATCGCCTAACATTAATTACCATCATCATGTTAAACCAATGCATGTGAAAAATCTGAATCTCGTAACTAAATCCAATGCGATCCAAAAAAAAATACAATCTTTTTTCAAACAAAGCCCGAAAATCAATGAAATCCAAAGATTGAATGACTAAGCTTAATAAGATCAAATCTAAGAAAAACCCGCTAAAAACCACGTGAAATCAAGACTATGAAAACAAACTAAACAGCTTCAACTGAATGATCACAACAACAAAGGCAAGGAAAAACTCGATTTGGACCTAAAAATAAAGGGGGGGGAGGAAATTTTACCGCGGTACGATCACGGGGATGATTGAACCGACAGCGAGCGCCATAACCACATAAACCAGTCCTCAAGTAATAGATACAATCGGCCTGGTCGGGCCTTTCCGGGTACGGTTCGGGCCCACCCCCAAGGCCCAATTGCCACATAGGCTCTGCATTTCCCACAGAAAATTCATCACAAATTTGATAACCATCCAAACTGAGAATCCAGACATTTCACTAACTAATCCTCGCGAAATTCAGCCAAAATTCGCATGAAATTAACAAAATGCATGATCAAATGAAAATTTATTAAAAGAAAGAAAAAAAAAAAAGGGAGCATCTTTATTTGTTCCTGTAACTCCACCTTCTAGGCCGGTTTCCCCACTCGGGGCCGTCCATTCCGCCACCGGATCCGCCGTAGCCGCCCCCTCCATTGCCTGGGTCCCACTATACCTCTCCATTGTACCCTTTATTTTTACACCTATTCACAGTTTTCCCTTTATTTGATAACTACTTATGTACAGACATACACTAATATATACACAGACACAGAGACATAGATAGTATATTCTCGTATATGTAGATATAGGTACTAAAGTACAGTGGAAGAAGGCGAGAGTAGTGTTAGTGTGTGTGTGTGTGAGTGTGAGTGTGTGTGTGTGTGTGTGTGTGTGTGTGTGTGTTTGGGGAGTAAGCTGAGGAGTGGGTTTGATCGAGGGAGGGTTGGGGGGGGGGCGGTGCTTTTGGTGGTTTTAGACAGAGGAGAGGGAAGAAAGGCAAAGAAAAAGGGTGTGCGTTTTATATAGTGTGGCTTTTTTGTTTATATTTTGTTCTTTCTTTCTTTTAACTTCTCACACTCGCACATACGAGCTCGAGCGAGAGAGAGAGAGAGAGAGTGCGTGTGCTCTGTGTGTGTGTGCTCTGTGTGTGTGTGTGTTTTGGTTGGGAGGTTTTTAAGTGCTTTTTGGCTCAAGCTTCTCTCTCACCTTAGGCTACCAAAAAAAAAAGTAGTAGTGTGTGTTATGATGCTGCTCTCTCTCTCTCTCCATCTTCTCTTCTCTTTGATGAGGTGTTTGTGTGATGTGTGTGTGTGTGTGAACTCTCACACTTGTTTATTTTTTTTCACTATCAACTAAATATATTCTCTGTTTGTGTCGAGTGATGCGTGTGAAATGAAAGGAGAGTTTTGATCTTTGTTTTGGAGTCTGTGGGGCTTTCTTCTTCTTCTTCTTCTTTTTTTTTTTCTTTTTTTAATATTAATTTCTTTTGGGGGACATTTTTCTTCTTTTTTTTTTCCCCCGAGACTGAGAGAAGTTGTGATCTTTGTGGAGGGAGGAGGGATGTGGAATGTGCAGTGTGTGCGGGTGGTGGTTTTTTTCCTTCTATATTTTTTTTTTTGTATATATATTTTTTATTTTGTTGAGTATTTATTTATTGAATTCTCTCGGTCAGATAGTTTGTTTGAGTACGCGCCAAATGAGTGTACCTAACATGCAACGGAGGGAGATCCCACGCTTGATCTGGTTACTCCACAGCACTTAATAGTATGCAGTTCGAGAAGCCGATGCTTTGAAATCTCCAAACTATCCCCATCTTTATGTTTGGGTTTTGGTTGCCTGCGTGATCACGAGGGAAAAAAAAAAAGAACATGTGGCATATGCGAATCCATGTAAAAGTAGATTTTAGCAACTTCAATTATTTGAAGTTTTGGTTGATGAGCCATAAATGGGCATGGATTAGGGGTGCAGAAGATGTGAACGAGTTCGGTGCTGACCGAAATCAAGTCGAGCTCAAACCATCAAACTGTGAGTCGGGTTCGATCTCCAAAAGCTCTTTTTAGTCCTCGAAAGTTCGACGAGCTCGTTCAAGTAGTTACATTTTTTAATTAACTTATTGACATTACAAAATTACTCTTTTGGGTACGTTGCTTGTGAAATTTACTAATAAAATTAGAATCGCTAACCCAACTCAAAGCCGAGTGCTCGAACTCAATTAAGCTAGACAACTGTGTCAAGCCAAGTTCGAGCTCAAATAAAAACCTCCTGAGTCGAGCTCGAGCTTCGACTCCCAGGCACGTTTGAGCTCGAGCTGGACTCAAGTGCACCCCTAGTATGGATTCTAGGAGAGGGTTGCTTCAATGTCGTTCTCTCCAGTGATATCTTTGTTCTGCTTACAAGATTTGATGTTTATATATTATAAAGATCGATGAAATATTAATAAGTGATTGAAATATATGTTTGTGCAATTTCTCCAAAAAAAAAAAAAAAATCCAAACAGATTCAAAGAAGCTGTTGATCTACATTCATTGTTGAGTTGAAATTTATTATTGTAATAGTACTCACAACTAGTATAAAGTTGTTGCATTTGTAACGCTTATGAAGTCTCTATCAAAATGTGTTGTATTAACAACTTGATACCCATCTAAGCCCTGCTGATCCCTGAATCTGAGAAAAATGATTGCCTGATACAAATATTAGTTGCTGACAAGTTTGATTTTTTTTTTTTTTAAAAAAAAGCTGAATTACCGACTAAACTAAAATGGTGAATACACTTTGACGGTATGACATGGAATGTACAATTGCAATATTAGAAATTAGAAAAGTGATAACCTGTCAAGAAAGAAGCAGTGATTACTATGATGGAGGTCAACCATTTTGAAAAGATTAAATAGAAAAATAAAAATTAGTGCGTTCAGCTGGATGGTTTTCAGTTTGACTAAATTAAGTGATTATGCAATTGGATTTTTCTTAGGTGGACTATCATCCATGAAAGCTGTGTCGAGATCCAAGGATGTCAAATTGGTTATCCTCTCAAGTACAATCAATTGGTACAAGGAATGCTTTCATATACTAGGAAAGTCACTTCTCATTGTAGATAAAAAGTTTGGTACCATTCGAAAAAGATGTTCCATATTATATTGGAAATTATCATCTTGATCGAAGGATCGATATCGATTTGACTCTCCAAAAAGGCAAAACTTTAGAGGCCCTTTGAATTGCTATGTTTTAATAGTTTTTGTAGATTTCGAAGAACATCAAATTTTTTTATTTAACCAAATTTTTTTCTTTTTTTTTTTGGGTAGGAAATAAAAAACCTTCTCAATTTTTTGTAGAAAAAGAGTTCAGGTGATTTCTGCTCGGATCACCGTCAATGATCAAGATGTGTCCTTAAAATCATAAATCGCTTATAGAATATCTACAGATTTCCTACCAACACAGCATTGAAATTGACGTGCCTTCCAAATTTTGGAACTCATAGTTTCTTCTATGATTACGCTTCATACTTACTTATTAATTTCCATGATGACTTCATAAATAGTAATAAATAAATAATAATAATAATAATGGAGACGCTATCAATGTTTGGAATGCCTATTAATAATTTAGTGACTGTGCATACAGAAAAGCAAAAGGCATGCTGCATGTGAGGAGGGATAAACCTATGCAGCATGTCATAATAAAAATTCCTTCGACTACTTTATGAGACATTATTATTATTCATTGGGTGACTCTGCATAGGATTGAACCTTGGATTTCAAAATCAAACATGTGTTTGATTGTTAAACCGTTCCAAAGATTATGCGTAAGCAAAAATTTCTTAGTTGAATACGCGTGCAAATTAGGCATCATATTGTATTAGAAAGTTAGAACAGATTTTTTTACAAGTTTGTTTTGCCTTTTATTGGTACTACAACCATATGGGGTACAATTATAATGGAGGAAAAAAAAAAAAAGGAAAGCAATCTAACGTAGTACTCCCTCCGTCCCACTTTGATAGTCCTGGTTCTTTTTTCACACAGTTTAATAAAAAGTAGTTAACTTTGTTGGAACAATCAATTTAGGTAGCTATTTTCCTAAAATACCCTCACATTAATTAGAGTACAACTTTATGGGAACTTAAATTGATGGTAAAAAAAAATCAACTCTCATTAAATGGAATAGGTTTATAGTAACAATAACTTACATTGAATAAAGGTATTTTAGGAAAATTAAAATACAACTACATTCTTCAATTGGAAAGTGGACTACGATTTGGGACAGACGAAAAAGGAAAACAGGACTATCAAAGTGGGACGGAGGGAGTATTTAAAAGAAGTCATGTAAGTCAAAAGAAGAAATAATGCGGTAACAAGAGGGCCTTCTGGGTATTTGCATTTTTGCCACTGTTCTCCTCTTAATTCCATATAATTCTTCATCATCAATAGAAATAAAAGCGTGGAAGAAGGTGCGAAATTCTGGCAACGTTCGATGCGGACACGGGAGGCGTGACAGTATTCATCCACCAATAAGAGAGTGGCGCGTACCCTCCCAAACCCTAGCTCACCAACGCTGTCTTATACGCAAATTAATCGCATCCCACGCGCTTATTCAAGAGCGTGAGTCACTGCTTGTTTAAGATGGGATTGATTGTACTTTTTGATGAAAAAACTGCTTTCAAATGTCAAACCTCTCGAGTCCTCGAGGTTCATGCGTTAATTAACGGTCACTTTTAACGAAGTTGGAGGGTGTTTACAGACTCTGACAAAGAGAGTGGGGTGATTAATATGTTAGTTAAACGCAATGAAACATGTAAACATCATATGAAAGTGGAGGTTAGTTTCAGTTGCAGTTCTGTTGTGCTGTGGTAGTAAATTTGCGAGAATCTAGCGGCTGGATTTTGGAGTCCAAATTGGATGGCTGGGATCTAGTCTGCTGTCAGAGTTGTTGCATAGTGGAAACTGGAAAGACGAGATTGACTATTCTATTCCCTTGGGGGAAAAAAAAAAGAAGAAGAAAATTGACTCTTGCATTTTTTTTGGGGGGGCTTTTTGAGTTTTTCTCCTTCATATTTCCCTTTCCCTTGTGACTGTTTTGATTCTTGAAGGATCCAAATGTCAGAGCTATAGTTTTTAGTTGGGAAGTACACAGGAAATAAATGCACAACTTTATGTGACAAAGAATATCGCTGAAAGGTGAATTGGCCTGAGGGGATTCGATTTGTGTAGATATATAAGGTCTCGTTGTGAGGAAGAAGAAGAAGTGTTTAAAGTGACATCGTGCCAAAAAGACAATTGTTTGAAAAATGTGGGCATAAAAAAAGACAATTATCGAATTCAGGTGTATGATAATTAATGATAATTTGAATCTAAAATTTGTACTCGCGACATGCATCTGATGCTACTAATGTGTGTGTATTGTCAGTATATGGAACATTTTATACACATTACCTAATGTGTGTGTATTGTCAGTATATGGAAAATTCTTTTAACTTGCAATTTGGTTCTTGTCAAAAAAAAAAAAAGAAAAGAAAAAGAAGAACTGATTTTGATTTGGTTAGTGTTATTAGATTGTTTTTTATGAAGTAATTTGTTTTGACAAGATGGATGGATGGATGATAAAAACTATAGCCCTGAAGTCATCGCGTTGGAACTTGGAAAGTCGTTCGTTACATTTGATTTGTTAAGTTTTGAAGAACAATTCAACTGACCAACCCAATTCAATTCATGAGATTGCAGTCTTGCTGGCAGCGGTCATCAGCAGCCTTGACGTTATTTTTTTGTCTACTTAATTAAATTAGGAGGGAGTGGGAGTGCGGACGGGGTCGAATTCAGTCTGAATGGTTCAAGAGCTTACTTGATCAAAATCGAAACTCAATTCGAATCGACCGAGTTCAATTCAGGTCGTTGAAATACGAAAATTACATCTGATGCCCTAAAGTGAAAATACACAGGACCAACACTTTTTTTTTTTTCACTCTCAAGATCCAAATGCATTTTGGTCTGCCAAGCAGAAATTATTCTTGGGAGTTTGAAGCTTGCAGCAGCAATAAATAAGAACACCACGAGCAGGCGGATAGAGAATTCCTGGGAGGTTGACTGAGACAGGCAGAGGGCCACAGGATTGGAACTTTTTTCGTTTCTAAGATTTGCTGCATCGCAAAAGTCTTTTGGCTGCACTTGAGTGAGCGGTGATGAGAGTCTTATCAGGCCTGTGTCGGCTGTTTTGCTTTGCAATTATACTCTTCCAATCCTAGGACTAGGACTAGGAGGAAATTTGATTGAAAAATACAGGGAATTGGATTGAGCTGAAAAACTTTTTTATATTATCCGACAATTTTACTATCCATCCTCAATTCTATAGTAATTATGGAGGAAGCAAACCAAATCGAGAAGTCAAATTGCGGGATTCCGATTGAATAGCAAAACTCCGATTCAAACACACTTACAAAATGCTGTGTGGAAGTTGGTTGAACCATGAAACATGACTTCAAAATTTAATGCTACGGAGTAAGGACCATTTCTGTAAATTCACACACTATTATTTGGATAGGGTATTATTTGAAATAATTACTGTAACACTTTTTGTGATGTCATGTATGTGTGATAAAAAAATAATTAAAAATGTAAAAAAAGTGGATTGGAAAATGTGTTTATAATATGTTGCATGACGCTGCAGGATTGGCCCACCACACCTACAGTTGAGTTGATCATCAATAAATTTCGGGAAACCCTTCAGATGGTAGTGTCTATTTTGCCGGAGCCAAGTCCAAAATTACAATTTGCTTTGCCTTTCTTCACTCTGTATTTCCGTTTTTTAAGTTGGTACAGAAACGTTTCGACACGGCTGTGAAAGAATTGATGATCTCCTCAACTGCTTAGCAGGGAAAGCTGAAAGAAGAGAAGAGAGGACACCAGACTTATAGTGGAATCATGGACTCCCAAGGCCCTGTTCAGGCTTTCAAAGGATTTATCATTTATCAGTTAGAATGGTTCTACAAAAGCTACCTAAATTCTGCGCTTCAACTTCACCACTCCTTCTTGGTCCTCTGCCCTTCCAGAGTCGCCCTCTCTATACAGAAGAAACAGAAAAAAAGATAATGAAACATAAAGAACAACATCGGACCACGCAATCGCAACACAAGTGACAGACACAACTCATCTTGGCCTTATCCCAACTAAACCAAGGACTGTGATTCGTTTTAAGAAGATTCAGCTGTTGATCAAATAACCAACTAATACGTGATCATGATATGACATCGCTGCATGTATTACAGCACAACCAACAGAGAGCATCAGCAATTGGGAGGTATCCTCAAAACAGCGAAAATCAATTTCACTAACTTGATTACATTCTGCATCCATCGACCTTCTGGACAAATAGGCCATATAGGCATTGAAAAACATCACAAGTAAATCAATTCAACACAATCTCAAGAAGCAGTCCCAGTTACCATACCAGAACACATGGTTCAAATCTTGGTACTCAACCAGAAAAATGGCTTAAATAGTCAACTTTGTCCTGAACTGATAAAAGAAGAAATAAACTATCGATAGAAGAGGATGTACTGTCAATTTTTTGGATTTTAACCTCGTTTTGTCAGCTCTCCAACATTTATCACTTTGTACCTTTACGCTTTTCCTGATACACTTTTAGGAGCTCAGCAGCCTCCTTCTCGAAGCATTCCACAAACCTCTTAAGGAAGATCTTCTCCGGATATACCAGTAAAGTTGCCAGCCTAACATTCTTCTTCAACAAACCTTTACTCAAAAGGGCTTGGTGAACCAAACACCTAGGAATAATAGTTTTCTTCAAACTCAGAGTAACTATGAATGGTGCTTTCAGTATAGCAGAAGGGTCATAACCCATTTTGACGACCAAAAAATCCATAACATCCACGATTTTACCGCTTGATATGGCCATGACGCTTGCGTGCTTCTTAAAAGCAATTAGAACCTCATTCTCGGAACAACCCCATCTCTCATACAGTGCCATCTTTTCCCTCCAAATTTTTTTATCAATTGATGCCATTCTCCATAAACATCTTGCAAAACATCCATCCTGAGGATTAAGCCCCATTTTCTCCAACTCCTCCACAGATTCTTTCAGCACATCAGAAGGTCTCACTAATAACCTTGGCTGACTTTTCAGCAAATTTAGGATATTGGGTTCAGGAACTCCTACCTTGCGCAAAAACTCAATGTTGGCTAACATCAAACTCTGAAAACTTCTTGTGAGAATACCTGGACACCTCTTTATCGGGCATACCAAATCTTGGTAAGAGGTAAACAAATCTCGAAGGGCATTAAGTGATGGAACAATTTGGGTTTCCAAACTTCTAGTTAGTAAACTTCCTCCGGAGCTTAGCACCTTGGCGATGTCAACAGTTGAGAACCCCGCAGATTGAAAAAATTCAATCTTAGGCAAAAGGGTCTTTTGGGGACGGCAAACAAGGACACTGGGATAGCTTGAGATGATATCTGAGACTTGAGCATCAGTAAAACCGTACTTTTTAAACACTGCAAGAACCGAATTTGGTTTATCTGGGGTTTTAAAATTCACATTCTTGGCAGCTGAAATTGCTGTTTTTTCAGAAAGCCCACATAATTTTATAAGGTAATCGACAGTAAATGAATGTGGGACGTCAATTTTACCATTCAAGATGGAATTTTTACTAGCTTGTGTAGATGAGGATGATAATGGGTTGAGTTGTATAAAATGGAACTTCTGAGTAGTTGAAATTCTAATACCACTACAATATTTCTCATAAGCAAGAATTTTGCTGCTTTTGCCTACGAACTTAAACATAATGGAGTTGATGGAGGTTTCGAGTTACCTACCTTTACTTGAACCGATTCCGCAGTAGGTTGAATCCATTTCCTCATCTAAAAGGTCCTCCCTCCTCGATAAACCCTAACTAGTTACTACACAGACAACGCTTTAAACCGTGAGTTTGAGCACAACGAATATAAGAGAATTAATTACATTTGCATCCCTGTTGTCTTTCCAAATTGTCACCATTACCCCCTCCTCAGTTTCGAAGTATCAAAAAGTACCTCTTCTAAAATCACATACTATTGTTAACTTTTTTGGTTTTGATGGCAAAAATACCCTCAGTTGTTATTAAGAAAATGTACACAGATGGATAATATGGGAAAAAGAATTGCATATGCTTATTACTTGCTTGCAGTTTTGGATGAGAGAGAGGGAAAGAAAGCAAGGAAAAAGTTGGATTTCATTCATTTTTCACTTGTAATGCATCAATTTTGTTTTCAAAGAGAAGGGAGGAAAGAATTGCTTCTTATTTGCTCAATTTTTCAATAACTACTTAATGATAGTGAGAAATTTGTTGCATTTCGTTTGACCTAATTAGGTTAAAATAATTGCTTAAATACAAGTAAATCCGAATCAATGTGTTTACACCACTCTCTCTTTACATTATATCGATCATTCTTGAATATGCTACATTTTGTATCCCTGAAATGGATTGATAGTTAGTTCGCATCAGATGTACTGGTTAGTTATTTGAAAATTATCTATAGTGTACTTTCATAACAACTTGAAGAAGGGTATTCATAACAATTTTGGCTTTTACAATTGGTTATATTTCTTTTATGGGAGATGATTGATCTTTTTATAAGCACTGTTAAAAAGAGGAGGTTGAGGGTTATGACAGCACATTCAAGCTTCTGCACTTAGTAGGTTGCTCCTGATCTAATTCCCAAGTGTTTCAAACTCCATATAACTGGAGAGAAGGTGATAAATTAACTCATCATTCTGCAAATGGTGACTAAATGAATTCATCATAAGCAAGGGGTAAGAATGAATTAAGCACTTAAAAGCATCCGTTTGTACTAAAACTAGAAATTTCATGCCTTGCCCTCAACGGGTAGGTAAACGAACCAGAGCTGTCGAAAGGCAGTTTATTGTTTTGCAGCTCCCGACGAGAGTGGGATAACCGACCGTTTACTAATTGCAATCACAACCGGTGACTTTGGGCTTGTTTGGATAGCCATTTTTCACCGAAAAATAGCATTATTTTTCGTGAACACATTTCTCTATCACCGTTTTTCTTCACATACATCAAATCGCTACAGTAATTTTTCAACGAAAAATCCATGAAAAATACAATCAAAACGCAACCTTTGTCCTCCCAAGTCGATCGAGCTAGGCAAACTAGTTGAGCTCGATTTGGCTTTGGTGCTAGGCTTATAAACTTGTCAAACTTAACCAAGCGAATCATTGCATTGAGATCAGATCGAATTTACCCGTTGATCAAGTTTCAACTCGAGTTCGACCAAAATTCAATTTCTTTGAACTCGACCTCATTGAAAAATTGTAGATTAAAATTTCTACCGTCAAAACTTGAGAAAATTGATTTGAGGACAATCCAAAAAATAATAAATCGTTCCATATGCTAGAAGCAACAATGAGGTTGTCCTTGCACTCAATTTAATTGCCAGGAACATTAGTAAAGTGTAAAGTAAGACACAAAATAATCCTTTGCACACTGGCCGTCAATTATCAACCACCTCCTTTCTTTCTTCTTCTTCATCTCTATCTCTCTCTCTTTTTTTTTTTTTTTTTTTGGGTAGTTCTTTTGAGGCTTCGAGTCTGTCTAGTACTACATAAAGCAAAAAATGAAAACCAAAAAAAAAATAATAATAATAACAAAAGAAGTTGACACCGTAGCTCCATTAAGAGAATTATTAACAATGCGCGAGTAAAAGAGATTTATCCCTCGAAGGTCAGAATAATAGTCAAAAGCAGTAGGGTTTTAGGCGCACCAGGCAAAAAAAAAAAAAAAAAAAAAAAAAAAAAAACAGCAAGGTTTCATGCCATTGAGTTCTCGAGTTCAAATGATGATTCTCTGGCCATCCCAAAGAGCATTCTAAATAAGCAGGTCAGCCCTTTGATCAAATCCAGCTGTCTCCGCTATGTTCAAATGTGTATGCCGCAGGGCAGTGCATCATGCCAGAGAGTGCTCTGCTATTTCATCTTCTTTATACCATAAACTGCATTTTCTTGAATTGCATCGACCCCTTTCCTCATCAACGTCATCTATTACGAATTCCTCAAATCAGCAACCCATGGTAGTGTCTTACTTCATGAATTCATTTGGGTTCTCTCAAGAAAGAGCACTTTCGGCTTCCAAGTATGTTCATTTCGAAATCCCGGGAAATGCTGATGCACTGCTTCTGTTTTTGAAGAATCATGCATTTACTGATGCTCAGATCTCGACTGTCGTTAGGCTAAGGCCATCTATCCTTTTATCCCGTCCTGAGAAAACTTTGTTGCCAAAGCTTGTATTTTTACAATCTATAGGAGTCTCAGGATTAGACATTCCCAGGATAATATGTAGATCACCTAATATACTTTGTAGAAGCTTGAAAAACCAAATTATCCCAGCTTTTAATCTACTCCAAGACTTACTTCATTCGAACGAAAATATTGTATTTGCTGTTAATCGATTCCCGGATCTTTTGGTGACAAATTTGGAGAATAAAGTGGCACCTAATCTTGAGATTTTGCGAGAGGCGGGTGTTACTGAATCGGGAATTGGGTATTGTTTGAAACATATGCCTAGGCTATTAGCTAGACTTCCAGAACATTTGAAAGAAAGTGTAGAAAGAGTTAAGCAAATTGGTTTCAATCCTCAAACAACAATGTTTCTTCAGGCTGTTAAAGTGATGGCTGCAACAGCTTCGAGGAGTTGGGATCGCAAGATGGACGTTTATAAGAGGTGTGGTTGGTCTGAGGAAGAGGTGCTGACTGCTTTTAGGCGGCAGCCACATTGTATGCTGGCTTCCGAATCTAAGATTGTTAGGGTAGTGGATCTTTTGGTGCATAAAATGGGATGCCATATTTCAGAGTTAGCCAAAAACCCACTACTGATTTTGCTGAGCTTGAACAAGACAATTGCTCCAAGGTGTTCAGTTTACAATGTTCTGCGCATGAAAGGTTTGGTTAGAAAGAACCTTAGCTTGGCAAGGTGTCTGACCTGTCCAGAAAAGTTTTTCCTGGAGAGGTTTGTTCAGCGATACAAAGAGGAAGCTCCTGAGCTTTTAGAGTTATATCAGGAAAAAATGCAACTTTCAAAGTGACTGGCACTAGGGGACAACAAATGAATGAGATATATTAAGTGATTTTCATATCAGTTTATTTCTGCTTCTGAAACACCTGTAATGTCAGCTTGTTGCCTCCTTGGGCTGTTCCTGGCTTACTGCTTACAGATAATCTTTTTCCTTTCTTCTTTTCTCTTTTTCTAATTTCTCGCTGCTCTCTTGCACCCAGTATTCATTTGGAATCAACTGATGGTATGAAATGGTAGCTCCTGCTGGATGATTTTTCACTAATTCATGTGCTAGGTTTTCAATCTCCGTATATCACTTTTTCTCCTGGGTTGATAAGTACTGCCAAATGATATGGAGCATGAATCCAATTGAAACTTTGAGAACATTGTCCCCTTGGGATTTAGCCCCAAGGCCCCTGACTTTTGTGATGCAGAGGAGATGCTTCTGCTGATAGTGAAGTGGTATTCTCAATAGGTTTCTTTAGTTGGTCATTAGTCCCAACTTTGTGCATGTAATGATCAGAAACTTGATAAAACAAATAATCCGATCTTTCACATTCTAAAAGGATAGTTTGCTTTGAGGAAGACAAGTTAGACACTGCATATTTTGCCTAGTAATTGGTTCATCAATCCCAAATCACATGTGAGACATATCATCAAAGATAATCAAAGGCAGGATGCTGAGTCTAATATCACTTTCTTTGTTTTGACAGCATTGTGAAATGTTTGCACAACAATAACAATCGTGGAGGTTTCATTACGGCTGATACATATTATTCACTGGTCTGTGTCAGGATGTCGGTGTGTCATGTGTATACGTGCTTAAATGTATGTCTGTATTGTATGCATATAATGTCCATGAAAATGTAGCAAGAGCTTTGCTCTAGTTGGCAAGGCTTCATGTAGTATGTGCTAGAAATGCTCTTTTCAGGCTTAGACCTGTTGGATTCTATAGGAGGGTGGATTTCCTGTTGGTCTTTGCTAGTGCTAATGTTGTTGTCCAATAGGAACTGAAGAGAACTTGCTGAAACCAGTCGAATGACAGAGCATATACAATATGCACTGCTCAATCTGCTCGATTCATTGCCCATACTGTTTCGCAGAATATTCACATATCATCTTTGTTGCTGCTTGTGGCATTTTTTTTGGTTGCATTCGAGAAGAGAGAGTAACAGGGCATTTGATTTGTCAACTTATGCCCGTAACTTCTGTCCTTGTCTACATGATACTTCATGCTTAAAGCAAGACGAGAACGGGGTGCGCATAGACCAATTTGGACTATTTCTTCCCTCCTTGGCATGGTTGGTTTGAAAGTTGATGTGCCATCAACAGAAATTCACATGTAAGAAAAGCTGTTGATGTTGCAAGATATTGCTCGAGTGAACGGAAATTAGATAAAAGGTTTATTCCACATCTGTCCTTATCGGTATATGCTGAAACATAGGGTTGAAGAGGCTTATTTGTTTTGGCTGTTCAGTAGGAATTCTTGAGCATTTGTGCCGTCTATGGGCTAGCTAAAGCTGTGTTGCCCATAATCCAACGATTTCGTATTCATTCAATTCCCTCCATAAAACCTCCTCCGGTTTAGTTGATGATCCCACACCAACTCCAGATAGACAGAAGAATGTTGGTGGAGGAAGCTCTCGTGCAATTGAGCTCATACAAGGAAAGTTTAGAATGTTCCGATTCACCACCATGTTGTGAATAAAGCTCCAGTTAAGCTTCAAATATACTCGTCATCTATCACCCTCTGCTTCTTGACAAAAGAAGTTAAACAAAGATGACTTCAAAATTGAATTCGCAAGTTATTCATCAGTGTCTATATACTTAAAATGAGCGAGCTACTTGACCTTTCAAATTAGGGTGTCGATTCGATTGTATCTGAAACCCCAAAAGCACAATTGCAAGTATTTACTCCAGTCACCAACAGGTTAGTACAAACTGAACCGAATGTAATACTAAACACAAAATGAAAAAGAATGGATCCCACGGGGAAAAAATAAAACTTAGCAGGACAACAGACAAGTTACAAGTTGTTGAAATGTGATTTTGCTGACAATGACAATTTGTAGGAGAAAAGATTTTGCTAGGAGATTTCTCTTCTGCAGCCCGTCGTGGTTAAAAACCCAGTTAACAAGGCCACTGAAACTACACAACATCTGCTTGGTGGCCGACTTCCTCAGCCACCCGATCTATGCATGACTTTTAAAGGGGAAACATAAGCATCAGCTCACTTTGCGACGGTACTGCGGCTCGAGTCTTGATTGTTCCCCTCTAATAGACTCCAGGAATCACCAAACACTGAATTCACTCAAGGTCATTGTTTCATCTTTTTTTTAGGTCTTTTCTTCTTTCCATCCGTAGAGTCCTTTAAGTTCTGTATGAATAACAATAGTCAAAGTTAAAATGAACTAACAAATGATAGGGAAACTTGAATATTTAAGCACCCAGAGGCACCACCTTCATTTTTTTCTGTTGCTTTCTATCTGACTTCTTTCTCTTCTTCTTACGCTTCTTTGACACAGAGATCTTAACCTCCTCTTCAGCTGACTCCTGCCCATGTGTGTACAAGAAGTTAGGAAGCTGATTATAGCATAGTGACCAAAGTAAAATTCAACTTTCCTGGTATGTTCTTTATGGGAAATTGCTTGTATGAATGCAACTGTGGATTACCTCAGAATCACCAAAAGAATCCACATGATGAATTGTTCTTCCATAACTCGAGGTCCCACCTGCAATGTTCATCCACAAACAAAAAAGGAAAAATTAGACCCAACCAAATACTTTAGGCAATTAAAGAACCCATTTTCATCTTATTTTTGACATGACAAAGTTTCACTAGATTATGAGCATAAAATATGTCAAGAATATACAAGAAAACTATCCTTACAAGGTTTTATGCATCAAAAAATGGTTCTTATATAGTCACAAAATTATTACTACTGCTGCTTTTCCCTTTAAATACCATATATAGAATATGCAGCTGAACATCCAAGAAAGAATCCAAAGTAGCCAACCAGTGATGGAAACCAAGGCCCAAGAATGTACTTACAACAATGCATTTTCTAAGCACGAATAAAATCTAAAGTAATTTTGTCTTTCAAGAAATTTTGCTATCTTTTGTTCTTTTGATGATTGAAGAAAATTCCATTTGATTAGGATGTGAAAGGATAAATGCTACGTAACAACCAGTCTCAAGTATCTTCCCAACTTCCGTAAAGAAGAATACAAACCAATTTTGAAACAAGAAATACTGATTCAGGTTTGACACAAAACTTATGCTTTATGAGTTACATTCCAGCTGCAGCAACCCAAGATAACCAAATGACTCTAAAGTTAGCAGGATATTGATATGTGATGAAGAAACACAGCCAAAGATCCAAGTAGTCAGTGTTAAATATTGGACAAGTAATCATCAAGCTTACTCATTCTAAAGATCTATTTTGCTCAGATGTAAGGATTACTTTCATGAGATGTGCAGAGCATGGAGTCTTTACAGTTTATTCTAATAAGAGAGCCAAAAAGTCCTATTCTTTGTCAGAGCCTGTATCTCACTCATGGTTAAGATTGAAAAACATTCCTTAATCTGGATAAGCAGGAGAACCCAACCTTGTAAATCAACATATCTCCCAAGATGATAAAAAAATTTGTGACCTTCAATCTTATCTCATAAAAAGATCGAGAATAACACATCCAGATCCAATTACAATCAGAAAAACTCGACTAATTCAAACAGAAAAATGTCAGCCAAAAGTTCGAATCTCATCCATATTTTAAAAACCAAATAAATGAATATACTGCAGATTTCAGTTCCACTTCTCGGGCCATTAAAACCTATCAACCAGCAATTTGCTTTCAACAACTGAGAACTTACTAGACATACTACATATTTCCACTTGCTTGGTATAATTCTCAATGCCCAAGATCCTAAAAACTAGCATCATTACACCTAACAAGCAAAATATGCCGGAAAAACTCCAGAAGATTGATAAACATGTAGTCAAAAGGCCCAAAACAGTTAATATACATGAAGAATAGACTAGGAAAGATTACTTGGATTAACGGCATCTTTGGCATTTTTAACAGCCAATTCAACAAGTTTGGGATCAACAGAGGCCAATCCATTTGGTTCCTGCAATTTTCTCTGCAAGAATTTTGCTAATGCTGCTGCTTTATTAGTCTTCAATGGCCCGCCTGGATGAGCTTGCCTAAAACACGAACACACACACACACACACACAGACAAAATTCATCAGTTATCACTAATAAATTGCATTTTTGCCTCACAACCCAGATTAAAAAATCACATTTTTTGGTACATAATTAATAAAATATACAGAATTTGGTCACCGTAGGGTGGGGTGGGTTACCTGGGTTGATGGCGGGGTTGAGGAGCAGATGGAAGCGGTGCAAATTTACTCCCTCTTAGTGCCCTTTTCTCCTCTTCTGTTAGTCCTTCCATATCTCTATCTTTATGCGTATATCTATCCATGTACGTATAGTTACGTATGGCTGCGTTCGGCGGCGGACGGCGGGGGAGGGTGGTGTTGGGAACTTTGAACTTGCACTTATACTGTTGATTTGTTTTTGGAATTTGGATTGGGAGAGTATTTTTGAAAAACTATTTTTTCAAATACAATAAAAATTTTTAAAAAGTAATTTAAAAGGTAATCTAAAAATTAATTTAAATTTTTTAAAAATTTTAAAAAATATCTCAAAATATATTCTAGAAATTCTTCTATTTTTAAATATCTCAAAATATGTTTTGAAAATATTCTAAAATATAATCTAAAAACTCTGTTACAGCAAAATTTTTCAAAAACACCCTAAAAAACAGTTAATTCAAACGGAGTTCGCATTCAAGTGGCTGTGCAAGAGCAACGTCCTGAACCTAATAATTCTTGTATTAGAAATAGTGTCCTAATTCTTGTATTTTGGTGGAAAACTTGTCCAAAAAATGAATAAGTTGAAAATTCGGTTGCCGAATTTACGGCTTCTTGTCAATATTCGAAGTAAAAATAAAATTTCTAAGTTTGAACCAATTGTGATTCTTGTATTAATATTATAGTTGTGGGCTATATAAACAATTGTTATTTCTTGTATTAGCCTCACAATTTTGAGGGGAAATATACATACATGTATATCATAGTTGTGGATTATATATAAATAGTTGTTATTTCTTGTATTAGCCTCACAATTTCGAGGGGATATATATATAAATATATATATATATATATGTATGTATTTACGTACATATGTATGGTAAGGACGAAAAGGAAATGTAAAACCTTTGTCTGCATCATCCTAGGTTCTTTTGGTTTGGAATTTTTGGTTTCTTATCAAGTGCAATCAAAATCAGTTTGAAACCTTTGACCGCATCATCCAAGGCTCTTTTGGTTTGGAATTTTCGGTTCTTATTCAATGCAATCAAAATCAGTTTGACTTTAGGGTGTATCAAGTGTCGACCAAAGTAAGAGACTTGATGTGTACAGAGTGTCTCCCTCCGACCATGAGAATAACACCAATCAGTTTTCTATCCTCTCTTCTGGCTTTGTCCTCGGCATTTTATCATAACATAAAAACTCGTTAACTTGAAAATGAAAATGATAGTACAAATTAACAAACCAGCAGAAAGTTCAATCATAAGAAGACATTGTGCCTATAAAAACCAGAGCACAAGATCAAGATGGATGCTAAAATGACATTAATGATCATAACACTTTATTTCCCAACTTTCCTGTCCCCTGCAGCAGAAAACTGCAGGTCCATGCTTTCAACAAAACTCTAGCATCCTAGCCGCATAACTTAGGGGACAATACTTTGTAAAGGGGAGCTAGCAGTTTATGGAACAACCCAACTGCGACAATTTGCAGCCACATTTTTGAGCCTACTACCCTAAAACCCAGGCCTTGAAATGTCAGGCCATTCCAATTGTATGTATGAAAGAATTGAAATAAAATCACCATAGAGAAGATTTCTCCTTGCTGGTGCAGAAATGGTGTCAGCATAAACAGACTAAAAGCCACCGGATTGTAAAAGCCGTCGCCCAATCTGATGCATTTTTGTCTACTACCCAAGCAGGAACCTGAAAATATCGCTTAATGTTACAATACCTTCCACCCGCTTGCTTCCAGCTTCCACTATGACAAGCCGTCTCACCCCTGCAATCATAACTTCAAGTTTCATGCATCTCGTGATAGGGTGATGACCTTACCATTAAAATAAACAAAACCTAAACCTCCACAAGCAAAGAAAACACTGCCAATCATTGGAACTTTAGCACAAAAAATCTGATAGATTTTGGCACAATAAATAACCTGGTTTGGACAATCTCTCCATAATCTTGTGTAGCGGATCAGTTGGCAAACACATGTGACATCTTTGCTGGCTGATCCCATATGGGGAATACGGTTCTTCACCTAGCTGCAAGGCCTAAGATGCATTCCAGCATAAGGAGAAAAGAAAAAGAGATGAACAATGAAGCTAAGACAGTGCATCAGAAAATTTAACGTCATGCATACACTCGAACTTGTAGCCAAAGCCTTAGGCTTTGCAAGGACACTCCCAAACTAAGGCAATATGCTTACCCGATGAACAGTCATCTCCTCAAGATTAATATTTGTATAAGATTTGTCCTTGGCCAATGCAGTAATATCGCTGTCAAAGACACAATCAACATTTGCCTTCAACTGTTGGGAAAGTAGAGTCCAATTCGACATAATATAAGTCTGTTGTTAAAATTATGCAATAATATACACAATAAATCCTTACCTTCGAGAATACACATCCAGTAAGGAGTCGTTGTCATCAACAATAGGAATTGAACTAACTTGAGCTGCAAAGGAAACAGACAACATGCTTGAGTACAAAAGTACAGAGGTATTTCAGGCCTGAATTAGATAATTCTTTCTCCAAATCACATTTGTTTACATCTATCTGCAAAATCTCAAGTTGAGTTTACTTTTCTGAGAAACTACCATGACTTTCCACCCAGAATCATGGTGCAAAAGGAACTTTTGCAGGTTCAAAACTCACCAGTTCTACAAGTGATGAGACATCACATGTTAAGTCCAAAATGCTTTGCAAGCACTTGATTTTAGTTACCTTCTCCAAGGAGTTATAGATTTATACACTTAACACTCGTGAATATTTCTATTTCATCCCGCTTAATCTACCAATATCCTCATGGTACAAAGAAGATCAGAAGCAAACATTCTCCAAAAAGGGCAAATAACTAAAGCCAAAAAAAAGGAGATCTACAGCTTGAACAGCACAACAATTCAACAGCTATCCCTTAGGAGTAGGAAAAATACCTTGAACTAATAAATTAAGTGCTGCACTAAGGGAAGCGCTTGGTCTCAACATTGCAAACGGCTGCCGGTTTGACTCTCCAATTTTTGGAACCCAAGTTCCCAATCCGATTGCACAAACTGGGAGCTGGAGTACAGGCAATAAGCCTAAAGAATATCTGAAATATCTGCAAATGCCTGAATTTGGCAGAAGCATCAGTACAAGGAAGAAAACAAATTACAAGTCTACAGAACTGATTAACACGGTACTTTGAAGTATATCAGAAAGTGAAGCAAGATGCAATAGCTGTGGGTATGATCCCTCCTCAGTGCTGGAATGAATTATAGGAACTGTAGCCACCCCATTTTGTAGAATCTTCAAGGCAACATCTTTCAAATTGTCATCTGGCCCAGCCTGCAAAAACAAAATGCAATAAGCAGAAAATACATGCTTAAGCACAGGATGGACCAATATTTAGGAACCAAAAAATAGGAACAGCTTCAGAAAAAACAATATTTTATGTCAACCAATTTACTGCATAAAACCACAGCATCAATAGTCGCAGGAAATAGATGAACGGAACTTGTAGAGTGAAATAACAAGACAATAACAACTACCCCCTTAAATTTCGTCATAGTCAAATAGACATCCCCATTAGCCTTATTAAAAGGAAGCTTATCTTACCATTTTGCCCTAACATTGATAACAACACTCTTCCCTCTATATGGTATCTATGAAAATAAATGTGATCATGAATAATTGTAAATTAACATATCATGAAACAAGAGGAGACTTGATCAACTATTAAAACCTCTGGAAGGGCAATGCCCACAAATATTCATTCCAGACAAAAGGGAACCAGAGAAGCACACTGAATAATTTGTTCAGAATTAACAAGGTAAAACAAAAAATAAAGAAAAAGTGAAGACACTAAATACAACTTATGCCTAAACTTGGTGTGTGTCTATCATTAGAATCTAAGGACCCAAACTATCAACATTATTATAAAAGGCAACAGAGTTTCTCACAACTAGTTTGCAATTAAAATAAATCAGTACTTACATGGACAAGTTGCCTGGGACCTGTTCTTCCACCATCATTGATTTGTCTATTCATAAATGACTTAGCTTCCTTCCAAGCAGATATAGTGTGCAAGTCAAGCTCTTCCTCTGTCAGATTGGACCCATGATTTCTGAGCTGCAAAGTTGAGACCATAATTGCAAATATCCCAGTTTCTAAGAGCTAGTGCAATCAGATTTGGTCAATGGACAACTATTACTTCAGAAAGTTATCATAGAGGAATACAAAATACTCTGTCAGAACATACAAAGTCATTCCACCTCCCAACTATTTGAGCTGGGGATAGTCACAAGTTCAAGTAAAAAAAAAAGGCCTATTATCACAAGACTGTTATATCAAATGCGGATATCAGGTTAAGCTTACTGACGAACACTGCCCATGTAATCTAACCTGAATTTATATAAAGTACAACCATCACAAGCAAATAGAAATTCTGTCCTAAGATTAAAGATCACAGCAGGTACCTCCTTCATAATCAAGATGAAATCCAGTGCACTCAGAACTCCAACAAACTGGCCCTTGCAGAAATCCCACAGAGGAGCCATAGGAATTCCCTGTAATTAGCATGGCTTAGAAAAGGGATACAGCAATATCAGAAAGACTCAAATACCCAACTGGAAGACGAACAAATGGAAAACAAGATAGAGTATCTTCCAAGAATAAAGGGACCATTAACAAATAGGTTATATGATCCCTGCATCACTAATCAGATCTTGGTCTTGGATAGTTGGATGCATTTAACAAGGTATCACGAACTTACTGCATTATCTCAAATATTATTAACCAAGTGCATTGCTTATTGAATACATGGTATTGATTTGTACAAAGGAGAAGCAAACTAAGGGATCTTCTTTTGTTGATCAGACAATAGGAAACATAAGATGCATATCTGCAAAACCTGAACAAATATCATCCAAAAAAAAGAACAAAAATCACATTTGCTCAACATCCCGATCAGTACAATGGTCAACTACTCAATGGTCACAAGAGCCCCAGAAGTGAATATACTTGCAATAGAATAATGTCACTAGTGTATTTTCACATTTAGGTGGCTTATAACAACCAAGAGCCAAACTTAACCCAACTTGTATTACAAATTTGAAGTCCTCTCAAGAACAGGAAACCAGTCAAGTCTGCAAGAAATTGACCATACCTGCTCGTGAAGAATGTGAAAAGCCTGCTTCACAGGTAAGTCAACATCTAAAGCAATAACCTGGGCACCAGATTTGATTTAAATCAAGAGAGAGATATGCTGCAATATATTCCTAGTGACTATTGCTAGGTCAACTAACTCATACCTTTCCTGACCGAGGAAGCAACTCATAAGCTGTATGTGCAGACAAGAATACAGAAATGCGGTGGCGAGAGATCTCTAAGTCTGCTTCTGATAACCCAATATCTGAAACTTTGACCTGAAACTTAATAACCAGATGTAAAGCACCAGCAAACATTAATACTCTAACACATAGGCACGAAAAGGAGATCATATAGGACAAGAAGAAAATCATCAATAGACTATATAAAGTCATTATAAAATTCAGAAATCAAATTATCTATTCAACAATCAGGAGTTCCATCAATGCATTTGTAGAGACCACCAAAACTTTTGATACAACCTTTTATGCTGTTGTGATGCAAGGCAAGAAACAAGAAAGGAACAGATTAGCAATACAAAATTACTCTATTGGATGCTTGTCTACAAGGCTCCCAACTCACAGATGGAAATCCAACTTCTTATGGCTAGTTGATGCACATTATTTTGTCTACTCAAAGCCAATTTGCATTCAAATAATTAGAGAGATGAAATTAGGTTGAGAATCTCAAATCATCCAGCTATTTATGAAAAAATCACAGAAGCAAAAACTGTAATATCACCAAAAGTATTTATAATGTGTGATGCAGTAAAATACTCTCATACCAGACGCTGAAAGGCCTCATTATCAACATCCATATTAGAACCAGCAGGAAATTGAGGATTAAGCATTGGCGGCAGGTAGTCAGATTCCCTTGCTAAAAGGACAGTGTTGACAGTCCCATAGTTACTGGAGACGTGTGGCTGGTGCTCATCATGCCGCCATTCACCATCAACGACAAACTTGTACTGCATTTACAGATACAAGATATAAGAGTGTTAATTCACAGATCTGCCAGATTTTGTGCATACTCTTGTATGCCTTTGTTGCTATGACTAGGTTACAATCCAAAGTGAACCTGGTCACAGAAGAGGCCAACAGATTAGAATTCAAGATTCATCCAAGAAACAGCAATATCTGATGGAACTTTTAAATGGACCAAAAAATTTCAAGAAAATCTATTTTGTATTAAACTGTATAAACTATGTAAAAAGGAGCAAAACTTTCATGCTCACGCAAAAAGTTTCTCTCAAACATAGCACAAACTTAGATCTCATTATATTTACTGCTGCCACCAAAACCAAACATTCTAAAGACCTAATGTAGCATTTACCAAAAGATCAAATGATAACATGGTAACTATCTCCTCTTTTTCTTTTTCTTATCCCTTCTTTTTAAAAGGAAACTTGCATCTCCTAGTATTATAATAATGCAGACGATGAAACCAGAAAACGAATGGTATGACTAAATTTCACAAGTGAAGTTATCATTTTAAGCATCCCATTTTGCCCCAGATAAGTTACACAATAAGTATACAGATTAATAAAAGGCAATAACTTTTCACCAAAAGCACAACGTATGTAACAGAAACCTGGTGGAAGCCTGGAGGTAAGTTGCAAACTGTCTGAAAGACCGTTGGGCATCCCTCCACTGGAGTCATCGGATGTTGTGCCCACCTTAACAAAATGACCAGTTGCCACCATTATTAGTGCTACAACTAACTAGAATCAATATAACAATATTACACGCTAATGTCAAGTGCTGAATAGGGATATAATGAAACTAACCAGTTGCCACTATAATAGAACTAACCAGAATTGGAAAAAAAAAAACAAAGAGGACTGAACCATAATGTAAACATGATAAAATTCTAAAAGGTGGACATTTTGAAGTCTCACCCAGTAAATGAACCACAGATATACACACTTCTTCCACCATAAGGCCACACAAACCTCGTGGGCATGCCAGGTTCCCGCGAGTAATCCATACCAGAAGAATGGTACATCATCCACTTCCTCCGATTGTTTGAATAATTTTCCCAACGTAAAGAGCAGAAACTTTCACCAAAAAGACAACCCTCTCAAAAATTAAGCACCTAAATCACAACCCACTTCACCATTAGCCCAATTCAATTCCCCTACCGGCTTATACACTTGAAAACTGAATTCACATATTGACATTAATGAAAAATCATTGCTTCAAAAAAAAAAACCTACAATTCAGCCACAACTCAAATAACCAAAAAGACTAAATTTTGCAAAGCAAAAAAACTAATACTAAAAAAAATTAAAACTTGGATCTCCACAGAATTCCAAACCCGACCAAAAAAGATTGAAACTTTGAAGAGGAAAAACAATATATGGTGTAAGGAGGAGTGGTTCTTTAAATGAGAGAGGGAAGGATGAGGAAATGGAAAGTTTTAGTTGAGTACTAAATTAACCCTAGAAATTTAGGGGATTTGAAAGATGATTATTTTTGGAAAGGAAAGAGGAAGTTGTACCATAGGATACAACCAATGGAGTTTCTGTAAATAAAACCCATTTTTGAGTACTTTGCTGTAAAGTCACGTAGTATTGCGATTCTACTGCTTAATATGAGATCAACAATGAGTAGGCAAAAGTGTCCAAATTTGGTAAGTAGCAAAATCTCAGCAATAAAAATTGGGACAGAATTTGGTCCTCTTGTATCTTAAGAGCTTCAAGTCGAGCTTCAAGTCAGACTAAGCATTGGTTTTAGCCGGAAACTTGTTTTAATTGAGGAAAGTGTTTAAAGTACACGTCAGAGGAATAATCAAACTATATATATAGTTTCTGTTAATTGCTTTTGTTGTTGTGAGAAAAAACAAATTGGATGGTGCTGATAAAGTATTTTTCCTTGTTACACTCTTTTTTCTGCAATATTCTGCAATAGATTGTAATATTTCGGCTCTTTTTTTTCTATTAAAAAAAATATAATATAGCACTTTTTTAAGATGTGATATACGTGAAAACGAAAAGATGCTTAGAAACAGTGTAACAAAAAAATTCTTATAGAAACCTAAAAAACTTTTTTACAAAAAAAAAATTAAGGCCGTACTTTTGCAATTACAGTAGAAATTAGTGGTTGCCTTATAAGTACAAGTATTTTTAGGTATCAATACTTGCCTAACAATTAGTGTAGGAATCTACTATAAGATAGCTTACAGTCAATGATCATGCTAGTTTGATTATGAAAAAATAGTGTATTGATTTATGGAAAATTATGTACTAAACAACTTAACGACAAAAAAAAAAATAAAAGGACAGTCAACGCTCTTGATTCTAAGAATTTTATATTTGTATTTATCGCCCGCCTATAAATCTCGTGATTTTTTCGTAAATGGTAAATGGACTCTTCTTAATTTATGGCGTCCTTGTCACATCATAATTTATTTGCTCAAGGTTAATTTCTTTGGTTTTTTGGAATATATTTTTGTAGTTAATAGAATATATTGATATTTGTTTTTCTTTTTGCTGCTCGGAGAGATAGAGAGAGAGGGAAAATGTTTGGTTTTTTTTTTATAAAAGAAAACAATCAAATATGGGAATTTAGTTACTCCAAATGTTGTTCTCTTCAAATAGACAAACAAAATCCAAATGCAACATTTAGCAGAAAATTTTAAAACAATTGTCTTGAGAGTTCTGGCGAAGGGCGAGAGAGGCTTCTTTTGCTCTCTACTTAGTCTTGTGAGCTCCAAACAAGTTAACTGCTTGGGCTTTGATTTATTGAGGTTTTGATGGAGGTTTGGTGTGGGATATTTGAGCTGAATGTAGATTTTCAATTATGGGCCTAACAGTAACTGGTCGTGTTACAGTTTCAAAATGAATCCAACCCTAACCCTGGTGGAGTAAAAAAAAAAAATCAGCATCAGATCAGTATTGTTATTTTTCTAGGAGAGACTCTGAAGATGCCTGCCATTCCCATTCTTATTGGATTTTAGCTATCATATGCATGATACACTACTATACGCTCACCAGTCAAAACCAACATATTCTCCCTCCACGAACCAGACAGAACCATATATTCCACAAGAAATCATGTATAAAGAGATTAAAGTTCAATAAAATTTTTACAATCCCCCCTAATATTTGCTCAATCTTGTTAAATAGTTATGAACATGGTTTTGATGTAGTATAATTACTGTACCTAACATTTTTTTTTTGTCGCAATGACAATTCATGTTTAACTATATTCACGAGCTCTTTTATTTTGAGATACTACTGATTCAAAACTCATTCAAATTTTAATTTGCGATTGCATGTTTGCTAATTTTGATAATTTCTGAGGGACAACTTAATACTAGAAGTATTTAGGTATATCAACGAGTTCTTTTTGTTATAGATATTCATCCAAATTTACGAGCTTTTAGCTTTTTTACGTAATTTGTGACGATGTAGCTGCTAATTTTGGGAAACTTTGAGTACAAATAAGCGCGGAAACTAATAAGAAAAATAAAGATAAAAAAAAAAGGGAAAACATGTTTAATTACTTTGGGCCAAAGGCAAAAGAATATTTGTAAAATAAGCAATATTGCTAAATGGAAAAGTAAACAAAGGGGAGTTAGGAAAATAAAAGCCCATATTATAACACATGCGGAAGAAAGAAAGAAAAGAGAAGACAAGAAAAAGAAAACAGAATACAACAACACGGCCTCCTTTCTCTCTCCGTGCTGTGTCTCCATACACACAACATATACACATCAGACATAACCAAGGCAGGGGGGGAAAAAAAAGAAAAAGAAAAATATTTATAAATTCAGAATCAATTCCGTCGCTGCAGCGATTGATGCTTCAAAGCACTCAGTCTTCTGATTATTAGCAGTGATTTCAATTCACGCATTTTCTGTTACTTTCTGTATACATTTGCTCTTCGCAGGAATATACATAGTAGTTTATATACATTTATATAAATATGATCAGGTAGGTTTGGTGGGGTTTGTCCTGGTGGCAAATCCCGGAAGCTATAGAGCAATTCCTTGGAGGGATTTTGTGGGTTTTTGGAGAATTTTTGTGGGCTAGAGTTGTATTTTTTAATTTTGGATTGTTTACTGATTATGCTAGACTTCAGGATAACGGGTGAATTTAGGGTTAGGGTTTTGGGAATACGGGAGTAAAGCTGTAAAGGTAGGTTCCTCATAGGTCGGGGGTAGAGGTAGGGTGTGTGGAGAAGGGATGGTTTGGGGAGGTGGGTCTCCAAAAATGGAGGCTGAGCTTGAAGAAGGGGAGGCTTATGATGATGATACAAGCATCGATCCTGAGATAGCTTTTTCTTACCTTGTAAGAGCTCTGTTCTGTTCTTTACTCTGTGTAAATCAGATTTTGTGGATTAATTTGTACTGAAGTTATTGTTTTTAGCTTCATAGGTAAATAAAAAACATATATAACTCAACATTTGCAGACTTGACTAGCAAGGAGAAAAACAACATGGTGGCATTGAGTTTTATCGCTGGAAGCTCAATTAACAATTTAGTTATTGGATTGGACGAGTAATTGATAATGATAACTAGAATTGTGATACAAAATGCTAGAAGATTAAGTAACATCTGTTTGTCTTAGAGCATAGATGGATTCTGCTGTACAGCAAGTATGGTTGATCATTTATTTCCAAATGAAATGTAGCAAGTATAAGGGGGAATTTTGAAAAAAGACAAAATTTTGATGGAGTTTCATTGCACATTTACCTCAAGGCATGTGCTTTATAGCATTTTAATTGGAAATTGTGCAAAGTTCCATGGATTGAGGAAATTTTAGTTTCTACATTGGGGCTTCAGACATTATGATGTGCTGCTATGGTTTCATTAATATTCTAATGTGTGTTGTTTTGCTTTCTAATTATAAAGTTTACAATTGATTAGAATTTTGGGGTGAGGTTCATGTTTGTAACTTTCATACTGATTGTTTGCCACGTTATTAATCAATCTAATTTCGTGATTCTCTCCATGCCAACTTCTACCTGCTCCTAGGTACCATTATTGTTTGTCATCACTGGTCTTCAAAATCTAATATATGATGCGTGTCGCATATTTTTCCTTCGGGACACAATTCACAAGTTTCAGATTGTCTTTTTTTTTTTTCTCTTTTTTTTCGTGTGTGTGGGTGTCATTCGTTGTCATGGAGCATTGATTATTTTTGTCAGGAGTGTTATCACAGTTTTTTTGTGTTCTTTCTGCTGCACTTCTGATATTTTTCCCAAAAATGCATTTCCTGTCCTGATCCTTTCATTCCTTTTTCTGAAGGATGAGAAGGTCCAAAGTGTGCTAGGCCATTTTCAGAAATATTTTGAAGGAGGAGTTTCTGCTGAAAACTTAGGTGAGTATAGCAGAATTGGAACTTTATATGACAAAGAAGAAGTTTAAGGTTCTTCTTTCTGTTCTAAAAGTGATGAGATTGATTCAATTACTTTATCAGGGGCGAAGTTTGGTGGTTATGGTTCTTTCCTGCCTACATACCAACGCTCACCTTCAATTTGGTCACAGCCAAAGAGTCCTCAAAGAGTTCAAATTCACACCACAACAAAATCTCCTATGTGTAGGGAGGTACATTGGCAAGTTTTGTTCTTTCCCTTTCTAATTATTTGCTGGGGAATGAGGCATATGGCTGAAATATGAATTACTAAATTTTTGGTAGTTCTCTTTCCATTTAGCACCTTGAATTGTGTTGCAAAACAGGTTGCTGTACAAAATGCAACTGCTCCCCCTGATCTGCCTTTGTCTCAGAGAAATGGAACAGCTGCTAGCCGTGGAGTCCATTTGTCACACGAAAAGGTGGTCCAGTCAGGAGACGGATCGAGACAAGATTCCTGCTTGTCTTCTGTCCAAGTTACTGATAAATTTCCCACAAGACGTCAACCATCCACAAATAAGTCACTTAATCCAAGTGATCAAAAACCACTGAAATTTCGGATCAAAGTCCCACAAAAGAATGCTGCAATCTACAGTGGTCTTGGTTTAACATCTCCATCTTCTTCGACGGGTAACAGTCCTGGAGGAAGTGGAGGAAATCTATTGGAATCTCAAGAG
Source organism: Coffea arabica (assembly GCF_036785885.1). NCBI lineage: Eukaryota > Viridiplantae > Streptophyta > Magnoliopsida > Gentianales > Rubiaceae > Coffea > Coffea arabica. Next base: position 1,704,644 of record NC_092314.1, on the reverse strand, counting down.
ACTTCTGATGAATCTTCGTCCTGCATTCTTAAGGTACTTCCAGAAGCCACAATTTTTTTTTTTAAATTTTTGTATATTTTGTATGTTCTTACAGTGTCGATCTCATTTTCTGTCCTTTCAATTGGTTGTTTGCTTGCATAACATGGACAGATGCTGACTTCCTTGACCATTGCTGGGGGCCTGCTTCTTTCACCTCTTCATACCACTTTTATTAATTTAATAAGTAACATACCAATGGAAAGTAATAAGCCTGAGGCCACGATCAAGTTAAAGCATAACCATTCTACCACATCTGTGGATGATTCCACCTCCAGGTTAAGCAATGAGGTTCTACTGACAAGGAAGCAAAGCAAAGCTGTTGGGAAGAGTAAAAAATATAATGAATCAAAATGCAGGAATCAAATGGCTTTTGAGGATCATATGCTCTCCCGCTTAAAGGAAAACCCTGGAGCCGAGGTGCCGCAAATCAAGGACTCATTTAAGGACTCAGCTAAGGCGCTTGAAGCTTTTGGGGAGCATGAAAATGGTGCCACCTTAAAGAAGAGGAAGGATACCAAGGACAAAGCCAAGGGCAGATTGTCGGTGACTGAGCTGGTCAAGGATGAGTCCTTTGGATCAATGTCTGGCCTAAGTGATAGTAAGATTGAGCATCAAGAAGATAAAAGCTGCTCATTGGACTGGATTACGAAAAACCACGTAAAAAGTTCCCAGAAGGATGTTCCAGTTGATAAACTTGAAGGCATAGGGAACAAAGCTAACCAGGTTCCTGCTTCACTCAAAGCTGATTCTGATACATCTCAAAGTGAAAGAGATACTAAAGGGGGTATTGATCACTCGATACAGAAATTAAGTGCTAGAACTACCCATGAAGAAGATCAATCAAGGATGCCTGTATCTGCAAAGAAGTTTTCATCAGAAAGTAAAAAGAAGTTAAAGGGAGCTCAAGTTAGAGGAAAGCAGTTTGTGGATTCAGCAGAAGAAAGTACAAGGGCTGGTATTTCTGCTGTGGCGAGACAAAAGGCTACTAAGAGGGATGCAAATAAGGTTCGTGATACCTATAAAGATTTGTTTGAGACAAACTCAGCACGAGTGGATGTGTTGGAGAATTCATCTGTCAACAGATTGAAGGACTCAAATGTTGAGACTCTGAAAGAAAAGCAGCCATATGGTGATAGACCAAAAGGGAAGCCAAGGGGTAGTAAATTTGATGACCAGGTGATATCTGAAACATTACTGAATGATCCTCCAATTGACAGTCTTCCTATAAATAATGGGCCGACACTGGTCACAGAACAGGCTACAATGGCTCTCATAGAGGAAAATTGGGTCCAATGTGACCAATGTCAGGCCTGGCGTCTCCTGCCTTATGGTACAAAGCCTGAAGATCTGCCGGAGAAGTGGCTGTGCAGCATGCTGAACTGGCTGTAAGTTCTTTTCTGTTGCATTTTGCGGTTTGTATTGTCAAATCAATTTAGTTTTTCTTGAAGTCACATATTGCGCATGAGGAACTACGGATTAGAAAAACCACTATTTTTTGTCTGTTTTCTGTAATTTTCTCCTGAATGTGCAAATAATGTGTTTTGCTTCAAAATTCTGCAATGTGTGTGTATATGGTAGATATACAAGAACCTACTAAAGCCTGAGTAACAATCTAATTAAATTAATCTTTAGGCCTGATATTAACCAGTTTATTTTCATTAATATATAGGCCTGGAATGAACCATTGTGACATTAGTGAGGAGGAGACAACGAAGGCTCTCTATGCTTCATATCAGTTTCCTGTTTTAGAGAACCAACATTGGATTCAAAATCATGCTGATAGGCCTGCAACTGGAGCACATGCAGTTGACGTACAGCTCCTAAATCAGAGCCACCAGAATGTTGGTTTTGATTACAAGGCTAGTGGAAGAAAGAAGGCTCATAAAATAAAAGAAACATCTTTTACTGGCAGCAAGGGAAAAAACTTTGAACAGGATCTGGTGAAAAGGGGAAGTTCAAAAGATATGAAGCAGTCTTCTTTGGGAGTTAAACCAGTTAATAGATCCATTACTGTGTCAGAAATTGCAGTGGAAAAGCATTCGAATAGACAGAAACAGAAGCATGTAACTGGAGGTTTGTCATCATCTTATATCTTAATGTTGTTTTCTGTGCTTTAGTATGTTTTTGTTTTTTTCATCAGACTTATTCGGTAGGTGATGTAAAGCTAAAGAAGAAAAGCAAAAGAGAGACTGATAGGCATGAAATTGAGCCTTCAAAGAAGAGTAAAACTGCTTCTGCAGCGAAGAACATCCAGGCTTCTGCTGCATGCCTCGGCAGGTCAGGCATCAAGTCAAAAACTATTTTGCCAACATTGGCACCTACAGAAAACCGAAATCCCAGTGAATGTGATTATCCAAAAGAGGAGGAGAGGAATGGTTTACAAACTTCTCTCAGGAAACCAAGTGAACGTGCATCAGGTTTATTGGGTAATGGATATGTGGATATGATGGGGAAATCCAATAGTGGGGAGATATCCTTAAAGAAGAGAAAACTGAGGGATTGGCAAAGTTCTCAAAATAATGCAGAGACACTTCAAAATGATGGAAGTCAACTCCCTGACAGAAATTTGCCTGCGAAGGAGGAGAGCAGTGACAGTGGATTCAGGAGGGACAAGAAACTTCGGGTGTCTCAGATTGATGGGAAGGAGTCCAGTAGAAGTAAGTCTAGTGCTGAATTGAAAAGAAAAGACATGAACACCAGAATGGTTCCATCGGCTTGTAATAATACAATTGACAGAAATTTTGATAAGCCAAAGCAGTTAAACAAATGCAGAGTAAAAATTACATCTCAACTGACCATGGAGGATTTGGAGTCGTTGAAAAAGGATTTGGGATGTGAACCAGTGTTAACAGCTGCCACATCAAGCTCATCAAAGGTTTCTGATTCCCGTAAAAAGAGAAACAGTTATCAAGGAGTGAATGGTTCACCAGTTGAATCAGTTTCTTCATCTCCCATGAGGATGTCCAGTCTGAACAAATTGTCTCCAGAAAAATTGGATGGTTTTGAGCTGGATGATGTCAAAGTAGGTGGTTTTCCCATAAAAGGAAGCCCCAGAAAAGCTGTGGATGGGGATGTTAATAATGTGACCAAGAGATCTGGGATAGCTAAGAAGCGGAAAAATCCTGATGTTCTCAATCCTGAGTTAGCTGAAAACCATATGCTCGACTTTCGGAAAACTGATGCTAGAGGCAAATTGGGTGAGGAATGTGAACTTGGTGGTAGACCACCTTCACTTTTTGGAAATGGTTATCTAGATAATGATCATCTTGACATCTTGGAGAGTCATAGCACATATCTGACTGATAGGCATGCTTCAGAACCTTTTTCTGTCAAAGACAGGATTGGCAAGGACCAGCATAATACTGTCTTACCCCAAAAGAAATCTCGAAAGGCTTCCTCTCTGCTGCCCAAGGACAAAGGCAGGAATTTTGGTTTGGATTCTGAAGATGCAGTAGAGAATGTCTCTGATCTACCAAATGATCGGGGAGACTTAAACCCAAAGACAAGTTCAAGTGTAGACACAGGTATTGATCAAAATCACGTTGCAGCTGAAGGTGTCTTGCTGGGTGATGTGAAACAACCTTTTGTTGATCAGTCTGGAGTTCAATCTGTTAAAAGTAACAAGAGTATTAGCAAGAGAGAGTCAAGAAAATTGCTTGATGGCAGTCTAGAGAACCTATTGCAACCTAAAGGGCACAGGAGATCAGGTGTCAATTTAGGTGATCCTTGCAGCAAGGATGCAAATAACCTCATGCAACAAGACCTAATCAAGGGTTCTGATGCATTGAGGAGCAATTCAGCTTTGAAAGCTCGTAGTGATGCGAAGTCGCTGATTGACCATCATCCTGAAGATGAACATGAGGTGCTACCTTTTGCTAGCAAACCTGCTCCGGGAACCCAGAATGGAAGTCTATTGCAAGTACCAGGTCATGATGTTTCCATCCGCACTTATGCATCAGAGGTTTCAAAAGATCATCGCAATATCATTCACCATAATGAACCTCATCAGGCCATGGGCAGTACTGCTTCTGGTCGATCTGTAGCATGGGATCTCAGTGGCCCGAGTCTGGAAAGAAAGGATGCCGCTAGGTTGACCGCACCTTTAGATGTGCTAAAAGAAGCCGAAGGCCTTAGAAATGATGCGGATAATATCAAGGTTTATATCTGGTCCTTGTGACCTGCATGATTTCGTAAAATTTCTGTGGAACTCTGTATTGCTAGTTCATGAGTAGCACATCAACTTGTCTTATTGGTTGATAATTGCAGGACTCAGGATTTAGTTTTGAATGTAATGAGCTATACTTCCAAGCAGCCTTAAAATTTCTTCATGCTGCTTCTCTTTTGGAGAGCAACTTTGAGAATAGCAAACCTGGAGAGATGAATCAAATGCAGATTTATGGTAGTGCTGCAAAACTTTGCGAGTAAGTCAGTGTTCAAGCTGATTGATGGTTTACTCCCTGATCTAGTGTGTCATGGGTCTTGTGTTTTCATGATGTTGTTTTACTCTGGTTGTTCTTGGGTAGATGTAGTACTACTAATACTTCTAGAGTTGTTTGATTGACTGGTATGTTGTTCTATCCCAAATCAACATCATCTTGCTACATGTCATGTGTGAGAATCCTTGTAGTCTTGTTATGCCTTTTCCTTTTTCTTCCCTCCAAAATGAGTGCAAGTCTGAAGACTGACCTACATAGTTACCCTGGTACATACACATTGAAGAAAATTTACATCATGTTATTAAACAGTATATAATCTACTCCAATTATTAAATACTGATAATTTTTTTCAGTGATTTGCACCTATTTACCCTCAATGAGTGGGCTTAGATGACTAGTTATTGAACAATTGTCCTGGTAAAATGCAGAATTTTGTTTACTGACTATTACTTGTGTTCGATGGAGGAATTCTGCAATCATGATATCTTTAATATGAAGGAATCTTGGACTGTTTTGTTAAACATGTCATGCATGATCATTACCCTCATTTGTGGCTTGATAGTTGATATAATTTCTCAAAACCTACAGAACCTGTGCCCATGAATATGAGAGACAGCAGGAAATGGCTGCTGCTGCTTTAGCTTATAAATGCATGGAGGTTGCTAATATGAGGGTGGTTTACTGCAAAAATACTAGTACGAATCGGCTGTGTCGTGATTTACAAGCTAGTTTGCAGATTGTTCCCCAAGGTACGGTGACTGTTCTGAAACCTCTCATGTTATAGGCCTCCTGTGAACATTGAATCATTTTGCCATGTTTGTATCATCTGCATGTTAGAAAATATAGACCCTGCTGAGATCTTCTGGCATTCGGTGGCCATTTGTTGTATCTTATTGCTTGGCTTAACAATGTTGGATATTCACGAGGTGGGATGTTCCATCTAGTCTCTTGTTTGCAGAATTTGTTTGGTGCTTTCACTCTAATTAGAGTGGACCATGCATCCTCAGCAACTAGGATCTTCCTTTCTTCTTCTTCCCTTTCCAAGTGTGATTGTGTTGGGCAGTTCTGTACTCCATGGTTTCCTAAAATATACTCTGTAGCTTGTTGTATCTTCTGGTTTCTGGAAAGCTTTGAACACCTGAGCCTGTTTCTGTGTTTCGCCATTCGCAACATTTGATGCATTCTTAAGAAGTAATTTTCTCTGCCATTCTGTGGCCTCTCACTGCATAGAAACTGCCATCCTCAATATTTTGCATATAATTCTAGTATCATATATGTGGACTAATCCTTTCATGCAAACTTGCCTCAGTTATACTCAGGTTTATGTTACTAATTGATTTTGTGATTTTCTGATCTTGTGCTTAGGTGAATCTCCTTCATCTTCTGCATCTGATATTGACAACTTGAACAATCAAGCATTGGTGGAAAAGGCTTCCTTGGCTAAAAGCAATGGTTCTCATTCTGGGAATCACGTTATTGCTCCTCGAAACCACCCAGGCTTTTTCCGGCTGCTTGATTTCGTAAGTCTATTCATGCTCATATATTATCTTCTGCATTCGTGCATCCATCTTAATGCCTCATTTATTAATGTTTAATTGATTGCAATCTGCGAGGTTACATCTAACTTATTGAACTTGAAATACTTAATTTAGCTGAAAAGTTCCTTTTCTGGACAGGGCAGCCAACATAGTAAATTTGGAAAAAAGGCTTATTCTGATATTTTCAGTGACCATTCTGACATGAATTAATGCTTCGTTAGGTCTTTGGGATTGCATATGATTTGATGGTTTAAAATGACTGATGAATTGAACATGATTTTGAACTTAGGGTTGATTTCTCAGATATCTGCAAGTATAGAAGCTTTTGCTTTTAGGGTATTGGCTTTAATTGTTGTTATGGGGTTAGACCATGCCGTAGTTGTTCAACTGGAGGACGCTGTAGGTGGTCAGCAGCTAACAACATTTTGTTTGTGCAGGCAAAAGACGTGAATTCTGCTATGGAAGCTACCAGAAAATCCCAAAATGCCTTTTCAGCTGCAAGTGTGATACTTGAAGAATCTCAAAACAAGGAGGGCATTGCTGCTGTTAAGAGGGTTATTGACTTCAGCTTCCAGGATGTAGAGGAACTTCTACACTTAGTGCAGATAGCAATTCGGGCCATTAGTCGGCAAGGTTTCATTCGCAGTAGAGATTGAGTCAAACATTGTACATGACATATTTTGGCACTTCCAGTGTCGCACAGGCATGCCTTTGGGAACGAGAAGCATGTGTAGCGTCCTGCACTTGCATTTTGGTGAAGAGACGGAATCGTCAGCCTGTTTACCATCCTGTACATGTGTAAAAAGTGGGATTATTTTGTTTATTCCATGATATAAGATTTTGACTTCTCAGTTTTCTTTTTATTAATTTTTTTAAAAAAAATTTTCAACAAGATAAGGGCACAAGCATGCTCACCCTTGAATTAGTGGGGTTGGGAAGTAGAAATGTATAACTTGTAGTTGCTTCAAGGAAAAGCTAGAGTGCAATTTTGACATGTGTAAGAGGAAGGCAGTTGTTTAGAGATTGAGAACAGTTAGTGAAATGCGGAGGCTTTTTACAGATATAACTATGACCTGTCCTGTCCAGTCTAATTATGGACATTATGCCTATATTTTCGATTTTAAATGTGATACAAGGACCGTCTTTGTGGAGGCTGTCTGGTACAGTTGTAATTTTAGCAGTCTCTGCTCAATGGTGCTGATGAATACAACATAGTATATATCTTCATGTCAATCTGTGAAGAGTGAAAATTTTGTTGCTTTCTTAGAACTAATTGTCTTTCTCTTATTATTGATGTTTGTTTTATTTTTGTTGTCTCTCTTATCATGGATGTTACTTGTTACTTAACTAATTGTACTTTTCTTCTGCTGCTTTTATTGAGATGGAAGTAAACCCAGGTACAAATGGATGTGCTTGTCTCTCTTTGCTTTGAAGCTTATCATAAAAGCTTACAATACTTGTTGAGTGCTTAGTACTGTTGCACTGGATATGGGGAAGTTGGTTTATATATGGGTTTTAAGCAGTGGCATATGCAATAAAACTTGAAAACAAATGTTGAGGTACAACGAGGAGATTAGGCCCTTGACCTCCTGGCCATGTTTGATTCGCTGGTCACTACTTACTTCCCCTTTCTGCCTGACCTGCTCTACTCCTTTACTTTCTGTTCAATGCGATTATAATGGCATACATGAACTACTGGGTGATAATTTGTCTTAGGTCGATTGTTGTTAGAATTTAGCGAGTACTGGACTACTGGTCATGAATACGTCCCCTGAGATTATGTGATCCTGTCCTATGTAACATAGCCTCCATTTGCACGCAATTTTGATAGAAGTTTTTGCTTTTGATTTGTGCTGCTGTTTAGTTCTTGCTAAGCAGTCACTGGTGTAGATAAAATTTGCTTGTGTGCTTCCAACGGGTTTGAATGAGGTGAGAGTTCTCAAATTTGGAGTCTTTGTTCTTCTCTCTATTTGTGTCCATCGTCTGGAAGTTGGATCAGTCTGTCTGTCATATTCAAATGCTTATTTAGGATTATCATTGGACCGACATATTTGAGAAAACTTTGGCTGGTGGGAACCATTTTCCAAAGGGTGCTAGTGCTGCAACCTATGCTTGTGGCTCCTCCCTGCTGCAGGGTGTGGCCCTCAAAAGCTAGCTAGCCCTACCCTGCTGCCTTCCTTTTCCTTTACCGGGTTACGACCATAACAAGTTTGACAATTGTGGAATATGAATCAGAAAAGTGTGCTTTGCGCCTGCTGATGTCTCCATCTTAGACTTCCCGTGGCCGTGGCCATGGCCATGGTTTTGTAAGGTATTCTCATGGAGACAGGTGTCACCGGGGGGAAGACTTTTTCATTTTTGGTGGCTGATTCATTGTTTCCTCCAATTATTAAGGTTAGGCCATCTCTTTAGGAAATGACAAAAAAAGAAAAAAAGAAGAATGGGCCATGTATGTATCCAAGGTCTTTACCTGTTTTGCTAGGTTTGTGTTTTGCGGCAACTAAAATGTCAAACATGTATTTTTTTTTCTTTCTATTTGATCCTCTTTCTTGATTTATCCGCTGGACTAATTTGTCGAGTCTGTGTGTTTTTTGTTCTCTTTTTTTTTTTTTTCTTTGCCAAGAACGAGTTAGATGGGTCTATCTACATGATCATCAGCTAAATTTTCTAAAGCCATGCATGTCATCCAGGATGAAACAAAGTTGGCCGTCGTTTGAGAAGGCAATAGGAGTACCCCCCCCCCCCCCCCCCCCTCCCTTTTTTTGGGTTCAAAAACCGAATAAGGGGGAATGAGAAAGTGTGGGATAGTTTGAAATGACAGCAGTTTTCTCTGCGTGGATTTGTTTGTTTCCAAGTGAGCCAGCAGCTTAGAGGGTTTAACGTACAAACTAATATAATTCAACCCTGTTCCTCTGTTTTGCTTTTCTCACCTTTGTCCTCTTTACCTCACTTTCGGTTCTTCGTCTTTACATGGTGAAGCATTTTGGCTTCAGCTGGTAACAGCTTTACCTGTCAATAAGCGTCCTTTTCACCCTATGGTGCCAACTCCCTGCATGTACCGTCTTGAACCATTAAAGCAAGCAAGCAAGGAACTATCGGTGGTATACATGCACCCATGTATGCAGTGATAACAATTTTTACACATTAACATTAAGCTTATGCAATTGCTTCCCAAAAGTCCAGAAAATAGCCCCATTTTCCGGACAAAGACAGAAATGGAAATAGAAAACGTAAACCCTTTTCTCTTACCAGTCTGAGCTCAATGTGCTAATTAATATGGCTTGTTCTTTTGTGATTCATCTAAAGCTAAAAAGCCTGAGGCTTTATCTTACAGAAGGTGAGGAAGGAAGGAGAGCAGAGGGATGATGACAGACTCACTATATATGGTCTGCAGAGCCCCCCCCCCCCCCCCCCAAAAAAAACTATACCACTGCCATTTTCATTTGGAAGAGATTTCGAGTATATAGTTAGTTTGTCCCTAAAGAATTGAATTTGCACAATTACTTCTCTGCATTTCTACCTAAACTTGCCCCGAAAAAGTTATGTTATGCACCTTTCCTTGTAATCCTGCAGCAAGTTGCGGCTGTGAAATGTTGCTTTTTTTTTTTTTTTAACTTCAGTCTGGTTTTAAATCTTTCAACAGGGCCAAATGTTGCAACTTGGCGATAGGCTGGTTATGTGATCCTAACTAGCCCAAATAGGAATTTACAAGGAAGACTAAGGGCCTGTTTAGAACCTGAGTTTTTTGGAAGTTTGTCTAAAACTTTACTGTAGTGCACTGTAGAAGTTTTTAAAAAAATTTTGTAAAAGTTTTTGTAAGGTGAAAAATTTTTTTTGTAGAAGTTTTTGTAAGGTGAAAATTTTTTTTCTTTCTCTTTCTTTTTCTTTCTTTCCTTTTCTTTCCTCTCTTCTTCTTCTTCTCTTCTTCTTCTTGCTTCCCCCTTCCCCTTCCCCGTTACCTTGCACCAGCAACTCCCTTTCCCCCCTCCCCCGCCACCGCCCTCCCCTCCCCTACCACCACACTACCCTCTCTTTCCCCCTTCCCCCGCCTACTGCCCTCCCCGGCCACCCCTCTGCCCTCCCTTTCCCCCTCCCCCGGCCACTACCCTCCCCTCCCCAGCCACCACACTGCCTTTCTTTCCCCCTTCCCCTGCCCACTGCCCTCCCCCGCCACCCCTCTGCCCTTCCTTTCCCCCCTTCCCCGGCCACTGCCCTTTCCTCCCCCGCCACCGCACTGCCCTCTCTTTCCCCCTTCCCCTGTCCACTGCCCTCCCCGGCCACCCCTCTGCCTTCCCTTTCCCCCTTCCCCCGCCCACTGCCCTCCCCCGCCACCCCTTTGCGCCGTCTTTCCCCCTTCTCCCGCCCGTCACCCTTTGCCCTCCCTTTCCTCTGCCCTTTGCCTTGCCCTTTCCCTGCAGCCCAGCCGCATGATGGCAGGCCCAGGCTCGTGACCAGACGTAGCCCAGGCTCAGCCTTTCCTCTTCTCCACAGTGCACCAGAAGCAGCCCGGGCTCACGACCCAGCCGCAACGCACTCGCAGGATGGGGGACGAAACAGCGGTGGCGTGTTTTGGGAATCGGCAGTGGTGTTGGGTTGGGATGGGGGAGGAAGAAGGAAAAAAAGGATGGGAATTTTTTTTGGTGTGTTTTGGGTATTTTGAGATGTGCAGGTAAAAAATTTTGAGAAGTTTTTTTGGATTCCTGTAGCAAAAGTTGTTAAAAAATTAGTAGGTAAAAAACTTGTCCAAAATACTGGGTTCCAAACAGGCCCTAAATTTCATAAAGTGCGTTGGCTTGGCCCCACGATACAATTCTATGCGCATTAAAGATCCATGAATTTTCTTGCTTGTTCTCCCTATAAATAATTGGCATTGCAAAGTTCAATACTACAAGGTACCTAGCAAAGATAAGTTAGTCCCCTCCAAACAATAGTACCATGGCTCCTGTACCAGTTTCTCCCATTAGTGTTGGCCACATTGATGATGTCCAAGAACTGAGGAAGACCATACCATCACGCATTCCTCAGAGATTTGTCCGAGACGGGATAGAAAGGCCGAGACTTTTCATGACCAATCCTACTCCTTGCAAGAATATTCCTGTCATTGATTTATCAAATCTCCAAAAAGGCAGTAAAGATGAATTCCGAGCTGAGTTGCTACAGCTCTCAGCATCCTGTGAAGACTGGGGATTTTTCCAGGTATCTATGTATCATGAATCTCTACCTTGTTTTTGTTCATTTTATTTATAACAGGGGCTAATAACCATTTTGACTTGTATAGGTGATAAACCATGGAGTTAACTTATCCTTAGTCGAAAGCTTAGAAAAGGTGGCCATGGAATTCTTCATGCTGCCGTTGGAGGAGAAACAGAAGTATCCAATGCTACCTGGAACTGTTCAAGGATATGGGCAGGCTTTCGTTTTCTCGGAGGACCAGAAGCTAGACTGGTGCAACATGTTTGCTCTTGGACTGGAGCCCCATTTTATAAGAAATCCAAACCTGTGGCCTACAAAGCCAGCCACCTTTAGGTAACTGCATTACTTCATGAACAAAAAGCTTTAAGCCCTGAATTTAATCTAATCTCAGAACGGGTGATAAGATTTATCTTGTTCTGTTTTCAGTGAGACTCTGGAAGCATATTCCAGAGAGATAAGGAAACTATGCAAGAATTTGCTAAAGTACATAGCCATCGGTCTATCTCTGGATGAGAATGTCTTCGAAGACATGTTCGGAGCAGCTGTACAAGCAGTGAGAATGAACTATTATCCAGCATGCCCTAGACCTGATCTTGTTTTGGGTTTGAGTCCTCATTCAGATGGAAGTGCCCTTACAGTGTTGCAACAAGGAAAGGGTAGTTCAGTTGGCCTTCAGATATTCAAAGACAATACCTGGGTACCTGTCCAGCCAATTCCCAATGCATTAGTAATCAATATTGGTGACACCATAGAGGTAAAAGATTGTGATCATATCATGTCCTTTTCTTTTAGTTTTACTTATTGATTTACAAATCTAATGTGCCATTCTTTTGTAATTAAACAGGTTCTAACAAATGGCAGATACAAGAGTGTAGAACACAGAGCAGTCACTCACAGAGAAAAAGACAGACTCTCAATTGTCACATTTTATGCACCTAGTTATGATCTAGAAGTTGGACCAATGCCAGAACTGGTGGATGAGAACGAGCCCTGCAAGTACAGAAGATACAACCATGGAGAGTACAGCAAGAACTATGTAACCAACAAGCTGCGGGGGAAGAAAGCACTGGAATTTGCTAAAATCAATACCACTAACTAATTCCAAAAACACCTTGCATAGTTTGAATACTACTACATCGTGCAAAGGACCATATACATAGCATTATGTCATGAATTGGTTTCGTTAGGACTTGTGAATGGAATGACCCAAAGTACAAGTTGTATGTGCTGTACTACTAAAAACTGTTGAGTGGATAGCACTGTACATTTGCAACTTATATGTATGAGTATGACCCTATTGATTAGTAGTAATAAATATGCCACTGGCCACTTGTGCAGAGAAACTTTTCTTACTGCAGTGCTTTCACTTTCAATTAGGGGGTGCCTGTCTCGCGGGGAAGCAATGGGTCGGGTTGGGGGGGGGGGGGGAATTTTCTTTCCCCGTTTCAAATGGGGCAGTATGGAGCGGGGTATAATAAATTTTTTAAAAAAATAAATATTTATATATAGTTTTATACATACACATATATATATATATGTGTGTGTGTGCGCGCGCGCGCGCAGGCGCACGTATATTGTTATTACACATCAATAATATAGGCATATACATAATAATTTTATAACTAAAAATATCATAATTTGCATGATGAAATGATGATTTAACTATTTCTAGTTTACTTGAATCTTTTCACATATTGCAAATTATTCACCAAAAAAATAAAAATAAATATGATAGTTATAAGTTTAGATTTGCAACTAAATGTGAAGAAATGAATTCAAAAGATCAAAATGATTATTAAGCTCACATTGAATATTTTGCCAAAAATCTAAAAGAATGATTTACAAAACTGTTATTGATGTTATACGCGTAGATAAATAAATAATGTCAAAATAAAAAATAAAACTATAATTAGCCAATCGCAGGGCACACATGAAGCTATGGCCAGGAGGCAGGGTACTGGAAGCAAGGGTTTAAATATGAGGTGAGAGAACTGTCCCTGCTCCTAACCTCACCCTATTGCCATCCCTACTTTCAATTGTGTCGCTCAAACTTAAAAGAGTCACTTTTACTGTTCTCTCTAGCAGATTATTCTAATATGATGTAATCATGAAGAGGAACCACAGAGCTCCACCACCCCTAGTTTTTAGTAGATTCGCATCAAGCACGGACAAAATCATCGGCTTTCCATTGTTCAAGGGAAGATACCTTTTTCTTGAGTGCGGGGGGGAGAAAGGACTAAGGAGAGCCCACAGACTGCGCCTTTGTGTCTCTGAGGTACACATTATTGCTATGTCAAAGCAGTAACGAGGCAACTTGTTATTAACTTTTGCCAATCAAATTGAATTAAGAAACTAGTACAGCAAACCAACAGAATTCAGAATTAGTCATCAGGTAAACAAAGAGAACAATGCAATCAATAGCAGTCGTCCATGTGGGCTTAAAAGCAGTTTGATACCAGAGTATTAGCAAAGAAAGGCTAAAGATCTTGCAGTGTCATTATGGAAATTGAGTGTGTTTTATGATTAAACAAAGCATATGGTCTGCAAATGAGGAAGACATTGCTGATGCAATCTCTTAGTGGAGAACTTAATGGAGAATTCCGTGATACTTTAGCAAAGAGGACGTGATGTAGAAAAGAAGGTGTGTTCTCCAGTATGACTAGCTCAGGTTAAATCATCCACCACTACATCAAAACGCCAACAGTGCTTTAGGATTCCCCGTTCGAAAGCAAAACTTGGAGCTCAGAAGTGCTCGTATGTTTGCTGGGAAAGAAGAAATTGGTTTTCATACGGTAATGAAAAATCTGAGATTATTGCTCAAGTGCAAAAGCCAGCTGAGCAATTTATCTTCCTCAATAGATCATTATTAGAAGTGAAAAGCATATGCATAATACATTAAACCAAGGATGAGGAAACCAAGAATGCAACCTCAAAGTCCTTTAGAACTCTTCTGTTCATCGCCCATTTCCTCACCATCAAAACTACTACTAATGCACTCAGTCTCATCGTTACATCATTCTTTACCTCTAGGTGGGGTTGGAAGCCTGGGACAGGGCGGCTGTCTCTTTGTTTTTCTTGATTCTTAGTTTCCACTTTCCATCCATCAAGAAGATTTTTACTTCGACTAGTTAATTTTGGCATGAGATAATTTTACAGTTTCTTGACAACTAGCCATGGACCCCCGCAATGGCTGGAAACCATGTATTTAAACAACTATACAGAAAATACTGGTCCTCGACTCCATGAATTGACAACCCACTAAGACTATGACTGATTGGTGAATGCTCACGCAAGCTTTGTAATGTTTCTAACATGTTTGAAACATTATTATGAAAACTTCACCTAATCACTCTTCTTTCAAACTCAACAATCAGGTTTATGGGATTCAGGAATGATCTCAGCTAATGGGACCCAAGAATCAAGCTTAGAAGACCTGAATAACTTGCAAATCCCAAACACCATCTCAATAAAATAATGGCAACTACATTTTGGTCTGCAAAAGATGAAAGCTTTATGCGAGTGCAATTCCAAGGTTTGCTTCCCAACTTGAAATTGTGACTGACGGCCGTCATTTTTGCTTCACTAACTAATCATTTGGAACGTAAATGCATTTTGTGGTGCTTCATTACATATAATTTACAACTTCTACAAGCCTTCCTATAGACATGCCATAGCTGAGTGCTGCGTGACTTATCCCACTAAGTATAGAACAGCAAGGATCCTTTTGACTATCATGAACTTGAAAAACTCGGGGAAACCCATTATCAAAGATGTTAATTGCGCATTTTCAAAGCCACCTTTCGGACAGGATGGACCAAAGACGAGAGCGGATTCATGACCTACGCAATTGGACATTCAAAGACTCCATTTTTAGCACACAAACTTCAATTTATATGCAAAACGTTCATGATTAAGAAACAGTAAACATCGGACGAGTAATCCCAATCACCAGACTTTTCATTTGCTTCATCAGCATAGATATATTTCTGAACAAAAAATAACTCAAGCAATTCAACCATATAAATCACTAAAATTCATGTGTAGATATATATAGACAAAGAAAGAAAGAGAGGGCGTTCTCAGCTGATACTCGGAAAGAAGAGGATTGAAACCCTGGGAGCTCTCGAAAGGCTAATGCTGTGAAAGAGATTTAATCCTATATTACCTTTTTTTTTTTTTGGGTATTGCTTGATAAAGGCAGGGGAATACTTGGCTATATCCTCTTTCTTTATTTGATTGCTGTAAGCCAACCACAGTAGGATGGATGCAGCTGCTTCACTGAACATGTTCTCGACTGATGTTTGTACTTTGTGGCATTACAAGGAATATGGGTTTGGCAGTTGACCACTGCTGTTTGTCATCAGGCCCAGGCGAACTAACTTTCCAGGAAAAGGTGAAGTATTGGAACATTCACCCACTTGGCTTGCTGGACGCTCACCTTAGGAGCCAAGAAGATGACACCGTCCACACATTTGAGTCTGCGACAGGAAAGTTAGGAAGTGAGGAAAATCTTGACAGGGGACACAATCTCTCCCAATTTCCAGTTTACAGGAGAGGCACGCAAGAGCCGTCTGCGGAAAGCATAATAGTGCATTCCACCCCCAATGATTCAATTCTCACACTTACAGGAGACGGACGTCAAAGCTGCGTGCCAAAAGACCATTTGCTATTAATTTAGGGAATTAAAATTTGACATTTTCCATGTACGATACGCAGCAAAGTTTGAAAAACTTCCTTTCAGGACTGCAAATATGGTGGACAGGCTCTGGGAAATGAGCAGTGGAAGGTAGAAGGTTTGCATTCAATGTTTTGAATACAAACATTATCACGTTTACCTGGATAATAATTAAGACTAAAGAAATGTGGAATGAATCGCGGACGAACACCAACGACATAGGAGACAAGTCGCACGGTACCAACTTGTGCGCGCCATATCATTGCTGAGATAATAAGATACAATCAACCTACTGATTTTTTCTATTTCCTGTCTTTACTCTTCATTTTGTTCCTTCATAGAAGGGAAGGTGAAGGACCGAGCAGCATAAACATGGCATGCGGCTTAACAGGAAGCACCAACTTGAAATGAAAATTCAGTTGTTACTGGAGGTCTTAAAGTTTCTCGCAAGCGCATGCTTCCGATGAACCTTTACATTAACTACAGAAGATGAAAAAAATTAACTACAGAAGATGGAAGCCGGCGAAGACTGTTGACACATGGAAGCCGCAAATAAAACTGAAAAAGTTCAACTCCTGCACCAATAAAGATTGGAAGAGTACAACTGCCCCACCAAGGGTAGTCTCACTGCTAAAACTACAGATATTACACTTTTTTCCAACAAGGACAGGTAAATGTAGCGATTGTCTACATCTGATTTTTGAAGGCTTAATGTACACAGAAAATCTCAAGCTCCTGATTGTAAGCAAGCATCAAAAAAGAGGTAATTAAATATTTGGAAACATTTACAGAAGTTTGTGGTCAATTTTTCAGGCCAATGGACGCACGATAGAATGCACGCCCTTTCGCATCGATCAGGGATAGCGAGTTGCACATAGGGTTGATCACCTGGACAATTCATGCCAAGTACTTGAACAAATTCGGGTTATCCTTGTCCCTCTCCAGATAGTCCCGAGTAATCAAATCTTCAATCCTCTTCTTGATTGCCTTGACGTCAGGCTGTGCAGTGCAAAATTGTAAGTTAAGAATACCATTTGGTTAGCTCCGAGGCAACATATTAAGCAGGAGAATAACAATACCTTGAACATGCGGCCCAACTGTTCAACACACTCCATCACCAACTGCTGGTAGCCCAAAACTTTCCTACTCTTCATGATGCGGACGATTGATGCATCAATAGCATATCGCCTATCCTTATCAACATCTTCAATTACTTTTTTCTTCTCATCCACGGGAGGGAGAGGAATCTGAATATCCACAAAAGATACTTTACCAACATAGAACTAGTATGACCACAAGGTATGTAGTAGTCAACAGGATATTCCTGTACAAGGTAAGAAGAGTACCTTGATCCTCCTCATTTTGTCAGTGAACTTTGAGTTGAACCCAAAAACATCTGTATGAGAGATTGTTTTCGTATTGGGCTCCTTGTTAAGAATCTTATACTTGGCACATGAAAGGGAATGCAACAGTCTCACAACATCATCATCAGAAAGGTTCAATTGAGCCATAATTTCTTGATAGCTTAATTTATCTGATGCATTGAATAACAGCAGAGCAGAAGCCTGCAAATCAGGAAGAGGAACATTCACTTTCTGTGATATAGGAACTACAAAAACCATGAGCTACCCTAAAATATGCTTGTTGCGAAGTTACCTGATACGTAGTTACAATCAACTCCATAGTTTTAGGCTCAAACTTTCCATTGATGTTACATGTCCCCAATGAATATATCCAAGTGAGTTTTCTGTGCTTTGTCTTTGTTTGATAGAACTCTCGAAACACTTCAACGCACTTAACCTGAGATAGATTTGAAGTAAACCAGAAAAGGTTGATGCTAAATAGTAACGTTGAAAAGAAGCCAAAAATATACAACGTATGGAAACATACCATCTCAGCTGGGAGGCTAAGATCAAAAGACTTGTAACTTGGCCAGAACCCAGTAGTAAGGACAGTGACTGTCAAGTCAATTCCGGGATTTGCTTGTGGGTTATTACTGAGATACTCCTCAAAGTTGGCTTGGTTTTCCCTAGCTAATGTCAAATCCGTAACCTGAAAAAAGAGAGAAAAAGAGTAAAAAAAAAATTATCAAGTATTTTCATAGAGCACTAACGTTTGATTCGAAAAGAAATATATGGACAGCCAGCTTACCATCCCCTCCATCTTTGAAGTGAACTGACCACCACATTGTTGCTTCAACTTGGTCAGGATACTTCTTTCATGTTCATCATTGGCACTTTTATCAAATAATAGCCGCCGAGCAAGCTTTTTCCTGTCAGTGAATTGTTACACCAAAAAGTCATAAAAGGAAACTGGTGCAATTCCTAAAAACTCAATAATCACCATCCATCTCAGAGACCAGATCACTAACCGGTAAAATTCTGCAAATAAGTCCTTGTCACTGATATAGGCAAGTAGCTTTACTACCTGTGAAGTGATGGAATTAGTTGCAACATCCTGCAACTTGTAATAGAATAGAATTCAATATAGTAAGACGTGTTATTTACCTTTTCTAACGTCTCTTCTATTGCTTCATCACTCAACTTCTCACTGCCACCTTTTTTCAGAATATTGTCACAGAATGTTGCAAGAAGTTCAGCACTTGAACTTCCAGAAACACCCTTATTGCAGAAAACTTCAAATGCTTCCTTGAGTGCCTAGGGTTCAACATTAGAGGGGAAAATTTCATATTATAGCAATTGAATCATGACAACAGGACAAAATTCAATGATTTTCATTGGTACAAACCTTATGAAAAAGAGAATGATTCATAAAACAGTCATTCACATAAGCGAGGTACTTGTCATGCAGTTCAATCACCTTCCTTACAAAAACCTGAAGGCCACAAACGTAAGTCTTTCTACCAAATGAAACCAAATTTACGTTCCGAATGAAGAGACACGTCAATATGTACCTGTTCCTGCATACCAACCACATCTTTCTTATCCACCTGCAACAGAACGTTAATGTAAGAAACCATGGCGAGTGACCAAAACATCCACTAACAATGCATTCAACAGTACATCTCAGGGAGTATAAGTGAGAGGCCTCGGGTTCGAGCCCTCCCAGTCCCCCCCCCCAAAAAAAAGTACCTCTCAGGGAATTCTAGGATACAATAATCTCTAATTTTCTAAGAGCAATGAAAAAGTTGGAACCTTGAAATTCTAAAGCATACGGGATTCCGTAGCTTTCTGAAAGCCTACTGTTTTGATTTCAACTAAAAATAAATTTTGAATTCATGCTACATTAAATTCTGGATATAAGAAAGTAATCACCATTAAATTTTAAGTGCTGATGTGTTGCTTCAACTTGTATTAAAGGCTGAACACAATTTATCTGTATTCAACCTAGTCAAGTACTACAAACCTCAAGGGAGAAATCCTAGAAGAGTAAGATCCATGCAAAACATTCAAGCCTACCTTCTTGTTGCTTGCAGCATCTTCTGCTTGCTTAACCAAAGCTGTACCTTCAGCAGTAACATGCTGCATCCATGATACCACAAATATTTAATGCACAGATATGGAGCCAAAAAGTCAAAAAATAATGCTCTGTTAAGGTATTGGAATAAAAATTTATGGAGGCAAAATGGCTACAAACCTGCTTGAATATATTAGCAACAGGTTCTAGGCCTTTAGGTATTTTGGAGAAAAGTCTATACATCCTTGACAAATCTTCCACCTAATTGAATTCAAAAAACGAAAAAGAAAAGAACACATTAATTACTGCAGCAGTTTTAATCAAATAAGATATCCATGATTTACATATGTTAAAAAGCACCTTGTCATCTCTAAGTAATGCATGACATCCAGAGTGCTCTTTTTCAAGCAGTTGAGAAGCATACACAGACAACAACTCATGTTGTACTTTCTGCCAAAAAGAAAGATTAGTTACAATTAAATACAGTATACTTCACGAAATAATAAAAACCATGGAAGAATTCAAAGTTGAAGCTAGATAGCTCAGAATACTACTACCACACTATGCAATATTAGAGTTGAAATACGATAGCAGCATAAAACTCGAAAACAAAATCAAACCTCAAGCAACTTCATTTCACTACTTGAATGGAGATAATGGGCGACTCTGTCCTTCTCTCGCTTTAAACACTCCTCACTCTGATGATTAGATCAGTAACAGTAACAAATTAGATTCCAGAGCCATGAAGAATGGGGTGACATTTAAAACCACAACATGGTATGTAACAGGTAATTACTTTCAGCATATAATCTGGACATGAGTCTTCCAAAATCCAGTTAGATGCCTTCCGGGAATAATAAGCAGCGGTATCCTTGAGCATTGCTGCTTCAAAATCATTCTCATAATAATCCATCTGCCCCATCCCAATTTCAACAAAAATATCTAGAACATTCTTCAACAAAGCTCGATCAATTTGCTCTCCCTCACGCTCCTGATCAATCTGATAAATAGGCAAGGACAATGATTTGTCAACTAGAACCAAATTTAAAGAATGTTGCTGATTTAAATAGTGACAAGGACAAACCAGAGATATAACAGCATCTCGAACTTTTCCATTTAACTCATGATATACCTGAAACAAGATGATACCTATCAACATTATTCTAAAATAACTCAACTGCATTCAGAAGTTAGTTTACTTCCATAATCGTAAAAAGAGAAAAGCAACAACATGTAATCCTCTAGACAGTCCTTTTTCAGATCACAACCAACAAACACCATAACACAAAATAATAGGTGAGGCAGAAATATTCTTTACAAAAAATAGTATTAGTCCATAATTTACCCGATCTCGAAAGCAAGTCAGTCCCACTTCATTTAGTGCTGGAAGTGACCTCCGAGCGATGAAATACCGATCAAGATAATGAAAGAACCGAGACAGCCATCTAACCATGATTTTATGATTTGACCATCTTTTTACGAGCTCTCGTAACATAAATTCATCATGCTTCTCTCTTAGAGAAGGCAATACCTGTATATTTAAAAAAAAACAACAATTATGAAAGAAAAAGTTCCTTGAGATGATTTCTGTT
Organism: Coffea arabica; assembly: GCF_036785885.1. Classification (NCBI taxonomy): domain Eukaryota; kingdom Viridiplantae; phylum Streptophyta; class Magnoliopsida; order Gentianales; family Rubiaceae; genus Coffea; species Coffea arabica. Next base: position 1,683,754 of record NC_092314.1, on the reverse strand, counting down.
AGGAGACGCTTGCATAATGAATACTTTTTTGGAAGAAATTAGAAAGTAGAGAAGTGTATTTACATACATATTCCAGAAACTAGTTAGCAAAGAAAACACTAAATCCCCACTTACCCACCCTGAATTGACGGTGTCCATCACTACTCCAATTGGGAACATGCAGATGGAAAGTCAAGTTTGAATAACTAATCGGAATCCTAGGATTGGAGTTGCACAAGTAGCAAGATGCATTGGGAAAGGCATAATTCTAGTGTAGGAACAAGCATCTATTGACAATGCTGTCCGCAGATATAAGATGTCGTTAAACCCTTACCATGGATGTGACATAATCTTCAAAAGACTCTCGATACTTGTCATATAACTGCTGAGAGTAGTCATGCGGCGGTTTTTGGGTACACATGTTATAAATAGTTCTGAAAATAAGACCAATTATCACGTAAGCACAATGTGATCGCCTAAGAATTAGTTTACCAAATCAAGCAACAGGAGAAAAAGCACATTACGTGTAAAGCATCATGTAATCTTCTGAACTGAACTGTGGCTCGGGTTTCCCTTCAAGAATGTTCTTAAGCTTTGTGATCCCTGTCTGCATAAAATCCCATCCCTGATCCAAATCAATTGTGTTCCGCTGGTTCATCGTCATGATGTTACCAGCACCAAATACTAAGCCTCAGATCCAACCCAACACAATATTCTTGTAATCCAAACAAGACCTGCAAAGGCAGTATCCAGTATTAACTAAATATACTGCTCCAGCCCAACCCCCTCTCTTCCTCAGCAAAGGTAAAAGAAAACAATAAGAAAACTTGCACAGTGAAGAAATATAAAACATTCAAGGAACATAGTAAACTCTTAAATCATTCTCCATTTAAGTAAAACCTAATAGAAACATTACAAAGAAAAAGAAAAAGGAAAGAATCATTTTCATACCTATAACTCATTGCAACTGAGCCCTAGCAAAACCTCAACAATGATAATCACCATATTCTACAAAAGCACCGAGATTTGACAGATATCATGTCAAACATCAGATAAACAATGATCTCCAGACCGCAATATCACTATTTGAAGTTCAACTACAATTTTAAGAGCATAAAACCAAATATTTGACTTTAAAAAATGAAAATAACCACAAGATCAAAAAGAGCATTTGAAATATCTGTGGTGGCGGCTCATAATCAATCAACAAGAGAAAAACGTCGACTACTCGGCCAGATTCGTGAACAAATATACATATGCTTGCGTAAATACATACAGCATTATTGACATTCCTAACATTTTTCGATGTGTTTATCTACCTGATTTATGAACATAACCAATAAGCCCTAGCATAATCCGATACCGAACCACGATGAATTTATTACACTGCATAACCACGTCAAACATCGAATAAATCCTGATCTCCAGCTCGCGATAGGATTGTCCACGAATTCAACATCAAATTTACAACTAAATAACTATAAAATTAAAAATTTGACGCAAACATGAGCCTAAAAGACCTTCCCAACATCTATCGCAGTTCAAGTAATCATTCGACGAAATAAACGCATCGATTAATCGGCGAATATTAACAAAAAAAAATACCATTATCTTTATACTGCCAAATATAGCATCACATATGTTGGCGATATTTACCGATATGGCCCATAGAGACCTACCTGATTTCTCGAACGAATGACTGGAAAGATGAAACCCTAGATATGAAGGAAGGATTGACGAGCAGAGGCGTGGAGAGAGAGAGACAGAGGTGGGTGAGATGCGAAACTCCTCTCTATCTCTACTTTCTCAGTTTTGTTTATTATGCGTCGTCTGATTTTTTTTTTAAAATCGTCCCCTGGTTTTTTGTCTATTTATAGATTCCTCCTATGTAGTTCGTGTTTTTTTTGAAATAATTTCACAAACCTCCCATAAGATTTTTGACAATTTCACTAGGTTCCCCTTAGGTTTTACAAATTACATTGACCTCCCTTATCATAATAAAATGACTATAATGACCTTAACTTAATAAATAATTCATAGTATAATGAAATAAAATTTAAAAAAAAAACTGACCTTTTCGGTTATCCTATTTACAATTTACAGCCAACGACGATACTCTCTCATTTACTATCATTTCGTTCTCATCCATCAACAATTTCCTCCTATAACTCGCTATCAAATTACCGTCAACCATTGCCTATAATTGTAGCCAATTACATCACAAGTAATCTTTTAAACTCTACTATATATTCTTATTCCTCCTTTTCTTCTCTTTAGAATTGTCAAATCACAAGTTTAGTTGAGATATTATATTTAATGGTTGAAATAAAATTCAATATCATGGTCAAATTGAAAGGAGTTGAAGAGGCACACAATAATAATGCAACCATTGGCTAAAAGAATAAGAGGGATTAAAATTGGTAAATTTGTTAATTTGTCTATCATCCATCCAAAAAATTTTTAAGATGTTAATAAGTACTTTTATATTTCTTTTTATACTTGACAATTGTTAGTCATGGTTTTGATATGGAGATAGAGTTTATTCTCTGTATTTAAGACGTTAACATATTTGGAAATTTGATGGTAAGTTAAATTATTTTGTTGCTAAAAGGTGTGGGCATTGGATTTGAAATTTGGGGTATAATTAGTTGTAAATAAAATTTTGATTTTTAGCAAAATGAATTTCTTGAAAATTTCTATAGTCGTAATGATGTCTTCCCTTCTTTTAAACTTGATTAATCCTATCCATGCTTAAATCTCCTCTTAAGGATTTTTTTTCAAAGCCAAATGTGGCTCATGTAGTGGGAATTGAACCATTTATATGAAACCAAACCATGGCATCCCATGTTGAGGATTATGCAAACACAATAGCAGTTGATTTTGAGTTTGATTGAAGGATGGAACAATCTCCAAGTTGAACATATGTTTTGGAAAAGGGTTAATTACATTTACCTCCCCTGAGGTTTGACCATATTACCAATCAATCCCTGTAATTTGTCCAAATAACGGTCTCACCCTTTGAATGATCAAATATTTAACAAAAACCCCCCTTAATGCCGAAAATGCCTTTATTGAGGCCATGTTGCATTAAAAAAAGAACATATTTTTATTTTATTAACCCTGAAGCAATCCAAAAAAAAGAAAAAAGTTTTTGCTTATTATTTTATAAAAACCATATCTTTGCTTCCATAAATAGTTTTGAATCAATAATTATTTTAAATCTTAAAAATGAATATTAAAAATTAGATAAATTGAAAGAAAAATAAAAAAGAAGCAATTATTTTAAATCTTCAAGTATGGTTCGAATTTGTGGTTCAAGATATGTTGCGGAGAGCACAAGGCGTGTTTTCCTCAATTTGAACCATACTCTATGACATCCTGGTTTGAATTTGTATTTGTACTAAAAGTGAAAACTTAACTATTTTAGTTGTATTTATTTGATCATGTTGAATTGTATTCAAATAATTTTTGTTTGATTGTTTTTATGAGTTTCAATTGTAAAATTAAAATGAATAATAACTTGATGATATGTTGATATTTTAGTACTTGATTATTTATTAAAATTTAATTATAATAAAATTTTATTAACTTAGCGGGAAAAATTTTATTAACCCCGAAGCGGGGCGGGGGGAGTGGGAGGCGGGGGACGGGATCGGAGCGGGGGCGGGGGGAGTTTGTAGGTAGCGGGGCGGGGATGGGGGAGGGGTCCCTCGCCCCAATCCCGTCCCGTTGCCATCCCTAGTGGTGGGGTCACCAGGATGTCATAGCAGTAAGCGATGTCCCATCAGGACTAATCACCGGGTAAGCGTTTCATTTTAACGCTCAAACCGTTTAAAATGCTGATGTCCCATCTCTACTTGGCTTTATTTTTTTTGCTCTTTTTTTTAAGCATTTTTTTTTTTACTCTTTAACCTTAACTCAAACCAACTTTTACGTGGGCTCAACATATAGTTTTTATACTTTTCCATAAGCTGAATTTAAATCCAACTCAAAATACTAGTATTAAGAAACGGTTAAACCTTATCCAGACCAAATTTGATGGACCAGTTCTTTTTTTTTTTTTTTTATTATTACCAATAAAAAAAGTCATGTTAAGTTAAGTTGATCACGGGTTCCTCTGCTCTACGTGGAGTTGTACTTCCCTTGTTTTGTCATTATCCTTTTTGTATTTTTTGAGAGAATATGTATTGGCATGAAAGTGAAGCTATAGGAAATGTGTGAAGCTAGTTCCTATAAGTTACACTCTCAATTGCAAGTTAATTAATTCCATTTTCCTCAACACATCTAAATAATGTACCTAAGGAGGATTTCAAGCCATTTGTTAATAACGCTTGGTATCTTGCCCTAACTTTCCTAAACGATGCCAACATTTTGTATCTCAATGTGCGGGTGTTTTTAAGAACCCTTTAGACAAATCTTACATTCAATCCTTACATTTTGAAAAACAATGCAGACTGCGGACACCTTAGCGTAATGTAAGTTGAAGCCAACACCCTTTGTTGGCCTGTTAGTCACTACTAAGACTTTTAAATTTTGATAGAGCGAGAGATCAAGAGTTCAAACATTACCTCCTATTAATTGCCACGACACGTTTTCTCAAAAAATTAATACGGTGGTGGTGGTTCAGTCTCTATTAGTTTCCCGTCGGCCTAGTTAGACCTCCTCTCTTAGATTAGGTTAGAGTAAGGTGGTATAGACAAAAAGTGACGATGATGAAAAAAAAAAAAAAAGAAGAAAAAGAAAGAGTAGGCATAATGTAAGTTGCCAATCTTTTGTTTTAGAAGAACTAAAATAAGTTAACTACATAAAACCAAAATCCTTCCTGAATTCTTGAAAAATAAATCCAAAAAGTAGGCATAAAACCAACATCCATCCTGAATTCCTACGCATGACAAAATAAATCTTTTACTAATTGTTTGCAGCATCTTGATGATCAGCTTCTTCAGCCAAAGCTGGACCGCCATCCACAGCATGCTGTATTAAAGAAACCAAAGCACAGAATTAATTAGCACATGAGATTATTGTCTACCTATTAATATACTACTCTCGAAAGAATGATGCTTCCGTTAAGGTATTGGCCCTTCTTCTATTCTATTCTATTGACTTAATTATTATTATTAAAGTATGGCATGTCGAGGAGGACTACGAACCTGCAAGACCTTATTGGCAGCAGCTTCCAGGTCTGGAGGTATATTGGAGAAAAGCAAGTACGTCTTTGACAAATCTTGCCCCTAACATATAGTTCATTTAAGGTAAACAAAACAATTCAGTAAATCAATTCCAATTGAAGAAATACTGACAGGGAACCCTCCAAATTTGATAATAATTAACAACAATAATATATATATATATATATGTAAATGTGAATAATTATTACCTTGTCGTCCCTAAACAATAATGCCTTGGATCCAGAGTGATGTCTCTGATCAGGTGGTTGGGTGGCATACGCAGTCAACAGCTCATGTTGCACCCTCTGCATGTAGGATGGGCCAGAAACATGTCACGATGGAAAAAAGAGACATCCCAACAAGTGACTGAAAATAGCTATTACATATTTCTACCGCCCTGTGGCCATTATCATCAACATCCATCACAAAAAACCCAAAGATGAATGAGCATACTAATTGTTTTCAGAAGAATAGCAAAAGCAAAACCTCAAGCAACTTCTTTTCGCTGCTAGAATTCCCCATCCTTCTCTCGAAGTGAAGGCAATACCTGAATCAAAAACAACCGACGGTTGATATTCAATACAAAACAAGGCATTGGATTTACGGTACTCATGGTTTCCATAATGTTTTGTCAACGCCAAATTGCCTTAGAAAATTGTCACCGTGGATGTGATGTACTCTTCAAAAGACTCTCCATACTTGGCGTAGAGCAGGTTGGCGTAGCAATTCGGAGGATTTTGAGTACACATGTCCACAATTGCTCTGGATATATATATATATAGAAAGAGAATAAATAATGAACATGTAAGAATATTCAGTAATTGACAAATTTAATTTACGGAAAATCAAGAAAAAATTTCATCCAAGAGGGTTGAAAAAAAGGAAGCATATTACGTATAAAGCTTCATGTAGTCCTCTGCACCGATGAACTGCTTCTCGGGGTTTTCAGTTTTAAGGAAGTTCTTAACCTTGGTGATTCCTTCCTGTATCAAGTTCCACCCCTCCTCAAATTCAACAATCTTTTCCTTCGCCATGATGATACTATGGCTTATCTTAAACCTTGTATCGAAGAACCTGCAATTGTTCAAAAGTTATACATTATGTGAAACAAGTTCAAGCCATCAAAAGTTCATGGCAAAAAAGCACTTCTTTTCTCATATCCCACGTCCACAAAAAAAAAAAAAGAAAAAGAAAAAACCCTAGCAAAATCTTGTGCAAAGCGTCAAAATTTCTTGTCACATACGAATATTGAAGGTTTTTTTTTTTTTATAATAAAAAACATAAAAGATACTAAAAGTTTATGAACAAGACGAACTTCAAATTTAAGGGCAAAATCACCACAAAATTCCACAATAAGCATCAACAACAAAAATTCGATAAGAAATTATCTAGCAAGTACGCAAGTCTCAATCAACAATACGAACAATAACCATATCAAAACTAATAACCCACTACTTAGCCTATATTGTTGAACGATGACATGCTATCTATGTTGTGAGTATTGAATCTACACAGACTTACGAAATTAGGTTATTGAAAATACCAAAAGTATATGCGAAAGGAGGAGGACTGAGCAGAAAAGAAGACCCTCTCGACTTCTGAATTTTCCTCTCGTGTATGATAATGAACGCTTTAAGTAAACCACAAAACTATGAAAATAGGAATGCAACTGTATATGGAAACTACCAAATATTAAGCCTAACTATTTTAAGATTATCATTCGGTAAGACCTGTAAAATAGGTAACCACCATATTTGCATTGCCGACATCAAGGATGTTCTATTCGCGTAATGCAAATTCCTTAATCACGTATTTTAGGATTGGCCTTTTGAACATTTTTGCCATGCATATACCTTTATATTGTTCCACTAATAGTTCTAAGTCAATGTGTATTAGTACGCAGTGAATTAAAAAATTCCCAATGAAACAAACATTTGAATGTATACGTGCAGGTTTACAGTGATGGAATATATATAAGATTTACAACGTTTTGCAAAAGCTTTTTTTTTTTAAATTTTTTTTTAATCCTCCCACCTTTTTCCAATATTTTGAACTATCAAGCATAGGATTCGAATCATAAACTTGACAACGAGAAGCACTTTAAGAGCCCTCATTGCTCTAACCACTGAGTCAACTCTAGTTGTCAAAAGTTTAAACACTATTTCGAATGTGTACTACTTCAAGAAATTGGAAAATGGCGAACTCGAAGGACAATGCAAGGAAACATATGATCTCATGTACCATTATGGTGCTATTACCAGCGAAACAAAGACATCAGCTAATCAAAGTATTACAATCTCCTTATTCGAAAAGGGAGAAAAAAAAAAAAAAAAACACTCCCTAAGGTTAAAAAATGGTCAAAGAGTTTGAGACAGTCAAGCACTAAATTCCTTCTTGCTCCGTTGACCTCATGCGGCCTGCAGAGGGCATCAAGAGACAAAAGAAATCCAAGGATCAATTTCCCCAACAAGACTGGTAAAACCGTGTTATGATGCTAATTGGGGTCGAAGGTGAAATTGCTTTTCAAGTAGTTGCAACATAGAACCATATTTTTTATGACTTGCTAGCTAGTTGCTTGCAGCATCCTCTGCTTGATCAACTAAAGCTGTTTTTGCAGCAATTCGCCTTAAAAAAAATCCAAAAAAAAAAAGAGATAAATATATAGTTACTTGATTTACTGCTCTACAACTTCAATCAAATAAGCAATAGATGAGGTTTTGCATTTTTTGCATATGTGGAAAGTACATTTTTTTTGTCTCCAAGTAATGCACGACATCCAGAGTGATCTTTCTGAGGTAGATGAGCAGCGTATATAGTTTAGGCTTTGTAACTTTGCATTTTCTGCAACAATGGAAAGGCAAATTAGTCATAAAGAAAATCATAACCTTATACATGCAGAAACGACTGAATTTCGTCGGTTAATTAATAGGGTCAAGGCAAACCTCGATCAACTTTCTTTCGTTAGTCGTGAGAGGCCCTGGTCTTTTCTGGCTCTAAAGATGGCTTAGCCTGACGAAATGATCGGCAACAAGATAAGAGCCATGGAGATTAGGGAAGGCTTACACAATTTTAAGCCAAGACAAGCAAATTAAGAAAAGGGTGAATTTTTCAAATTACTTTCAGCAAATAATCAGGACAGAGTCTTCTGAAATCCAGTTGCATGCCTTTGTAGATCTAGAGGTGTGAATCGAAATCCGTAATTCGGAACTTTGAAATCGAAACTTTTGTATCAGAATTTTCGACCGATTTCGAATTTGAATTCACCAATTCCGAATTCGGTAAATTCCAATTTCACCGAATTCATGAATATAAAAATTATTATTATTATTATTATATAAATATTATATTACATATATAAAAAAATATTATATATGTGTGTGAAAAAGAAATTGAAATCGAAATAGGAATTCTGATTTCACCGAATTCATGAATATAAAAATTATTATTATAATATAAATGTTATATTATATTATATATATATATATATATGAAAAACAGATTTGAAATCGAAATAGGAATTCCGAATTCCGATTTCGATTTCGAATATGAATTCAAATTTCCAATTTGAAAAATCTCATTACCGAATTCGATCAATTCGAAATCGGATATTCCGATTTCATTCCGAATTATCGAATTCGATCGATAAATCGAAATTTTTCGATTTTACACATCCCTACGTAGAACAATAAGCGGCAGCATCGAAGAGCATCTTTGCTTCAAAATCCTTCTTATAATCAGAGGGATTATTATTATTATAATTATATCAGCATCTTTTTCTCAAGAAAGTAATAATTCAAAAGGAAGCTGCATACGTAGTTCATCATCAAGGAAAGGAAAGGTTATTCTTTTACGTAATGAATTACTACATAATGTGACTCTCATAAATTTTCTGAAATTTCATGTAACAGTAGAATCCTTACTAGACACCTAACAGCATAATTGCTACGATCTTATATGTATAGTTCTTAAATTTGTTCCCTAGTGTTTTGGATTTATATATAGTCAAGAACCCCGTAGACAAATCCACATAGAAGTTGATAATTTTTTTAATTAAGAGACCGTATTCATGACCCCGCACTTTTGCTGAAAAACTAATTAATAACATTACACTGCACATTTCTCATCTTTGCGGCGTTGAATTCAAGCTGGCGTATGACCAAATTCAGCCCAAACAAGCAAATAGCCTAGTCCTTCTTCCGGAACTCCAAGGTCAAGTGGTCGAATCCCACTTAACTCTCGGTGCGCTTGGGGTGGCGGTGTACTTGGGCGCAGGGGATTAGTCGGGCCGCCTTCGGGTCTTGATCCGCACACTCCTGTGTTGATAAAAAAAAAAAAAAAACAAATAACCCAGCCGTAATTTAATTTTTTCCACTTGTCATGCCCAAACAACTACCTATACTTTTTCTAAATTTGATTTGCTGTGACTGATTCCATGAGCAGGCACAAGCAGCTTTCTGGGGTCAATTCAAAAGAAAAAAAGAGCCGGGCTGGCTTTTTCAGAAAGTGCATGTTTTGGTCATCGATGCTATTAAGATTAAATTCACCCCTAGCAAACAGTTCCTCGTGCTTCTTATGTGTATAATATATATCCCTGACCCATGAGCTGTGGAGATCATCATGACAAACTTTTGATCATAAGGACGAAATAAACCATCTCACTACCAAGACTTTTCAATTATTAAACACGATTCAAGTTATCGTACCAAAATTTATCATGTTCAACATGAAACAGTCAGTATAGAAGCGTTTTCTGACAGCAATAATTTCATTCTTTTTTTTTTCCCATAAGGAACAGTGTAAGAAAACTCAAAAGATGGGCAAGTGAAGGAACAGGTGGTCTGTACTGAACCTAAATTTTTTTTTTTCCTATTTCGTTTTACTGGTTCTGAAGTTTTTCCTTTTGCATAGGAAATCTCACACTTTGCCCCAAGAATTAAGCTTTGACCATTTCTTTTCCAAAAGCTTTTTAACCATGTGCAATGGATTCCATTCTGTTATGTGTACTGTTTTACTTTTCACATAATTTACCAAAGTAATTTTTTTTTTATTTATTTGAAAAGAAGAGATATATACTCATTTGACCGTGTTTTAGGGTTTTGTTTATTGATCCATGCACGTAGAACAAAAGCGTAAACTTCTTTTGCTGTGTGTAAAGGAGATGGCAGTCGACAATTTTCTACTCTATGATACTGTCCTTTGTTTTACATCTTTTAGTCTGATACTTTGCTTAGTCAAATCAAGGGTTGATACACTATAGAAACTTGGAGCTATATATATAAAATCAGGTTTGTTTTTTTCTTTTTTAATGCTATATATGTTAATGCTTGTTTCAACATGGACGTAATACTTATGTCTGCCTGGATTAGTGAACCTATTTCTCGTAGATTATGGAGAACACCATAGACATAGAGTCTATGCAAGTGGCTCGGTGTTGCACAAATCAAGACGAGATAGTAGAAATTTTACCGCTCATCCTCCTCGCCAATACAGGAAAAGTTGCCTTAGAATTAAGCTTACATTAGAGGATCAATTAGAACCGGACGAAGCTAATGCATATAAAGAAATGAGAATGAACATTTTGGCTGTAAAACACTCGCGACGTCACTGCATGTGACTTCCACATTCTTCTCCACTAATTGCTTCAGTAGTATTAGCAAAGTAAGTGCAGATTATAATCATCTTTATCCACTCAATCCGTGCACTGGAAGAGCGAGCAGGCTTAAAATACTTGTTCATGGATACACTTCCGTACAGAGGTACTATATAATTTATTTTGGTAATAGTAAAGCAAAAAATTTTTTTTTTTTTTGCCTGCTTTGGGACCTCTTAAGTGCTGCATGTTCACCATGTTGAAGACCTAGTCTACACAAGGTTAATTTATTGTTTCTAAAATGTATCTGTAACTAATGAGGTTGGATAATTCTTAATATATATATTTTTTTGGTAAATTCAAATTTGTGATTTCATCAAAGAAGCATATTGTAGCTAGCGCCATATTCATACTCTCATATACTACTATAAGATAATCCATGAACAGTGATTTTCTGACATGTTAAGTTGCAGCAAAAGTTAACTGAACTAAAATTTACTGCATCACTCAGTAAAGCTAGCTAATCCTATTCCTGCACGTTCACCTTCCTATTTGCCTCAACAAGTGGAATCAGAAACGTAAAAAAAAAAAAAATCATGCTAGAATGAGAAAGAACATGATACTACAGTAGTTGGTGAAAAGATCATTAGCTTAAGCCAGAACTACTGGTATGTTTATGTAATATATCTTTAAACGTAAATGACATAAAGCATCATGTAAGTGATCAGGTAAAGGTCGTGATTTCAGATAAGTTGAACTCCTATACCTTGTCTGCAATTGGAAGTAAAATTTCTTTCAAATGTCTATAGACTTCTGCAATGTGATGAAAACGCTTTGTGGGCACAACCAAGTGCAGTCTGCAGAGTGATGCACGGCATGTCAGCATGACGCCAAGCAAACTTCCTGATTGACTTATCATGGTTCTTATATATATTGCAATTATTTCCAGAAATTTTTTTTTAAGCGCGAGTGCTGGTTAATGTTGCTACATCAAACTTCTTTATTTGCAGGTATTTTATCCTGGATCCGGTGCTAAAACCATCTATGAGAATCAACACCAAGAAATGTTAGTTAACGACTAAAGAAAGGATTCAAGCATTCAACATAAGCTATTTTCGTTGTACTGCCATATTCGTGCTTGTACTCTAACAGAATGCCACTAAATTGTTTTTCTTCTGAGGCAATGCATCTAAATATTGACCGGGAAATCAGAATGAAGACACACATCACCTATGATCTTCATTTTATGAAAAACGTACGGTTCATCATCTTTTCCTTCTCGATCTTTTCATTTTTTTTACCTGAGATTAAACGTATTTGTTGCATAGTTAACTTAGAAACTAATACAAGGTGCATTTTCCCTGCATTTTTGAGGATTTTCTATCATATATGGCAGCAACATCTAAGTCAAATAAAGACGAGTTCTTAAGATGGATACGTTCTTACAGTAGGATTGGAATATTGGAGCAGCGCACAAGGTGGTCAGCGGCTATAGCTCTACTATTCATCATCTACGCGGTAAGCGGCCTGAACTTGGATCCCTTTCTTGCAAGAAAACCTGTATAACAAATGAAAACACTGCAAGTTTTGTTTATAAGTAGGATGATTAATTTTTGAGGAGGGATAAAACAACTGCATGGTTACAAGTTCAAGCGCTCGTGTGTTGTGAGTATCAAACTACCACTGGTACGAGTCGTGGCAATATCAATATATATATATATATATATATATATATATATATATATATAATTCTCCTACTGAAAAACAGGAATTTCAGATAATTGAATAGATCCTAGATTTTGGACCCAAAGAAAAAAAAAAGGAGATCAGATCCCAGATGACTATAAAGTCATGATTCGTCAAGTGGCTGAAAGAAGAAGAAGACTGGAATAATCATAGCCGCTTAATCATACTCCCAATAAAGAAGAGAACCTGTTCATGCTTCAATTTGGATTTCTAGCTAGATACCTTTTTGCTGTGCCTCCCTTCATGGAGAATATTTTATGTTAAAAGACCAGATTACCAAATAATACGGATTTGAGGTTGATTGGCCGTTGTTCTCTAGGCATGCATTTGATTTTGCCTCCCAAATTGTCTGTTATTGTTGGAAGTACTATCTTTAATTAGCCGGGAATCTAATGAACACAAACCTCAAACGGTACGATACTTGTAAAAAATGATAAAACTAACATATCCCAGTGAGAATCCAAGAAACCCTAACCTATAAAACCCACCCACCCCCCTCAAGTCCCAAAAATATAAGAATGGCAAAAAGAAAATATGCCTAAGATCTAATAGCTTTCTCAATGACAAAAATTTGCTGTGCCTATTCAAATTTGCATTTGTGACTGGCTCCAGGAAGCATTAATCTCTTATCATGACAGGCGCCTAAGCTGATTTTTAACCATTGGGTCAACATCCACAATCAGATAAACAGAATATTAATTTGGAGTTTGAAATTTTTTTTAAAGATGAATCTAGACCATGACCTTATCCTGTAAAAAAAGGGAGAAGAGATCAAGGATGTTACGTACCAAATAAATTAAAGGACCTGATGTCAACAAGTAGTTTAAGAATCCTTGGGAAGCCAGAGGGGGTCCAATCGTCATTTTTCAATAGCAAAACGTATGATCTAATACCAGAGTGAAATCATGTACTAATTGCTAACTTTTGTCGAAATATTTAGTCTTGGTAAAGGGGAAATCTCATTCATGTTATAAACATGCATGCACTCCATTAATCTGGAGGAGGGTCAGCAAATTTCAATTATGTTGTCAATACAAATAAAATATCGAATCAAATGGAGGGAAAAAAAGTCCCTTACTGACCTGAATCGAGCTGTTTCACTCTTGTCTGAGCTGCATCGAAAATTTGGACTTCCCAGCTTTTTTACAAGGCAGCCGAAGGGCAGTAAAAGCAATATTCCTGTCAAACCGAGAAGCTAATTGATAATAATGTATTATATTTATGAGAAAACTTCAAAGGTCCAAATTCATTTGCTCAAGTTTCTTCTACAAAATTTCACTCAAGAAACAGCTTTTTCATCACTGTAAATCGAAGCTAACACATTCACGAGCTCAGACAACGAGCAGAGTTTATGTAAGAAAAGACGGCTTACGAAAACCATAAAACTGTTTCCTCAAAGATTCTCATATTAAAACCTAACAATGAGATCTGAAAATGTCGATGTTTCTTCAAATTTGTCTCGATGAAGCCATAAATAGGACTTCGATGTAGAGCTATTAATTCCTCCTATATGAGGGTTCGGCTTGGTTTCTTGGTTGAACGATATTGCTCCTGTATGAAGATGGCTCTTCCATTTCTTCAGCACTGTTGCTAACTTTATCTTGATTACCTGATCTATCACCTTCAAGCTCTCTATACCTATCCAAGTACCTCTTCAGAGGTCCGGCATAGTCATCAAAGCCTAGCGTTCCTAAAGACCAGCAAATATCATCTCCATTCACGGTTTTCCTTCTCTCCTTCCGGCACTTCTCAGATGCTTCACTGGTCACGAAGCCAATGAACTCTGAAACACATTCTTGCATTGTTTCCTTAGCTTCCTTTGAGATTTTGGCGTTTGGTGGCAAAATTTGCTTCATGATTCGGCCAACGTTGGCGATTGGCAACAACCGGTCTTGTTCTTTGATGCCCCCTTCCTCACTTGAGGCACTAGCTCCCAGGTTATCAACCATATCTGCAGGAGAAACTTATGAACCCTCTGTCCTGTCCAAAATGGAAATCTATTTTTCGGGTCAAAGCGCTAGGACATATATACAAGGCAAAGAGTTAGGATACAAAGTACAAACCTTGTGTGCAGGAGCATGGATCTAAACTTTGTCACTTACAACTGTTCAAAACAATTTCATGCTTATACAGTCATTCGTAAAATATACACGACAAATGATGGGCAAGAGAGACATACAATCAATCTCAACCGTTTAAAATATTTTAGCTAAGCGTGCAGCTAAGCTGCACTTAATCACCATTCTCCAAATCAACTTTAGGTTTTTTTTAGCTCCAAAAAAAAAAACCTTAGGTTTTTATATCCTTAAAAATTTTGTGTTCGTACGGGGTTTTCACAATAGTTTTTTTCAGCCTACCATATATACATGCATATGTCTCTACATGAAAGCAAGTATGTCATGGCACATGTGTCTTTTGAGGTCCAATATGGCAATTGGGCATGTGGCAGTGCCGACCAGGTCGGCATCAATCGTGGGGTCTTAACCAAATTTATTGGAGAACTCTGTAAAGAAATCCCATGTTTTTTGGGTTCATCTTCCAGTACAGTAATCTATGCTGGCACAGCAAGGTTAATGTACTAGAAATGTTGGCATGCCAGAGCTTCGTCTACATATGCATCCCAGTTTGTCTATAGGCTCGACAACAGAACAGCCTAATTGGCAAGCCTATCGAAAATTTAAAATGTGTTGAAGGAGAATAGTTAGGAATGATTGCATTATGAAAAGATATAGAAAAAATGTTAGTTGAGAGGCATCAGCCGCTAGGACTCCTTGAAAATGGCCTAACTAATTAATATTATATCTGGGACAAGCTTACATCATTCTATGCGAAAGCATCCATTTCTTTGTCTGAATTTTGCTATTGCTTGTTGTTTTATTCACAGCGTTTTTCAGTACGAAGTGTAGGAAGGACAGGAGGGTGGTTATAATATGAGCTCCAAGGATCTCGGAACAGAGAGTTAGCTGCAAACAGCTAAGTAGGTTGACCATGGCAGTGGCACCAATTTATCTAGCTTCGGAAGGGGGACAAAAACTCTCCTCTCTTATCCTTATTCTAATGATTTTTAGTCGGGAGATCACGGAGGAAGTTCATAGGTCGCATCGTAAGTTATAGCCAATTTTGAACATCTCTTAGAATTTCTCTACTTTTTGAGAGGAGAACATAAGAGAAAGGAGAAAGAATTTCATCGTTCTTCGCTTTGCCTACAGTCGTTCACTTATTTGGACTTAGCATAGCAGAAGGATGAAATAGCTATGCTTTTAAAAGATCTGCAGGCCGTGCAATATTTAAAAATAAGTAAGCAATTGGCGTCAACTGCACAATGTTTGAAGCTCTGCATTTGCAGGAATCATAATACTTGTTTTGTAGGTAATTTTCAGCTGTATGGCATAGTTTATCTCCCCTCACAAATTTCTTTCCGTGCCTTGTTTGGATTGCTGTTTTCCCCCCCAAAAAATTATGTCGTTTTCCGTGATTACATTTCCCTATTACTTTTTTCCCTCACATACATCAAATCGCTACAGTAATTTTTCTATGAAAAATCATGGAAAATGCAATCCAAACAGAATATGCTAGTCAAGGTTTTTACTATTGTCAACAGCAGGCTTGCTTCAAGCAATAATATAATCTATTCGGATATTCCAGTACCATAATGTGTAAATAAAGAAAGAAATCAAATAAAGCTATTCTAGCTGGTCAACGACAAGATCTAGATGTTTGAATGTGTAAATGAGGATTATTCGTCTAGTCGTCACTCTTTTTGGAGTTTTGAATGCTGTAGTTCTTGATCAGATGAGACGTGTTGTAAGCGAGCAATATGAAAGAACCAAATATAAGTGTCCAAAGAGAAGTAAAGGAGAGAAAGAATTGAGCATATATGCAACCAGTACGTAATTAATAGCAAGATTTTTGGAGAGGTGCAAACTCAATGTCACTTAGGCAATGTAGGTACGTGCATGGGCGACCTAATTAATAGTTTCTTTTTGTTTTCTTTTCTTCATGAATGACGAAGTACGTATTAGATAGATTTTAAGGATGGCGTTTACAACCATACAACATCAAACTTCAAACTTGAAGATGATTTCAAACTAAATTTTATTTTTTCATTGTATCTCCTCCCGACTGCCTCAATCCAAAATTCGTATTAACTTATGGCAAATATTGTTTTAATCATTCACAAATATATATATATTAGCTTAATTAATTACTCATCTCCATCGCATTTTGAACTCCAAGATTAGGCACAAATATTAATATCTTTAATTAAAAGAAAACCAATAACATCTAGCTAGAGGGTGCGGGTGCTTTCAAGAATATGAAATCCTATCTTTAACGCAAGTAGAGAATATTCACTGTTGAAAAAATACTAATTTTGGCCATACAATTAATCCAGATGCGCGCCCCAATGTTGTCGGACTAACTAATCCCATTGCCTGAAAACTTGCTATATTCATTGGAAAAAGGTTAAAAAGACAAGGACATACTTATGTTTCTCAATGAGGTTGCCTCTAAAGCATGTTTAGATTAAGAAGATTACAATGACTTGGATGTCAGAAGTTCCTTGATTAATTTTAACCCTCCTGAGTTTTGACCGACTAAGAAGTTCCTACGTACCTTAATTAGAGAAAATGTTCATTATCTGTCTGTGTTTTGTCTTTTTAATCAATCATCTGCTTCTTCCTTGTTAGAGGGTCAAATGATGTAGATCAAAAGTTTATTTAATTAGTTAGTTTACAAACACGGAATTAATCAAGCCCCATCAACAGGAATAAATTGTGGGACAGCCCTTCTAATTTAGCATCTTAAGGATATTCGGTGGTCCAATTGCATTTCTATTTTTGAAAAGATTCCGCCACCCAACCTTATTCCCTTCATGGCTTCTAATCCGGATCCCAAAAGATGGACTTTGGTACTTTAGGGTTTTGACCAATTCTTCAGATGCCAGCAAACCAAACGGTTCTAATTTGGAATGCCCAAGTCATCTTCATTAGTGCAAGGAAGAATACATTATCAAAGTTGAATTTGATCAGTTTTTCTTTAACCAAGATAAAAGAAGACACAGAGATCAAATTTTATCAGCCAGAAAACAGCATTCATCTTCATAATTCCTTCCAAATATCATTTGATTGTAAGATCCAAGAACTAGTTAGAGCATGTAAGAGACGCACAAGCAAGATTTATTGAAGAATTTGTAACAAACTTGAACAAGGAAAAAACGTTGAAATCTTTACCAAAAAAAAAAAAAAAAAAAGATGCAGATGAAGTATACCTAACTCTTCCAGTGGAAAACTTGAAAACTTGGTGGAGGCCGGTCGACTGTGTGCTATCCTAACTCTTCTCTGTGTGCGTCTAAATTCAAGGGACAGAGTTAAACCAAAATATAAGAGTGATGATGATCTCTTTGTCACCCTCTGAGCAACTTCAACTCCTGTTAATTTTCTGCCGGATTAGCTCAACTTGCCAACTTGAACTATATATTCAAATTGTAGACATCACCCCTAATCCTGCTGTGACTTTAACTTAATTATATTCACGTCACATGCTAGTAATCTCAACTTGCTCATTAATACTTACTTTTGTCTTCTTTGTTCATTAATTTGTGAGATGATCAAAGTGGCCGTTTTGTGGTTCTTGATGGTCCAGCGGCCTCAATAAAATTTTTCTTGATTTCCTCCTCTCCTACCATTTGTCATGAAACTACTGAATATTCTTTCAAATTATATCTTAGCATTTCGTGACTTTTTACGTCCATATTTAATTATATAGATGCTTACGGGAAGAGGTTAGGCGTTCAAAATTTGACCATGTCCTTCAAAGTGTTGAAGCCACAACAGAACTTAAAAGATTTTAACTTGCACATAAGTGCTTTGCCTAAAGTTGAAAGCTTGTGCATAAGAATCCGAGTTTTACAACTGCATCAGCTCTTTGCACATAAGTACTTTGCCTAAAGTTGAAAGCTTGTGCTTAAGAATCCGAGTTTTACAACTGCATCAGCTCTTTGCACATAAGTACTTTGCCTAAAGTTGAAAGCTTGTGCTTAAGAATCCGAGTTTTACAACTGCGTCAGCTCTTTTAGGTGCAAAATGAAATAAAGTCGATGTAGAATTAGTAGTTATCTTCTCACCATATGATCAATAGAGGAAAGAAGTTACTTTTTTTTTTATTTATTTAATAACTGTGCTTTTGTAGATGTCCAACTAGCTAGATATAATTGGGTTTAAATCTCAAAGACACAAGACACAAACTTCTGCATAATCTCCTTTTCAAGGCCCATCCAAACATTAATCCCATCGCCATTTCCTCCACTACTTTCATTAGATAAAAGCAGGACAAACTCATCATTCCCACTCACAATTGGACCACCATGAACAGTCCTCCCAAAGCCAAAATCAAGCTCTCTAAAACGCAATTTCCACCAAGCTGATACATAAAAGCTCCCATCACATCTTGCAGGAATACCTTTATTTACCTCCAACCAATCTATGACAGACCTTATATAATCGTTTGTCACCCTTTCTATTGCTTCCTTTATCTTCCCAACACCAAAGGGCAGTGGCATTTCAACCAAATCTTTCACTTTTGCAGTAGCAAATGCTGTGACAACTGCATTTCCAGCAAAGTCATTTGGCAATGGTGGTGAAAGTTTGGGCCTAATGTCCACAGCAAAGAGAACAGTTGAAAACTCATCGTCTTCATCCTTTTCAAAGATTGCCTTTGTTCTTGCTCTCCAAATATGAGCTACAATAGCTTCAAAAGTTGAGCATTTAGTCATGGCTTTTTCTTTGAGTGACATTAACATATCAGGAGTAAAAGAGAAGAGCTTGTGAACATATATATCAGAGAAAATAAGCGGAGAAGGATGTATTCTGTCCTGTGTGGTGAATGATGAGGGAAGAGATGAAGTCTTAGCCAACTTCACATATTCATTGTGCGGATAACTGATCTGCGGAGGAGTTCTTGCTCGAATGCACGATCTATCATTGTTGATTGCTTCTACCTTCAGACCTTCACCTCTACATATAGAAGCTAGATTGTGAAACATATCACTTGCTGATTTTCCATCAAGAATAGCATGATTCGTGGTGAATCCAAGCGACAAACCACCACAACCAAATCTTGTCACCTGCATAATCGTAAGAACAACGAATCACAAAAACTAAATGGTGGTTTTTCCCATTTTTCAGTTTCTTCATTTAAATTAAAAAATGATTGAAAACTTGCCTGGATTGTGAATATTGCTGTTTCAAGAAGGCCTTTATATAGACCAGGGCGATGAATCAAATGATGGAATGTTGGATTTGGCTGCGAAAGATCCCCAAGCTCTTTCAGTGTAAGTTTAGATGTTGCACTCACAAACAAGACTCCAGCATTATTGCATAAAAGCTCCACTCTCTTGGTTTCTTGATTGAAGTTTAGCCTCCCAGCCATGAAATAATATGGACCCAAAAGTACTTGTACGGCTTCTTTAACTCTTTCAGCAGCATTAAGTGTACTTGAAGGGTTCTTAACGTTTGAAGGATCCTCAAAGAAGAAGATGGTTTCCACCGGAAATACTAGAGCTTGGTCAATGTTTGACAGGAATATGGTTTCTACTGGTAAAGAATTCTTTACCGAGGAGAATAGTGAAACTGGCTCTTCCTTGACTACGTCTTTTTCAGTCAACCAAATTACATTGGTCTCCTTATTGACCATGGTGAGACTCGAAGCCAAAGATGCTCCAAACTCGAAAGATGTTTAATCTAGGCAAATTTGATAATACGACTTCCTTTGCTGGGAACAATACATGTATATAGTATTTACTTAGTACAAAATTCATGTTAGTTACTAAAATGTCGATGAGGTGAAGAATGCATGGTCTTTCAATTTTTACATTGCTGGGTGATAAATTGATAATCATACACATTTTATTGGTCCTAAAATGTTGGCATGAGATTTTCATTTCTTTAATCCAAGTGACAAATGACTCTAAATATTAGCCATCTCATGTGGTGATGCGTCAAAGAGTGTGTCCCCAAATACCATAAGTTTATTTATGTATTTATTTTAGGGAAGTGTTATTTGCACTTTATTTTTTATTATTTGCTCTCTCACTATTCATTTTATCATATCGTCTAATAAATAAAAATTTATATGATTAAAATAATAGTGAGGTCTGAATTAACAAAAAAAAATGAAAGTGCAAATAATATTTTACTTTTTTATTTCTGTAATTTATGTGCAAGAAAAAAAAAAAGTTGGTGGGCTGGTGATCAAGTTAAGGTCCATTACCTAATTAAGCGTTTCTATGGTTCGTGGCTTAGGCACTCTTTTGAAAAGAGTCCAAACCCTACTGGATTGGGCGGTTATGAAAGGCAACGTCGTTTAGTATTTACTTGAATCCTACTAAGCCCTAAGACTGCATGTCGCTCCACGTAGGGCGTCAGCTTTTTACCCTAGCGTCAATAAAATTAACGGCGATAAGATAATTGGTTTCAGATTTCATAGGTTTTAACGTACCACATGAAACTGGAGGATAGACTACTATTGGTACCATATTATTCAACTTTTCTTTTCCTTTTGTTTGTATTGCTTTCTTCATTTTACTCCGTTTGCCCGGAGCCTGCACAGTAGATTATTTTTTGAATTGATTTTTTATATATTGATAACGTATATATACACTGTCAGTATTAATTAAATGAACGATAACTGTGTAAAATTTGAATTTGAAATTCAATTTTTACTTTTACATATATTTCGTAAATCCAATCAATCGTGATAATATATATATTGTCAGTACATACAAAATTTACTTTTACTGTTTTTAATTCGTATTATATCTTCTGATGTCTATGTAAAATTACTTACATAGATATTGAAGTTTTTTTTACTATATTCCTTCTAGACTTGATTGCATTTTACATTTTGACGAACCACACGGTTGCATGTCTGTGATGCGCCGCTGTACTTGTATGAACGAAACATGGTCCCAAAATTGCTGAGCTTTGACTTCATTGAAGCTACTCTTAAAAAGTTTGGCTTATCATTTTTTTTTTTTCCTTTTGTTTGGCTTTAAAAGATAAAGTGCTTGTTTGGACAGCAATTTTTCAAAAAAAATTGCTACGCTCTCGTGAACACATTTTTCAATCACTTTTTTACCTCACATATATCAAATCGCTACGGTAATTTTTCTATAAAAAATGCAATCCAAACAATTAAGGCCAAAGTTTTTGTTTTGGTCAGTCTAGAAGCATGAGTTATTGACGCTAAGTAACACTAAGTAACACAACAAATTAAGTGAAGTTTAACAATGGACACAATAATATATCTTGTTTGGATTGCTAGGTTTTCGATGAACACATTTCTCAATCACCTTTTTATCTCATATATATCAAATCATTACAGTAATTTTTCTATAAAAAAAAAAATGCAATCGAAACAAGTTTGATCAGTCTAGAAGCATGAGCTATTGACGAAGTACTGCTAAGTAACACAACAAACATTAGTTGCCTGTGAAATCATATAACTTGAGTTGCCTGTGAAGTCATAATCCAAGGACAAATAATGAGACGAAGTTGAGGTCCTAAAAGCTTAAAGATGAAATTTTCATAAACACAGAAAAAAAAAAAAAAAAAACCATCTATAGCCATTTATTTACCAACGGCTGCGGTCAAAAACATTTTTACGAGCAAGCGAAAAGCAAATCTGTGGGCAACAGGACTGCCCACCCTTTTGCACCTCTATCTACCACCCCAGATGAGATGCATCGATCGTACTATCCTTGCTCAAAGTCGATCTCATCATGCAGTACGTATATGGGCAAATTTGATGACGTTTATACTCGATCTGCAAAATCACCATTAACATGCCTAGCTAATTTGCTTCGTCTGTGCAAAGGCAAAATGGTGGGCTAGCTATCAAATGTCCGTTTGCAAAAGAATCAAGAAGTCCTTCCTTCCTAGGTTTTTTTTTTTTTTAGGCCTTAATTAGACAGCATGTCCTGTTTCTAGTTAATTTCCAAGCTTCACCTACAACCTTCATATTGTAATTTTACTGCAGATTTTAGCACGAAAACACGGCAAGAAAGCACAGAAAACTAACTATATATGAAAAGACCTTAATTACCTCTATATATATATATATATATATATATATATATATATATATATATATATATATATATTTTCTTCTGTATATATATATAAGCAGCATCCTTTTAACACTTGTCGTGATGAAGTTTCTTGGACTAGCACGTAACTAAATTGATGTAACATGACAGCCCATGAAACTTTTGCATGTAGATTACTATTGCTTAAGAAAGAAAATTAATTTCTTGGATCCCAAAAAAAAAAAATTCGTGACAACTCATTTTATTGGTTTCCATCTATGACTGAGTGATATATGGTAGAGTGAGATCCAGCTTCCAACAGGAAAAAGTAAAAGATGATGAAAAATCAAAAACCAACAAAAGATAAAAAAGAGTCAGGTGCAAGCTTTTTTGCCATGAACCGTCCCTTATCCTACACAACCTGCTGCTGGTATATGAATGATGCCAAATCACGTTGACACGACGAGGTGGATAGAAAGAAACATTTTCGAATTTTCTCTTATCACTTCTTGAATCAGCTCTATGGATAAAAAAGATTAAGTAATTTCCACATTTTTATCAACTCTATATAATTAACTGTTACTACCAATTTCTCGAGCATCAGCTCATTTGTGGTGGGGTTACAATAGATTAATAAATTAAAAAACAAAGCCCATGCACACCTAATCCCGTCCGTATGGTTAAAGCTTAAAAATCCTTTGTTTAGGTTAATTCAGCTCTGCATAAAGCAACCACTACGAACCCAAAAAAGAGTAGTGTTGAACCCCACGCCTTTGCGGTGGCTGTGGGACGTGGGCGGTGCCCGGCAGCGGCGCTGACCTGACCCAGCAAATCTTGCTTGGTAGTCAGTCAGCATTTTCTCTTTTCTTGTTCTCTCCATCCTGTGCAGCACAGTCGGGCTCAGAAAAAGCGTCGATTAATTTACTTACTATAAAACAGAGAAGTTTTCCGGTGAAGGAAGAAATTCGTTTTCTATCTTTTCAAGCTATGCTGTTTTTTTGCCTCCACAGATGCAGAGGATTAGTCCTCAACGTAAATTAAAAGGACTGAGAAACACCAGCCTACTGATTATTATTTTTACACACACACACACACGCACATATATATATATATATATATATATATATATATATATATATATATATATGGTTCTGTTCAAGGAAAATTATTTACCTAGTTTTATATACATCCGATCTGAGCAAATAAGCGTATAGAGAGGATTTTCTTTTCATTTTGTATTTTCGAAAAGTGTACAGAGAGTTGAAGCGTAATTGAAATTCATCAAAAAGGAAAAAATAAAATAAAATAGGCAGCAAAGCCACTGTAGTAACTAACTAATCGCCTCCGCATCTAGAGAGCGTGCGGTACACTCTCTCCAAAACACTCCAGCTCTCCAACCGCCGCACGCCGATTCAGGAGTGTGAAATCGGTAGACTGCTCTATTTTACCAAAATGATCTATAATGTGTTGCGTCGAGCATAATTATTCTTGTTCTCGAGGCTGAAACTAACTAAACAATAACAGGCATCTGAATGTGATGAACAACGTCAATTTCAGAAGTGCCTTGCTAAGTTATTCATATAAGTTTAAGTTGAAAATTTTGCTGGCTGTCACGTGTATACGTGCTATAATAGATGTTCGGTCATTATTGGGTACATTGTAAAGAATACATGAGTGTAGTATAAAATATCGAGCAAAAGTTAATATTTTATCAAGAATTTTATTCGGACGTCGATGTTTTTTTGGAGGAGGATTAGTACTAATACAACAAATATAGGCGTTGTGTTTAGATTTTTCAATTAGTTCATTGTTATTTCATTCCATTTAAACTTGCGTGTGTGCAGTCGCTAAAAGACAATTAATATAATTTTCTTTTCTTGTGAAAAATTCATATATTTTGCCTATTTTGTCCCGTCAATTTCATAACTACAATAGGTAAAATAAATTTCAAGGAAATAATTGCTGAACAACAAACTATTTGAACAATAACATTAAATGTGGCTCAAGTGCATGTATCATTCAATAGCCATTACTATTTGACAATCCATATAAAAGTTTCAATTTTCACTCCATACCTATAAAATTCTCATTTTTTATGTAGCAACCTAAATCTTTGATATAAGATGTCACAAAACTTTAAACTTCTACACATATCCTAATCCAGTCCAATTGTTAATATTTAACGGAACAAGCAATCAAAATTTACCAAAAATCGATGGTAATCGCATGGAAAATTTTCTATCAAGTGTGTACATCAATGACATATTATTGTTAACTTTAAGAAAGAGTTGAGGAATAGTAAAACCTTAGGACATGATGCATGTAATAAGAACTCAGGGTGCAATACATATACACACAGCACCGAAGCTTCATAATTACAAACTACGGTAATCCCAACCACAACCCAAAACCCCTTCCTACTTGCGCGTGGAGGAAGACCACGACTCCTGCCTTCAAATGGACCCTCCCCTCTTCTCTAAAAGCTCATACTAGTATTCCCAAGTAGTTTTCTATTCTACTCTCTCTCTCTTTCTCTCCACAGCAGAGACTAGCAAAAGAAAATAACCAAAAGAAACAACGCATAGAAAATAAAAGAGAGAAAAAAAAAAATTTTGCAAGTCTCTCATTTTTTTCCTTCTCTCTCTCTCTCTCGCTCTTCGAAATCAACCATGAAGGCTTAGCTCCCTCTTCACAACCCAGGTACAACTCTGCCCCCCCATCTTTTT
Organism: Coffea arabica; assembly: GCF_036785885.1. NCBI lineage: Eukaryota > Viridiplantae > Streptophyta > Magnoliopsida > Gentianales > Rubiaceae > Coffea > Coffea arabica. Next base: position 1,658,461 of record NC_092314.1, on the reverse strand, counting down.
CTTACTTCACACACTCAAATACACCCAAAAACACTCACACGAAAACATATCTTCCTTGTTTATATATGTAACATGTATGTATATAGATAAATGTTCATGTACAGTTTTTCTTTTCTTTTTTTTTCCTTTTTCTTTTCTGTTTTGGTATTTATACTCACGTTTTCTTTGTTTTTAATCTATAACTCGCAGACCCATTTCCTTAACTTGCTTCCTTCACGTGCCCCTCAAGCCGCTTCTCTGTTTCTTGCCTCCAAACTAGCCAGGTAAAATTCTGCCCAACTTTTTTATTTTTTCTTGCATATATGTACTCGTGTTTATTTATTAAATGGTATTGTTCAATGGTGTTGTTTTATGGTTTTGCGTATGAGTTTTTGCTTGAGGAACACGATTTTGGAAGTGGGTTATGAGAGATATGGAGTGTTAATGGAGTATAAATTGGAGGGATCACATTTGGAATTAAGAAAAAACATGGTGGACATGGTAAAATTTCGAACTTTATTGTTTCTGCATTCTTTTGTCCGTTTGTTTGTAAGTAGACTACTTACATCACAACCCAGTCTCGCTTCTCTTTTAGTTTTCCGTTTCTAATAGAGCTTTGAATGTGGCTTTGTAGTTTTCTGTTTTCTTGTAAAGTTGGGGGTCTTGCTGGTTTCTATGCGATTTAATGTGGTTGTTATCGTAATCCAGGGTAAAGTTCTCTGCTTATAATCAAGTGGGGTTGTTATGCTTTTAAAAAATGGATCTGGGGTTTCATAATTTTCATCTTAGGTTCGTAGCGGAGCTTGGTTTCTTTTAGTGGCCGAATATTTTTAGTAATTTCCGTTCAAAAATTCTGTAATAGCTGAAATTTTGCATTTGTGCTATTGAATATCCAATCGTACTGGTAATCTGTATTCTGAAATTGCATACAACATCTTTGCTCGTACGTTTGAAAGTGTTGACTTGTATGACTTTCTTTAGTGTGGGAATTAACTGGCTCTAGATAAGGGCTGGATTACACGAAGAGGGTTCCCTCTGTTATTTTTCATTAGCTGTCATTATTGAATACTGTGGTATTTTCACGCCTCATTATGCTTTTAGTCCTCTTGACATAATATTAAGGATTAATACCAGTTAGGAATAGCATTTTACTTCAGCGAGTTATAAACCGGAAAATTTGCACCTTCATATGTTCTCCAGTTTTTAAAATCTTCATTTTATTTTTTATTTAATTTTTTATTTTCATTTCCATTTTCTTTTTTTTTTTTTCGGTGAAGTATGCAACAGCCTTCACAAGAATGAAATAGAGACAGTTTTTTTTGTAAGGCTGTCTGCTTCCGAATTCAGTTATCTTAGGAAAAGTATCAGTAAGGATGGTCTTTTCTGCATTTTAGCCTGTTTTGGCAGTCAGAACTAGTTTGAGCTTTATGGAGCATACGCCGTTGCAAGTTTTTCAGTTATGATTGTGTAATGCTGAGTTGATCGTCAAGTAATTTCTTCTTTGATTACTTCGGCTCATTGCACATTTATTTACCCAATATGCATCTTGCTACTTGGATATTCATGTGTACCTTACGAAATTTTTTTTGTTTCTGTTGGCAGATGGTTTCACTTGATTCAGATGAAAATGGTCATCTCAGCAATGAAATGATGATCGATGCCTCACTACCTTCCGGTGACTCCATAGGTTGTGATCTTTTCCGAGAGCAGGAAATTTTTCCCCGAGTTGGAGCCAATTATCAGGTTGAAGTTCCTATACTGGTTCAGAAGTCAGAGTACCTTTCTTTGGTGAAAAATGTGGCAAATACAGAAAATGGTCCTGTGGAACTTAATTGGGGATTACCAATTCCCGTATTTATGGTCAGTCAGGATCGTGCAAAAGAGAATGCGAAAGTTTCTCAAAGTCTAGAAGTTTTCAGCACTGATGATTCAAATGCTGTACTGGACAATGGGGTACCTGTAGGAGAATCATGTGGTGCAGTACTAGAGGACAGAAGGGACCAATGCATATTCCCGGGGTGCAGCATTGTCCCAGGTTGTGCAAATGGTTCATGGATTGATCTTGAGAAGAAATGTTTCCTCCTTGGGCTGTATATCTTTGAGAAGAATTTCGTTCAGCTTAGGAGGTTCATAGAAAGCAAAAACATGGGAGACATCTTGTCATTCTACTATGGGGAGTTCTATCGGTCACATGACTACTGCAGATGGTCTGAATGTAGAAAGATGAGAGGCAGAAGAGGTGTATTTGGTCAGAAAATTTTTACCGGACTGAGGCAACAGGAGTTGCTGTCTCGTTTATTTCCAAGGGTGTCTGGAAAATGCAAGAATGCCTTGTTGGAGGTATATGTGTTGCTTGAACTCTCATTCCAACATATTTGTCCTTGTTTGCATTATTGCAATTTGGGGATCAAGAGATTTCATTAGTGATTTTTTCTGTGGCTGCTAATCTCTGTGGTTAACTTGAATACTTAGATCTAATGATGCAGCTTAAAGTTGCGTCCTGTAGGGCCTGTGGCTGTTGTCACTTCATGTGTATATCTTCAAAGCATCCATGTAGTTGCTTTTTAATGCATTGCGGTACTACCTTAGATATTATAACATATAGTAGCTTGCTCCAGGAGCAAAACATGGATGTCCTCATACAAGCAGAAAGTGTTGTATTGACAACTTAATTGCATTAACTCTCTCCATTCTCTCGTTTTTTTTTTTTATAATCTTACTGTCTGTAATTTGGTGTTGGAGTGTTATATTGACAACCTAATCATACTTTCTTGCCAATCACAACATGACTTTTCTTCAGATAGAAAAGGAATTTTGAGCTATTTTGTTGACATTGATTGATTCCTCATACAAGCTCCATTTCTTTATTTACAAAATAAGTTGTCTCTTGCTTCACGGTGCGGGGTAGCTTCAGTCAGTATGCCATGCAAAAAACTACTTTGACCTTTTGCTCTAACTGCAAGTATTTCTAAATTTTTAAAACCAGAAGGAAAATTAACTTCAAAAGCTTTGAATGAAAATTATTCTGAAGTTGCTGTTGAATGAGTGGATCGGGCTGATACCTTTCCAATGCTTGTAAGTTTCTTGGCCTTTTAGTTGTGGTGAACACTATGCTTATGAGCAACATATTAAAATCATTTTTTTGAAGTTTGTGAAGATTTAAGTTAACTGGAGACCATTCAGAGTAGCTGTTTCTGGTGCATTTCATAATTTACTAAAGCACTAATGGTATTTTGATAGCACGTACTTCCTGCTTGTTTATCTTTTCTGATCATGTGGCAGGTTTCTAAGACATTCGTCGAAGGGAAAATGTCATTGGAAGAATATGTCTTCTCTTTGAAAGCTATGGTTGGATTGAGCTTGCTTGTGGAAGTGGTAGGCATTGGTAAGGGAAAACAAGACCTCACAGGCATGGCTTTGGAACCTGTAAGGTCAAATCATGCCATTCCTATGCGCCCAGAGATACCAACTGGAAAAGCGTGCTCCTCTCTCACATCCAATGAAATTGTTAAGTTTCTAACAGGAGATTATCGATTAAGCAAAGCACGGTCCAGTGATTTGTTTTGGGAAGCAGTTTGGCCCCGTCTTTTGGCAAGAGGATGGCATTCAGAGGAGCCAAAAGATCCTGGTTATGCCGCTGGTTCCAAGAATTCTTTGGTTTTTCTTGTGCCTGGTATTAAGAAGTTTTCCAGAAGAAGACTAGTGAAAGGGAACCACTATTTTGATTCTGTCAGTGATGTCTTGAGTAAAGTTGCATCAGAACCTGGGTTAATTGAGCTTGAAAATGAAGTGGATGAAAGTAAGAGGAAAGAAGAAGAATATGAATGCAGCAGGAAGAGAAAGTTGGAAGGGGATGACATGCCTAATCAAAGGCGCCGCTCTTACCTTCAACCTCGCACTCCATATCGCGGTAGTGATGGCATGAAGTTTACAATTGTAGATACAGGCCTGGAGGATGCTCGTAAAGTAAAGGAACTGAGACGCCTGCTGCGTGAGTTTTCCAGTGAATTCAACTCTGGAAATTCCTACGATATCATTGATGATGATTCTTCGGAGGTCTCAACCGAGGAATCGGACTCTCCGGATATGACATTACACAATAAAGGTGACAATGATACTTCTAATGCCTCAAATCATCTATCAAATGGAGAGATACTTCCTGATAGAAAAGATCTTCAAATTCATGCTCCAACTTGCGAGAATCATGCCTCTTGTCCTGATTCAAAAAGTATTCCAATGAGTGATTCCTTGAAAAGGAAACAGTCCTTTGAAGATAAATGGCCACATAAAGAAGTGACAAAAGACCACTTGATCCAGAGCCCTAAAGAAGAAAATGTAGATGATAATGTAGATGACATGAACCCTGCATTCAAACGGGCTCGGGGATTAACTGCCTGTAACCACCTGGAAACAAGCAATGTCTTGACAAACCCAGCAATTCTTCCTAAGTCAGATTCAGAATTGTCTAGTCGCGGCTCTGATGTTCGTGATTTTGCAGAGAATGTTCCTCCTCTAGTGGCTACCCCCCCAGATAAGTTGTCTTTGAGTAATTCATCAAAAGGCAGCCCTACTGAGAGTGTTGAACATGATACTGTTAGCTGCCTTGTTGCTTCAGACCCCCAACAGAGCTCTCAGAACCCAACACTCATTGATCTTAATATACCTCAAGTCCCTGTAGATTTTGAAACTGGCAGCTTGAGGACAGATGCAACAACCGAGAACCCAGTGGACCATGATGAACTTGAAAGGGCCCCAGATAAGGTTAATCCTGAGCATCAGGCTAACATGAACCTACAGAGGCGAGGTACGAGAGTCAGGCCACCAACTACAAGAGCACTTGAAGCTCTAGCACATGGCTACCTGACAGTGAACCGGAGGCGGAAGGGTAGTGAAGCCAGATCACGAGAGAACATGAGATCGCGACCTTCACGACGTGCTCGTGGTGCAGGGCAGGGAGTGGCATTCCAATCAGTTCATCAGCTAAATTTGGGAAGTGTGGATCCTAGGTCTGAGCCTGGCAGCAATTCTGTGGATTCCACAGTTCAAGGAGGTGAAAATGTTGGCAAACTTCAGGTGCAACACGCGGGAAATGTAACACCAATACCAGGCAATGTATCTGTTGAAGGGACCTCCAGAAACATTTAGAATTGTTGGTGAGGTAGCGCGTCAATTGGCAAGTTTTAGAAACATTTAGAAAGATATGGTTTAAGCTGCCTCTATCATTGGTGATGAGCGAAGTTTTCCTGTTATTGATTCTTGACAACTCAGTATCCTCTGTAATTTAGAATAAGTGGAAGCTTTTTAAGTTGGAAATGCTATTGGCACCATTCTGTAGATGCTGATGATCAGAGACGGAAGATGGAAGGGTCCCTGTAAAGAGTCTGACCCAGTTCTGTATGTTTTGAATATCCAGGCTACAGTTACCAACCACAACCAAAACGCAGAGAGAAAAATATGCTTTCCCATATCTCTCGATCCCCTCCCCCAGCCAAAATATCTTAGATAACTCCTATACCCTTGTTCTTAGGCATCCTTCGGCTTTTTTAGTTGCATAGAACTCGTTATAGAAAGACGTGTCTGAAATGCTTATGCAGACAATGTTTCAATGGTTCATAAAGTAACTGTTACTAAGTTTCGAAATTTTGCACCTATGTTTGTTTGTTTGATCTGTCTGTTTTCCCTTGTAACAAATAGTGAAGAATGAAAACCGAACATTGTTGCTCAAGAACAGGGCGTCTCCTTCCTAGAAAACCGCCATCTTGATACCACAATGCTACTTAAAAAGGTCCAACAAGGCATGCCTGTGTGCTTGTCAGTCGAAACTCCTGGCCACTTACCACCTCCAGCTTCTCAATTTGTTTTGTTCTGTCGAGTCCACTTTGATGAAGGATGTTCGGAAGCTTCTGTCGACATTTACAATTGGTGTTGATTCTAGCTATATGTGTTCTTGGAGAGTCTGACTAATGTCCGTCAATGGCTTAATGATTAATTAATTCATTATCCAAACTTATTACTTTTAAAGAATTATTAATGTATCATGCCAATTGTTATATTGCTAAACTTGGGGGTTGTCTGGTAACGTTACTTCATGTTTTCAATTTTTGTTTTGTGGACTTCAACGAACAAAATTAAAAAAATAGACAAGGAAAACGATTACGAAAATGAGCCTTGTTTTTAAAACACCAAAAATGTCTTATATTATTTTCAACCTTTTTTTAAAGAAACTTAAAATAGAAAACCAAATAATTTTAAGTTGCAATCGTTTATTCTCATTTTCTGTCAATCACCGATATGCATTGTCGCGCCCTACGATACCACATCCTTGATCCCACTCAATTTATTCTCAGCTAACTCTAGCTCGATCGAGATTGACCCAGACTTTGCTATTATTAAACCTATCATTTGGGTATAACTAGATGAGTTTTGACGAGTCCAAAATTCAATACAATGAAAAAAAATCTCAATTGTTTTTTCGAATTTGACCGGCTCAAACCTCACAAATGTAAGGCAAAATCTTGGGTCATTTATAAAAATGGGCCAAGATTGAGTTAGACATAATTTTTGGAAGAAAAAAAAATATGTTTTAGGCTTTCAAAATGTTTATATAATGCAACGAGTACAAAATAATAAATTTACATATAGTGTAGTGTTTTTGGCTTTAAAGAGAGACACCAAACTTTACAAAAGGGAGAAAGGTAAGAGTTCGAGAATTGAATTAAGGGATCTTAAAGTCATCTGACTAATTTTCCTACCAATTAAATTGAGTATTGATAATAATATGATGCACTATTTGTTTACGAAAGAAGCACCGTTTGCTGTCTCAATTAAAGGAAATAACACAAGGCGATTTTTTAGCTTCTTTTTTTTTTTTTTTTGGGCTGTCGACCTCCAGCAAGGCCATCTGCATTGATGCTTTTAATTTTAAAGAAGAATCGAGAAATTTAATGAAAAAATTTGAAATCCTTTTAAATCCCTGGAGTTGTTTAGATAATTTGGAAGATATTTAAATTTATCATCTACCAATTATTTGAATTCATATATGCATGCACTAAAATAATTAGTAGATTATAAATCTAAGTACCTTCCAAATCATCCACTCAACTTGGACAAATTTAAGAAAATATAATAAACTCTTTGTCAAATCTCTCGTTCCAAAGGTTAGCATGTTTCAATTATGATATACTCCGACTAGTTTACAATTTGGCAGTTTTGGACCTAACCCGTCAGCTGCGAGGGTCAGTCTTGCTTCTTCCGAAGGATGATTCTAATGCCCACTTTTTTTTTTTTTCCTCACAAATGATTAAGAACACACGAACACAGTTAGATTAACACTCGAAGAGTCATCAAAAAAACGATCCAAACGGACAATTTAAGGGAACCTACAAAGCAACCCGATTCTAATGCCCACTTGGTGGCCCCAAAATTCCACCAAGCACTTTCTAATATTATTCTTTTATTTTGACACTTAGAACACAAAAGTACACCAGCATAAAATCTGAAATTATATATGTATATGAACAGAAATACGCTTTTATATTAATATATTCTTTGCTTATGAACCGACAAAAAAAAAAAAAGGAAGATATCAATAAACTGCTGCTTGATAACCAAATTCTAAAACATAATCGAAAATACAAGGTGTGTGCTTGTATCTAAGTTTATTTGAATTTTTTTTGAATAGTTATTGCAAAAATTTTTGAGATTTTATGTACGTGACATATAAAGGTAATTGAACAAAATAATTGAAAAATATGTTTGTAATGCAAGTAAATTTTTTTCCCAATAATCACGTACACAGTCACACTTGATTTTTTCTAAAAGATATAAGGACTATTTGAACAAACTACCTATTTGTATACAAAAAAATTAAATTGTAAAGATTTGGAAAAAGAAAATAGGAAGAATTAAAATTCATTAGGTGGGGTGTAATTCGAGAGAAATTAGTGAATGATCAAATAACCCTCGCAATAATGTGCACTTTATTGAATTGCATATGCAGTTTAACGAATAAAAATGCACAACTTGGTGAACACATACTTACATATTATATATATATATATATATGTGTGTGTATGTATATATATCCAAGTTTACATACTAAAATCGAGATATGTGCACATATGTATATCCAAATGTACGTGTATAATATATATGCACTAAAGACGATTTTGCAGTTTTGTTTACAAAATTAATTTTTTTATTATTTGTGAACAGTAACTTATACCTCATTTACAAATATTTTCAAATATTATGCTCTACATATGAATTTTAATTCTTTTTAGTTCCTTTTTTTTTAAAAAAATTTTTCATTTTTTTTGTCAACTCAGGAATATCCCAACTTTTGCTGGACTAATCTCCTGGACCTGGAGTACCTTGCCTCCCAAGAGCACCCAGGCAATATGTGAAGTCAGACTCGAATCGCATCCTACGAGGAATGCCCCCGAGGATTCATCGGCTGAGCTGACCCGAGGGGCTAAATTTTTCCAATTTAAAATCACGAAAAAAATGAAATTTAGATATAACCTCCTGGATGCTGCAGAAAAGCGACAAAGCCACGTTAACACCAATATTAACCATCTCTTGTCGTTTAAGAACTACCACCACGTACGTACGTATATATGCCACACTTAATTAAAAAATAAATAAATAAAAAAAGAAAGAGAGTTAATTTCCAGATGAGCAGCTCAAGTTTCATCTTCTAATTGCTTGCTTACTCTAACAGGTTTTTCCATTTTATGTAGATTTGAACCTTTTCACTTTTTGTTCTTGAATTTTAGAGGAAAGCAAAAAGAAATTAATACTATAAATTTAGCATCCGGTCAAAATCAAGATTATAAGGTGCTGGGAGAATTGGGAGAGAAAATGGGTCAGGCAATTCGTCGAGCAGCTGGAAGAATTGGGAGTACGAAAGTCGATACGACGCCATCACAGCTGAAAGAATCTGTTGAAGTGAGGCCGCCGCCGGATAAGTTCAAGGTCGACAATGCCGGTTCCGCCTCCACCGGTGAGTATATAGGTTCATCAGAATATTGGGAAAAAGAAAATATGCGTAATTGTATTTGCACTGTTTTACCATTTCTTTTACGCTATCTTTATGAATTTTAGAGTGATTAGACTTTTGATAATGGATGAAATTTAGGTTAAAAGGGAGAATTGTTTGGATTTCGTTGGTTTTTCCTTAACATTTGCCATAGTCTTATAGAATATAAATGAATTCTTTCATTTTGTTCGTCACTCAAAATGTAAGCCAATTAGTTTTGGAAAACCTTGATGTGTTTAATTTTGAAGTTAATTTTAGTTGTTTCATTAAAAAAAAAAAAAAAAGTTAATCTTAGTAGCTTCATGGAGGACGATGAAATTCTGATAACTGGAGTCTCAGCCTCGCAGGCGATAGTCTTTTCTCAGCCTCCGTTAATCACTTTAAAACTATTGGTTTCGGAAAATCTGTGTGATAAGACCGAGAAAGGAATTTTTTTTTTTTTAGAGTTATGTATGGAGATTTGGTGCAAAGTTAACTGAGATTATTGATCTGTTTTAGGGAGCATGCCAAAAGTTAATTCTGAGAATGTTCTTGAAGAGCGAGATCCTCAATATGATTCCATGCTTGGTCATATGGTTGGGAGGATTCGAACTAAGCCTGGAGGGAAACTTGAGATGGGTGAGGTTAGTATATAAAATTTTTAACGCTCAATTGCTTCTCCAACGTTACTCTCAAACTTCCAAGTGAAAAAAGAAAAAAGAAAAGGAAGAAAAACTTTGCTGACTTTGTCTTATTATGGTGTGAAACTGTTCAGTAACTCAACATTATTGTTTCTTAAGTTCTGCTGTAAGTACTAATGGCTGCTGTGAAATTTGAAATATATGTATGGTTCTATACTAAGAGGGTTGGACAAGAGTTTTGCCATAGCTGGGTCCTTGCATTGGTTTCCATTTATTATTTCACTTCCTGTGTACTTGGAATGTTGCGAGAGACCTATACTGAAGAGATTTACTTGATTATGGGGGACTTCGATTGGTAACTATAATGTAGTATAATTGTTTGCGGTCCATTTCCAGCCTATCTTGCTCACATAATTTACAGAACTCATCCAAAGGATGTGCACAGAACATTAAACTTCACTCTGAAGTCCGGACTAGATCTGCCTGCATGCCCTTATCATATTATTTTGCCTTCCCGCAACATGACCTGATCTTATGATCCGACGTAATTAATTTACTGGTTCACCGTAAAAATCTGCTGGTTCCTTAACTGCTCGACAACTGATATCGGCTTGTATGACAGGCATTTGTAGCGGAGAAATACGATAGGCCTTTACCAAAAGTAAGGAACACAACACCCGAGTCTGGCAGATATGAGGAAAGGCCTGCTCTTCCAGGAACCTTAAATGTGGCACAGCTGCGCCACATAATGCTTCTTTATCAAGGCAAGGCTGATGACCACAATGGACCTATGAGCATCACACAAATTGCTGAGCGGTTCCGGATTGATGTTGCACAGGTCGAGAAGATCCTGCAGTTTGTATCACTTCCTCCAGACGACAGTAGTAGAAAGAAAAATGATCAGTACTGACCTTTTGACTTGTTTGTCATTTTCTGCCTGCCTGCATATGAGAAACAGGATTTTTGTTTATGATTTTGAAGCGCTGAATTTATTAAAAGCCAGGGTTTCTGATTACAATTTGAGCATTAGATACCGGTTTTGTTTCGCCAAATTTTATTAGGTTGTTCAACCGTACAAACAGCCAAATGTCTCTGTTGTCAGTAATAACCAGGGCTGGCCTCCTTTACTTTCAATTTATAGTTCAAAGCTCTATTCTGACGGGGCCTTCCATAATCAAATATGTAGTTTCTTTGCATCTGCGTGGTCGATTACATTTGCACCCTACATATTGGAACCAATTCTGTGGACCGAGCAGGGGAGTTACTGATTATATATATATATAAATATATAGAGATCAACTTTGAGATGCATTTGTATACAAGTTGATGACCGCACTTCCCAGAGCTAACATACCCTTGGCATTAATCTCAAGCAAAATTCAAACTCAATTATAGGGCAAGCTAAACCTATTTGTTGTGTTATAACTTCTATCGTGCGTACAAGTTACGGCTTGCAGGTGCAAGAATTTGACACTAGCCCTCGTATTTCCTCCTATAGAAGTTGTTTCGACAAGCTACGAACTCGCAGAATAGCGAACAAAATTACTGCCAAAGGGCAAAGGAAAAAGAAACTGAAGAAACGAATCTGTATAATTTCAAGTTGAAACAGACTCCAACCAGTCTGACGTGAATTCATAAGCAACAAAAGTTACAGCACCAGCAGGTGCAGCTTTGACTATTGACGGAACAATTCCCTTGTAAAGCCCTGCCCAGCCTTCTGTCTGCAAAATCCGGAAGAGGGCATCAAAAATATTTTTGTATGCACGATCCTCAACTCGAGCTCCATACCTAAGATCCCTTGGCAATCCTTCAATCTGCAGTAATATTAGCCTTTATGTAAGAGCTGGCATTAAACACACAAGTATCAATTCTAACTTGTCTTTTTTGAACCCTCCTCACTCTTGACAATACTTATTTCCCGTTCGTAATATTCCATATAATTGATTTAGAATGAATGACAAAACTTTGTATAAAAGAAAAAAGTCGATAGTTTGTTCAAAAAGAACTGGCAAAAACCAACATGCAGAGAAGAAAGCCAAAAAAGGACTACGAATCCTTCAGCAATTAGCTCTTGATAGTCTAAGCAGGTCTCCTTTCTACATATTTATCCTCCACTTTTGAAGCGAATTTCAAAAAACAAAACAGAAAATAGAAACATCAGTGGCAATATATATATTCTGGCAACGAATAAAGGTGATGCCAATTTCAATCAATAATGATGAAGTCCCTTCCAGAATTGTTTGACAAATCATAGTGTTGATAACAGAGATAGCAAGCTGAGAATAAATTGAAAAAGAGAAATTTACCTGGAACCTCTTCTTGACCACATCAAGTGGATGACAAACAGCTTTAGCACATGTACCAGCAGCTAGCCCACAAAGGAAAAGCTGGAAGCTCGAAAGAAATAGGTCTGATTCGTTTGGATCAGAAGATCTGTATCTGTTCCAACCCTAAAACAATTCGGATAGATAAAATTAAAGTCTAGAACCATAAAGTTCCCCTCCCGATTCAAGATAAGTATGAAATCATCAAGCAAGAATCTAATGGAGCATAAATCTTTACAACTTTACCTAGATCCTATGATTGGCAATGGAAGGGGAGGGAGGAAGTCACAAACAAATATATTTCCACTCAAATCTATGCAATGTATCTCAAGATTTAAGAGAAGCATGACATCTCTCAGAAGCTTCTTGCTAAGAAGAAGAAGCTTATTAAGAAATAGAAGCTAACCATCGTCCAACGCTTGAACGTATCATATGTTCCAAACTGAAGGCCCGCATAAGGAACAATTTCAATAAGTGTAGGTGTCAATCCAGCATAGAGTCCTCGGAAACCATGACGCTGGAGTATACTAACAAAAGCAGTCCTCATGGTTGGATACACCTGAATAGAAGTTAAGTGCATAGGATAAGATTATCAAAGTAAGATGTTTTAACTGAAGAATGCAAGCTACAATTTGATTTTTAATGATGATTGATAACAAACTTAACCTTTGCATTAAAGTCACCCTTAAAAAAATTTATAAGCACCAGAAATTGGAAGACTCCAATATATAAATTTTTGCACATCAAAGTAATGATTTAGTGACAAATGTCAAAAGCAATTCAGTAAAAGGTACTAAATTTGTGTTCTATGTTCCAATACAACACCTTTGGCTCTCCCTGTGAAGCTAAAATGGTCCTCAAAAGATCAAATGGATAAGATCCAACAGTAGCTGCACAGCCTGCCAATGCCCCACTGACATATGAGAGATAAGGACTTAAATGAATATGATCTTCTGCATTGACAAAAACAAGGCCATTGCATTAGACCAAAAGGCACAAGGTAAGTCACATGGCATTTGATAGAGGCACTCAAAATTATTCTCTGGAATTAAGGCTCCAATCATGGCCCTTGAGTAGACAGTTTATATAGGAAGAATCAGATCTCGGATTTTGCCACAAACCAAAACTGTATCTAAGATTGACATTCAAAACCATCAGAATTGTAGACATACAAGTAGAATAACAGAACCACAAGATCACAACCCTTCGATGATCAAACATGCATCCACTTCATATCCACATGAATATGATATAATTATGGATATGCTTACCAGCAGAATAAAATGGGCAAAAGGTAAAAGCAACTATACAGGAGATTAAATTGACATAAAATCTGTTACACAATTTTTTTTTTGCAAAGGAAACTGGGAGTTTAAACAACCTGACTTTGAAGAACCAGATGCCAAGGTCTTCAATTTGTGTAACACTGTAAATTGTATTGCTGTATAAGGCATAACCATAAGTAATGCTGGGACATTTCCACGCCAAAACCCCTATAATGAGTTTGAATAACAGTAAAATTCAAAGAAACTGCAAAGTAATGAATAAAAGAAAAATATGAGCTGCAAGGCCAAGATTTTTAATATGTAAATTTTTTATAATAAGAAACTACATGAATATGGAAATGTCAATTAGCAGCCTGCTAGTTTTAATCCTGCAACAGCATGAAACTGGCTACACTTACAGTCAATAAAGATACATACAGATATATACACACACAAATAGCTGGTTCTCTCAGTATCCGAACTGTGTAACATAGAAGACTGTTTGTATTCCCCTAGAGTGCGTTTCCCAAAAAATTAGGAAATTCGTGTAAGAATAACAAATTCTCAGAAAAGGAGGATGGAAAGGATCTTCATAATTATTCAATTCTTTCATTCTTCAATATGCTTTGGGAAGAAAACTACCCGGATAGCCAAACTAAACAAGATATTTTCCTAACCTTTAATCTATATTCAGCTGATATGATCCCTAGAAGTCTAAAATAGTGCGCCTAGTAAATAAAATCAGTACATTTAGGAAAATTACCACAGCTCTGTACCAATGCATATATCTAAACCAAAAGGAATCAGCTTCTTCTACCAGAAGGGAAGAACAAAAGCTATCACACTATATAATTGTCTAACATGCTATGTAGAATTTAGACTTGTCCCAAAAAACAAATCTATGTGGGGCCAAGTATGATTGATACGCATGTTTAATCAAGCATTATCACAATTCCAACTCTAGGACAATCCCCACAAGAGATGTCACTGTTTTCAAAACCCAAAAAAAAAACCTGTGCCAAAAATTTTAAAAAAATTAAAGAATCAATACCGGTAAACGTTCCTCTCTGAAGATGTCCTTAGTTGCTTGCCACATACTAGTGTATTTTGATGGTCTATAAGAATCTTTGCGAAGCAAGGCCCACTGAGCAGTAGGCTCAAGTTGAACCTGGCAATTGCAACACATAGAAAAACTTACAACTGTTGATCCTAGCATGTACAAAAAGACCCACAAGAACATAGACACAGAAATTGGAATGCAGTAGAAATCCCATCAAATGGTTGATTAAAAAAGTAGAAAATAACAAGGGTGGAAAACAACCAGAAGAACAACTAAATCTTCACTCATTAACCTTGAATAAAATCAACAAGTAGAGGAGAGATCCGCCTGGCATATTAACATTTTAATTAGCTTGTCAGGCCTCTTCTTGTCATATTTCTTTCAACATTTTAGACCTTTAAGCATTTTAGAAATTCTATAAATTTGAACTAAGTATTGTTTGAAATGTGATATCTCTCCTGAATGAGATACAGTAATGTCAAGAGAAACAAAATTTCCCTCCCAAAAGCGACACATTTTCCTCAAGATAAACTCGATTACAAAGAACTTGTTAAAACAGAGATAAGCAATGGTGTGATCGACTTTCCAACCAGAATCTCATGAGTTAAAAATTCTAAAACTAAAGAAATGTTAACAGAAGCACAGCAATTAAAACCAATCTGGAGTTAGTAAAAAATTTAGCTTTCTTATTGGCTAATTTATTGTACCATATGACAAGAAAATAGGAAACTAAACCAGCTTAAAACCGCATAACAATTGCAGCAGTTTTGTAACATATCCAACAATCATGAAAATCTGAAGCAACACAATAAACGCTCCGCAAAATCACAACTCAATTCACATTTTAGCTAGATAAGATATGTTTAAAAACCAACCTGAAATCTGATCTTAATAACATCAAGAGGCGAAGTAACGGTCCTCGACACAGCACCCGAAATAGCCCCAGCCGTGGCATCAATCAATGCCCTTTTCAGCTGCCCTGGCTCCTCCATTTCGCACTAAAAGCTACAACAACCTGCACTCCCCAATTCCAAGACGAAAAACACCATCAGCCAAATTTCAAAAATCCAAATATTAACGACTCAAATCATCGCCTAAAAGTCATTTGCCAGAACTAAATACATAATAACCAGTAGCAAATATGCCAGCTTAGCATTCCTTTTTGGGTTCGAGCGAAAAAATAAGTACGGACAAATGGGTCTCCCTAGTAACTTAATTAAAAATGGGCAGAATTTACAGAAATCCACATGGAAAATATGCTTTATCTCGTCCAAGAAATCAGCGTGGTTACGTTTTAATCTAAAAGTTCTCAATTGTAATACAACTTAAACACACAAAATCTGGCGATAACTATAACAACAAACTAAAACATAAAGGGAGGGAGAGGAAGAGAATAATAGTACCTAGGTGTAGAGGAGACGGGAAGAAAAAGAAGAATCGGCATTGACAAATTCAGAGATTGGAAATCAAAAAAATGACAGCTTTATTTATATTGACAAATTCAGAGATTGGAAAGAAAAAAAAAATGACAGCTTTATCCATATATTTCAATGCGTAATTGGGTTTTCAGATTAAAATGGGTAAAAAAAAAAAATCAATGTCTTGAGCTTTCACTAAAAATTTGTGAAAGTACAACATGGGTTTTGCAGAATTAAAAGGGGTTTTACTTTTCAAGGGTAAGGCGAGAAGAGAGTCAGAGAGATGATGATTCTTCTTCTTGGTTGGACATTGGAGTGGGCGTGGGAATGTACTAGTAAGCAAGTGGTAATTTGAAAAGTTCTGCTACTCCATCATTCTTTGACCAGGGTATGGGAGGAATAATAAGGAGTCGAAAAGACGGGTGGAGGGCTAGCCGACGGTAGAAGGAATGAATTTGGATGGTATAAATAAAAACTAGTGCTGCTTTTCGTTAAAATAATTCTTTATTGATATTAATAACTTTCCTTTTTAGGGTAGTTTATTAATCTAATAATATCAATTAGTAGTTAATAGTACTACTGGGACAGAAATGAACTTTAGAATGGAATGGAACATATTTAGCATTTAGTACAACTTTTTCGTAAATCCAATTGCTAGTATTAATTAATCATTTTACCTAGACAGTTTAATTATTTCTCTGTCTGTTATTCAATGTCACTTTTTCAGCAAATATCAACTTTCTCCGTAAATTACAAGAAAGGTCAACTAAAAGTTTTGTAAGCTAAGTAGTCATTATCAACGTTGATCGATGTTATCACTAAGTAGCAATTTATTAATTTTTTTCATTGTTAAACACCTCCTAAAATCAAGAAAAGATTGAGATAACGTTGCAAGACTACTATTTTTTTTTCCTTTCCATAGCTAATAAAAGTGCTATACAATAATAATAAGAGAAAGCTACCAGCATTGGCTAGTGACTAACTGACCGACCGACCGACCGACCAAGCATGGCCAGTTTAGCTCACTGTTTTGGAGAATCCAATTGTGTTGGCCTCCTCAGTTGGTTCATGCCACGGTTTGGTGTTAGTAGAAAATGACTGGAGCTGTGGGAATTTGAGGGACGGAAGTAAGTAATCGTGCGTTTGTGATGAACCCCACAACTATGGAGCTTGTCAAAGTACCTAATAACCCTTAGTCTCTGAATCCATTGAACAGTTTTGATTGGTCTAAATTGCATGGTTTTGGTTATGATATTTGTAGCGATGATTATAAAACTGTAACCATTTTCATCGTCACTGTTGCAAGTCAAGTTGTTTTCATCGTTTTGTTGATGTTTGTAGCCTAAAAACGACAACTTGGAGGAGATTTGGAAGTTTTCCCTAGGATGAATATGATCTTGAGATGACCTCTGGGATATTTCTCAATGGTGCTAGACACTGATCGGTTACATCGTGGTCCGATTATTCGGCATTTATAGCTGCGTTCAATTTGAGTAGTGAGAAATTTAGAGAAGCAGTGCCAGATCCTAGTACAGTTGAAAAGAATAATTTTGCGTGCTATAAGCTTCTTATTCTTGGAGGATGTCCTTGGGATGGTTGTTGTCCCATCTAACGGTGAGATGATTGATGTTGGTTGATGGAATTGGGAAGTCTTGGACCAAATCTAGTGTTGGTGGGCTTGGACTGCACACAGGAGTCTTGGCACCTGTTTATCTATTGGGGTATCGGGAGCTTGTTTCGGAGAAGTCTCGTTCACAGTTCACGCCCAGGGCAGCCTCTAGCAAAGCTCGCTGTATGCTGTATCACTTATCGGGATGTCTTCAGAGTTGAGGCTCAAGCCAGCCGTCTCCAGCAGTAATGCAATGGTTTCGACTACCTGCTCCTTTTGCAGATTGTTCTGCCTACATCTCAGATGGTCTCTAGAAGGGCAGCACCAGCCTTCTCAAATATGTGAAGCAATATGTTAGAACGGAGATTATAGCTACCTTCCTTTCCATACAAACAGCTAGCATTCTTTGATCTTCCTCGCAGTTTCTACAAACTACCCAGCATTCCAATTCAATATCTTCTGCCATTCATGATTGATTAACAGTTGGAACGTCATGGAGTGTACATCAGACTCAAGTTGAATTTAATAGGATCCATGACCCTCTCCCAAGACAAAACTAGAAGGATGGCCACTGGAATGATTACGCGTTGCCTACCATGGTAGCAAGCAACCACTTTTATCCCATTCTCGTTCCGCGAAAGGACTGTATGAGTCCCGAATCAAGGTCGAACATTTTTTCAAGTGCCACTCGTGCAGGAATCAGGCCCTCAATCTCTAGATTAATTACGATAAATCCATCCGGAACCAGCGTTGGAGTCAAATAGGCATGGTCTGCACCAAGCACGTTTCTTGGGTAAGCTCAAACGAATATGGTGCACTTAGAGACAAGTGTCTGGTTGAACCCAAATTACCACGATCTTCATCAGTTTAACTCAAAACCCTGAAAGCATAAGATGATATGCAACATCCGAGTAATCCCAGTATACGAATAAGACTTGTCCTCCCACATTAATCTATAGGCAGTAGATAATGAATTACCAATCCTCTTAAAAATCTCAAGCAGCGTCAATACAGACATGATTTTCTTCTTCTCATCCCTATGCTCTACCAAAGCCATAGCTAATTCACATTCCTCTTTTCACCGCTTTATCATTTCGACAAGAAGAATTTGTGGAAACGACATAGGCCTCCTTGGCGCGAAATCCATTGTTGACGACATACAAAGTTCTGCAGAGGTACTCAAGTGATTGATTTTAGTCTCTTTCCACTTCTTGTTGCTAAAAACAAAGAAACCAAGTCAACCATCTTTCCCTTGAGGGAATTCCTACATATGCAATCAGAAACTTGTTTCAGGGATTGATGCTTCAAAAGTATCCCCACTGTCTTTACGATGTTTTTTCTCCGAAGAGTTGCAAAATCAACATTGGGAAGTGTTTGCTTATTGGTCCACCAGATCATTCTTCTCAGGGAATGCAGAGCGAAGTCCAAAGGTTCTCAGCTACACGTGCAAAAAGGTCAAAGAGCATCACCACATTTGGTATTAGGCTGGGCACCTTTCCCGTGAAGAAGCTTGGCAATTCCAGAGAATTGTAGTAATTCTGCAGCATTATGGAGAGCGTAAAATCCCTTAGGATGGATAGATTTTTTTGGGTCGAACACCAGACCGGTATCTTGACTAAGTAACACTTCTGCAGACAGAGTTGCACTTGAATCAAGAGAAAAGCTCGGGACAGCAGTGAAGAACTCAGATTTCTTCTGTGGTTTCAACATATTTCTGTCCAAAAGATCTTTTATAATCTGCAGAAGATTGTCTTGACCATCTTGTTCAATGGATAACTCAATCTCGGGCCAGTTTAGCCTCCGCCACTCTTTCTTTCCTGCATCTGAATGGGAAACAGGAATGATGAAAGAAAACAGTGAGCTAATGGTCGCTGGCTTAGGAATTTTTTCTACCCTGAACATTAGCTTGGCCAAACCTTCACAAGCTCAGTTTAGCAGGTCCAAGAGGGCCGAGCTCGAATTTTACTCAACTCTACTGACAATCCCTCATCCTTTTTCTGTGAGCTAGTTTCCTTAAAAAGTCATTTCTTTTTCTTTTATGAGAGAAATTTCTTTTTTCGTTTGATCAAGTCAGTTAACTATAGCTTAAATCTTGGTTACAAACTGCCAGAGGAAAAGACATAATGGATTTTGTTGTAAAGATGAGTGAATTGACATTCTTCAATCCCTGTTTCTTTAACTCAAATACACAATCAGTAATTTGGAGTATGTAAATATGATGTTTGGGAGGCATAAAAGGTGCACTTTTTTGCTGGCAATTGGTGGGAGTGACAAGTGTCGGGCCACGCTGGCTCTGGCCCCTTTGCAGACTGCAGCACACCAGTTTCTGCAGCATACAACACCACGTTCCTGCCCGCCCGCAGGGCAACGCCCATATTAATAGCCCTTTCTCTGTTTCTTTGTCCTCAAGATTCTTATTTTCTCTCCACAGAGATTTATGAAAAAGGGTTTAAAGCTTTTGAGGAAGAGAAAGGAATCCCTTTCTGGATTTGAAGGTCTGATTTTTTTTGCAAGTAGCAAGGCAGCAGCTATGTGTTTTCTATGTTTAACCAGAAAAACTGGAAAGGGGTTTTCTCCGTTTTATTTTTCCATGTTTAATTGTACATCTGTTTGATAAGATAGCTGATGTTTATTTATGTGGAATGTCACTGCCTTTTGACGTTCTTGGCATGAGTTCTATTACTAGTAAAGATTGCTTTTTGAAACTTTGTTTCAAATTCCCCCTCCAGGAATTAGGAAGATCAAAAGAAAGTGGGTTCATTTTAGAGGTAAAATCAGGGATTTGAATGTTAAGGAGAAATCAGTTCGTTTCACTGGGGGTTTCTCATCTTTTGGACAGTTTACATTCGCTTGTATACTGCATCACCGTAGATGGAAGAGTGCTGATATGCTATTGATATACTTTATGGTTTGCCAACTCTTATTAACTTATCTTTCCTTGCGGTCAATACATTTCTCATTATACTTAGTTTTCCTGTTTTGTGTGGGCAATTATTTTTTTTTCCCCTGAGTTCATATTCTTTTGTCGAACTTGAACCCATAAGAGTTAAAGAATTACTGAGCAAATGTTACCATGTAATCGTTGAGTCTTTTTCCAGAGTGTGATTCTTAATATGTTATCCATTGATAAGCTGTGGTACTAAATGTACAATTTGGTGTCCATTTAAAGCAGGTTTTGAGTGGACAAACACTTTTCAACCAGTAAACTTTTTTGGTTAGAACCTGGGAGCCAAGTTTAAGAGCATATGTAGAGTACATAACTTTGTAATGGCTTGTGGAGATACTGCAAATGTTGATCTTGATTTGATGGATTTGTATAGTAGAGTTAAGCTTAGAGCTTTGACTCGCAAAGCCCGTGGTGCTTGCAGCAACATTGTGGTTGTTAAAGATGATAAATCAGCAAATGCTGGATTAAGGAAATCCAGTTCTCGTTGTCGTAAGCGCCGGTTTTCTGTAAATCTGGAGAACTCGGTACCGGCAAATGCTGTTGCAGTGGAAAATTTCAAGTTGACATCCTTAGCTGAAGTTACAGAAGAAGAAACAGAAACAGGGAAAAATTACTACCAGGATGTCAGCAACTCGTATGCCAATGCTCAAGCCTTTGATCAGTTGGATCTTTTGTTGGATGAAGGAACGGCAGTTGAGATGCTTGCAAAATTAGGACAACGAAGAACTGAAGAGCATTTCAATCGATTTGATTTTGGAGATTTGGTTTGGGGAAAGATACAATCGCATCCATGGTGGCCAGGGCAAATTTTCAATCAAGCACTAGCAATTACTTCAGTTTTCAGTACTAAGAGGGAGGGATGTTTACTTGTTGCATTTTATGGAGACTACACCTATGGTTGGCTTCGTCCCGAGGACCTCATTCCCTTCGAAAAACACTATGCCGAGAAATCAAAGCAATCAAATGCCCCGTTGTTTTCGACTGCTGTCAAAGAGGCTAAGAAAGAGATCAAAAGAAGAGCTGTACTGGGCTTGGCTTGTCATTGCCGAATCCCTGCAAATTTCTTTCCCTCAAAAGTTAGAGGATATTTTGAAGTCAATGTCAGTGGCTATAGTTCTGGAGTTATATATTCAGCCAAACAGATTCAGAAGGCCAGGGAAGATTTCCAGCCAGATGACGCACTTTCATTTTTAAAGCAGTTGGCATTGAGTCCGACAGTTAAGCGGCAGAATCTTTTCTGGATGAAGAATTTAACCAGGGCTCTTGCTTATCAGAGAGCAAGACAGGACAAGTTTGATAAAACCTTTTCTGAGGTTTTTGAGGTGCAGCAGAGAAGCTCTGAATCTCCTGCAGGCATGGATAATGCTCCGCAAGGTATTACCCAGAATTTTGTGCTTCAAAACCTTTTTACTTGTGCTAGCAAATGCCCAGATATATCTTTTGTCCAGAGTAATAATTTTTCTATAAAACAATCGCTCCAGGCAATGCTTCGGCGAGTTCGTAGTTTGAAGCTAGGAAAAAGAGATCATCCTAAAAAACCAATAGCCACTTTCAGCTATGGCTTTTTATTCACTTCTGAGCACTATTGTTATTCCTCTATATATCTTCAGATTCACTTGCTTAACGCTCTCTTGGTGGACTTTAATCTTTAAATGAACTATTCTTCCTATACTGGATATGAATTGGTTGTTAAATAGACAAAATTAGGTTTCTTTCGCCGCAGTCTAACCTGTCAATATTGGACGCCTTTTTTTTTTTTTTTTTCCTTAAGCATGAATGTTGAATCTGCTGCTATTTCCTATTTCTATGTTTTGATGTTGCCAATGGATTTTCCAGCTCCACTGGGTAGTCTCCTAGTTGCTGAAGTCCAGGAAAAAAGAATATTGACACGGGCTGCTGGAGACAATTATCTGCAGAAGAGTGATGGTATTCTTCTACCCTTATGTGAGGTGAATGTATCTTGGGGCTGTTTCTCTGGCCAGACTTCTGGGGATCATGAAATGGAGATAGGATTTGAGAGATCTATATGTTCTGTTTCGGAAGGAACATGTTATACACAATCGGAGAAACAGCTCAGACCCCAGGGTGCTCCAGATGCTGGCAACATTTCTGGTCGCCATGAAAATTTCAGCAAGAAGAAAATAACAAGGCTGAACAGAATTAAGTCCTTGGCTAGGATTGGTGCTAATCAGAAGGTCTTGGAGCTCCAAGGTGGACAGATAATAGCAGCCTCTTCAATCAAATTTGAAAAGGATTTTGAAATGGAGACACATTTTCTCGGCAATTATGCTGAACCAACAATGCTAATTATTACTTTTCCTCCTCAAGCCATGCTGCCTTCAATTTCAGAGCTAAAGGATAAATTTGCATGTTTTGGTCCAATGGATGAATCTTCCCTCCGCATTTGTTGGAAATCTTCAGCATGCCAAATTGGTTTCCTGCATAAAACTAATGCAGAGGCAGCATATCGCTATGCAATCCAAAATAGAACACTTTTTAGCTCCGAGGTCAATTACCATCTACGAGCCTTTAGTTTAGGAGCCTCTGAGTTGTACAAATCAGGTGAAACAATGAATCATCATGTGGAAGAGGCACATGAGGAGATTCAATCACAGACATCTTTGAGCAGTTACATATTTTCTAATGAAACGAAGCCAGCACTCCGGCGGTTGCCCGTGAACCCTGAGAATATCTTGGAAGGCTGCCAGGAGGAGGGATCCATCAGCCCAAGTGCTTTTCCAGAACATTTTTCTGTAAGTGCTGAAGATTATTCTGATACATCCCAGAATACACTTCCTTTATCATCACCTTCTGCATGTCCTCTTATTTCCACCGCCCCATCTATTACTGAACAAATTGGGATAAATCACCATGTTGATGCCATTGAGAAGAAGCCTTGCCAATTTGACACAATGAAGAACCACAAGCATCAGGGCACCACCAGCGCCAACAGTCCCCATCAGTTGATTAATCTTTTAACAAGTTGCAGTAAAATTCTGGGCGACTTCATGCCCTCGTCTGAGTCAATGGCTTACACCTAGTTATCAGATACCAATTGCCATCTGACTTCATTCGGCAGATGCTATGCGGTAATTTCTTTATTAGGAACTCTTTATTTACTGGAGTCAATCTCGGATAAAGGCTGAGCCAAAGTTTTCTTGGTTTACATTCCAAAGCTGTAAACCTTGTTTCTGGCTCTGCAAATGGAAGGCAAATGTTTTCCTACACATTAGGATTTAGGAAGCAGGGCTTTATATTTTCAGTTACCTATACATATAAAAAAGAAACAGGATACAATCATGATATTAGATTAGCTTTTCGACAAGTTTGATCAAGCTTTATTTATTATCAGAGTTTGACAGAATTTCAGTTGCTCCTTTTCTTTGTTATACTACAAATCAGGCAGTGCCCTTTCTGGGCTGCATAATCTGGTGCAGCAGTTGGACGGAAGTTGATCTCCTTTTGATTAGACGCGTGTGGCTACCCCGGGGTTTGCCATAATTTCAGGAACAGCCCCTCATGTTTTGTAAAATACACATGCCTTCCCTATTTCAAAGTCAGAGAAATGCCTTTCGCTTTCAAATTTTTTTTCTTCCGTGTGGAATGGGCAAATGGGGGATATTATTATTTCCACATTCCCCCCGCCAAGTTCTTTACCCTTTGAGATTCTGTAAAGTAAGTCCCAAGTTGATTCCAGAAATTATTGTACTGTAGTACAGACTTTGAAAACTTTAAAATGATCCGTGGAAAGCATCAAGAAGGAAAGGGAAAGAAAAGAAAAAAAAAAAATGGAACAGAGTTCGTGGTTGGCCAGTCAAGTCAAATCGTGGAAGCTTTTCTACTCGGGTTCCTGTCATGCCTAAACAGACACTAATGCTCAATCAACAAAAAGAATTGTTCAAACTTCCACAAAAGTCTCGAGAAGATTTTTGCATTGAGTTGACGAGGCACGCACCCGCTCCCTCCCTGCCTATTGGAATCTTCCCTAATTAATTGTTGTTGTTGCTTCATGCCCTTCTCAACTAAGGCCTTGTTCAACGATTCAATTCAATATTAAAATTTAATAAATTTAGATCTTAATATATTTATATGATTTACTAATAAAAAATATAATATCTTAATTGTCTAGACAAGATTTATTCTAAAAAAATAAGTGATAAACTGTTCACTTATTATTTAATCTAAAATGCACTCAAATGTTAGAATTTCAATGCTTAACAATTCAATTATTAGCCCCGATTGGACAGTCATTTTTAACCGAAAAATTGTATCGTTTTCCGTAATTATATTTTTCTATTATCTTTTTTTCTCGCATACATCAAATCGCTACAGTAATTTTTCTATAAAAAAAAATCCAAGAAAATGCAATCCAAACAATCGATTCATATTTCAAATCTTTGCACCCTAAGTAGTTTTTTCACCCTTTTCTTGGTATAACTTGCAAGTTTGTGCTGCTTATCAACGAGTCATGTCATTTGCATATGGCACTATTCACAAGTTGTTAACCACTTAGAAGGGTTCCCCTAAAAGTTTTTGATTTTGATTTTGATAGAGGGGACAAGTCAAAGGACTACAAAAGACACTGAAGATGTTTAGGCTGTAATCCAACTAAGTTGACCCTAAGCCCTATTATGTAATTTTTGTTTTAGTTTCTAATTGAGCATGAAAATGGTGTTCAAATCAGAGTTGTTTGTTATTCAAATTATATAGTAGCATCTAGCTTTTATTGAAGAAAATGAAAAAGAAAGGCCCTGTTTGGAAAGGGATTTTCTACTAAAAAATTTCTACGTTTTCCGTGAACACATTTTTCAATCACCTTTTTACCTCACATGTATCAAACTGCTGCAGTATATTTTTTACAAAAACTCCAGAAATTTGCAATCAAAGAATTCCTTCCTCACCCTAGCCAAGTATAAGAATAAAAAGAAACAAGGCGATTATTGTACCAATTTCGAGTAATTAATATTTTTGTGTGCGCGAAGAATCCTTAATCAAAATTGACAATAATGTATTTAGGCAGGCTAACCAACAGTGGCATATTTTTAGACTTGGTAGAGCGAGCTGACTATTAAAAAGTATTGCATTCTTCTTATCCGTGTTAAAAAAGGGAAAAAAAAAAACCTAATAAAATAAAATAAAAGAAGAGGTAAAAAGAAAAAGAAAACCTCTGAGTTGAAATTTGAAGCCATTGGTTGCTTGGATTATCAACCAGGCTGTCAGCGGAATTCTGTGGAACAAGATGTGCTTCCAGAGGATTGGAGAAAGGTCAACTGCTTTGAAAGAGATAAATTAATAACCAGCGATAGCTTGATTTTGATTTTTTTCTAAATTGAACTGGTTAATTACTTCACATTCTTGGGTCCATTTTGCTGGGTCTATGTTCAAGTAGTAATAAAAAAGAAGAGGAATGGAGTCTGTAATCCAAGTTAAATTAATGGGGAGCAACTTGTGCTTTTGCATTGAACTTCAACACTGCCAAGCATGAGAATCTCGTTGCCTCTAAGTCTTGTTTAATAATCTAATTCAAGGCTTAAAATTAATAAATTCATATTTTAATATATTCAGACGCATTTGATAATAAAAAATTGAATATTTGAATTAATTATGTGGCACCAAATTTTTTAGGTAAAATTTACTCTAACAAATAAATAATAAACTATTCACTTATTTTTTAATGTGACATACATTCAAATGTATTAGATTTAGTATTTAATAATTTAATAAATTAATAGATTCAGATTTCAGATTTCAATTTTTATATTTCAATTTTATCAAACACATTCTAAATCACTCTTTCCCATAAAAAAAAAAAGGCAAATTGCTTTCCCCTAAAACACGTGTGGAGCCCGCTTTCAAAATTAGATCCATAATGAATTTTATCTATCAAATTCGTAATAAATTTTCTCTATTTATAAAAGTAAAATAACGAGCGAACTAGTAACTTTTGTGAATTTCGATGTGTGAAGAAATAAAAATTATGACAACTTTTCGAATGAATTTGTGTGTAGAGAGCAATTTGAAAAAAAGGAAAAGAAGAATAAAGTTAAAGTTGAGTCTTTGTTTTTTATTTAGCTATGAGAAGTGCCATTATTTATAATCAATTTACTTATAGTATGGACAAAGTGATAAACAAAAAAAAAATTAACTAAATATCTTATTGAAGGGTAGTGGGGAAAATATATGTAATTATGGGACAAAGATATTAATTTGTATATGTAAATCATATATTTTGATGGGATCAGTAGTGGGGGCAATTGTCCCAATTGTATCTTCGTCATTGTCCTAAAATGAAGACCCAATATATGAATGAATTTGAAAAGAAAAGAAAAGAAAAGAAAAAAGATAACAGTTGTATGCTTGTATCTTCATTTCCAATATTCTCTCTCAAAATAAAATGTTGAAAATTTCCAATTTAAAATTATGAAAGGACGAAAGTACCCTTAACCACGGCTAGTCCCACATAGACGGTGGTTACTGTGGTTGAGGAAGCCACCAGGTGCGGTCACCCTTCACACACTTGTCAGCGTTGACTGGGACTCCTCCACCCTTTCCTTAACGCGCTGTTTATTTCTTACGCGCGCGCGCGCACATTTATATAGGAAAATGCTACGCACATATATATCGACACTCGCCGAATATTGTCCCATTCTAAAATTTCTGATAAAAAAAACTATACTAGACCATTCATTACTTGCCTCTTCATCTTCGCAATTCTATCTCTGTCTCTAGTCAATTGGCTTTCTTGAAATTCCGATCATCACAAAATGGAGTATCAAACGTTAGAGATCAATCAGTTATCTGCAAAGGATCTCAACAAAGTCAATCTCATAACCAAGATGGACGTTTATGTCGTCGTTTCAATCTCCGGCGGCGGCGACAAAACCAAGCAGAAGACTAAAACCCCAGTTGACCACGACGGCGACACTAGCCCATCCTGGAACTTTCCCATCAAGTTCACCGTCGATGAAACTGCGGCGCGCCAGAACCGGTTGACTCTCGTTTTCCAGCTCCGCTGTGAAAGGGCTCTCGGGGATAAAGATATCGGAGAAGTGCACGTTCCGATGAAAGAGCTTCTTGAATCTGCCGGCGGAGCAGCTGCTGACGGGAAGCAACAGTTTGTGAGCTATCAAGTGAGAAAACCCAGTGGGAAACCCAAAGGTCAGCTCACTTTTTCGTATAAATTTGTGGACAAAATTTCTGGGCCGGCGACTTTTAAGGCCGATCATGCGTCCGCGACGGCGTACCCGGCTACTGTTAAGGCCGATCATGCGCCGGCTACGGCGTACGCGGCTACTGTTAAGGCCGATCACGCGCCGGTGACGGCGTACCCTGCTCCGGTGGGAACGAGTTCACCGTATCCGCCGCCAAGTTATTATCCTCCTCCGGCTGCGGCTGCGCAACCTTATCCGCCACCTAAGGAAGGGGCATCATCAGGATATGCACCGCCACCAACGGGATATCCTGCACCCGCAGCTGCTGGGTATCCTCCGCCACCGCCTGCAGGATACGGGTATGGATACCCCCCTCCGCAGCCATACGGTGGGTACCCGCCGCAACCTCCATCAGCTGGATATGGATACCCGCCGCCTCAGGGCGGGTATGGATATGCTCCACCCGTTCAACAGCCGCCTAAGAAGAATAATAAGTTTGGTATGGGATTGGGAGCCGGGTTGTTGGGTGGAGCTCTGGGGGGATTGTTGATCGGAGATGCAATTTCGGATGCTTCGGCTTATGATGCTGGATACGACGCCGGATTTTCTGATGGTGGATTTGATTTCTGAGCAGTAGTCATTTCTTTGTTAATTTTCTTTCTTTTTTTTTCCCCCCACCCACTTTTATGTTGGTACTTTCACGAGGATGCCGGAAAATTTTCTCTTTTTTTTTGGTACGTTTTAGATGTTATCTTTTACCTCCACTTTTCATTTTGATGAATGAAAAGTTTTGGAGTATTAAGCCATCTGTAAAATTTGCCTAAATTCTGAGATATATTGTCATAAATCATAAGCTTCAAGAAATTGCCATTGAAATTGATAGCTGACCAAAAAATGTCGAATATTCTGTAGGCACCAAACTTTGGTCACCAATTTAATTGAGTAGCCCCTTCACCAGTTTAGCCCTCACTATCATCTTCAATTGTCATCGTGAATGGGCCCACAAAGGAAGGATTTTTTTTTTTTTTTTTCTTTCATTAGCTCTAAACCGACGACATTAATGATGTGACTTTATGTGAAACGTACGAGAACCCTTTTGAATTCATTAATGGTGTCAGAATTAATTAGCATTGCTATGCTTGGACTGTCATTTTTTTTTTAATAAAAAAAAAAGATTTCTTATTTTTCATAAAAAGATTTTTTAATCACTCTTTTGCTTTGCATGCATCAAATCGTTACGATATATATAAATATACATATATTTACAAAAACTTCAAAAAATTAACAATTCAACTCTTTTTTTTTTTTTTTTTTTTGTCAAAGAAAACAATTCAATTCATAAGTGAGTATACTTGTTCTATTATTTCCTTTTCTCTTTCTTTTGTCTCCTTCTGAAATAGGTGCTCCAACATATTATTATTGCTTTATGTCTCACTTTGATAGATTTAATTTTTTTTTATTTTTTATTTTAAGAAAAGTTAGTTAACTTTGTTTGAAGAATAAATCCAGTTTACTATCTTCCTAAAATATACTTACACTAAATGAAGTATGATTAATTAGCTTTATATTAAATAAGTTAGTTATATTCAATAACAGCCTACATTAAATATGGGCATTTTAGAGAAATTATAGATTAACTACATTTTTTAATCAAAAAATGGACCATAATTTGGAATGGATGAAAAAAGAAAACAAGCCTGTCAAATTGGGACGGAAGGAGTACTTCATAAGGGAAATGCATTGCATAAAATGTCTAGGATATAAATAGATTTATTACTCTCAAGCATCCTAGAATAATTCTAAGTTCGGCTTACGACGACCAAGTTTGAGGTTCGAATTTTGATGGTTTATTACTAAATACTTTGTGGTACTTTCGGCCTTCCCTAAGGACAGATAACATCCCCTCTTAGGAAAGAAGAAAAAAAAAATCCAAAACCGGGCACATTCCAGTCGAGCTTGGTGGCTTCAATGAATATTTGCAGCAAGTAAAATTGCCTTGCCTTCTTCATATTCCATATTATTGTTTTTGTTTCTCCTTCCTTTGCGCGACAAATTAACAAGATCAAATTCAAAGCCTAGTTATGATGTTTGGTGCCCTTTTACAAGCTATAAGATGCATGCAGTATATGGCTTTTCCGGGTAGGAAGCAGATTATATCAAACGGCATCCAAATACTTAGCTGTAAAACAGATGGCTGTAACAATAAACCTTGGAGTTGCAGTCAAGAAGAGGAAACATGGCAGCTTGTATTCGAGTTTTTCAATAAACCACAGATCTCCTGTATATACATATGCGCACATGAGAATTATCGTAGACCTGACTCACAATTTACTACAAATCAACACTCTATATAATAAATCATCAGTCTATATCGCAGACCGACTGCTGTAGAATCAGCCAAATGAATAATCCCCTTTAACTTGTACTCTTTGTTTTCTTGACTTTTTGGCGATGTGATTTTAATTATTTTTGGCAACTAAGGAGGATGGAGAATGATGTAATGCCAGCAATCATTCAGTCACCAGTGGCAACTAAGGACAAAGTGAGGCTCGTGCCACATGAGATTTAGGCAGGAGAGACCTCCGTTGATTCATTCTCCTTCAGCTATATTTTCAACATTTCCCAGCTTTATTTTAATTAGGATTACAGCAGTTTTAGTTGTCATTCCCTGTTGATTTGTTTCTTGATCTAATTAACCATTTTTCATGGCGACGAAGGTTCATGGAGTCCCTATGTCAACCAGAGTTTCGCTCTGTCTGCTTGAGAAAGGTCTCCAATTCGAGAGTGTGCCAATCGATTTAGCTGCTTCTGCTCATAAGAAAGAACCATTTCAGTCACTGAACGTGAGCAATTGACTAATTAACATTTCTCTCCTGCTTCTGTTTGATTCTTTTTCTTCTTTTTTCTTTTTTCATGCTTAAATCCCAAGTGTACGTTTATAGATTTATTTTACTATTCGAGCACGAGCCCACAAATGAAAAAGTGTACTAACAAAGACATGCTTTGATTGTTCATTCAGCCCTTTGGTTTGTTACCAGCATTTGAAGTTGGTGACTTCATTCTCTTCGACGAGATCTTTAAGCTGTTTCCTTCCTAACTAAATTCGACCAAATGAGCTTTGATTTTCATTCTGCATGCAAGATCATACCACAGATTTCCCTTCGGTGATAGGTTAATTGGCAATTTACGGTCAATTCTGTTCCATTGCTAGACTTTTTAGGAAAAAAAAAAAAAGTTAAAAAAGAACCCAACACTGCAATTAGCATCTCTTCACTGCACTGAGGGAGTTTTCGATATGCTTAATGTATACGAACAAAGGCTCAAGAATTGCTAGTACCTTGGTGGAGACTGCTACTTTTTTTTTTTTTTGGTCTGATGGAGGGGGTATCCGGGCCATCGGATAAATCGGACCCGACTAATCCCCCACCGCCCTGAGAGGAGAGGCTCCATCCCCCCGAACATGTTAATCATGGGACTCGAACCCTGGCGGGTACTGGACAACAGCTCCTTAGGAGGCGTACTGTGACCAATCGAACTACCCATGAGGGGCGGTGGAGACTGCTACACCTTGGCCGGTTTGCATCATATACTGTACCTTGTCTACTCCCCATGCAACTGTTCTAACTTCTCGTCCGTGCTTGAATGCTTGGTAGGAGGATATTTCTTCAAGGCCAGCTTCAATCAAAGTTATGGAATGTCTCAAACTTTGAAAGACTTCTTGGTTGATTCATGGTTGTGCCAATTACATAATAGCTGCGGGACTGCTGCCTTGCTCATGTGATGTTGGAGTCAATGAAGTAAATGGATTTTAACCTCAACAAGAAGAAATAAAATTGCATCAACTCTGTTCCAGTTGAATATGTTCTGTTTCAATGCTTCTTGGGTACTTTGCCCTGCTGTAGAAAAAGCTTTCAATAAGGAGTATCGCCAAATTAATTGGCCATACAGGAGTTGTTGTAGAGTACTTCCTTCATTTCCTTGCTATTGACTATTGTGGAGAGATTGGTGGATCCTAATGATGCATAAGATATAGACAACTAGGGAAAGCCCTATATTAAAACTTGTAGATGCATCATTTTCGATTCCTATTTTTTGAACTTATTTTTTTCCAAAATTTACAAACAAAATGTGGACCAAAATAATTATTCTAAAAATCTGGTCTTTCAAGTTTTTCCCATGATATATTGATGTTGTACATTTTATCCTGTTTTGGGCTTGAAGCCCATATTTGCTTCATAAAGTTTCGGGTACCTCATTTTTCCTGTGCCCCGAGGCCCCCGACCCACCATACTTCACGTCTGCAGGGTGGGTTTATGACATTAGGGTTTAGGGATAATTCCAGAAACCTCCCCTGAGTTTTATAACAGATTCATTGCCCTCCTCTGAAGTTTTTAAAAAATTTCATTGACCTCTCTTAAAATTAATGTTCTTATGACAAATAAGCCCAATTCAAAAAAATCAACAATAAAAAAATGATTTCAAGAGTAAGAAGAACATTCCATACCACAAATGCCCCTTAAACTATTATTAGTTGGTTATCAAAAGGAAGTATTAGTTAAAAATAAATAATAAAGACTAAACTCTAGAATGAGTGTAATACAATTTAGTAACAATGACTATTTGTTATAGTATTGCATAAAAAAACAAAATCAAAGTATGGGAAAGGAAAACTTGTTAATTTGGAATCAAGATTTACGCGAAAAAATTCTAAATTCATATAATTAGTTTGGGAGTTGTGATTTAATGAGAAAAGAAAAGAAGGTGACAGAAAAGACAATTTTTCTAGTGTTTAGAAGTTTTTGAGGGGCAAAAAAGGATAGAAAGCGTCTGATTTGAACGAATGAACTCCTACTATTATGGCTACCAAAAACATCGAAAAAGCTGAGAATACCTAATAAAATTTTTTAAAATGCCAATTTTGTCCTCAAATTGTACTGAACAAATTTTTATTGACATATATATATATATATATCAAAAAATCATCGCTTTTCCTACCTTAACTTTCAAACAATATTAAAATCTCATTTCTTCCTTTCTCTTCTTTTCTTTTCTTTCATAACTTAACATTTTAGATCTTTTCTTTTCTAACCTAAACATTCAAACTAGCTATTAGTATCAAAATTTGAAAGATTTTGAAAAGGAATTGAATAAGACAAAGTATGGCCTTTTTAAGAAAAAAAAAACATCATAATAGATGGCTAATGATAAAAGATATAGATGGCTAATGATAAAAAAAAATAAAATATGCTAAAATGTGTTATGTTTTTTGAATTATTTCTTTAACTTACGAGGTCTATTATTTCACATGATTAACAAGAAATTTCCATCATTTGTAATTAAAGAAAAAAAACCATCTCTGAAGCAATGTTTGGATTAATACCAGGATGTGATTTTGATGGAAAAGCAAATAAATTAAAGTAGAAAATTTTTTTTCTAACCATCTTGTTTGGATTACTTATGCAAAGAAAAGAAAAAAAATCAAATATTTTGGAAAAGAAAGGAAATAATAGATTATGTACAGTTACATTTTATCTATAACTTAATAAAATCTAATTGTATACATATTTTAATACTTTACCTTCTTTTGTGTATTTTCATATTCATCTTGTTATTCTTATGAAAAATTTATGAAATAATAATATTTTAATATGAATTTTAATATTTTTTTAGGAGAAAGA
Source organism: Coffea arabica (assembly GCF_036785885.1). Taxonomy (NCBI): domain Eukaryota; kingdom Viridiplantae; phylum Streptophyta; class Magnoliopsida; order Gentianales; family Rubiaceae; genus Coffea; species Coffea arabica. Next base: position 1,625,370 of record NC_092314.1, on the reverse strand, counting down.
AATTACAAAAACTACTAATATATAGAAAAAGACTTTTAAAATATTAACAACTATCGTTATAAAATTTAGTATTCAAGATTTAAATTTTTTTTTTATATTCAAAATCATGGTTAATTTAGTAAAAGTGACTAAATTGTTTCTCTCCATATGAATACCTAATATTTTCTAAATTGTAAGGATAGTAAAGTCATTTGACCATCTATGAGGTAAACATTAGCCCTAAATAGCTTATAAGGGAGGTAAGTGATATTTTCAAAACTTCAGAGGATGGCAGTGAAATTATCAGAAACCTCAAGGGAGGTTTCTGAAATTATCCCTAAACCTAATGTCAAAACCCACGCCGCAGAAAAATGAAGAAAAAGCTCATCAGTGCCGACTGCCAAGAGAGCAAGCGATGAGGCCGCTGGACGAGAACGAAACCACCCAAGTCTTCGAAAAGCTCTTCAAATTCGTCGGCAGCAACCTCAAGAACATCGTGGAGAACCCATCTCACGAAGGCCCCGATCCAAATCCCGGCCGCTACTGCTTCCGTCTCCAAAAGAACCGGGTCTACTACGTCTCCGAATCATTGGTCAAGCGAGCAACGAATATAAAGCGTGAAAATCTAGTTTCCCTCGGAACCCAGATCGGGAAATTTACGAAAACGGGCAAATTTCAGTTGACCATCCAGAGCCTGAACTTGTTGGCTGCCAATGCTAAGCATAAAGTTTGGCTAAAACCCACCTCCGAAATGAGTTTTTTGTACGGAAATAATGTTTTGAAAGGTGGGCTAGGGAGGATTACGGAGAATATCAATCCTAATGATGGGGTGGTGGTCTTTTCTATGTCGGATATGCCCCTTGGATTTGGGGTTGCGGCCAAGAGCACCCAAGATTGTAGGAAGATGGATCCCAATGGCATTGTTGTCATTCATCAGGCTGATATCGGGGAGTATTTGAGGATGGAAGATGAGCTTTGAAAATCAGGATAATTCTAATCTCTTTTTTTTTTCGGGTTTTGCTGTAATGTTTCTAAAGTAAAAGACGAGATTTATGTAAAAGGGATGAAATATGGCTTTGGGATGTTTAGAGTAACGTTGAACTGTGTTCTAGTTAAGGTCGATGATTGATTTTTTTTTTTTTTTATATCGTTGTTCTTGTAGAGTTATGATCAGAATTCTTGCTAGCTGATTACATAAACATTAGTTAGCTTAGAAGTTGACTATGAACTCTTGTTGAATGTTGGTAATGATCTGTCTATGCTTTGAGTCATAATTAACCAAAGCAAGCACGGTCATACCATCAAAGTGTAGCTGTGCAGGGGCTAGCTTTCTCGCTTCATTTTATGGTTCTTGATCGTTGTATGTTGATGGAAATGAGAAGGTGCTCTCCCACTCGAGTTAAAGTTGAAACAAGTTTTTGTTATCTCTGCGCCGTCAACAAACCGTTGTCAAATCAGCGCTTGGCAATGCCTGGATTGATTTTCGAATTTTTCCTTTGCTGATATATTTTTCTTGTTTCTATGCTGGTTTTGAAATGATTACTGATGCTTTGGTAATCATTCTCTTGATGTTATGAGATAGTTCAAGCATTTACTTGGTAGTTCATATCTTAAAAAGAGTTGTTTAGTTTCGTATTCCTAAATGTTCTCCACTGATTTTAATCACCAAGATAAATCAAAGTTAATTGAGGTTTTACCATTCCATTTCGCAAGTAGTGGCAAATGGTTACAAAATTCGTCCTAGATTTCTGGGAAAAGCAGAAAAGCCGTAATTGACCTTAAAAGATCTGCACTTATAGCTTAGAAAAATGCTTCTGCATATCTTCAATATGCTATTGCTAATTTTCTGTATATGAGGCTCTCCTTCAGTCCTTGGGTTCTAATCCTCTTGTCTGGTTCACCAACTTCACTGCCTGATATCCCTGCTTTGCTGACAATAGGCCTTTGTGTTGAAAGGGAGAAGTGGAATAATACAAGGACAAAAGGTTGGTTTGCGGATGTAACATGAAAAGATGAAAGAAACATAACAATAGTACTTCTTGCTACTTGCTGTTTGATGTTGTTCTGTTTTAGGAGTATCATTTCGGTAATTGAACTGCTGTTCGTTGGCTCTTCTAGGAAACACTTGTTTTGTGCAAAATGGATCTCTGGACGTTTCTTGAAAATCTTCAGTCGTTCTCATATAACTCCTTTCCGTTGTACGCTTTGTTGGTTGTTTTCTTCCTGGGAATAGCCAAAAGAGGATGGAACATACATCACATAAAAAAAAAATGTTGCAGTGTTTTTTTGCAAAAAATTATCCCAAATAATTTACTATCCAAACACACTCATTGATAATCACTGCTAAGGTGTCTTTGTTTTTTGTTGTCTGCTACATTTACTTGAAAAAGAGCAGATCACATTTCTCCATTGCAAATGGAGCTGCTTTAGATAGCTTAAACATTCTGTACTTTCTCTCCTGCACCAAGTTCTTACCTGCGTATTCTTCCACTGGTGCATTTATAGATTGCATCCCAATCCTTAGCCAACTAGACACACCATTTTTCTGCCCTATTTGTTACTTAGATTTTTCTTCCTAACGAGGTGAAAGTGGTTGGAACCATGGTTCAAAGACTCAGCTGAGTCCAAGACAACTCTGCCGAGTCATCATTATCTCGAGCTTTCTCGATACGATATCGGGACAATACGATTTTGAGATACTTGACTCATTGAGACGTCACCGTGAATGGTTGAAATGTCCGAATCACATTGAATCACTCCGAATCAACTCTAATTTTTTAATTATTTTTGTTTATCATATTTTTATAATTTTTAGAATATTAAATATTTCAAAAACTCGTGTCTCGCCGAGACCACAACCGATATACCCAGGCCGATGTGGAACAGTCTAGGCCGCGACCGTAACCGCAACCACGACTTTGAACCATGGTTGGGACTTGGGAAGCATCTGGAATGAGTTAGAGGATGCTAACCGTTGGGTACATCAACTCGAGCGTTGCAGGTTCTGTGTAGTGCACAAAAGCTAATGCCTGAAGTTTTGCCAAGGGCCACAGGCTTCTTAAGCCAACACCTATAGAACAAATGAGCCGCTTGATTTGTTCCGTTACTGAGTACTTCAACAACGGCTGGGCCACTTTGGTTTTCTTCTGGTAATGTTGCTAATGTGTCATTTTAATGCTTTCTTCCCCATTTTTGTGTTCCTTTGTATGTTATTTGAGTGTAATTTGGAAACGTTTAGTGGTTGAAAGGCCAAGGTGTTGCATTATAATTTTGCAAAATTAAGCTTTTTAGCACGAAAGAATAGTTAATTCTGCAATCTAGATGCCAAGACTGTTACTGCTATCTCTCGTGCTGAAGCCTCAGAATGCCTGGAAAAAATCGAGGGAAACAGCTGGATATAGATTCAGAAACGAAAGGAACAGAATATTGGAAGTAAAATTACAACCACAGAACCAAGGTGAAAATTTTCTTTAAGGCCCAAAAAAGGAGACAACAATTGCGCATCCGGGGAATCGAACCCCGGTCAGTACCGTGGGAGGGTACTATGATACCACTACACCAGATGCGCTTCTTGGTATTATTGTTGACCAAATAAACTTAATAAGGCTTATTTTTAACAACTTTTATATTTACCTTTCTAGGGTAAAAGAAGGCCCCATATTTATATTCACACATTTGTAAGTAAAAAATAAGGTCGAGTTAGGAGGAGATCAAATTTTAAGGTTCAAGTCCCTTTATTAGCACATAGATTTTAATCCAATATCATTAACACGTCTTGAGTTAAGTTAACATATAAGAGATTTGGCAGAAGACCGATTTTTTTTTTCTTGACCTTACAAAATTGAGATTGAAACAAATTGAAAAGGCAATCTTACAGGGTATTTAGTTACTAAGTTTGATTAGGTTATTATAAACACATGTTTCAAAGATAACCAAAGAGATGACTGAGAATTTAGTTAGATTAAATTCCAACCCCACCAATTCTTTAGCACTCCAAGTGCAAAACAATGAGCACACAATAACTTCAATACGTAACTTCTGCACATCCCACTTTTATCTTGATGTTCAGTTACGATGATGCATTCATGCAGTCATTATCCATGGAGATCATTATATGGAATAATATCAACCTATATTCTCCTTATTTGTTTTTTCTAAATGGAATTGATACTTCATTCCGAATGGTTTTGTTGCACGCCCCTTTGGCCTTTATTCTCTCAATATCTTCCGTAATTGCGTTTAATCCCATTATGTTATAGCAAAAGTTGGGAATGGACCTAATTAATGATCGAGGTGTCATTCTTTTTTGGTTGTGATCTGGCTTAAAATTCCCTTCATAGCCAAACAGACGACCTCTACTTTCACTAATCAGGGGCAAAAAAACAAATATTATTCCAATCAAGAATAGCTTTATAAAGTACTCACTTTTTTGCATATCCAATGAAATTTATCGAACATTTCATCCTCGTATATAGTAGTAGTATAGTAGAGAATAGCTCGCACCTAGAGGACGTTGCTTGATGATATCATTGCGCAAATAGATGATACCATTCTTCGATTTAAATATCAAGATATGTGATGTTTGATACTTGACAGCACGCAATGGTGACATTTCTGCTACAGTTACTACAAATCAACAATCACTATGATTATTATGATCTAGATCAAACTTTTCCATAGACTTGTTGTATCGCATCAATCTGAAGATTGTGCAATGATTGAGGTTAACATTTTTAGGAGTGTGCATCGATAGATCAATGTCCTGGCTGTTCTGATAGTGTCACTGGTCATGAGCTGCAACAAAAGCTTCAATAAAATTGCATCAGCTAGGAGCGACATTTTTTTTTTCTTTTTTTTTTTCCCAATTACCGGATCTCAATTAGTTCAATTCTTGGCACTCAACAAGAGATGAAGATGGGGATGATGCTTCGCGAATATGGATTTTTCCAAAAAGGAAAAAGAAAGTTTTAGGGCAGGGAGGATTGTCATCGTGACAATGATTACAAGTTCATAATTAACCCACTCTTTTGCTAATACTACAAGATTATGGTTTCTTTTCTCCTAATTGCCATTTTTGCAGACGTCTACATAACAATTGGAAAATTCATGCACAGAGCATATGTTAAGCATAAACACAAAAGGAATCGTAAGAATCTAGCATGCCTATTTAACCATATCGATCCGGCTCAAGAAAATATCCTTGTACAAATTTTCATCTCGTCCCTGGTGAATTACAGCTTGCATAAACGCATCTTTTCCTTAGGGGGAACGAAATGATTTTTCTTAGTGATTGAGATGGATCGCTGCTTTTCTTACAAAAGTTGAGGTTTACAAGGAATGAATAGGAATTAAGAACAAGCACAAAAAAGAAGCGCCAGCCGTGCAGAACTTTTTGTTCTTTTTTCCCATTTATTCCTTCTCTTTCATGGTGGGAACAAAATGTTTGAATCACTGCTTTTCCTCTGGTATAATTTATGCGTTTGTAGGACTTGCATATTTGGCTTTTGTAAGGGGCAATCACATGGCCTTGTAGACTATTGTATGGATCATTCTTGCCACGATCTTGGACTAAAGTTGAGCATGTTGGAAAAGGTGGTTGGATAGGGAGCAACAATGTCTCAAAACAAAAAAAAAAAGTGCTTGAAGAGTATTATCTTTCTTTTTCTTTTTTTCTTCATAAATTCCGACTTGAGAAACAAGCGTTCTCTTTTGGTATGACAAGCCCCATCAAACAGGAGAATATTATGTTGTGAGAACAAGAAAAATCAAGGATTTTCGCTCTCAGCTTACATGGCTGTGAATATGAGGCGAGGGACATTTTTTGGTGCCACCTCAATGTCCTCGTCACTTTCTCCTAATATAGTGCAGCGTTCTTATAAACTACTATTTGTCACTATATGTAACGAGTCTATTACAATAATGTTTGTGAATCTATATTTAGAGACTATCTTTTAGCAAGCAAGTGCTAGTGATAGGTTAGAAAACGTGTTTCCATTATCAATACGAACCACAGAAATTAAAACAAACTCAACACGTGATTCCATGATCAAGAACTGATAGTGTTTTAATTGAATAGTCGTTCTTGTAAGAAGCTTATTCCCGGCATTAATTGGATTTGAGGTTGAAAACCCTACAAATTTTTCATACGTATAATAAAAGGTGCATGGTCCATTATATTTTTAAGATTCCGATAAGCTATATGGTATGCAGATAAATTGGGGGTCCAAAAACCAAATATTTGTCATGAAAAATGCAGCGATGGCCTTTGTCGGCTCCCCTCCGGTCAGAGGACCATTGTTCACGAGGGGGAAGGAGTGACAGTTCCTGATTGGGAAGAGACCATGATGCTCACCAAAGTGAAATTGTAGGTCACTAAGCCATGCAACCAACGCAAAAAACTTTTCAATGGTTGCGATAAAAGAGAGCCAAGAATCAAACAGGGGATCAGACTTTTCAATTTGCTGCTTGTTTACGATTATACACTGCCCATTCACCTTTTTGTAGGCAGACAGAAATTCCACACTTATGATAAGTTTTGCTTGCTACTCATCTATAGCTAGGATAGACATTAAAGCACAGGGTTTTTTGTCCCTTTTTTTTTTTAAGCACAGGGTTACTACTATTATTACTCTCACATTTCATTGTCTTGGAGTTCTTTGATGGATTGGGATATTTAAAACTTAAGTAGAAAACCTATTTTTTTTTGGAAGAGAACGATAGAAACGCTGCAAAAACTTTTATTTCAGTTTGATCGAGGATCTTCAGTTGAGTTTGACATGTATCATCGATCTTCAGAAGGGTGTATTACCCCTTTTAGAATGTTAATCGAAATGCACTGGACTTAAACGTATAACTACTCATTTTGTGTACTTCTATTTATATGTTCCGGTTCTTTGTGCAGCCAAAGAAAAAAGAATGTTGGAGTACGGAAATTATGCAAGCTACTAAATTCAAACATTTTCATCCAAATTTCACAACTTATACAAATTTCAATACTAATGATACAAGTCATCCATGCATCAAAAGCGCAAGTTTTGGGTACATCAATGTAGAGTGTAATCTCCTCCTATGCATTTGCGTTAGCAAGGCTCATGTACTACATAATGTTACTTTACTAGCTTGTTGGTGAGCCCAAAGACAAATAAGTATCAATACATTCTTCTTTTAGGGTTTATATCGCAAACTAATGATGAAATGGCCGGCTTCTGTAGAATCACGACACAATAGTTTTATACATCATACACGTTCCATTATTCAAAATGATCGAGAAGGAACAATCATCTGATTTATATATATATATACATATATAGATCTCGTCGTAGTTTCATTACTTGAAAAAAATTTTAGTTTAGTTGTCTGTGGTATAATATAGATAAAGAATCGATGATGGATATATATATGTTTTTCCTCAAGACGGTCGATACTCCGGCCATGCTAATCTTCCCGGGATACTCCGGCAAATCTCGTGGACTCTTAATTTTAGAGACATATTTATTTTACTTAATCATTAGGGTCGATTCAATTGTTAGAAGAGAATTATTAGAGCTAGTCTTGAGTCTTCTCTCAGTTGAGTGTTAAAAGGGTGGGAGGGTTTTTTCTTTACTTAAAAAGTAAGTTGATAATTGGTGTTGGATGATTTTCCAGAAGAAAAAGAATAGAAAATGAAGAGAAGACCTGAAAAGTCAATGGAGTTAGGCAACAGGTCTGCAGGCCACAAAATCCGGTCATCTTTTGATGCTAAAGTCATTGCCGTCTCTCAATCAGAAACGCCGGGAATCTCTTCTCATTTGGTCCTACAAGCCACAAAGTTCTTGAATTTTCAGCACTCCGAGCACAGCTCTGCTAAACTCTAGGCATTGTAGCCATCCATGGTCCACCGATGTTATCCACTTCTTGATATACTTTATATACGTAATTATATATATATATATATATAATTAATCTTCTGCATGCATACAATCGTCATTAAATGGTTGATAACTAATCTAAATTATGTGATAATGTATTAATGCATATAATTAAGATTAACTCATTATTATGCTTCGATAGCATTTGATCGAGTCATTTCACTACTGGCTATGCAACTGGAAGACATAGCTGCCCTAGCTTTCTGGATCTGTTGAGTTGTTTCGTGATTGTTTGTTAGCAAATTGTAGAGATCGATCGACAAGAAGTGTACGGGGGTAGTGAAGTTTAATCGATCAGTGGGTTCATTAGCACAAATTAGATTATTAATTAAGCAACTAGTAGTAATATATAGAGAGCTTCACAAATCATTCATAGACTAGTGCAGGTGCAGGGTCCATTCAAACTTTTTGGGTCTCTCAACGTCGGCATCCAATCATCTTTGGACAATGGCTTTGATACGAATATGAGCAGTTGTGACCCGTAATGCACCACTATGGTATCAACTCAGTTGATGCGATGCAATGCATTAGTCATTTTCTGTTAGCCCTTTTCTAGAAAAAGTGTTGCTATTATAGTTTCCAAAATTTCTCTCCAAATCAAGATTCCCAGGCAAGGTGTGGGGTTTAAGGAATTGGACAGAGGGAAATGGATTCTTCGCAATCCAATATCTTCCTCCACCCCCTGACAATCAAAAATAAGGTTCAGCTTGTTCCAAACACCTTGACAACCAATGTTTCCTTATACTTGCCATCACAGGGACCACTCCCAAATTTGAGCCGGAAAAACTTTGACTGGTCTCTAAACGACCCTCCCAACACTGATGCCCACGCAACGATTCAGAAGTGGATTAACATATTCCAATTGATGGGTGAATGATTTCTTCACATTAAGGATCGCAGGTTCACGGCACATCATCTCTATATTTGTGTTTGAAATCTCTCTTTTGCACAAGTGGAACAAAATCCAAATTCTATCGTAAAAAGGAAAAAAAAAAGTATATTTTACACTGTTAGTTTAGAAGATATTAAATCAATTACTTAAATAAATTTAGTGTAAAAAGAACGTTAAAAAAAATTCCCATAAGGATTCATATTTAAGACAATGAGGTGTAACCCTTTAAGTTTTTTTTTTTTTTTTTTTTTTTAAAAAAAACGATAACAGTTGTATAAACTATTCTATTCTAAACTAGAGGGGAGGGGGAAGCTAAAGAGGCTTGTGTTTGGGACTAACAGATATGCAGATTTTATTAGACCAAAAGTATGCATTGACACAACCCTTGAATTGTTTTCGAAAAAGATGAAATTTGAATCTCTACCTACAGCTTAAGTCCTCCTTGATGCCCACTAAACCAAGCTCTTAAATTGATGTCTAACCCTTTTAAGTGCATGTGTCATAATTCGATTGGACTCCTTAAAACACAATTATAATTATAGGATGCAATTTTGATGAGATAAATTCGTTATGATATACGATTTTCAAAAGTATCAAAATTCGTCGTACTGTTATGTTAGCTTCTATATTTGTTGTATTGGTATTTAGACTGCATCATACAATTGAAAAAACCCTGATCCGTTAAAATCATTCTCTTAAGCGCTGCAGGATGCGCCAGCTAGTACTCGTATCGGTACAGTACCAAGTCTTGGGCCACCCCTATATAAACCCCACTTGGGCGTTCCCTTTGATCAAGTTCATGTTCAAGCCTGAAATCAACTGCTTTCAATTAAGTCCTTTTTCTGAGATACTTTTCTCCGCACATACGCACAAAGCAACTAGTACAAAAGATGTCAGGTGTGTGGGTTTTCAGGAATGGTGTCCTTCGACTTGTCGAGAACCCTGGTGACTCTCGTAAGGCGTTAGTCCACGTCCCAAGCAATGAAGTCATCACATCCTATGCTGTCCTCGAAAGAAAGCTATCGGCCTTAGGTTGGGAGAGGTACCATGATGATCCTGAACTCCTTCAGTTCCACAAAAGATCCACGATTCACCTCATCTCCCTTCCCAAAGACTTCAGCAAGTTCAAGTCCATGCACATGTATGATATTGTCGTCAAGAATCGCAACGAATTCGAAGTTAGAGATATGTGATTTTTAGTCTTTAAGTTATTAGTCACTTGAGTCTATCTATATTCACTTGGTTTTGGGTGTGGTAATCTTAGTTTGCTTTCGTTTTCTCTTGGGTGTGGTAATCTTTAGTTCCTCCACAGTACCTCCAACTGGACATGTTCCATTAACTGAGGATGCTAATGTAGGATAGAGGTGTTGTTTCTATTTGTGTTCATGTTCTTGTAAAGTTACTCCACATGTGTGGTAGTAATGATTCTGTAATATGAGTTGAGAATATTGCTGTACTTCAATCGAGTTTTTCCTTAGTATGGCAATGTGCAGTAAGGTGGTTGATCAACTAATTAACTACATTATCTTCTTGATCATACATAAAGCACGATAATTCACCTGCACATAACTTTACTCGATACACTTACAAAACGACTTTCGCCATATTCCATATTGGCACTAATACACTACCTGCACTTAACTTTGTGTAAACATTGAGCGGACGAATTGCAATTTTTCTGGATGGGATGACTGAGACGTAAAGCAAGGTCTTGGAAATTATCTTGCAAATTCAATAGGTACTTAGTTACCACGCAATTTCGTCTAATCATTTCGCTTATTACTTGCAATCTGTTTGAAGAGCGGAATTATAGATGACAGGGAACCGAGGCACGGGCGAAAGCTAGGACTTGGCTATTTGAGGAGCCGATGGCCGAGAGTTACAGTTGTTCAATCAGGAGGTGGAAAATGGCATTAAATCTTTGAAAGTTCCATATGTCTGCCATTTCCCACATTCAAGAAATGGAATTGATGTGGTTCAGAATGATGCGCATGCACATGCTTATTAATCACACGGACTTGGGGTTTCCAAAATAAGTGCGATCTCAACTATTCAGAGATCGAACTTCCTCGTCGCGACTGTAGTCATGACCTACACACTACAATGTAACATAAAAACAAGAAATTAAGCCAATTTAAACATGTCAAAGTCTAATCATTGAACAGAATAACACAAATAAAATTAAAGCACTAGCTAAAATAACTCCATGATTAGAGTGGAAATGACTCGTAAACGGGAACTTTCTGCATGAAACAGTGTTTTGCTATGTATAGTAACAACATGAGAATCTAGTTGTCTTTGGTCCGGGGGATTGAGGGAACTAGCTAGAGATGACTTGAGAGATGGATGCAAAACGACCATCAATTTTAATGCACCAAAATGGAAACTTTTGGCTGAGCTAGGAATATGACAAGTTTCCATTTTGAGTACTATCGGCGTCCCTACTCCAAGAACGGTTCCGAATTCTATTGGGCGCTAGTCTATCACATCTGTCCCACATACCCTTAAGGTGTGTGGGTAAAAAGGATTGCGTATTTTTTTTTTTCTTCGGGGGTTGTGTGGAGGGGGTAGGGTTGTACGGTTTTAGGTTTACATTGGAAACCGCATGTTTTTACGGGAGGGACTGAGGCAAAGAAGTTGATCAGAGTCCCAGCAAACTGTAGAGACCGAATTTCCAAGGCACGGACATGTCTGCACATGAATACGGCGACAAGTTTCAATTATATGATACCAGCAAGCGGAGCTGGCAATTTTTCTGCTACCTGATATCATGGTAAGATAAGTACAACTATATAATCTATATATATATATCATTTACCTTCAACGTCCATGTAAAACCAATCTTTACTCTTTATCTGTAAATTTTTTTCCCCCTTTAAACTGGAAAAAGTTTGTTAGAAGAGCTAGTTAGATTAAGTGGAGATTTATTGAAAAAGACATTAATCAGCTAATTAGAACTTAGACAGATTTCTTCAGTATCCCCGAAAGGAGCAAATGGTCATATGATCATGGAGATAATCTGTCTTTCTTATTTAATGTCATGACTCATATGAATGCTAAAACTAAAGAAACGGATAGGCTTTCTTTGTGTCCTGTAATAGGATTAGTTATGTAGCTATATACTTTTTATTTGTTTTCGTGAGGATGGTCCAAAACTTTATTTTTAAGTTCAATGGATCGTATTAATATCTCCTGTCATAATGATCAGAAAAATTAATACTTAAACACTTTGTTCTCACCGCTTTCCTCATTTTTAAAGAAAAAACAGTCTAGTGCTTTAGGATAGCCAATGCTTACTTTGACAGCACATAGCTGCTGATAAACCAATGAAAGCTAAGTAATATGTGGTGAAACTCTACCAAAAAGCCAAATGCTTTCAGATTTCATAGATTGTAGTATCATTTAGCAGTTTCCGCAAAAGGAGATGAGGGTCCGAAATAACAAGAGGAGTTGCCCATCTCCTATAGGAATAATTTCAACAAGAAGTATGGAAGGAGCAGCCATACTGGAAGAATCCAAGCAACATGTGCTTCAAAAGTTATAGGAGATCATAATCTGGAGGTCCCTAGCTATCTGCTCCGATCAAACAATGGAACTGATAAAATGCATTCATACTAAGCCAATTTGACTTGTATTGGAGGGAGTAGATAAGAGGCTTATCACCACGTGTCTAATGCTAGCAAAAAGAAAAGATGAGTACTGCTCCTATGAGATCAAGAAAGTGTTGGAAGATCTTTCCTATTCTTGTCAGCCTTAAAGGCTACAATCCCATTCCTCATTTGAATGGGCTACTATGACATGCTCTTCTCCTTTCCCTATCTCTCTCAGACTCCTTACGTAGCTATCTTTTGGGCATAAAGATGACTTGAACTCATGCAATGCTGAAATGGTGGGATCGAGCAGAGCAAGAAGCTTTTTTATTCCCATGCACCCTATCCACAAAGAATGGGGCATGAGAGATCTTCATTTGTCTTTAATGAGTTTGATTATGACAGCCAAGTTTTGTCATTTAAGGCCATGCATAGGTCAGTCATTGCGTTGCGTGAATGTTTTCTCATCCACATTTAATGTCAAGAATAATCTTCATTACACATACAGCACCATTTCTACATTATCCGATTTTCATTTATAGTGCACCATCATCATTAAGAGGATAATTATTGTTAATTTCTGTCTCATGTTTTTGCAAGAGTGGTTCGCAGTTGCGTATAAGCTCTAATAGACAAATCTTAGAACATTTTAAAATCAAATCCGCGTCTTTTAAGTTCAAAGAAGAACATAAACTTGCTCAATAATTTCAGAGACTTTCAGCGTCTTTTAAGTCCCATTGCAAGTTTAAACTTGTGTAGTTTGACATTTGAAGGCCGAGTGTCTGTTGGAAATTTTTTGTTTAATCAATGAATTACCAACATCTAGCCTAAAAAGTCTTCTGAGAACTAACTATTGACTCATCTTCCACCATGCATGAATTGAATATTGAAGTTAGCCACCATTTTGCAGTCGAAGGCTGCTAGCTCCATGTTTTGTTCACGGTGACAAAAACAGGGTATGAGCCTTTTCTAACCTAAAATTGACAAAAGTGTCACATGTGCAGCACACTATCTTTTCAATTTTAACTAACTAATTTATCAATAAAAAACAAACATTTCCCTAAGAAGAGCTAACTAATTTATCAACTTCATGCCTGTTTTTCAATTTCCTCTCAAATTTTATCTAGTTTCTGCTCTTTCAAAGGCTAATTCTATCAAATATCCATCTTGAGATCGATAAGTTACTACTATAAAGGCATACAAAGAAAGCGTACTTGAGATGACACATATGAAAAAAGACAAATATTTATTCATTTCGAGTCATGTGTAGTTGAATCATATATAATCACCATTAGTTTTAAAAGCAAAATTGGTTAAAGTCACTAAAAGATATTCTTAATTTACAGTGTTATGACTATATATTGAAGTGAACTTTCCAAGATACTTCAGTAATCAAGCGATGGAACCCTTAATCCATGTGATATCACCACCATAATACTATCAAGTTAGCGTAGCGTATCATGCCATCCAGCAACCTCTATATAAACCCCGCTAACCTCTTTCTTGAGTTCATATCCAAGCTAGCCACCTCTTTCTTGAGCATTTACGCATAACTCTCCCGAACAACATATATCTACTTTAAAAATGTCGGGGGTGTGGGTTTTCAGCAACGGTGTTGTCCGTCTGGTGGAGAATCCTGGTGAGTATCAAGGTTCTAGTTCTCGTCGCAAAGTGCTCGTCCATCTGGCAAGTAAAGAAGTCATAACATCGTATTCTGTCCTCGAGAGCAAGCTGCTATCTCTGGGATGGGAGAGATACTATGATGATCCTGACCTCCTTCAGTTCCATAAGAGATCATCTATTGACCTCATCTCTCTTCCTAAGGACTTTAGAAAGTTCAAGTCCATGCATATGTATGATATTGTGGTCAAGAATCGTGATGAGTTTGAAGTTAGGGACATGCAATAAGGCGGTAATCACTAGGTTGAAGTTGAACTTTAGCCTTTAGGTCCACGTCATGTCCCTTGATTGCTTCTGTCTGATGTTTTTTTTTTTTTTTTTTTGTGTGTTTGCAGTCACTTGGCTTTAGCTTGCTTTTAACCAGTCATGAGTCTATGTATCATACTAGTGTGTGCTGGGAAGTTGCCACTGCATGAGCTTGGTGCTAGCACATTAATGCTTATGTAATGCGTACAAGGTTGTTTGCCATTGATGTTCCTGTACATCATGTAATATAATGATTCTGCTATTTCATTAGTATCAAGAATTGGCTTCTCGTGCGTTTGAATTACTCTATCTCTCACAATTTTAGTGAACATTTCCAATTCAATTTGTTCTATCTTACTTTTACTCTATATGAAAAACTAACTAAATTGCTTCAGGTGAGTTGGCTACGAGTAATGCATCTCTAGAGTTTAAATTCCAGTAGGCAGCAGAGGTATGAGAGGAGTCGCTCCTTTTCTTAACACTTTGTAACTTGAAGGAATAGCAGCATTAAGGCATTCCTCCTCTTTTCATGATCATTAGGCAAGTAATGCATTGTTAGAGGAAAGTGTAACGAATTATTAGGAGTGTAATAGTATATATATATTTTGGAGTACTTCTCAACGCGTTTTGGTTAGATTCAACTTCCACACCATTAAAACATCATTAGTTCTTCCTCGCTGTGCATAATAATCACATCTCCATCCTTTCTCCTCTAATTACCAAACAATGCGTTTAAAAAAACTTTTAGTCAGAAAATTAAAAAAAAAAACAAAAGAATTTGTTGTCATTTCCCAAGTCTTTCCCGTTGGCATTGCAGAAACAGCTAGCTAGCATCCCTTGTAATTTCTTCATTTCCATGCTGCGAAAAGATGTACTCCATCCGCTATCTGCTGCGTCCTATTGGCTTGCAATGGCCGTTTTCTTTTCTTCTTCTTCTTTTTTTTTTTTTTTGAATTTTCTTTGAGCAAGAATATCCACTTTTAGAGACATTTGTAATCCTCTCCTAAAAGACGCTTTCGGTTAAATCAGCCCAAAGAAATAGTAGTATTATAATGGAAGAATCGTACCGCCAGTGCTGGTGATTTTGAAGTATGTACGTAGAAGCAAGTGCACAAGATGATAGAACTCTGGAATTCGGTGCATGGACCTCAAATATATGTTTTGATAAGGCCAAAGCCAAGAATACAACTGTATATATTATGGTATCCCCAAAGTGAAGAGAATTTATTTGGTTCCCTGTGTCCCATGCAGCAGATTCCTTCCTCTTTTTTTTCACACACTAGAGGGTGAATTGATGCTGTTCTTTAAGTGAAGCCCAGCTGCCCTTCCAGCGCCCACCATAATTTCTTGTGATTAGGGGCGTCATTCTTTACGCAAGTGTCGGCCCCTAGGTAGAAAAAGGTGTTTCACAAGTTCGATGAGTTTGGCAAACCACGACTTCTGCTGCCTCTAACCCATTAATTAACTCATCGCTTTGGGACCATCCCTCCCAGCAAGCTGCTCGTGCAATAATCAATTCAACCTAGTACGTGAAAGCCAATTTGTCAGGAGGTAATTAGTCTTAAAAGTATTTGGATTTCTTGATTTGAAATTTTCTTTTGCTCTAAACTATCCAAGGAAGAAGCCAAGTTGTGGTAGTTTTCTTTCGTCCTTAATTTCTTTCTTTCTTTCTTTCTTTTTCGATCAATACCTAAATTCAACGATCTGCAGTGCTCCTACTCTTATTCTAACTTATCTAAAAAAAGGTTCAACTCAGCCAGCCAAGGGTGCTAGAAGGGGTGGTTTCCATATCTAAACCCAAGAAATTACACTTAGGCCTATAACTTCATATATACTTCACCTGTTGGTCAGTGCTAGTAGTCAAGTCCTTATTATGCAATAAAAATTGAGCTTCCAAAGCTCGTAGTCAAGTCCTTATTATGCAATAAAAATTGAGCTTCCAAATTGTTTCTAAATCAAGACATAGTAGCTAGGTAACACAAAGAGATCAGACTCTTAGTCCCGTTTAAGCTAGATTGGCGATTTTGGACGTCAATTTGATCAAATGCTTATTTTATGTTTGTAATCAGTTTTTAGAAGCAAAGTTAATATTACCAATTCATGGTCTGGCTAGCATGTTCAAAAAAGGTGCTCTTCTCTCATGCACGCTTTTCTTTTGTATTTGTCCCAAATTATAAGATTATTTACCTTTTAAAACGGAAAAATACAGGTTTTCGTCCCCAAACTTTGGACACAAAACACATTTCGTCCCTCATCTTTCGGGCATGACACATCTGATGTCTGAATTAAGAATTTTAGACCAAATGTCATTCACAAACGGCAATTTATCCACCATTTAACGAAACCGGTCACATGAGATTCACGTACCGTTAAGTGAAAGTTTCTGTCCGAAAGAACCCAGGTGGAAAAAGACGTTGTCTCCACTTTCCCTTTTCCTTTCCAAATCTGAACTCTCTCTCTCTACAAGCTCGCTTATATTTGTGTAAAACCATTTTCCCCTTTCCTTTGCCTTTCAATTTTTACACTTTCAAAAGCGTATTCCAAAAAATTATTGAAGATCGAAGAAGAAGAAGCTGACCTGCTGGCATCCACTAAGTAACAAAGCGGAAAAATATGTCGGTGCGAAAGAAGGAGTTGAACGATTGTGCCTCACCAAATTATGGTAAGTTGTCCAAGGTTTAATAATTTGTTGATTAAAGTATTAATAATGAAAATGTTGACCTTTTAGTGGCAAGCTATGTAGATGTGGTCCTTCACATGCGTGTTTGTGATATATTATTATTGTTTTTTTTAGCTGAAAATACTAGCAGCAGCTTGTCACATAACCTTTTAAGCAATCTTGGTAGGAAAAGTTGAGCTCATATTCATATCACATCAGCTTTACATAAAAGGGCTATATGGTTGGTATAAAACATTATTCTTAACGAAATGGAATTATCCTGTTTACCCATGAACATGTTCTACACCAGTACTCGAGGAGCATTTCATTGAAGAAAGAAGACGGTCGAAAGTAAAAACAAATCTCATGGATCCAGTGTTTATTCCAAATGAAGTGATACTCGAGTACGGTTATCCTTTGCCCAGTAGCTACATAGTTGGTTCATTGTGATATATTATTGTTAATGCTAGGTCCAGCTACAAAGTTTGAACTTTTTTTTTTAATATGATACATAGGGTCCTTGATGTCTATTTTACAGGTGTAAATCTTATTAATGTTTAGTCGACATTGTTTGAAAAGATTAATTTTTGTAATGGTTAGAACATATGTGTTTGAATTATAAATCTATGGTCCCCAAATTATTGCACTTTGCCGTCCTCAAATTATTGTTAAGCTTATAATAATAAGTTTATCCAATATTGTTAAAATATAAAAATAATGGTTTGGTTGCTTATTCAGTATTTGATATATTCTTTTTGTTTAACTATCAGAAAAAAGTAGCTCACTGATTACACTAAAATGTCACTGTGGAGGGTTGATATTTTACACTCCCCAACCGCATTATAAGGTGGAGATGTATGTGTCCTTGATTATGTTGAGAGTATAGGCTTGAATATTTTTGAAATGGATAGATTAACTGAGGATGTTGGTGTGTTTGGTCACAAAGTGTACTATGGTTGGGAGAATAATAGCTTTAAAAGGATAGACAATAGTAGAGAATTGCATGAATATATTCTAAGGACTGCTGGTTCAATTAGGGAAGTTATCTTGTACCTTGAAATCTCATTTCATGAAATTTTGGTTCACCAACTTGGCAATGATGCTTATAAGGTTGATAAGAATGAAGAAGGTCTTGCTAGTGGTAAATATGGTAAACATGATCATGAAGAGAGAGGAAAAGATAACAGTGATTCTGATTCAGCCAATGAGTCTTTCTTCTCAGCAGTAGATTTTGATTATAATCAAAGTGAAGAAGATGATGCTGATTTCAAAGATAACATAGATACAAATGCTGAATGGTTTGGTGTCTCACACTATACGGAATTGAAAACTAATTTGGCAAAACAAGGACAGGTTGAAGCTAATTTGATTCAGTCTGAAGATAATGATGTAGCCCCTGTCTCTGAATCAGATTTTGAGAGTTTGCATGGGTCTGATGATGAAAATGGTAGTAATAGGTGTGTTGTGTTCAATCCCAAGGACATGGATAATCCAAAATTGAAATTAAAGATGTTTTTTAGTACCATCAAAGAGTACAAGCTAGCTATTACAAACTACAGTGTAAGACAGGGGAGGCCTTGTAAATTTGTGAAGCAGGATTTGGTTAGATTGAAGGCAAAATGTAAAAGTGAAGGCTGCAATTAGCATATTTATGCTAGAAATTTTGGTGGAGAAGGAAGTGTGCAAATTAGGACATTTGAGGACATTCACAAATGTGACTTTACATATCAAAATTTACTTGTAAATTCTGGTTGGGTTGGTAGAAAGTATTGTGAGGAGTTTAGATCCAATCCTAAGGTAAATGTGAAGCATTTTAGAAAAACAGCGATGAAGGAAAACAAATGCTCCTTCACAAAAAAAACAAACATATAGGACTAGAAAAAAGGTTTTGGACATTATTCATGGTAGTTAAAGTGACCAATATAGCAAGTTAGGAGCTTACATGCATGAAATTCAGAAATATAATCCTGGTAGTTCTATCATATTAAATACTGTAGATGGCATTTCAAAAGGGCAACAAAGATTCCAAAGACTTTACATGTGTTTTCATGGAGTGAAACAAGGATTTTTGGTTGGGTGTAGGACTTTGATTGGGGTAGATGGTACATTTTTGAAAGGAATAGCAGGGGGTATTCTATTGATTGCTATTGGATTAGATGGTAATAATGGCATTTTTCCTATTGCATATGCTGTAGTTGAGGGTGAAAACAAGGAATCCTGGACATGGTTCTTTAAGTTACTCAAAGAAGATTTGAAAATTGAAAGAGATTATAAATGGACAATCATGAGTGACAAGCAAAAGGGACTAGTTCAGGCCTGTATTCATGTTTTTCCAAATACAGCTCATAAGTTTTGTGTAAAGTACTTACACAGCAACTTTTTTACTGTTGGGTTCAAAGGGGAAGCTCTAAGGAGAGCATTGTGGGCTGCTGCAAAGGCAACTACACCAGCAGAATTTGTTAGGAAAATGGAAGAAATGGCAGTAATTGACTTGGATGCTGCCAAGTGATTTGATGATAAACCACTATCTCAATGGAGTAGAGCTTACTTTAGCATCCATTCGAAATGTGATATGCTATTGAATAATATTTGTGAATGTTTCAATGGCAAGATTTTGGATGCAAGAGAGAAGCCAATCATTGAAATGATCGAATTATTAAGATTGTATATGATGCAACGAATGCAGCAGAATAGAGACATTGCAAGACAAAAATGGAAAGAGTATATGTATTGTCCTAGAATCATTGAGAGAGTACAAAAGAGAATGGATAAGGCAACACAATGTTTTCCTTTCAAGTCAAACGATGATTTGTATAAAGTTTCCTATCCATATGGTGATCATTATGCTGTGAACATTAAAGAGCAAACTTATTCATGTAGGAGATGAGAGCTGACAGGAATTCCTTGTCCCCATGCAATTGCTGCACTTTGGTTAGCTAAAAAGGATCTCATGTTATATGTATCCAGCTGGTATATAGTTGAGACATACCTAAAGAGCTATGAAGGAGCTATTTGTCCAATGAATGGGGAAGAAAATTGGGAGAAGACTGATGTTGATTGTCCAAAACCCCTTTATATGATAAAACAGCTGGAAGACCAAAAAAACAAAGGAGAATGACTGCTGATAAGGAACAGCAAGCAAAGGAAAAAAAGGCCAAGAAAATGAGTAGAGTGGGGCAGGTAATAAGATGCAAATACTGTCTGCAACAAGGCCACAACGTGAGATCTTGTAAGCTTAAAAATGATGAAAACAATGCCTCAAGATCCGGTATAAAAAGTAAAGAAACTGCCTACAATACAAGTTCTGATGAAGTTAACAGTGGAGACTACGATAAAGTTAATTGCACTGAGATTCTGATTACATGTACTTCCCAAATATTCGACAAGAATCCAAATAATAAGTTTGCCAAGCTAGCAGTAAATCTTGTATACAATTGTTTTGATGTTAAAGTTTTATTTTATCTCCCTCTATTCAATAGGCTATAAAAATTAAATTACTTTGAGTTGTTTTTCTTACTTTGCAGAAAAGTCTACATGTAAAAAGCAGAGTTCAAGATGGATCAATGCATGATGTAACAAAACTAGCAACTTCAACTGTGAGTGTTGTACATGCTCACCACAGCAGCAAAGTTTATCATTGCAAGTTGATGTTGAGACAGGCACTATCTAGTGAAAAGTAACAGGGAATTTGTTTTTGTCCACATATGGCCAACCGTTCATTATATATTAGAGCAATTTCTGTTGATGTTCATTATATATTAGAGTAATTTCTGTTCATTGCATCTGCCTTCATTGAGGGGTTTCCTTTTAGAGTCTTAAGTTCTTTCTATATGATCTAGTCACTTATTTGTTATCCACATACCATTTCTGGTGGTGCCAATACAGATTTTTTCTTTGTAATTTATTTATCTAGTTGTTTTCCATATGTAAAGAAGGTCTTTTATGTTCTTTAATACATTTAACCTTTCAGGAGACTAACCATTTAGAAGATATTGCTGTTACAAGTTCAGCCCCAACTTCTCATGACTTGTATGAAGTTTTCGGTCTAAAAAGAGCTCAAGTTAAATACAGTCAACTAGTACATGGAACAAAAGAGAAAGAGCATGTACAGATGCTTGTCAAGACCAAATCTGTCCACAGGGAAGTTGCTGCTGCTGCTGCTACCAAACGAGTTGTTGGTTCTTCAAGAATGAAGGGGAAAAACAAAGTACTATAAATATTGATAGTAGAGCCTTAGATGGTTTTTTTGTTTTGATGTAGATTATGGACTGAGGTTGACAATAGGAATGGTCCTTTTTTTGAAGCAGACATCATATTTTGGTGTGGTCACTTTTTTGTTTGTTGTCCTCAGAATTAGTGCTACGATGTGAACACATGGTTTTGGTTCTTTATTAATGGAAATTGTCTGGTGTAAAAATTTGTCTTGTCCATATTCAGGTGATTGGTACATTTCTTTATCTTCAAACCAATCTTATTGACAGATTATTTGTAGTCTAAACAAAAAAAAGAACAACCAAATTACCAAACTAATGCTACATAAACAAAAGAGGTATATAGAAACTCAATATTCCACATAAACAAGAAAGATACAAAGGATCAAGACCTAATCCTATATTCTCACTCGGTAAATTAAGTTAAAACATGCTACCATTTGCAACAACCAATCAATACTACTACTGCTGCTGCTAATCCAATCAAAGTTGTACAAACACTGAAATGAACTAGATTTAACAGCTTCAATGGAATAGCTCACTCCAAACTTAGCACTAATTTTCGCTCCATTGCATGTCCAGTCCTTTTTACAGTGACAGATATAATCAGCAGCATAGCCAACAGTATGATGACCACAATCAAAATTTTTTCCCTTCTACGGCTTTTTGCAATTGTTTCTTCCATCCGATTTACCCTTCTCAGCAAACCCGATATAATAATCCTTCCTCTTGTACAAATTGGTTCATCATGCCATTCAAAATATTTACACCTGTCAGGTCTCTATAAAGATAATCCCATTTATAAACATCAGCAAAACACAGTCACAATTCAATTTGAGTTGAAATAGTAACAAAACTAAAAAATTTCTTACTGGCCATCTTGAGCAACCATAAAATCGTCTCCCTGGATTATCATCCCGCCAATATGTTGCCATTTTTTGCCGCAATTCGCAACCACACAGCCGGGTGTTGCTGTTTAATGATGATGACGATAACGATGACGACTCAAGATTTCTAGATCTCATTTTAGAGAAATACAACCACAATGCTGGGTGTTGCCTTATGCAAGTTTCTACTTTATTTCTTGGCAAAATTTGATTTAGAAGAGGGGATTTGCTCTCAGCGAAATTTTCAGATAGAGCTTGAGCGTAGGCTTGGAAATTTGCAGAGGAAGTCGTTGAAGTGAAAGGAAAAGGGAAAGTGAAAGGCAAGGAAAAGTGGAAAGTGAACTTGTAGAGAGAGTGTGAGTTCAGATTCGGTTTTGGACAAGGAAAGTGGAGACAACGTCCTTTTCCACCTGGGTTCTTTCGCACAGAAGCTTTCACTTAACAGTACGTGAATCTCATGTGACCAGTTTCGTTAAATGGTGGGTAAATTGCCGTTTGAGGATGACATTTGGTCTAAAATTCTTAATTCAGACACCAGATGTATCGTGCCCGAAGGATGAGCGACGAATGTGTCTTGTGTCCAAAGTTTGGGGATGAAAACCGGTATTTTTCCTTTTAAAACAGTATCTAGTTTATCACTTTATTACTGTGTTCATATTTAATGTGCATCTTTATATATCAGTAAATTTATTACTCCATTAATCAATTATTCTAGTAGAAGTAATTTTATAAATATATTACGAACTAAAACTAGCATTAATTGAAGGGTGCACGAGGAAAGTACTAGCTAAAAATGATTACATGAACTATATTAACTTGCAATTCTTAATCTGCATAAAAATGAAGTAATTAACATATCTTTTTGGAACGGAGGGAGTATACAAATAAATACGTGTTTAACTTACGTCGTCGTGATTACATCGTAAAATTCAAGTGTAATAGTGTGCAAACAGCTCATAGTCCATGTGGTAAATTATCCAATTGATCTGAGATAGAACCTTCAAATATTAAATTGGTTTCAAATTGATATATATATAAATAACCAAAATGAAAAAAAAAATTTACTACAAGTTGAAAAACTATACAGCACCCACCAAGACATATAGTATAGGATTTTTACTCCCCTTTTCAGCGCTCAAAACATATATATATATATATATATATATATATATATATATATATATGCAAATTCAGTCACTAACTATCATTGAAAAAATGGCTACTGTTTCCTGTTTTCCTTCCTATTGTTTCTTGAGAGAAAAGGGATGGTAAGAAAGAGGGAGAAAAAATTGTACGATATGCAATGGACTACCTTGGGATGGAATGAAAGTGTACCTCAATACTCACAGAAAAACTTCATCTCATTTCTTTAAACAGAAATAATAACAGTCAGTAGACAATAGCCAGAATACGTAGAGAGAATCAGTAGATGGTGTCTTGGAAAAGCAGCTTTTAAATGCATAGCCACTTTTTGAAAGTTTCTTTTCATTATCTTTTACTAATTTTCCTTAAAAATTTAGCATTAGCGAGTGAATTTATACTCGTGGCATCTGTTCTCGCCAATGGTCCCATATTTACCACTATAAGCACGGAACAAAAGTTGATTTCCAGGCTAAGAACACATGCTCTCTGATAATTAACAACAATGTTCTTATCCTGGAATTTTTGATAATCAAATTCTGGTTTAAGAAGATTAATTGTTTGGAGCCATGGACCACCCAAATCAAGCATCAAGCCCCAAATGGTAAAGTCATGTTTGGGCCCATTTTGAACAATGAAATGAGAGACCATTCAAAGAACACCAACGCACGACATGAGCAATGGACAGACAGACTCCGGGCTGCGAAGATATTGGGTTGACTGCAGTAGCGTACAAAATAAACGGAGATGTCGAAAACAGGTTTATGCCCTGAAATAGATACAATACCATGCATTGTTATGAACAGATAGAACTACTCTGCAGCTGAGCTGAGCTGAGCTGAGCGTGTTCATGTACAAAGCCGCATCATCATATGGAGCATGACACAGAACCTAGAAAATGCTTAGAAGGACATCAAAGTGTAACTTTTATCTCCTTCTAGGCCGTAAAATTAAAGAATGTCTAGAATCCCTCATACCTAGATTAAACAATCACATTAACACATGCAAACCACCAAATATAATACACATTCAAAAATTCCCCCCTTCCTTTCCTTGACCGTTTTCCCCGATTTCCAATCTGCTCCACTCGGCAATCATGTTATCGCTTGAAAGAGTCTGCGTGCGTCAGCAGAGTTCCTTGGCCAAGATTAAGCATTTGATTTGGTAGTAGAGAGCTAGTTGGTGCAGTCAAACCCATGGCAGATGGATAGCCAGATTACAAGGACAAAAAAGAGGATAATTCCAAGCACGATCAATTTAATCTTCATATTCTGATACCACATTTTTCGCCGTATTTGTGTACCCTTGCTCTTGAATTCTTGAGCCTGTAGATAAGAGAGAGAGAAGATTTTAAGAAAGTCGTTGCGGTTCTTCGCACCGTTGTCTTGTGTTAAGTTCACAAATCACATTAAGAGAATGTGTGCAGGAAAGCAGACAAAGATTAAACCTACCGAATCACGTAGATCTTCAGCCTTGTTGGAAAGAATGGTTAGGTTTTCCCCTCTTTGAATTGCCTGCATTGTAGTATACGAACATCAAATTCTCAACAAAGAAAGCAGCGATTGATTGCTAATCACCAACAATTGAGCGTGGATTAAAGATTCATCAGTTCTCGGTCATGAAACATCAGTATCAACAATGATGAAGTATTATTTGCTACAAATTTCACATTATGGGCAAATATGAAAAACATACAGATGGACGGAGCCATCAAGTAAATTACTTCCTTCAGCCCTGCAGGAAAGTCCCTCCAATAAGCTGAAGTACCAACGATACGCTCTCACCATGGAACAAAATATGCATCTACCTTATCTATACATTTCATGAGGAATAACCACTGCTCTGAACCTTTAAGCTGTCGCATGAAAGCCTTAATCAAATCGAACTTATCCTTTATACACAGAGAGATGCTTAACACAGAAAGGAAGACCATGTACGACACGGATATGTAATAGGAGGTAGAGCAACATTACTAAAGAAATATGGATGGATTAGATAGAAGCTCAACTGTTCAATTACCAAACTCTCTTGAAAATTTTAAACAGAGTACATTGCCCCAAAACATTAAAAAACTAATCTTATCCCTTAAATGAATTAGGTTGTGCTAAGTCAAATAACAGGCATGAAATGACTAAATTAAGGAATGATAAAATCCAACATTCTACTTCAAGTTCAAAGTTGCACAGATAAAGAAGAAAGAGAAAAGTAGAATCCACAGGCATAAAGAAACATTGGAACAGAAGTTGCAGCTGAGCTTAAATCATTTTTTTGAAGCACGTTAACGTACCGTGTCTATATTCTCCAACATAATACTTTTCACTTCTGAAACTTGGGCCTTAACTTTTAACAGCTTCTCAATCTCATCAGCATGGTCAATTATGTACTGCATATGCTCCTTCATAATGGGTCTGTAAATAAAGTAATGCAATTACCCAAGTAATTCTACCTCTTCAAAAGCACAATGATTTGATCAAATAAACTTCTACTTTTCCACATACCCAAACTCCTTATTTAGACTTTTGGCAGCTGCTGTATCTGCTTTACCGCCACCATATCTCTTCTTAAAATCAGCTCTCACACGTTCCAGATATGCAATAGAAATCTGCTTCCCAACAGACTCTTTGGCAACAACACAATAGGCTGCATGGGGTAATAACATCAAAATAAGAGAGTCGAAGTCAGTGAAAAATATATTTAATTAGATCCATCACCTGACGAGGTCAAGTTAATGAGAAACACCACCTACAGGATGCGAAATAAACCTCATAGATATTGAACTCTAAGAAAGCTAGCACATGCCTTAAAATGTCATATGACTTCAATTTTTTGTCGTAACATGATTTCAGCATAAAGTATGAATTACATTGTAGGAAAATCAGAGTGCAATTCTGCCAAAATTTTCCAGGAAAACATGTAGCAACTGCAGATTATAATGACAACTTACAGCCACAGTTCTTTTATACAGATTCAACCTAGGATAAGCACCAAAACAATGATATAAAAGACAAGGGTGGTATGTGTAACCAAAATAGCTATCTGTAAACTACATAATGGAGTTACCACAAACCTATTTAGTCAATTCAGAACGACATCATTACCTGCCTTTTATTTGATCCAAGAAACTCCTGATAAGTGCAGGAGATAGAATGAAAGATGACAGAGCAATCAGAAGTTTAATCTTTTGTATTCCCTGTGGTCTCTGCCGATTCCAAAAGCTTCTTTTCTGAGTGCTTCATTTTCATGTTTAGTTTGCCCAATCATGTGGCAGTAAAAAAATTTTGCACAGTTGAGAGGAAAAAACTGAATCTAACTCTTAAAACTATAATGCTACATAACAACTTAAATGCTTCAGTTAAGATAATCAGATGTCTTCCCAGGACCACATCTTTAAGTCCTCTCTATTTCCAAGACTCCCAAGCATTTAAGCTCCTAAAGTTCATGAAGATATGAACTCTCTTATGACTTTGCCACATGTTTCAATATTCAGTTTAAGCGCTAATGAACCAATTACATTAATTCCATGTCAGGCAGCCAACCACCAAACATAAACATTACAAACCCGCTAATTGCCTGAACACAATCCATACTCAACGCTCAAGTAATATACTTTGCTTCCATGTATTGCTAAGAAAAAAACTAAACCTTAATAGCAATGAAACGAATTCGAAAATTCCAAACCATGAAAGAAACCTAAATTGAGCATTGCATATCTTCACAGCTTAATTAAGCAAACAATCTTTCTAAACTTCAATCCTCAATGTTTTCTTTATTAAACCAAGAAAGCTCAAACGACTAAAATTTACAAGCGAGAGCGTTTGTCCGGGTGGTACATCTACCCTTCCCCAGTGTTTTGCTGGGCTTTGGCTCTTGATTACCATTTGCAGCACCTATTCCCCCCAATCCCCGCTGATATCATCATAATTCCAATAACTTCATCCAGGTAAGTCCAAAGCAAGTAAAATATAAAAAGACAAAAGAAACCAACTAATTTGTTTGCTAAAGATGGAAACTTTAGATTCCGAAACGATAAAAACTCCACCTTTATACTCCAAACACTAGATCCAACAAAACCCACAAAATATTTAACTTGAATTCAGCTTCTTTTTTTCTTCCCAACTACTATAACTCATTTCATTTCTCAGGAAAAAATAAAAGAAAAATGCATAAAATTGAATTAGGCAAAAAATGTTCAAAGCACCAAACGAAGAGCAAACCACTAAAAATCTAAGTTCAGCTTTTTGCAGTGTCACGAGCGAAATAAGATAACGGGGTCAAAGAAATTCATCCAAAAAAGCCGAAAGATAAAGGAAAAAAAAAAAAAAAAAACTTGCCGTAACCATCTTCAACGAGGAAGTTAAAGGTGTGGTGGTCACAGTTGTAAGTAAATTTGTTGTTGGTTGAAGGCAATCTCTGAAGACACTGAGCAGCAATGGCCGGGAAGTTGCCGGTGAATTCGGTGAACTCTGCTAAAACCATTGTACCTCGTGCAACAAAGCTGTATATAAACGATTCTTGACCACCCATCTTCACACTCGAACACGAGAATTGGACAAAACTCAGTGAAGGATTCTGTTTGTTCTTTTTAACGTTGGAGAAGAGCAGTCCTGGGATGGGAAATTAGAATATCTTTGTCTGATTGATTTATTCATTTGTAGTACTAGCAAAAGTTAGAAGAATTATAATACTCGTATGGTAAAAGGAAACTATTTTTTATTATTTTCAATTGCTTTGTTGCGAAGGTAGCTAGCTCATTTCGCGTTTGGGAAATTTTGTTTTGATATTTTCAAGCCATCCAAGGAGGCAAGGACTCTTCTAGAAATTCAAGACTGGAAAAATGGAGGATGAATTTTCATGGAACACGGTGTCGTTCCAGTTTGAATCATTCAATACAGGACTCAGCATCGTGGAGTTGCCTCTCGGGGTGAAAGAATAGTTGATTAGCCATTAAATCAAATTAAGCAGTGATTAGTTCCATCAAATATTCCCATTTGGCCTAACGAGTGTAAATTTTGAGTCATACAGATAAAATTAAGATACTTAATATTGATCCGATGGAAATTATTTGAGTTTAACCTAAACAATAATCAGACTGAATTAATAAATTAAATTAGTTATGTGCACTAAGTATTGTATTAGTCCCGTTCGACTCCTATTTCATATTTCTAACCCTCGCATGCTTTTTACCATTGACAAGTTTTGCTTTAAAGGAAAACTCCAAAAAAAACTTTTGCAAAAGTTTCAAAGTCGAATCAGTAACTTCACGTTCGCGTGACTAATAATCTGTAACATTAGTCATTAGCCTATAGCATTAACATCTAATCCTGCCATACTAATACTAGTAGTATAATGGACTTGGATCCAAGTCAATAGAGGGCAGCCAAGAGCGGTGGGAAATGATTTGCACCGGGGAAAAGACTGAAGAGTGGGCTGCCATAATGGACCAGCATTTGATTATGTTTTTCGGCTGCAGGTAGAAGAAAGGTACGCTTTTACGATAGTTATTGTGGGGTGGGGACAAGAAATTTACTTTCAGCTTGTTTGTTTGGGAGGGGTTAAGGGGAAGAATGTGACATGGGATGATATGATGCTTGGAAAGGTCAAGGAAGGGGAATTGTTGGGAAATGAAGGCAGAGATGAAAGGAAGCAGCATGGCTTGGAAAGCAGGAAAGGTCTACAAGCTTTGAAGCAGCATGGCATGGCTTATGAAAGAACTGCTATTTTTAGTCTACATGCTAGAAAGTTAAACACGTTTAACAACTAGAAAGTCCATAACCACGATTTGCCTTGAAGCATTTCCTCGAAACAATCCCCTAATGTTCTAGCTCTGTTTGCTAGAATAACCTGCTATTTTCTTCCAAGTATAATTAACTGAACCTTGAAACTCCCCCTAAAGAACAAGGGACAGAAACTCCTGAACAAGAACAGAAATGGGAAGATGTACTCTTCCAAGTTCCAAGGGGAACTACGACCCCACTACAATTTAAGCATTAAGTCTTCTTCTTCTGGAGCTTCTCATCCCGCCCCAATTTAAGCACAAGTCCAGATCAAGAATTCCGGACTTGTGCTTAAATTGTAGCGGGACGAAACTCCAGAACAAAAATCCCTCTTCCGGATGGAGATTGCTGTTAGTTTATACTTTACATTTTTCCAATACTCAAGTTTTGATTCCCGAAAGGAAAGTACCTCCACATCCCAAAGCCAAACATGAATAAGAAGAGTTTGATATGCTTGAGGTTGAAATATTTTGTAGTTTGGAACACGTACATATGTATTGGAGTTTAGAAGGTAGTCCAATGGTGGAATGTTTGCTCTATTGGTCTCTGGTGTGGGATACCAACCTCGGTGACTAGAAATAAAATGAAAAGAAAGAAAGAAAGGCTTGTTTGGATCACAGTCACTGGGCTCCAAAGGGCATTGTCAAAAAACTTGTACTTGGAAATGGGGTGGGCTGCTACAGTACATATATATGTCATGGTCTGGATTCCATCTCCTCTTCTTGAGTGTAATGGGTCGAGTGAGTGGAGGAACGGTCGTGTCCAAGGCACAGTCCATGATGTGTGTGCAGGCTGCAGCTACAAAAAATTATTTAAAAATTTTTTAAAGATTTTTTTTTTTTCCAAACGATAAGAGATATTTATTGAAACCATTTTTTTTTTTGTAAGAATTGGGCCTTGTTTGGAAGACAAGTTTTTTGTCAAGTTTGTCTGCTACAAGTTTTTTAAAAACTTTAGTTACAGTAACCTCAAAAAATTTCTTAAAGTTTTTAAACTATACACTTCAAACTATTCAAAAAAAAAAAAAAAACACTTCAAAATTTTTTAAAAAAACTTCTGCAGTAAACTATAGTAAAGTTTTAAACAAACACCCAAAAAACTCACATGCCAAACAGGTTATATATATATATATATATATTTTAATACATACATAGAAAATTCACATTCATATAATATATAATGTGCAAATATACTATTAGTGTTTGGTGGTGGATAGTTATGAGAATAGAGGTAGGAAGAGATGCAACACTGACAACTATATATGAAAGGTAATTTTTAAAAAATCATAAAATGATAGCTTTTAATTTATATCAAGAGGCTCTCTACCCTTTTTTATGTGTAGTATATATGATTTGTGACAGTGAACAAATAGATAGAATCACATATCATAACCACATCAAATTTATTATAGAATTGGAAATTTTACTAGTAATCCTTTTTTAACGCCAAAAGAAAGAAAGAAAGAAAAAAAAAAAAGATGTAATATAAATTTACCTTAGTGATTGTGTCTACATGGATTAGGAAAAAGGTTGAACATTAAGTTAACAACAACATGTTATGAAGTGAAGCATCATTCGACTTACATTTTAAGAGATTAATCTACAAACCTCCTTGTGGTGTTCTTTTCTATATGCTTTGCTTTGATGACTAGTTAAAGATTGAAGAGAGATTGAATTGAATCATAACATTAAAAAAAAAAATTTTGTTGGAGGCCACAAACAACAATTAATGTAAAGGTCGGAGGAGTTAAATGCAATTAGCCACTTTTGAAACATGAATTTTAGGCTTTCACGGTACAACCCAAGCTTTCATCTCTTTTTTCTAGCATTAATCTACAGAGTTTTCCTCGCCTTTTTTTTTTTCAAATTCTTAAACTAGAGCAATTTCGCCCGCCCAAACCGCCACATTACTTGTGTTTTTGAACTATAGCAGTTGGAGTACTTGACTTCCGTTTGGTTTCTTCTTCCCATTATTCATTTTGTCCTCTTCTTAGCTCTAATCTTCAGTCTTGAAGCTACATCTCAAAACCCTAATAAAAAATTCAGAAACTTTGCTTCCAAATTCGAATCCATCCCACATTTTCTCCTCCCAAATCTACCATGGCTACCTCCGATTCCAATCCTTCTGCCGCCACAGCTCCCACCCTCTCTCCTGCCGTCCCTCTCTCCGCGGTATCTGCTCGCTTTTTTTTTTTATGCTTGCTTAGTTTTTTTTTCTTTTTTGATATTAGTGATTCCTGTCTCTTTAACATTCTTTGAATTTCGCAGAAGAAAGAAAATGTACCCGTTACTCCTAAGCTTGCGGTATGTTTTAATTTCTTTCGAGTTTGTTGTTATTTTCATTTGCCCTACAAAGGTTCATCTTGTCTCGATCGAGGTCGTACGTTAGGCTTTCAAAGGCTGCACCTTGTCCTCAGAGGGTGATTTTTCGCAATGGCTTAAAATTTTGGTTAGAATGAGGAAAACCCGGATTCAAGATTTGATCTTTAATTGATAAGCTTGCAGAAGTAAGGTGCAATAAATGATTGCTACTGGGCAAGTTGATTTGTGGTGTATATTAGTCTTTTTCACGGTTGTACCTTCGTCTCAGAGGATTGTTCCTGATAGTGGCTTTAGAATTTCATCAGCAGAAAAAACTATGTTCAAGTTTTGATCTTTACTTGATGATGTTGCGCTTTTCTCTTTGGTGGATACTGGATAGTGGTTAGTGACTGTGGCCTAGATGTTCAGAATGAACAGAACCAACTTGCAAGTTTTGATCTTTGCTTTTTTTCATTGTTGTCAATTTTGTTCAACAAATGACCTCATTGATGTTTGAGATGTAAATGCATTTGACTGCAGGAATTGAATGAATCAAGGCAAGAGCTGCTCAATAGAATTCAGAATTTGAAACAGGTAATGTCATATCTCACACTCTGTTTCTTATTGTGGTTTGTGTACCTAAAAGCTTATGCTTTAGTTTTGTTGATGTCTTCTGTTTGATGCTTTAGGATCTACAAAGTTGGAGGTCCAAGTTGGACACTCAGGTTAAGGTCTACCGTGATGTAAGTGTCAGAATTTGCTTTTTGTTGCTTCCTATCACATATAATTTCGTGACATTATTTAGTTGTTTTTTGAAATTCTGAATGCATCTTTGCTGGAAGCTAATCTTGAGTTAAAAGACCAACTGCACATTATTCTTTATCTGAGTTTGCCAAAGTGAGATATGTTAATGCAATTGATTTACCAAAATTCTTATACTAAAGATCTAATTCAATGGAAGGTATTAATGTTATTCATAACTATCTTCAAATTAGACTACTGCAGAAAAGGAAATTTGAAATGGAAAGTACTGAGGTAAACAGCAGATGCATGGAGGATTCTCTTTAGTGCTGATAGCATTCCCATTCCCCATGAGTTTGAATTTGGTAATTGTATGTCTGGCTTTATCTTCCTGCAAAATAGTATTTGACCTCATCTATTGTATGTTTGTCATTTGGCACCTTTTAGTTTTAGCTGCTTGACATTGCAAATGGAAACAAAATTATTCAATTGTCACTGCTGCTTGCCCTCATAGTCTCAAAATGGTGCCTGCCCCGCACGTTGGTATCAGCTGATAAGTTTCAGGAAATTGACTGCTCTAATTAGTTTGAAATTACTCTTTGCCAGATGGACTACTGCAATTGCCTTGCCCTCCTTTAGTGAAGTACCCCTTGATCATTTGTTTGGAAATATGTCACTTATGGCCTTGGGATCAGTAGAAGAATTAGCTGAATGGAAACAGCAGCACTAATTGTAGGATTCCCTTCCATTGCCTAATTTTCTTTCTTTCTGCAGGAGCTTTCAGAACTCAAGAAATCCCTCAATGTTGAAGTAGATCAGCTTCGATCAGTGAGTGGCCATTTTTACTGTCTCTCAAAAGCTTTTGGTGTTTTGACTGTGTACTTATAGTTGTTAAAAAATGTACATCCAGGAATTTCAAGATTTGAGGACTACTCTGCGGCAGCAACAGGAGGATGTTACTGCCAGCTTAAAAAACCTTGGGGTATGCTATATCATGACATCCCTTGACCATGCTATTATGTCATTCCTTGCTTGACCAACTGTTATCCCAATTGCCTGCTTTTAATCATCACTAGAGTATCTCAATGTTACTCTTTGCAGCTTCAGGATGTTCCTGTGGAAAATAAAGAGACTGTTGCTCCTAAGATTGAAGTCAAGGATGAAAAAGATCAGGATTTACCCAAGGAGGAAAATAAGGAAGAGGTTAATAGCTAGATTATGTTCGGCATCATCATGTCTGTTTCTGAGCTTATTAGCT
The DNA here is from genome assembly GCF_036785885.1 of Coffea arabica. Classification (NCBI taxonomy): domain Eukaryota; kingdom Viridiplantae; phylum Streptophyta; class Magnoliopsida; order Gentianales; family Rubiaceae; genus Coffea; species Coffea arabica. The sequence goes on along the minus strand of NC_092314.1, from coordinate 1,592,106 downwards.
CAGACGTGTGAACGCTTGAGTGGCAACCAGTTATATTGTCAGGAAGGGTTTCAGTTTGTCTAGAAATAGGTGAAGCTCTCCTCAGAAGTACTTAAATCCAATGAACATACGTCTAGCTGCCTCTCTAGCTAGGCTGTTGTAATTTGTATTATTTTCCCTATCCATGGACGAAATCCTTCATCAACAAACTAATATATCTCTGAAAGAAATCGATTCTAATTTACTAGTTGTAAGGCTGCTCTGCGTGTCCTAGTAAAATGCGGTGGACCATTTATTTTTGCCTCCAAAAGTTTGATGGGAAGGACACAATTAGACACCTTGAAAAAAAACTACTTAGCAATCAAACAAAAATTTGAAGTCGCCCTTGGACAATAAGGGATTTTTTAGTCCTTTTTCGTAAGTTTAACCTGCCTAATTGCACACACAAAATCTTTGTTCAATGATCTTTTATTTTTGAAACATTAAGATTCTATATTTAAGCCTGCAGGGGAATCCACACAATCATTCATGGTTAAAAGAAGTAAAAAAAAAAAAAAAAAAAAAAAAAGGGACACAATTCAAGTAGATAAAGGTGTGTTCCACTTTCACCTTGGCGTTGCCTTGGCCCTACATCTCATCTGGTGCCTGGTGGGTATTTATTTCACTCACTCAATTCTTATTTCGGAGCAGCTTAATTAGATCTCGAAATAGTGTGTCCGAGTTACCTCTTTATAGTGTGTTCGAGTTACCTCTTTATCGCTCGTGTATCTTTAGAGGCGGGATGCATAGGCACAGGAAAATTAATTTGATAAAATTGAAATACTTTTTGTGTTGAGAAAAAAAAAAAAAAAAAAAGTAGTGCTAGATAGTAGTGCTGCTACCTAACCCCATAACTCTTTCGTTTGACACTCGAAACACACTTTCGAGGCAGTAGAGTTTCGAAAGACACCAAAGCTAGCCTGTGAGCATGAATTTTCGTAGTCTTTTCTCCGGGATTTCTGTAGTCTTTGTGGTCTCCGACTTAAAGAGGCTCAATGACTTTGTAGCCGAACCCAAACATGTAGATTTGATTTACGTTCTTGTCATTTTATCAAACCTTTCCACAGGATTTTATACACATCTTGAAGCAACGGTCAATACACTCATCTCGAGTGCAGCTCGTAGGGGTTGAAAAGTTAAAAATCTAGTGAATAAATTCCTGAATAAAAAGCAGGGATAATTGCCGCAAATACATGGCAGCTCGGACACAGATTGGAGCGTGTAACATATAATAATTGCGTAATGGAAACTTTTGAAGTAGCAGTAGTATTTGTTTGCATGCATGCATCAATTGGGAGCATATGGTACAAGGAGGAAAAGACAGAGAAAAGCAAAAGACGTACATTCTGCTGCCACCCCACTTCTCATCACTTTGAAAAAGCAAAGGCAGCAAAGTTACCGTACGGTAGAATTGCATTCTTGGTGTACTCAATTGGTCGATCTCATAATAATGTAGAAAAGGCTTCTCTAAAACAAAAAACAAAAAAAAAAGATGCAATACCCACTATGTATTTAACAATAATATATATGGAATATACCTGTATTATTTTTGGTAATAATAATAGTAGTGCACTAGAAGAATTAAGTGATGTCAATTTGGGCATTTACCCAGGTTAGATTTTCGAGTAAATTGGTTCTAAAATGCATTTTGTCACTCCATTATATTAACCTGGGCTGGGAACCATGGATACTGCTGCTACTCCCCCTCTGAACCATATAGCGCTGTACATGCACGAAGTAATCCCTTCGTCCCGTCTATTTTGTCATGGAAATTCAATTTTTTAAAAATACTGATTTGATCGTGATGTTTGTGCTTTTTTTTTTTTTCAATTTTACCCTCATAAATTCAAATTTTAAATTTGAACAGTAACTTGCATATGATTAGAAAGAAATGCTACATTGAAAAAAAAAATTAAAAGATGTTTTGACTTTTCTAACATAACAATTGTTTTAAAACATTTTAAAATGAAAAGTATGACACTTTTAATGGAATAGAACGGATGGAATAATAACGTTGATCGTTGATTCTTAGAAATTCTAAAGATTAAAATTACATAACAATAAAAACAATCGTTATTAGTAGTAATTAACAATGATAAATCATAGAAATAATTTGGAAACAAAAACTAGTAATTGCAATCTTTTCCAGGACCCCTCACTCTTTTTTTTTTTTTTTTTTTGAAAGGACTCGTGCCCTCGTTCTTAATAGTTGTCCTTGTCGTCAATTGGGAATTCTATAGTACGTTTTAATTAATTGGTCATTCATTCGTGATACCAACCCCACAAGGCTAGAAATACTTTTGTTTTGGCGTTGGAGGAGGCAGCCAAGTCAAGCAATTCCATGCAGAAACTCGTAAGCAAAAGATATCTTGGCTATTTAACAATTACTCCCTCCGTCTCACTTTGATAATCATGTTTTTCTTTTTTTATCTGTTTTCACTTTGATAAGCAAGTTGTTGTTACTATAAACCTATCCCACTTAATGAGAGTTGATTCTTTTTTTACCATCAATTCAAGTTTCCATAAAGTTATACTCTAATTAATGTGAGAGTATTTTAGAAAAATAGTTGCCTAAATTGATTATTCCAACAAAGTTAACTACTTTTTCTTAAATTGTTTAAAAAAAATAATAAGAACTATCAAAATGGAACGGAGGGAGTACATGGTGACGGAGCATTGGATTGGGCAACAGGGCAAGTTGTGTGTGTGACTACCCTTATTCCCAGACGTTGATCCTCTCAACTTTTCTCCAACCCCACCGGCCACCCCACAAAAATTTCCTCCCAGGCCATTTCCTTTGCAAAACCACCATTAATTAGTGGAGGTGTTCTTGTTCCCTAGAACAAAATAAGAGAAGCCGAGAATACTCTAGTGTATATTGGTGATAGGAATCGACTTAATTCTGTTACGAAAAAAATAGAGCTGCAGCAAAGGAAGCTGCAATGATTTATCTTGAAGACAACCTAAAAAAATTTCTTATATGTTTTAAATCAGTTGAATTTTTTTTTTATATCTATTGATTGCATCTGATGATTTATTTTGCTGGAAGACAATTTGAAAATTTCTTTATATATTTCAAATCTGCTGAAAAATTTTTCAGATCTATTGCATCTGTTAAATTGCAATCTGATTTGTTATGTTTTTTCTAATGCATGTTCCACGTAAATCAAATCATGCTGGACAATTGTTAATGAATTTTGCTTTTTATCAAAAAGAGGAATTACCTCTGATACTACCTCTTTGCCAAATTTGGTGATGATAGTTTAATGATAGATTATCAATTGCTTTGACAAACTCTATCCTAAGCACCACTTTGTGGTTCAATTTGTTTGGTCAAACTCTTCTTGCCAAAAGTATTTAGAAACCATAGAATAGAAAACTCATAGATCCTAGCAAACGTTTTATGGTTGATGTCTATTGTCCGTCATTAATATTTAATATGGCTGTTTAAGCGTTAAATTAATCATTGTAATTTGAGAAGAAGTACCCTTGACCGGAAAATGTAAACATGGACTCTGTCTGGATTAACTGTTTTTGGGGGTGTTTTTAAAAAATTTTGCTGTAGTAGAGTTTTTAGATTATATTTTGAGATTTTTTCAAAAAATATTTTGGAATATTTAAGAGTAAAAGAGTTTTTAGAATATATTTTGAGATATTTTTTAAAATTTAAATTAATTTTTAGATTACCTTTTAAAGTACTTTTTAAAAATTTTTATTGTATTTGAAAAATCAGTTTTTAAAAAACACTTCTATCTATCCGCAATCAAAACAACAAAAAAGAATTTGGGATTTTCGGTGACATGTTTCTATACCAATTCAATGCCATTAATAGTATTGCGTCAAGTGTCATGTTATTATTTAAATTTGTATTAAACCAAGTCAAGTTGAATTATTAGAAAATTAAAGTGTAAATAATAACAAGACACTTGATCCAACACTATTGGTGGCATTGGATTGGCATAGAAAACATGTCATCGAGGATCTCAAGTGACAAAAAAGGATCATTAATTTATTAGCCTTGGTTACTGTGAACAATTCCGCAAGGAAATTTATTTATGACGACCCGATTCACGATGGTTACTAGTACTTAATAGGCGTAATAGAGCATGAAAATGTGCACCGTATCCATCGAAATTTTACATCCTAAAAGAATATCAATGACATTTAATGCAGATTTAAGAAAAAAAAATTGAATACATGCAGATTTAAAAAAAAAATTAATGCCTAACAAATACTACATGATCTGCAATAAATGAAGTATATCCAACTGTCCAAGTATTTTCCCTCGAAGAAGGGACAGATGCATGCTCAAGAAGAACAGGCATCTTATTCTTGCGTCATTCTCATCATATCGACTTTTGGCTATACCTGATAGCGAACCCTCCCTCCCCCCCCCCCCCCCTCTCCTTTTCCGCACCTTTCCCGCTGTAGGGAGAGTACACTTGGGACTAACAAACAAGGCACTCAACTCAGGTCTCCTTAAGCAGCATTCACTCCTCCTTCAAGCTTTCATTTCTCCCAAGTCCCCAAACTCTCCATCTCTCTCACACACAACACACACTCATGGAAGAACCTTTACAATATCAGGTATAATATATGCTATTTGTGGTTGTTTCTGCAAGTATCTAGTTAATTTCAGTTGTATTCTACTTTTAAAGCTCAAATATTCCTTCTTTTTTTTCAAGACATGGGCTCTAAAGGTATCTATCCACTGTCAAGGCTGCAAGACGAAAGTCAAGAAAGTTCTACAAAGCATTGAAGGTACTCTTTAATTCTCAATAACATGTTCCCTTCATCATTCTGCTGGATTTCCTAGCCAAAACCTGCAAGATATGACAAAAATATCTTCCTAAAACAGAGAGTTAACCTTGAAACCTCAAAAAAAAAAAAAAAAAGAACTCTTTATTGTCTCGAGTTTCTGAGAAATTTAGCCGTAGCCCTTTTTGGACTTCGTTTTTGCATGTACAGGTGTCTATGCAGTTGCTATTGATTCACAGCATAAAGTCACTGTGACGGGGAATATTGATGCACAGACTTTGATAAGGAAACTACTCAAAACAGGGAAACATGCAGAGTTGTGGCCTGAAAAACCTGCTGGAAAAGATAAAAAATCAGGGAAATCAAGCAGCAATGAAAAAGGGGGTGACTCAAAAAATGGTGAGAACAGTGAAGAAGAAGAGGAAGAAAGTCCAGCTGGGAACATGGAAGCAAACGTCAACCCTGCTAAGAACAGTGAAAAAGGTACAAAAGTTGTCAGATTTGCCGGAGTTGATGGAATTGCCGGAGATCAAAGGGAGATAAAGATTGATGGGAAGTTGCCTGGAAGCATTCCGGCTACTGCAGAAAAATCTCCGGCGAGTGAACAAAAAAGCAACGCTAACAATGGGGGTGGTGCGGAAAAGAATAATGGTGGAGCAGGAGGACATGGAAAAAAGAAGAAAAAGAAAGGGAAAAAAGGTAACAGCAACAATAACAGCAATGCAGGTTCAGCATCTGCTCTTGCTCCCTCAAGCACAGGAGTGGAAGGTCCAAGGGTGATGAGTCCTAATCAGGCTACAGATCAGATAAATCTCACCCCTTCAAATCAGCATATGTTCCAATATCCACCAAGTTATTCACCTTATCAAGCGTATGTCGTGAGTTACAACGCAGCACACCCAACCACCTGCACTGGTCCAATTTGGTACATGTCCCCATCACCATACCTGTATGCATGTACTTACCCAGAGGTTTATCCAGAGTACCCTACTCCAGCACTGAGTACGTTTGAGATTTTGAGCGATGAGAACCCTAATGGATGCTATATAATGTGATCATCCTGCTAAGATGAAGATGTTGTATTTTGAGATTTCAAGACTGAGACCGTGGGAACTTTCTTTTGTGTGCATCAAGAAACTGTACATAGTGCAGGCAATGGAGGAATGGGGAGTCAACGTCACCTTTTGAGTTTCCTGATGTACCTTTAATTTTGCTTAGGATTCACAGATTAGATTAGTAATGACTAATGACTATCTGTCTCACTTTTTGGAACTTCCGATGAACTTATAGAGTTGTATTAGTGGAGTACTTGTATTTGCCCCGATGCCCGTTCCTAGAGTTTGTTTTGGGTTACTACTTCTGATGATGAATTGAAGCAACTGACCACCGAAAATTACTGCTAAAAGCCGGTGCAAAGACTAATCACCTTGTGATCAAGAATGTAAGGGTGTTGGGATAGAGTATTATTTAAAATATATATTGTAGCACTTTTTGCTATATACATGTGAGATAAGAAGTTGATTGAAAGTATAAAAAGATATGTAAATGAAATGTTATTTGAAAAAAATTGGCTATTCGAATGTGTTTGGATTGCTGAAGTATTTCATAAAATATTTTGCTTGTATCATAAACGAATTTCTCAATTCATTTTTATATATTTTTAATTATTTTTTATCTGACATATACTCCCTCCCTTTTTTTATAACTGACGTTTAAGAAATTTGCTCTTAAGTACTTTTATCTGTCGTTGTATTATCTCCATGCAGCATTAATTATTTTTTTATAATTTTACCCTTTTATCTCTCTTTACTAATACAGGGCTCTTAATTACTATTCCTAGTAATTATTACTTCTCTCTTTGCTTTTGGCCTAATAAAACAACACCATTTAATACTCTGGTGAGAGAAAACATGAGTGAATTGGATAATTAATGAGGGTACAAAAGGAAAGTAGTGTATAGATTTAAACAATGAAAAACTTTTCTTAATTGGTGTGCAAAATCTTAAACGTCAGTTATAAAAAAAGGGGGGGAGTATCACGTTACAGAAAGTATTACAGTAATTATTTCAAGAAAGTGTTACAGTAATTATTTCAAATAATATTTCAGTATTAGATGTTGATACACTTGTGTACCAGACACAAGGCCACATCTCAAGTAATATGCTACATAGCATAGTGGAATGGAAAAGCAGATATCCCTTCATTTTTTTTTGTTGTTTGGGGTTTGGGGGGGGGGGGGGGGGGGGAGGGGTTGGGAAGATGAGAGTTAAGTAGAGGGGAATTGATCCCCTTCCGAGGCTAGGGCAGGCAATTGATGCATCTATTCACCTACTACCTATACAGGAGATTGTTGGCAGCGGGACTCAAATCTGAGCACTCCTTAGGCAAAGGGAACAAGCCTTACCAATTGACCGAACCCGATTTGGGAAAACCAAAGTGTGATCTAGCTTTTTGCTCCCGTTTTCGACTTCCCAATTGACAAAACAAGTTCCTACTTGAATCCCTGGTCAAGCAGGTTACAATTTAGGACATAATCTCGATCAGTGACGCTAAAGTTTAGCCATGGACTTATTGTTCTTGAACTTTCTGCTGGCTTTAATCCCAAAACAACAAAAACAAGAATGGCATTTTGTCCGTGGAGTCGTACTAAGTAGGGTTAATTACATTTACCTCCCCTGAAATTTGACCATATTACCAATCAATCTCTGTAATTTGTCCAAATAACGGTCTCACCCTTTGAATGATCAAACATTTAACAAAAACCCCCTTAATGCCGAAAATGCCCTTTTTGAGGCCATATTGCATTAAAAAAAGAACATATTTTTATTTATTAACCTTCAAGTAATCCAAAAAAATCATCAAAAAGTTTTTGCTTATTATTTTATAAAAATCATATCTTTGCTTCCATAAATAGTTTTGAATCAATAATTATTTGAAATCTTAAAAATGAATATTAAAAATTAGATAAATTGAAAGAAAAATAAAAAAGAAGCAATTATTTTAAATCCTCAAGTATGGTTCGAATTTGTGGTTCAAGGCATGTTGCGGAGAGCATAAGGTATGGTTTTTATAAAATAATAAGCAAAAACTTTTTTCTATTTTTTTGGATTGTTTCAGGGTTAATAAAATAAAAATATGTTCTTTTTTTAATGCAACATGGCCTCAATAAGGGCATTTTCGGCATTAAGGGGGTTTTTGTTAAATGTTTGATCATTCAAAGGGTGAGACCGTTATTTGGACAAATTACAAGGATTGATTGGTAATATGGTCAAACCTCAGGGGAGGTAAATGTAATTAACCCTACTAAGTAAGGAGTATAAAGGAAGTCAACAGCCTCTGCTTGAAAGTCGAAATTATTCCACTTCAAGGAGAACAAGGACTCTCAAAAAATGGGATCGTTTTAGAGCACAGATTCCAAACCACAGTTGCAGATATAAAGTTGGAATTCATATCGGGTGGTCTCTTATAGCCTCCTTAAATGCTCGAAAGCTAAAGCAGGCTCTTGACAAATGGACTGACTATTTATACTTCCTCACAAGAATGCCGCATCTTATTCACACCCCATCCTTTGATCAAAATCATATCCTATTGAAGGCCGTTCCCCACAGAAAATCATTTTCTTTTTATGTGGTAGAGCTAACTTCGTAAGGTCAGAGCTCTCATTATTGATTTTATTCTCTAAATCCCATTTGACATTCGGAAGCTGAAATGGAATAGACATGCTTGCTTGAATATTTGTGTTTCAAATCTCTCAAAAGGCCAAGAGGCAAGAGTGGGTATTATTCAACAATCGAGTACTTCTTGATTGTTCTGGTCCGTCCAAAGGAAACCTGCATCATCATTTGACTAGAGGCACTTCGCAATGATGGTTTGGGTACGTACATAAGCCAGCAAAGACAGCTGAAACCTGAAACTCTACCGACCTTTGTCCTCGATCACAATGGAGTTTTCACTTCAGTTACCGCACAGCTGTCTGGATTTTGGTGTAAAGATTTACCACATTTCCCACCTGAAACAGGAAAAGAGGAGGAGGAGGGAAAAGATAATGAAAAAAGCTACCCTTGTTAACTTCACCTGTTCGAATCTGCAAGTACCTCAGCAACGATGATTAATGTGTACTTCTTTGATCATTTGTAAATTACTCGTTACCATTCTATTCATGGTTTTACCATACCCAAGCAAATAAAGTAACACTCCATTATAACTTAGCAGCAAGGAATTGTCTTGGATCTCCTATAGGGGGAATCAGAGAGGTTGTTTGATGTGGTGCAAGCTAGGTCCTTCGTTTACTGGTGGGCATGGAAACACTTGAAAGCTTAAAGTAGCGGGCATAGATTACATTTGGAAATCTTGAAAGGTCCAGAAGGTACAAAGTTGAGCACTAACAAGAGGAATCATGTCAACATGCAAAGACGAAACATGATGAGACTGGATCGGCCAATAATAATCTGCACTGCGAATCTTTTTCTCCTGAATTGGAGCTAAATATTTTGATAGGAAGAGGCCCCAAAAGATTAGCACGTCATGTAGGACACAGTTTCCTCTAAAATTCTTCACTACTTTTGTTTATAAAGATTCTTCATATTGCAACCCCCGCCCCCCTTTTTCCCCAAAAAAAAAAAAAAAAGATTCTTCATATCTAAAATTGCTTCTTTTTTAAGCCTCCTGTCTACCTATGATCCCAAAATTGAGATTACAAAATATACCAGTTTGTGTGATGGTTGAAAAATTATATTAAAAAAAAAAACCCTTTTGGAATTGGAAAACAATTTATAACTTGTACAGATTGATAGAGATGTTTGATGGAGATGCTTAATGAACAGGAGCAATTATATACAATCCAAATCAATAGTAGTTTATCCTACCAAATGCCAAACAAAAAAGAGTGACTTTCCTCCCTCCTTTTCTAGTTTCTTGCAGTCATAATAAGCGTGCAGATGCTTTTGACGTTCTCTTATTCATCCCCAAGATTATCACGATTACTGTAATATCATCGTGATATTTCCTCCTCCTACCAGCTGGAATACTCATCAACTCCTCAATTGTGAAACCTGCACAGAATTACTAAAAGTTCTTACTAATATCTAACTGATACAGCTCCCACAACCCAATTATTGAAAACACGCCTTTTTTTTTTTAATCTAGTAGGGCATGGAAGTCCAAGTAATGCAATTGGTTTCCACACAATAAATACAGATTTAAAAGATAACAGAAAGAATAAAAATCTGAGTAGCCAATTCCAAGAAATTTGAAAACTCAAATTTCATCTTCTTAGCATGGAAGAGTACTCTTAAGAGTGAAAAAAAAAAATTTTAGTAAACATTTACACTTAAGGTGTAATTGTTTTACACTAAAATATTTAAAAATTTATGCTCAATTCCTTTAGAACTCTGCTGATCCTTGATCCTCAACACAAAAACTGAAAAAAAAAAAAAAAAAAACATAACACAAGGGTCATACCTGCACAATCTGCTGCTCTTACAAGAAGCTGCTCAACAAGGAACTTTGCTGGATCACCAGAAGGGTAACTTGAAATATAAGAATAGACAAGCTTTACAATTTCTTCATTGCTGAAGAAGTCAAACAAACCGTCACTCCCAAGAACAGCGAAGTGATCATAGTCAGAAATTTCATGCACTTTTAGTGATGGTTGTACAGATATGTAGGGAGGACTGAGAAGATTGCGAACTCGAAGGATGCCCATCAAAACATCATTCATATGCTTCTGCAAGGAAAGAATGGAGCAGATGTGGAAATGGATGAATTATCTAAAAATTCAGTAGAACATGTCTCAAGTCCTTGTACAAAATAGTAGCATGTAGATATGATATGGTTACAGGTAATGCGTATTTTGGTAATTTTCGCAATATGACTGCAATCCTTCAAATGCAGAAAAAATCATGTTACTCTACCTTCTTCAAGTAGCCTACTCCAAGCGCCCGAGTGACCTTCAACTTCCCTTTGACTTTTCCACCTACAATGATTGATGAGTCATGAGGATGATCTTGTAAAAGTTGAGCTTTTTCTTCTTCATTTTCTACAGTATGAGTATCAGAGAGCTGCACAGCTAGTAGCCCGTCATCAGAATTCATGTCACTGCATTCACCGCATGTCGCTAATACAGCTCTACTATCACCTACATTTAGTACGTACAAGTTCTTTCCATGGAGAAGTACAACCAATACACAAGATCCGACAGACACTAAGTCAGGGCGGTCTTCCATTTCTTGTTCAACCATGTGTAGAAAATCATTCTCAGCTTGAGCAAGAGCACGTTGAAGACTACCAAGCACTCTTTCCTTAATTAGACCGCATGATTTTTCAAGCTCCACAAATGAATCTCTAGTCACAATGCAATTGTCATCTTCACAGACATAAGGGATATATTTATTAGCATTTGACAAGTCAGATGCTTTAATAACTGCTTGATCAAGTTCCAAGTCTAGTAAGTTAAGATGATATCCTATTGTATCATACAACGTTCCAGCAAGAAAATCAGCTGCATCTCTTCCATTGAAGCCATCATATATGGCACAAAAGAGCCATCGATTCTCTTCAGAACAAACAGCTTGAACTCGATCTTCTCCAGCAGCACCGCCTGCAACTTCTACTTCTGTTGTGTTCAGGAAGCCATCACTCTTTGGAGCACTAGTTGACTTTGGAGAAAAGGAATCATAGCCATGTAGCTCATTAGGAGTCGATGGACTGCAACTCAAGTTTGACATGCTACTTTGAAGAGAAGATGATAACAGATCCAACCTTGAGAGAGATGGAGATGAGGGAATCCTCCGAAATGAATTAGGAGAATCCCATGTTGGCAATATTTCTTCCCCAATCAACCCGTTGCAAATGTTTGTGTTCGCCAATGTGGCATTGGCACTTAAAGCAGCACCAGACAAATAAGAGAATGAACCATTGGTTTTTTGGGTTTTTATTGCACAAGGGATGTCAATTCCATTTGATAAATTGTTATCATTCTCGTAGCTGCATTGATACCCAAAGCTAATTTCGATTCCTCTCTTTGCATCATTTATCACCTCTCCGTGCATATTTCAACCTGAGTAAAAATATCGTAATATATAGATAAAGATTTTTTTTTCAATTAATCTTCTAAATTAAGACAAATGCATATTAGCTATTTTTTGAAAATTTTGACTGTAAGAGCGAAGATATTAAAAAAAAAAACACGTTTAGTTCAATTTGCATATGAATGGAAAAAGGTCTAGACCCATACATGCCTTCCTTGATTTCTTTATAACCAGATTAGGTAAGGTAAATTGGTAGAAAGACAGAAAGAGGGGAAAAACACGCACACACAGAGGAGCCTCAACCTTGCAAGCATCAAGCTCACAAGATGAATCATGCAACGATCTGGAGCCCCTTACTGTGCAGGTTTGGAAGTCCTAAATATAACTGAAATCTATTACCCCTGTTAATTTCTCTAAAAGCACAACTAGAAAGCGTAGAAACTCTACCCACAGAACTAATATAATAAGAAAGCCGAGGATCCATAAAAGTTAGTCGAACTATTGGAGTACATGTACGCTGGCAGAAATCTCTATCATTTTCTTATTTCTCTAGGTTCTTTTGGCCTACAACATTGTACCATTTCTTTGATCAACGAAACTTCTGCAAACTAAATGAGTTAGTAAGTAATTACTGTTCCACTAACTTGCTTTAGAAAAAACCTAATAAACACGAACATAGAAGAACCAAAATTGCATTCTGAACTTGTATAACCGCTAAAGAAAAGCTGCAATAATTAGTTACAGTTCGATCAAAATCTCTAAAAGATTTGCTCTTCTGTATAAAGCATCATCAATTACTTCTCCTTCCATTAGACGTATCACCAATCATGATTGCAGCAATACGAGGCTAGTAAGTACTACAAGTAAAATTCTAGAAATCCCACAACAGAAACCATCACCATAACAAAGTCAAGCTCTCAAAAATCAAAACTTTCGCCACTAAAATTGAATTGGATTGCAAAGGAATCATGCACCAATACATGTAATATGCCTTCAAGACACCAAAGAAAAGGAAACAAGCAATTCCCACTTACCCTGTTGGATGCAACCCCTGATGATCAGCAGGATCTCAATTCCTCTAATGCAAGTATATCTAGACCATACACACCACCTTTCTCTAGCAGTTCTAATATGTTTTTTGTAGGAGAACTGAGGGAAGAATTGCAGTTAGTAAAGGGTTGATAGTGTCATAAACAGGCGTGTGTTTGAGTGTGTGTGCGGAGAATATAAAAAGAGAACGAGTACTAGAAAACCAATACCAGCTGGGATCAACTACTTTTTAGATAAAACTCAAACAAGAATCTGACAAGAGAAAGAAAAAAGAGAGAGGGAGAGAGAGAGAGAGAGGAGAAGAGTGAGGTGGGAGCGGAAGGCGGGGAATTGGTTTACCGTTTACCGAGTTTAGAATACATAATTCATTGGCTGACGTTTGTCGAAGATGGGAAGTCAAAGGTTTGAGGTTCACCATTACCGGTAATTTTGCTATGCAGCAAACAAAGCATACCAGACGGCTGCTGACAGTAATGCCACTAGTGAATGAAGAGGTGTCCTTTTCTCCTCTGCCTCTGGTACGGCTTTGATGATGATATTTGTTTGGTTTTGGACTCTCCAAATTTTGCTTGGTGCGAATTATTCTCCACTCTTTTTTTTTCCCCCTTTATGCAATGTTTCTTCAAAGATGTCCGCCCCTTTTCCAAGGGATATTGCTTTTCTCACTTTCTTCAACATGGACTCAAAGGACTCTAATCCATGCAAGGATGAAAAGTGAAAATTATCAATGTATCCTTTTTTTTTTTTTTTTTAAAGAAAAATTTGGCAGACAAGAGTAAGGGAGTAAGGGCATGTTTAATAAAATTAAAATCTAAAAATTAAAATTTGAAATTTGAATTCTGATTCCATTAAATTACTGAATTGTGTATTTGAAGATATATCACATTAAGTGATAATTGAATTACTTATCACTTATTTTTTAAGCAAGTTTTATCTAGAAAAATTAAATTACTTTTTTAAACGTTCTATTTCTTGTTATCAAATGCGTCTAAAGATGTTATGAAATGAATCCATTAAATTTAAATATTGAATTATCAAATAGGATCTAAATCATATTAGCGTGTCGATTCTAGCATGTTATAGTATTGGCGATTTTATTGGGGCTTTTCGTGGTGTAGAGAAGCTGTTTAGATAAGAGTGTTGTGGCAGTCGCAAGTCCCTTCCCTTGATGGGGAAACAAACTGTATTCGTAACAAAAAGTTATTACTTCAGCATAATTGGACAATGCATAGTCATACCATTTTCTTTTCTATTCCATCTCCAGCAGAGTTTAATGTTTGTATTTGAACGTAAAAGAACTACTATAACAAATATGGCTGCTTATACTTTCGATATCATGAAACAAAAACAGAGAGAACAAAAAGTGAAATTGGAGGCACTGAGGACTGCTTGCTTATCTGGAAGAAATTTTCGGTTTGTGAACCTTTCAGATTATCCTAATTTTCCATCCACAAAATATCCATTTCATTTCATGCAAACAACATGTTTTGTAGCGGAGGGGAGGAGTAGCCAATTTACATCTCTGATGTATGGTAGGGACACAGATGAGGACTGTGAAGGAGCCCAGAGCCTCAATTTAGATCGTTTCAGGGTCCATAGGTTAGTATATGGACAAATCTGTAAGCCTCTGCAGGATGAATGGTAATTAAAACCACTGGAATAGCTGTCTTATGGCTATCATGCATAGTGCTACGAACCAGCCGAGTCGAATTTTGGTCTAATTGAACTGGATCTTGACTTAGTTTTATTGAACTCGAACTCGACGAGCTGACAATTTAAAACTCGAGCTCGAGCTCGACTCGATTCAAGCCGAGTTTGAGCTCGAAAAAATGAAAAAAAAATTTATTTTTAAAAAATAAATAAAATAATATTTTTTTCTTAATAAATAATAAAATATTAAGAATATATATATACAATTTTATTATTAAAAAATTTAAATATATATATACTGCAAGCCCTTTTGATTTTTCAAACGTAGACTACCACTTGCAAGCTTGAGTACCTTGAAGACCCCAGTTCATTCATTTCAAGCTCCATCAGAAGGTGATTGATGTGCTTATTGAATAAAGTAGACGAAAAAGCTACCTTCCAAAGTGGCTCCAAAACCCCCATTGGCAGTATATGCCCCAAAAAAGCAGCAAACTTTGAAGCAGAAGCAGAAGAACAAGCAAAAGAGAAATGAAGCACGTTGTGGTATTATTTGACTAGGCACATTGCCCACCAGCAAGTTGGTTCAAGCGTAACTGTTCTTGAATATAGTCAAGCAAATAAATACCCCCAGTTAATACTGACATTGCAAAATGCTCACTTGAGCTGAACTTGTAATGATGCCATCCCTGATTATTCAATATTTATCTTCTTAATGACCAATGTCACCTTCAGATTCCAAAAGCTACTGGTAGGCCACCAACGTTTCCTAGGGCTCAACATTGTAGAAAACTTTAGTCATCCCCTTCTTCACTCGAATTTGAGAAACCTGGATGAGAAAGAATTGGTGATTGCACAAGAACTCAGGCCTTCCTAAATCATAATATATTGAACTAACCGTCCGGATTAAGTCGATATAAGTACCTTCACGCCCAATATTTCTGAAATGTCAGAAACATGTGTGCCGCCACAGGGACATCCAGGCTGTTCTCCTAACTTAATAATTCGAGGATTGCTTCCCTGCATGATTGTAAAGTGCAAGAATCTGATAAATAGTACCTTTGGTACTGGAAAGGGTTATGGGACGAAATCTGCCCAAACAGAGACAGGCAAGTCATTGATGAAGGTAATAAGAAAAGATAATACTAGTCAGCCAATATTTTAGTCATCTATCTCTCCTTTGCTTTCTTACTTGTGTGTCCAACGAAAATACCATCTCCTTGAAAAATAAGGCTGCACACAACCAGCAAATCATAGATCCCCAGGATCCATGGACCACATGGTTTGACAGCGTTTTGGAGTTTGGATCTTTTACCAATACAGCATCTTTATCAGATAACAGAAATATGTCATGAGTGCATTGATATCTCAATGATAGCATTTGACTACGACACACACAGAAAGGATTCCAATTACATTGTAAATGATTCATAGACCCTAAGAGAATATTCACCAAAATTGTCCATTACTGAAGTTTCATTTTAGTTGTTGTAAAAGTTTTTCTTAGAAAGGTTCGGACAAAAATTTTATAGCTCATATGCTGAAATACTGATATAGGGAAAGTAGTTGGTTGCGGGTAACCTATATGCAACAATAGAAGCTTACCTTGGGGATGTAGTCAGGGAGGCAGCCATCGCACAGCGCAGCAGCTTCATTGTATGGTAAAACCGAAGCAAAAACCTGAAAGTCATATGCAGTGTTTACAAACATGATTATTCACTTTTCTGGTTGAAGACGAAAGAAAAAGAAAACTTACTTTCCCACCCTTGGCAATCAAGTTGTTAGCTTCTAGCTCTAATTGCTGCTGCTTACTCTGCAATTCGTTCTGTGGAACTGTTCCTTTATATTCCACATATGGCCTGACAAAAATTTAAAATTGCACCCTGCTAAGGCAAATAAGCAATAAAACTGGACATTTACATGATCATTAAAATGTTTTTCGGTCACAGAACAACCAAGTTAAGGGTAATTGATGCATGGAAGTGTTCCAGAGACCTGAAAAACAAAATATCATTGATTGCACGGGGGTGATTCCTTTTAGATCAATGGACAACACATCATGCTGCGGTAAGGTCAAAAAAATGGAAGCTCATTGGGTGAACAGATTAAGTATGCTCTTGAAACACAGATAAAGAACATGCCGTGACAACTTGGAAATGAGCTTATTTTTCGTCCTCTAGCTTTTGCTGTTTGTCAATTTGGAATTCTCTACATTGTCGGCCACAACTAAGAGACAAGAAAAGTATGTTCGACATTTTGATGTGGCCACACTGTTAATCGTCCACATGATTATATGATTAGGAGTATGGAGGTTCAAAACATGATTGGAACATCTTAATGACAATGATAGCCCCTCAACGATTTTATAGTTCCTTTTCCACTATCATATGCTGCCAGTAAATTCTTCCCTCTCATATCAAGCTCACTCTTATGAGATATCTATGCCTCGGAGAAACGTAAAATGGATGCATGATATAGAAGAAAGCCAACTTATGTTCAAACTTCCTGAAATAGCAGACACAATACATTCATTGCAGAATCAGCATTTATATGCCACACAATAAGCATATGCCTTAAGTTCATGTATGTGATCCAAATCCATACCCATCAGGGAAGTGGTAACCTTTGCCAGCCACTAAATGACCTAATCCCGCAATTGCTGTACATGCATCCAGAAGATGCCCAGCTGAATGTAACCTGAAAAAGTTCTATTGGCTTAGAAAAATAAACCATGGCTACAAAGAATACCAAAACAATAGTAACAATAACTCCAAATTCAGCAGGATTATGTGCCTGTGAACTGTAACCATCTTGAGAATGTTGGAACCAGAAAGGAAAAAGAGTCCTATATAGACTAAATTGCAAACAATCATATTGAAAAGCCGAAGATTGTAGCTATCAAAGCTATTGAAAACTACTGTCTAATAGTCCAATTTCTCAGATGCAAACAAGTAAAGAAATAATTAGATTAAGCAACGTGTAAAAGATCTGCCTACAACCTAGTCTGCAGCCATTTCCTGGATTGGATTTGAATTCCACGTTGCACTTTCTTTTAAAAAATCAAATAAAAATTGATGGATTTCTTAGTTTTCCATAACTAGTGCAGTGCATGTTTTGAAGATCAAATGGACTTCATTCACCCAAAAATTATCAGAGCATCTTATTCCTTTATCACCATAACCATAGAAGAGACCTGAAATTGGAGCATCTTATGCCAATTCCCACCTACACACACATGCTCCACTTTTTATAGTGATCCAAAATATACAGCAAAAGTGCAGCAGTGCTTGAATGAGCAAACACCAAAATATTGATACGTAAAGCATTCAAAACAAATATAGTGATAGTCACTAGGGATTAAAAAAGAAGCACAAATCATAAGCAAGCAAATTGGAATGCTAGTTTTTGGATCTTTGAACATCAATCAAAACTTTGAAGCGTGTGAAGGATATTGCCTTCTCATTATAAGTGCTACAGACAGCAACTCTAACTCCTTTACCCAAAGTCTGATCAATCAACCTGTAAAATTTTTTAGACAAACTCCCAACCAAGTACAAATGGGAAAGTCCACAAGTGCAATTCGATTATTTATTCATTCATGGTGGGGAGATTATATTTGCTGAGCCATCGTGAGAATGGAAGAACAGAATGTTTTTTCCCCTTTGGCTGAATGAAGTCGATCCACTAAAAATGGCAAACACAATAATTATCATATATGCATCTAACTTTCGACAAAGAAAGTTGATCTTCCAAAGATGTAAAAATTTATCTATTTTTAACGCAAAAAAAACAATGTTTGAGTAAATAACCCTGGAACAGAAAAAGAAATAGCATACAAACATCAGATATCACAGCAACCAACTTATCATACAAAGGGTCAAAAGGACTGGGATTAATTCTCGACGGTGGCATACCTGGAATTGAGCTTTCGCCTTTCTCCATCAACCTGCAATAACACTTCAGCTCCTTTTTCAATTTTCGATTCCAACGCCTCATTTTCAGAGTTCGCGAAGAAACCATAATGGTACACCTTTTAATTTTCAAGCAAGCAATAACTTTGATAAGGAAGGAGACAGATAAAGCAATAAAAAAGAAAAAAAAAATAAACTTGACCAACATAGCAATACGAGGGGATAACAAGTAAAATCTAAAATTGAAAAAGCATACTATTTTGTCCTTCGATCGAACGTCTTGAACAGAAAACTTGAAGTCAGAATTGAAAATGAAACCAGTATCTGCAGGTTGGCCACCGCCTTGTGGATGAAAAATGGTGGAGTCCAATATTAAAACTTGTTTACCATCCTCACCCTACCAAATTGGATTGAACCCGATAATCATTTCCAAAAATAAACAAAACCCGTCAACCTCTTACTAGATTGTCTATGATTATCATACATGTTAACTTGTTTGGCAGTAGTATCAAGTTTCAGGGTGTGGACTGTGTGTTTCTAGCCATCACTGACTGATATGAGCAAGTATTAAACTAACCTGGAATGAAGATAGGATAGTTGCATTAGATTGAAGCTTCCACATTTCTTCATAGTATTCCAACTTTGTCGGATTAAGATTCTCAGCCATAACTGCAGATTTGCAGCTCTGTGGTAGTTATTAATGTTAAGGTAAATAGCAAGAAAATTTCCTTTCTCTGATTAACAGTATAGAAATGATGACATCAAAATTATCTTATTATTATGATGCTTTCACTTTAGAAAAGTCAACGTTGGCTGCCTCAGGATGAACAATAATTTGCTAGAATCGACAATTCGTTGAAGCTTCAATGGTGAAATTTGAGGAAATGTGTTAAAGAGAGGGAAAAAAGAAATGCTTCAACTCTCTCATGCTTGACTTAGACTGGGCCTTGATCGTCTAAATTAAAAGGCCAGCTAAAGAATGGGACTGACCGCCTACTCTAGTTGGGGATTGGGTTGGGCTTGGACCTGACATAATCCCCATTGTGAAGTTGGCGCTTAGGCCAAGTCTGCTTCAGCTCGACTAAGACATTGTATGTGGACCTGTTCCCAAAACCCAGGTCATGTGGCCTCAGTGTTGACTGGTCATTCTGATATTTTGTCGTGGTCCAACTTTTTTTTTCAACTCTTAAGCATTCATAAGTTATTATTCTCCCAAAAAAAAAAAAAAAAAAAAAGAAGAAGAAAACAGTTAGTGTCTTTTATGCCGTTTTAGCTAAATAATTGATTGACTTGCGAACAACAAAGTATGCTATTGGATAATATATTGTATCGTTTTTGTTGGAGATAGTCTTGTCATTCTAAAGAGCAAAGAAAGATGTAACCGTCATCATCAGAATCAAGATCATCCAAACTTTTTATCTTTAAAAAGAAAAAATTGTAATACATAATTCAAAATTTGCAATTTTGATGGCCTCTGTACATTCTAGTATAGAAATCTAAGAAAGTAGAAGCCAACCTTCCTGCAAGAGATCCAAACCTATTGGGACTATAAATAAAAATGATACTTCCAACAATTTCTTTGTTTTCGAAGCTTTCTAATTTCTAGGAATTAGTTATTTCAACAACCTTTGATGGTTATACGGATATCTAAAGTATAAACAAGATGAATGCTTGCTGTCCCAACAATTCTTTTAAATCCCGAGCCCTATTAGAAGGAAGGGGTAATTTATAACAAAGTTTTCGTACCGTTGATTTCTAGAAGTGGTGGTGCTTCTTTCTCTACGCTACCTATTAGTACTAATGGAATAGGATTAACCCATAATACAAATGCCAACAAGATTAAGAACCAAAAACAACTATTGATCTCGAACACACTTGACACTTGCTCCTAATTATTGTGTGTGTGCAGCAACCCTCTTTGATTATGTACGATCTACATATTGAAGGTGAGTTGACAAGTGGCTATTGTTATTATTATCATCTCAACAACAATGGAGTGTAGGGCAACCTTTTTTGATTACCAGTATTATATCATCCAAGTGCAACGAAAATGACTAGACGACGTGCAAGTAACTGCCGACAAGATTTCATATTTGTTGAAATGAAGGGGGCCGATTGGGGCTTTTCAAGGCAAGAATGGGACTAGCGTCATCTCTTGGGCATTTGCAGTCACGAGTCAGTCGAGTCCACATTTACTCCTTTTTCATTTTAGTAAATTTGCACTGTCTTCTTCCTTTTAAAAAAGAAAAAATGACGGATATGATAGGGAAGATGATAAAGTTGTGTGCATGAAAAATAACAAAAACCAAAAAACAATATGATTGATCACACACACTTTCGGAAAAAAAAAAAAGATCACACACACTTTCGGGTCTGTCGGGTCTAGTCGGTTCTATTTGATTTAGTCGGATCCGTAAATCTGATAGTCCCTTATACAATCTCTTTAGACTCCCATTCTCTGTAAAATAGAATAGGTTAAATCATATAAATGTTATCGTTATAATAAAAAAAAGAGTTAAAAACATAAAAAAACCCCTGTTGTATATCTAATACATAAAAAATTCCTATGTCATTTCAAAACATACAAAACGATACCTCATTTTTTGAACTAAATTATAAACTAACAGAATTCGTTAAATTTAACGAAATCCGGTAAATTTAACGGAATCCGATAAGTTTAACAGTCGAGACCGTCATTTTCGTTAATTTTAACGAATTTTGTTAGTTTATAATTTAGTTCAAAACATGAGGTGCCGTTTTATATGTTTTGAAATCACAGGAGATTTTTTTGTGTATTAGGTATACCACATGAGGCTTTTTATTTTTAATCCTAAAAAAAAAATCACACACACACACTTTCTCCTAATTATTGAGTATTTACTCACCATACTGTAATCTCACTAGTGATGGAGCGTACGACTTACCTTCTTTAATTATTGGAGCATTATTATGCAAACCTCGATTAGTAGGGGTGGGCGCGGGTCGGATACCCGCCTATTCATCATTTGACCGATCCAACCCGCACCTTGTAGGTCAGTCATTTTCTGACCCTTACCTGTCCCGCATTTCAGTGGGTACCCAATTATAAGATACTCGCTAAGATAGGGTCGGGTCAGTGAATACCCGCCTCGCCTCATTTATCATTTTATTTTTTAAAAAAAAATGATTTATACAAATTTAATTTTATATTTTACATATTCATCTAGTGCCTAAGAGAAAAGGCTTCTCCCTTCCAATCAACGAGGGGCAACACTCCAAAAAGGCTAGCGAGGTACTCTATCGATCGGTTTTTAGCACTACGAGATTTAATAAATTTTTTTCTAAAAAAAGGTTTCCCACTAAGGAACAAGAATGTGAAGATAACATAAGATAAAGGAAAAAAATTATAAGAGTTCAAAATCAATAAAAAGTTTGAAATAAGTAGTACAATTTTTAATATATATGTTTCGCGTTAATTAAACTTTTTTCTATAAAATATAAGATCATAACCTTTACAAATGAATCTTGTAAATAAACTATAATATCTCATACTCCCTCCGTCCCACTTTGTTAGTCTTGTTTTCCTTTTTCGTCCATCCCAAATTGTAGTCCACTTTCCCATTAAGAAATGTAGTAATCTTTTAAATTGTCTAAAATACCCTTATTAAATATCTTGTTATTAATACATTGTTATTAAATACTAACCCACTACATTGAATACATTGAACTTTTCCAATACATTGAATACATTGACTGCATTGATTAGCATAAGGGTATTTTAGGAAATTATTAATCTAAATTTATGTTTCCAACCAAATTAATTACACTTTCTTAATCTATGTGAAAAAAAAATCAAGACTAACAAAACGGGACGGAGGGAGTATTTGTAATGTAATTTGTTCAATAAAATTACTTATTTAGTTCTAAATTATTATTTTATATTGTGTGTATAAAAATAAAAATAAAAAATATATATATGCGGGGGCGGATCGGGTACCCGCGAATTTTTTAATTATATGATCCTAACCCGCCTTGCATCTTAGTGGGTACTCGACCCTCTTTTGACCCAATCAAATAATAAAAATCGAATATTCTAATTTTCGTATCGAATATGACGAATTTTCGTATTTAGCGGATAATTTTGCCCACCCGTCGATTACTTAGAGAGAAGAACAAGTGAATGCCGACAGGAAGTACTTTATATGCTTATCATTGTTCAAATCATAGCAGTAATCTTTCCAAATTTTGACTGAACTCTTGCTTTTTGCATTTTCGAGGTAATTGGAATTATAAAATGAAATACTTATTAAATTTTCTAACAGTATCCAATGAACGCCGGTTAAATTCCGTGTGACAGATCAGATCAGCAAAGTAGAAGTAAAAGATCACGCATGGAAATTCGAAGTCAAACTTCAGCCCATTGGATTCTAATTTTTAACACATTCCCTAGTGGATTAAAGTGAGTTGGAAGGTTCCCAGGTCCTAGTCAAGACCTCTGGAGCATCATCCACAACTTTATCTTCATATGCAACTTTGCATATTCCACGAAACCTGCTTAATCATAACTTTTTGCATTTTAAATGTGGTAAATTAAACTTGTATTTCGGCTTATAAGTATGTGTAAATCAGATCCTTGCAAGTCAAAGTACCATATCTCCTTCTCAATTCAGCTTGCTGCTTGTAGAATGTATATATATAGTTTGAATAATGCATTTCCAATCAATAATGTGCAAATGGTCAAATTAACACAATCTCGGTTGCACAATGTTCAATATCTCAAAAGATTGAACGGAACAAAAGAAAACAAGAAGATCATTTCTTTCTTTGAGTTTGAGGGACTCGAATAAGACGCTTTTTTTTTTTTTTTTTTTTCAAAGTTTAGTTTGAAGGGCTAAAAGGAAAGCTTCGTGGCTGATTCATCCATAATTGACCGGATTAAATAACTGGTGGAGTACATCTTTTTAAGGACTAAAACTGGTGGAGTCTCTTCACCTATAAATAAAGATGCAACAATCCATTTCTTCTTACACAGCAAGTAATCAACCCCATACTTCCTTTATTCCCTTGCATCAGTACCATGGCATATCTTTCCATATTTCCTCTCTGTCTCTTCTTCCTCCTGATCTCTCCCTCCATAGCTCAGACAACCTCGTTTAGACCCCGTGCTCTTGTCCTTCCACTAACCAAAGACTCAGCGACCGGTCAATACATCACTCAGCTCAGCCAAAGAACACCGCTTGTCGCAATAAGACTAACCGTGGACCTGGGAGGCCAATTCTTGTGGGTGGATTGCGACCGAAACTACATCAGCTCATCTTATAGGCCAGCCAGGTGCCGGTCAGCGGTATGCAACCTTGCCAATTCTAAGGCATGTGGCCAATGCAACGGCAGCCCCAGACCAGGGTGCAACAACAACACTTGTGGACTCTTCCCATACAACCCCTTCATTCGCACGTCCACTAGCGGTGAACTTGCACAAGATGTTGTATCTTTGCAATCCACCGATGGATCAAATCCTGGCCGCATTGTCTCTGCCCCGAGAGTTGCATTCACTTGTGGCCCTACCTTTCTTCTTGAGGGTCTTGCCAAAGGAGTCGTGGGAATGGCTGGATTGGGAAGAGGCCCTATTGGACTTCCTTCGCAGTTAGCCAGTGCCTTCAGTTTTCCAAGAAAGTTTGCAATCTGTTTGGGCTCCAAGGGCGTCATATTCTTTGGTGAGAGCCCGTACAATTTTCTCCCAGGTAAAGATGTTTCCAAATCGCTCATTTACACCCCGCTCTTCATCAATCCGGTTAGCACTGCGGGGTCTTTCTTCCAAGGGGAGAAATCAGTGGAGTATTTTATTGGGGTGAAATCCATTGAGGTCAACGGAAAACCGGTGGCAATAAATTCGACATTGTTGAAGATTTTTGACAAAGATGGGAACGGTGGAACCAAGATCAGTACTGTAAATCCCTATACCGTGATGGAAA
The DNA here is from genome assembly GCF_036785885.1 of Coffea arabica. Lineage (NCBI taxonomy): Eukaryota > Viridiplantae > Streptophyta > Magnoliopsida > Gentianales > Rubiaceae > Coffea > Coffea arabica. The sequence continues at coordinate 1,567,743 of NC_092314.1, read as the reverse complement.
GATCAATTTATAAGGCTTTTACTAGTGCATTTGCTAAAGCATTTTCAGGGGTGCCTAGAGTGGCACCAGTAGCACCTTTTGAGGTGTGCTTCAATTCCAGTAAGTTGGGCAGCACCAGAGTTGGTCCTCCAGCTCCTACCATTGACTTGGTCTTGCAAAGTCAGAGCGTGTTTTGGAGGATTTTTGGTGCAAACTCAATGGTGCAGGTCAAGGAGGATGTGTTGTGCCTGGGATTTGTGGATGGAGGTTTGAATCCCAGGACTTCAATCGTGATTGGACTGCACCAGATTGTGGATAATCTACTGCAGTTTGATTTGGCAAGGTCCAGGCTTGGTTTTAGCTCAACTCTCTTGTTCCAGCAAACCACGTGCTCCAACTTCAACTTCACATCAAAAGCTTGAAGAGGGCTTCTTCCACTGAAAACTTCTCAATGCCATTGCATGTGTGTTTTATATTTCTTTTTCATAACTTGTTTGTTGTAAATAAGTTATGTCGCCCTTCAGTTCACGAAAGTAATCTGTCATTTATTTTGATGAATAAATGAGGAAGTCCTTCTCTGAGTTAAAAGTCATATAACAGTGAGGCCTGAGCCTATTAACAGCAGAAATTTTATGCTGCTCAATTTCACCTTCATTCCTTCCTCCTCTGCTTCAGTAAATTGTCCACTTGGATTCGTCTCAAGATTAAAACTTGTGAACCTTCCATTGAAAGAATAGATTGAAATCATAAAGTATCTATATATTGTAGAGATATGATCACAATATTCCAATAGAAGCAATTGGCGGTCAATTTCATATATATATATATATATATATCTTTGCCTACATTATTGTGTCCATCCCATTAATGGTTATAAATACTCCGAGTGTTGAAGCAGACAAAAGCAGCTAGGAAAGATAAAAGATATCGGCGACGGATGAGACCAGCCAAATAGAAGTTAAAGATTTTGAGAGTTGTAAACTTGAAAGAGTTGTAAACTCACATGCACTAGCTTATCACTTGAGATTTTGAGAACACAATACTCCTTCCGTCCCACTTTGATAGTCCTGTATTCCTTTTTTATCTGTCCCAAATTGTAGTCCACTTTCCAGTTGAAGAATGTAGTTGTATTTTAATTTTCCTAAAATACCTTTATTCAATATAAGTACTCCCTCCCTTTTTGTATAACTGACGTTTAAGAAATTTGCTCTAGTATACTTTTATCTGTCATCTTATTATCCCCATACAGCATTAATTACTTTTTCACAATTTTACCCTTTTATCTCTCTGGTATTAATACACTCCCATGCATTGCTTTTAGCCTAATAAAACAGCACCATTTAGTACTCTAGTGAGAGAAAATATGGGTGAATTAGACAATTAATGAGGGTACAAAAGGAAAGTAGTGTACAAATTTAAGCATTGAAAAACTTTTCTTAATTAGTGTGTAAAACCTTAAACGTCAGTTATAAAAAGAGGGAGGGAGTAGTTGTTACTATAAACCTATCCCATTTAATGAGAGTTGATTCTTTTTTTACCATCAATTCAAGTTCCCATAAAGTTGTACCATATTTAATATGAGAGTATTTTAGGAAAATAGTAATCTAAATTTACTTTTCCAATAAAGTTAACTATTTTTTCTTAAACTGTGTGAAAAAAGAAACAGGACTATCAAAGTGGGACGGAGGAATTATCCATAAAGCATTGGGGTAAATATGCCACAAATTTAGAGATATAATAGAAAAAGAATAAAGTTAGATTTTAGAGGCTACGGAGATGGTGCTATAAATTCCAAGATCACAACACATGTTGCTATTTTTGCCCGGCTTTTGTTATCTTCCCTTTGTGTTGTTTGGCGAGTGACTAGGAAGTTGGAGTAGGGATGGCAATGGGGAGCGGATATATATATAAATATATATATAATTATATATAATATGTAAGTTAATTAGTTATAAACTTATGATAATGATATTATTAGTTAGATGTATTATATAATGTATATTAGTTTATGTAATATAATTGATATTATCAATTATATGAATAATTATACACGTCTGCTAATAGAATTTATTAATTAGTTATACTAAATTTACTAATACATTTATACTAAATTTCTAATTACACTTAATATAATAACATTTTTTTTCTCAAAAAAAAAGCACAAACACAATAATGAATTAGTGATTGCATTTGTACTAAAAGTGAAAACTTGACTATTTTAGTTATATTTATTTCATCATATTGGATTGTATTCAAATAACTTCTGTTTGATTGTTTTTATGAGTTTCAATTGTAAAATTACAATGAATAATAATTTGGTGATGTGTTGATATTTTAGTAATTGATTATTTATTAAAATTTAATTATAATAAAATTTTATTAACCCCGCGGAGGCACCGCGGGGGAAGCGGGGCGAGGGCGGGGCAAGGCGGGAGAAGCGGGAGACGGGGGACGGGGGGAACTAATAGGCAACGGGGCGGGGGATGGGGGATGGGGAAGGGGTCCTCCGCCCCAACCCCGCCCCGTTACCATCCCTAAGTTGGAGGGTTCCTTCGATTGGCCTCTCGCATCTTGCATCTTTATATATGTGCAAATTTGAATATTCTTCAAAAACTACTCAATCAAAGGCTTTTCTATGGTCAAATAAAGCAAATTTTTTTTTATGTAAGTGCTTGAATTTTGTAAATAGTTCAATTGAGCATTCTAAACGTTAGAAATTTGTACTTGGGCCAATATGGTTCTGTCTAAATTAGATCCTTGCAAGTTGAAATATTTTGTATTTTCTCAATTTAGCGTGGTTAAAATTACATAAAATAGTAATTTATATCATTTAAGGTCAATTGACCTAAAATGCCACCAAATTCGAACTCGAACTCGAACTCAAATCAAATCAAATCAAGCTCGAATTCAAGTTGGGAAAAAAAAGATGCCAATTTGTTTGCAGTCACGTATACAATAACACGTAGTACTTGGGTACAAGTGCAATATTTCTGCATAAACGATTTTTTAATGAAGTAGTAAAAAATGAGTAATGTTTGCATGCCAATAATTGTTCCTGGTGCTACACTCTTAACATTTCATTATATAAAGGAAAATGGAGTGCCAAAGGATTATTGAGGACCGTAAATATCATTTTACAAACACATAATACGTGACAAATTTCCATTGGTAGACTAAATTTAGAATGAAAGTTTTCATAAAAATTGCAAGTGAAATATATCGACCTTCAATTCAGGATAATGTAATTTGTATATCAACCAACCATTATGCTGAATATATTATGAGACAGTAAAGCTAGAGAAATTCCACTAAGAAATGAATCTGCTGAGAAATAATTTTGCTGGGCCTTTGTTAGACGCAAAGCTACAGAAACAGGGCTGAGTTTCAATCTCAATTTAGGCGCCACAAATTGGGCTTTTATCCGTGGGTTGAGTTCTCAATTTAGCCTGAGGGAGGAAGCCAAGAAAAGTAGGGATGGGATGACAACGGAGTGCGTCGCCGCCCGCCGCTCTGTTGCCCAAAAACTCCCTCCACCTCCGCCCCGCTCTACTTCTCTCGCAGGTGATAATTTGCTTTTTTTTCTTTTTCTAGAAGCCTTTATTCAATAAATCTAGACTAAATGCAAAGAATAAAATAAAATACAGAGCTGTAAGAAAAGTGTTGAAATAAAACACCAAGAAAATTAATAAACTCAATTGGATTGTATAAATAACATTCAAAAATATTCATAAAATACGTAATATGCTTGTGCCAAATATCAATTAGAAATTTGAATAGAAATAGAAAAAAGTTATGTTTAATTAACAAATATTCTAAATTTATTATTATTAGATTATATAATATATTACATTTATTTATACTAATAAATTGAAGTGGGGGATGGGGCGTGGTTATCGTCCCCCGCTCCCTGCTCCATTTAAAACAGAGTAAGAAAAATTCCCCTCGTCCCCACCCCCACCCCATTACTTCCCTTCGCAGGGCGGATGCCCGCATTGCCATTTCTTAAAAAAAGTAATCCCATTTTTTAAATTGTTGTTTGCATTACTAAATATTCCCTCAACTATGTAACATGACAACATAATTTGCTACACCCAACTAATTACTTGGGGCCCACATCGAAAGATCGTGGGGTTTTTATTCTGGATTTAAGGTCCATGGGGAGCCCTTCCTGTCACCAATTGGCTGGATAGGATTTCTCTGTGGATCCCCCTTAGATTGCTCTGTTGGACCGGTTTCTCGATGCTCTCTGCGTCTACTGAGTGTAAGTGTGTGTGTGTGGGTTTCTATCCTTGAGGTAAAAAAACTAATTACTTGGGGCCTCACAAAATTTATACACTCTAGCAATGTATCCCGGACAATAATTGACTTCTATAATAGTATTCACATGTTTTTTGATGGCAACAATAATTTTTTACACTAATAAAAAACTCTTATCAAGAAAAGTGACAGCTCTCTTGAAATCATTTCATCTTTAAAAATTGTCAACAACCTTTCCCCTAACAAAAACATTCCCATGAAAGTCGAATATACCATAACTTTCCTACCACGTACTAAAAACAGCGAATCCACCAAAACTTTGCGCAATAGATCTTCTATCCCATACTCTACTCTGTACCACTTTCTGTCCCACTTTTTATTATATTGTTATTTTTCCTACATAAATAACATGTTTTAATTCTTTTTTGCTCCCTTAAGATCCAATAACTATTAATTAAGTAAAAAATAAATATAACAGCTTCAAAAAAGCAATATATAAAGAAAATTAAAAAATACAGCAGAAAATTCATAAAAAATCTCATTTTTTATGCATTTTGATTTTTTGAGTTTGTTAAATTTTGTGTATTACTTAATTAATAGTTATTGGATCTTAAGGAAGCAAAAAAGAATTAAAACATGATGTTTATGAATGAGAAATAGCAATATAATAAAAAATGGGACAGAGAGTGGCACAGGGTGTGGGACAGAAGATCCGTTGCGAAAACCTTGCCGGCTACATACACTAGGATAGAGCCCATAAATAATGTCATCATCATAAATTCTACATTCACAAAGAGTTAAAATAATGATAATTTCAAACATTTGGAGACAATGGATGTTTGAACTATCACTACATAAATTTCATTCAACAATGCTTTCTACACGTTCAAATATACTTTTGGTGTACGAGCTAATATAAATTATAGCATGGTTAGCGGCTTAATCCAATATAAAGAAAGACTTTAGAACTAAACTGACCATGCTCAAATTTCACCCATGCGTTGTCAAAGTTGACGAGTAAGTTGTAAAGTATCCATGCTCGGCCTCTGAAGCATCCATCACATGTACATGCCCTCGTGCAAAAATTTGCATATTTAATCATTCATCCACCATTATTAGACATGCTTATTAATCACATGAACTTCTCAAATTCTCATCTCAGGTAACCTTAAAATAACCAAACTTCTAAGGCATCATTCATCTATAAAAAGCCCTGATACAACAGCCCAACCTTCCATCAAACAACTACTTTTCATCACGTACAATGGGATTGCTCTCTTCTGTAATTTCCATCTGTGTTTTGTTCTTCCTAATCACTTCCTCCACAGCCAAAACAAGCCCTTCAAAACCGCATGCGCTTGTTCTTCCACTAGCCAAGGATGCCTCCACCGGCCAGTACATAACTCATATCAGCCGAGGAACCCCCTCAGTCCCAGTGAAACTAACTGTAGATCTTGGTGGCCGGTCGTTGTGGGTGGATTGCGATCAGGGATATGTTAGTTCATCCTATAAGCCCGCGCATTGCGGCTCAGCTCAATGTTCACTTGCAGATTTTCATTCTTGTTGGGACTGCTTCAATGGTCCTAAACCGGGGTGCAACAATAACACTTGTTTACTCTTCCCGTACAACGCGGTAACCCAAAGTAGCACGATTGGGGAGCTTGCACAAGATGTTGTTTCTTTGCAATCTACTGATGGATCGAACCCGGGACAAATTGTTTCATCCTCTAAAGCGCTCTTCGCCTGCGGCTCTACATCTCTCCTGGAAGGTCTAGCTAATGGAGTTAAGGGGATTGCTGGACTTGGAAGGGGAAAAGTTGGACTTCCTTCTCAATTAGCCAGTGCCTTCAGCATCAAAAGAAAGTTTGCTATCTGTCCAGGCTCCAGTGGGGTTATATTCTTCGGCGATAGCCCCTACAATTTTCTCCCTGGTAAAGATATTTCCAAATCACTCACTTACACCCCTCTTTTCATCAACCCTGTCAGAACTGGCGGTACTTCTTTTGAAGGGGAGCCTTCTGCGGAGTACTTCATTGGGGTGAAATCCATCAAAATCAATGGAAAACCTGTGTCGATAAATTCGACGCTGTTAACCATCAAGGAAGGAAATGGCGGTACAAAGATTAGTACTGTTGATCCTTACACTAAACTAGAGACGTCCATCTACAACGCTTTTACTAAAGCTTTTGTTAAAGCTTTTGCTGGAGTTCCCAGAGTGAAGGCAGTGCCACCTTTTGGAGCATGCTTCAACTCGAGCAATTTACCTAGCACAAGAGTTGGTCCTCCAGTTCCAACCATAGATTTTGTGTTGCAAAGCAAAACGGTATTTTGGAGGATGTTTGGTGTAAACTCAATGGTTCCAGTGAAGGAGGACGTACTGTGTCTTGGATTTGTAGATGGAGGTGTGGAACCTAGGACTTCAATTGTGACAGGGGTGCACCAGATTGAGGATAATCTACTGCAATTTGATTTGGCAAGGTCCGTGCTGGGTTTCAGCTCAACACTCTTGTTCCAGCAAACCACATGTTCCAACTTCAACTTTACAATAAAAGCTTGAGCAGGGTTTCTTCTACGACAGACTACTTGAACAATTGTTGCTTGTTGGATTTCCACAGGAGTATTAACTTGGCTTTTTTGTTCTTTTTACCCAGTTTTTGCTGATGATTTCGGAGTTTCTATCTGTTGTTTAGTTGAGCCGAGCGAGGGAAATGATGTTTCAAGTTTGATTTGTTTTAATAAATGAGGAAAACTTTGATAAACCCAATTCCTTTCTACACGCTATGTGATAAAATCAGACCTCCACCCAATTTGTACTTTGAACCTTCTTAAGATACTGCAATATCGGATTTGCAGGCTGAAGCTACAGCAACGTTCCTTGCGGCATCAATTTTGCAATTTCGCCCTAAGCGCACTTACAGCTTCCAATTATTTCTGTCAAATGCAATTTGCATCTTTCAACCATTATCATTTTGCTATTTGCACCTTAAAGTATTAATTATAGCACTTACCATCTAAATTTACCAATTCATAGGAGACAGCTCGTTGCTCGAATGTGTTGCAACCTAATCGATTTTGAGAGAGAACTGAGGGGTTCAGGCGGGTGGTGCACTAGTACTAACAGTGCACCATAGTAGTTACAAATAGTATGAGGTGCATTTAGGAATGCATGTTTCGGTCAACCTATTTCTAGACATGCGCTTGTAGGTTTGACTACAAATAGAAATTTGACATCTGTTTCACACAGTTATCATTCATTTGCCTATTGACCATGGCAGAGCTGCTCTCATGCAAAACATTTGCCAGAACCTTAACACCATGACTGAAGGTTCACCAGCTGAATATGTCATTCAAGATATAGCCTTAAAATTTTCAAGCTAGGGCCAAAGTTGGCATAGTACACAACAGAAAAGATCTCAGTTCCAAAACGGAAAATTCACTCAATTGCTAAACAAAATAGGAATTTAGATCAATGCAAAATCTCATTATAGTCTAATTCTACTGTTGACGAGCTTCAACTTTCTTCTTTTGCCAAAGACGATCAAGGGCACTGTCAGCGTCACCCTGAAGAGAAGCGACAACAAATGTCAACTGTCAGAAAAGAAAATGAAAAAGAACAAAGAAGAGAAATTGTGGAAATGCATATATTTCACTGCCAAGTTAAGCACTTAACTTAGAAAAATGGCTAAAAAGAAAGTAGTAATAAATAGCCTGTAAATACTGACAAAAGGATAATTGGAACTGCCACTTAGTGTGTATATTGTAGCACACAAATCTCTTTAACAAAATATAGTCCACTGTTTCAAACCAATTTGGTTAGTACAACAAGAATTACAATACTTTGTCTCCCAATTTCAAGCAGGGGATAAAGTGCATACATTATCTTACCTTATACCACCCCCCCTCTCTCTCTTTCCCCCAACCTTCTCAAAACAAACCAACAAAAATAAATAAAGAACCTTTTTCCTGTGGGAGGAGGGGAAGTAAGGAACCTTAAATATCATTTACAGTCCTTTCAAAGTTATGTTAATGAACACATTAAAATTCCACATACTTGTCACCAATTATGGTCTCGGGAGAAACTAGCAAAAACCAATTTGAAATCCAACAGTAAGCTCCACTAAAAATCTCAAATGGATTGCATCAGAGAAGCACATAGGGTAGGCAAATAATGATCAACAAACATGGCAGGAAGAAGAAAAAAAGTCCAAATAAAATGAATCAGCATATTTCAAATCCCAAATACAAAAGCAGATAGTCAGTTTCAATGGTATGTACTCGACAATAAATGGTGTTCAAAATTTACAAACAAGAGGCCAACCTGGGCACGAACAAAACCACAGAGAGCAAAAGTAGAGAAGTTGCCAGTGTAGATGCCCCTCTCATCCAAATGCCCAACGTTGACCTGAACAGAGGCATGATCCTTTGAGGTGATCAACCTATTTGTAGCGGAACTGCAATTACATGACACCAACAAAGTCATAATGAATAAGAAAATGCCCAGCCCACAGAAAACCTTTGATTAGACCATAATGTGGGATGGAAAAGACAAAACTAATGCAATATAAACAGACAAATCTGCACAATTACCATTTCCTTGGGATGTAAAGATCCATGTTCTGTCCTTCCTCGTTCTGCATCTTTGCAACAGTTTGTCAAAGAACCTGTTTGAAGTTCAAATTGTAAGTGCTAGAAACAAACAGGTAGTGTCTAGAGTTCAAAATCATTAGCAGAGATGAATCATACAAATTATCCACATTCACACATAAAAATGAAAAAACACACTAACTCGTTTTTCATTAAAAAGATTAATGGGACACAGTATCGCTTTTTTCATGTATCTGATGCCAATTCACATTTCTGGGTCTGGATTGAAAACAGAGTACAAACACACATAACACTTTCGTTATCAATACACCGGAACAAGTCCAGAGTTTAATTTTCAAAAAAAAAACTACCAAAACTAAATCCCCAAATCTTCATTCATCCAACAACAATGAGATTACAATATTCTCCCAGGCCACAAATTCTATTCAAACGAAAAAGAAAAACAGAAACATCTCGGCAAAACGCATCCAATGATGAATTTAACAGCTAAATTTTCCTTTTACGGGGGCAAAATTTATTCTTTCGTAGCGAAAACTAAAAGAAAAAGTCAAACAACAAGATTACAATTAGCAGACTAGTTATCAAGTTTTTCCCTGACAGTCAACCAGTAAAACAACAATAAAATCATGGATTTGATTATCGCAAACTACAGAGACTTCATCTACAAATCTCTTATACCAGCAATTACAATGTACAAACAAATCTATACATACATATACTACTACTCGTTCAATGGAAAAGAGCAGAAATTACTCTAATCGGAAATACTTCCGATTTACCTGGCCAAATGCGGCAGATTTCGGTGGCGGGCAATTGAGGAGGAAATCTTAGCTCTGCGGCGTGAGGGTTAGGGTTTAGAGCGACGGGAGCTCCTTAAATAGATCACGCTTTTTTCTTTTTATTTTGGGATAATTTCAGAAACCTCGCATGAGGTTTCTAATAATTTCATCAGCCTCCCTTAATATTTGTACAGTTATACAAACCTCCTCTGAAGTTAAGGTTTTGATAGCAAAATTAATCTAATTAGAAAAAGTAACATTAGAAAAGTATTTTAAAGAAAAAAAATAAAACTTTTATTCCATAAATAGTCCTTAGCATGTATATAAATTGTATTAGTAAAAGAATAAAAAAATTAGAAATTAGAAACAATTACTACATAATTTCACCACTCAAAAGTTCGCATTTAATAATTAGACAATATAAATAATCAACAAAATTACACTAATGATCACAAGATTTAGCAAAACAAACCGATCATCTCTTTTAACATGATATTTGTTATGATTCTTGTGATTTAAAATAGAAAAATTTTCAAACTTTGCCTTTCCTTTTCCCTTTACTTCCACGGAATTATTTGACAAATGTTATAGCTTTAAGAGTTTTAAAGAAAATATCCTCATGAACAACTTTTTTTTTTTGCCTGTATTTTTTCTTCTACCAAAACCCTTTTTCTTATATTGTGTATAACTGATTTCTGGTCTTTGTCAAATTTTATCAATCACAATATAGTGCCATTAGATATATCAATTGATGGATTTTGTAATTACAAGTCATCGTTCATCATTAAAAAAATTTTCAACATTTATTTCCGTTAATTAGTGCTCGATCAATTACTTAATCATCAAATATTAGTAAAGGAAAAAGGAAGGAAAAGAAGAGCAGAATTTGAAAATTTGTCTTTTTTTTTAAAATCACAAGAATTATAGCAAACATCATGTCAAAAGAGATGATTAATATGTTTTCTCGAATCTTGTGATCATTAGTATAATTTTGTTACTTATTTGTGTTGTCTAATTTATTGAATGTGAATTTCGTGAATGGTGAAATGTGTGTATTAATTATTTATAACTTTTAATTATTTTCATTCTTTTAGTAATACAACTTATATACATGCATAAGGGGTATTTATGAAATAAAAGTTTCATCGCTCTTCTTAAAGTATTTTTTTAATATTAATTTTTTTAATTGGACTAATTTTGTTATCAAAATCTTAATTTTAGAGGAGGTTTGTATAATAGTTATAAACATAAGGGGAGGCTAGTGTGATTGTCAAAAATTTTAGGGGAGGTTTCTAAAATTATCCCTTTTATTTATTTTTTTCTTTTTGGCTGGGTTGCTGGTTTTAACTAATATTTAAGTCTGGGCCTTCAATTAGCTTACCATTTTACACATAGACCCCTAATGGTTTTCTGCATCGTTCTTGGGCCCGATTGAAAACTTTAAGAGACAGACTTAGTACTTGACTTAAACAACGACAGAACAATTTTGTCAATGAACAATTTTGTTTAAGAAAAGAAAGAAAAAGACCGTGGAGTTATAACTTATAACTGTAGCAAAATGACATTTGAGACATGTCTAAGAAGATCAAATCGCCTATTAATAGCCCTATAGTTTGAACTTGGAGCATAAATGCCAAAATGAACAATTTGTAATCAACCAATTTTATGATTACGATTTGATCAAAAAGCTAATAAAAAGCTCCTAACCTCTTTGGATCATTAGACAGTGAAGAATGAAGATGTTGCTGTAAGTTATTACCACAAGCTCCTAACCTGTTTGGGCAATACTTTTGTTTTTCTTGAATCTCTTGAGTATAGTGAAGCTTTTGTTGGTGGCAAACGTGACAGGTAATTGCCAGAGTAGAGTAGTGATTTATGACCTAAAAATTGGGTTAAAGTAAACGTGGATGGGTAAGAAAGGTTTACCATTTATGACCAGAAAACAAATAATTGGGTTCAAGCTAATGTGGATGGGGAAGAAAGGTTCATCAGATGGAAGAGCCCTCTACTAAACCTGTTTAAAGTAAATATGGACAGGGCAGCAAGGAGAAACCCGAGTAACGCCGGAGCAGGAGGAGTTATCATAGACGCAGTGGGAAGATAGATAGGTGTGGCAAAGCCATGCCTGCTACCTAGGCTTTTAGTCTTGAGATAAATGAGATGGCCTGCCTCTCCTTAGAACCCCAAAAAAGAAAAAAAAAAACTTTTTTTTAGTATTAAATTTTTTTTTTCAAGTAGAAAAGAGGTGTGGATTTAAAAAGTGATGAACGAAAATGAGATTAAATTTTAAGATTTTTAAATTGTGTGACCTCAATTTTAGCCACTAAATCGGGGTCTTTTCGACAACAAAAGGTTATTTAAAAATGATGAGCAACTAAGGGTTGTTTGATAATATAAAAAAATGCTGAAACTAAACCTTTTCAGACATTCAGATGTTTTGATTGTTTGATAAATGAAAATCCATGTGCTGAATTTATTAAGCAGTGCTAAACTTGTGTGCACTTTTTTCAGCACGAAAATGCTAACTGAATGCTTAATTCTGATAAGAATCAATATAATTACTTCAACTATCTTATCTTATCTATCAAATCTACTCTTGTTTGTTAATTATATTCAAAATTCTTGTCTAATTAAAAAACCTGATATTTTCTATCTAACGGTTTAGGTTTCTCTTTTCTCCCTTTTTCATGACTTTCACTTCTTCTCCACACTCCTCATATAATATATTTCATATTTTATATTAATTTGATTTAAAAATAAATATTGTTATTTTTATACCTAACAATTTTAAGCTAATTAAATCATAGGTTCTATTTTTTTTTGAATGAAAAGATATAAGGGCAAAATTGTCAACTTAAATTTATTAAGCATTTAGTTATAAATATTTATTAAAAACTAGGTTTAACATTATAATTCAGACATTCATATATTTCTTTTCAGTATTTAAAATTCAGCAAATTAATTGTTTCAGTATTCAGATTTCAGAATTCAGATTAAGTTTTATCAAAAGAACCTAAGTATGAATAAAGAGAAATGAAGCATTTATTTATTGTAAATGTCTCAGGATAACGGCAAAAATCCTCCAATTAAGTACATCAAAAGCACACACTCATTTATTTCTAATTCCAATATACATGAAAGCAACACATGACTGTTAAAAAAAATAGAAATAAAAATATACAGAAAAAGCAATTAGCACCCCAAAGAAACATGGGATTTTTCTAAGTCAAAAGTCTGTAGGCGGTAGTCCTAGTTTACGAAGTGGCAGTTCTTCCTTATCTCTCCTCGAGTGCCCGTGAGGAGTTCAATTGAGCCCATTCGCACCATAGCAGCTGCAAATTTCCGAGCCCACAAATTTTCATGGTCTGCATTGTTCTTCACCATCTTTCTTGTTGAAGGAGTTGTCCAGAGGACTTGATCAGAAAACAGCAACCCTTTATGCTTCTCCAGATTCTTATAGTAATGATTATCAAGTCGGTCAGGTGTTGTTGGATCAAATGACACCACCTGATTAGGACCTGTGCTAGCACTTGGGGAAATTCTTGGACATTGGCTTCTCAAGTAATTTGCATAAGCAGGATCAAGAGATGGATCTTGCGAGTATTTTGAGTTGAATGAGTACAAACGATGGACGAAATTCGAGCAGTGAGAGCCGCCTATGGAATGAGCACCAGAAAGTGTTACCATTTCCTCTAATGACAACCTTTTTCTGGCAAAATTTTCTCTAAGCACTGTAACGTTGGAAGTTGCCATCGGGAGATTTTCAGCTGCTTCGGAGGCTCGTGAAATTGTTCCGTCGCGACGCCCGCTGGGAACAGCGTAGTGTATTCCACCAGCCCTGGAAACACCATCTCTAGCCGCAAAGGCAATAATGTCTGCACAAGAAACTGTATTTGGACATTGAGCTTCTATCTTGGCCTTGGCCTCATCAATCAACTCAAAGCCTTGTACACCAAAGTTGGCGGGGCCATCTTTTTCAGCAACATTTCCTGGTACTGAATTCAGAAGAACCGATGCATCACAACCCTGCAAATTACCATGAAGTATTTTACTAAGTAGCACTAAAATAACAGTTTCGACAATCATGAATGATGCCATGTAGTTGCACAGATGGCTGCAACTATTCATTCAAACCAAACTGCATGCATTAGTTTTAAGGGGAAAAAAAAAGGAACCATATGCGTAGTATCTAAGATCCATTACCCTGACAAAACAGTCATGGAAGTGAAGTCTAATGAGAGCAGGAGCTATCCCTGAATCATTAGCATATGCTTGGCTTACAACACTTTCCACTATAGCTTCTGCTGATGGACATGTCTTTCGATAGAAGCCCACTTGCAAAGATGCAACTTTTGCTGAATAGCTCAAAAAAGTTGCAAGAAAAATTGTCAAACAAGTGAACAGATATGCCATTTTTTTTTCCCAATGAAGCTGATTAATCCTAGTATGCTGAAGTGTATATAGGTCTAAACTTAAGCTAATGTTCTTGGATAATTATGAGAAATAAAGAGAGCGATGTTGAGTTTGATGCGGAGTTCACAAGGTTTGGAGATTGCAATTTATAGCATGTTTGCTGGAGAGTTCAAATTTGAGTTGAAAGCTAAGATCCGCAGAAATGCTAAAACAGGCAATACCGGGGAGATGCTTGGCAAGACTGCTTTGACTATAAAATTCTCTAGATAATAATAAACAGATAAAGGCGTGTGGCTGCCACAGGATTTCCACAAGTCATTGTTAACTTTAGAATTAAAATATGCTAAGAATGCTTAGCTGGTCATCCAACACAAACCGCGGCTTCACCAACTCTTTTGATTCCATTTTGCAATCATAATTAAAGGACTACTAAACTTGGGATGCAGATATTAACCATGGTATAGACTGAAGTTAACCGGGTTGATTGAGGAATGACAAGAAACAAAACAATGCTCGAAACTTAGATTGCCATCAATCATTCTCCTATTTTAGAAATCCCTTTTCGATCCTATCTTCTCATGAAGAAGTGTTGCCAAACTCAATAGTGCTGATGATCATGACCTTGGTTAAACTTCATCATTGGATACAAATGCTATGTTACATGACAGATCTAAGCTGAAATATTACAGAATTGAAGTGCAGATGTATAGTTGTAGATTAACCATGAACCATTCACAACCATTGATGTCAAAACCTTGGTTAATGCAAGTGGCATGAATATATGCATCCGCCGGTGTGAACGTCTGAAAAGTAATGGAGAAGAAAAAGATACCATCCTAGAAAATTGAATGAAGGAACAGTCAGGAAACTAGTTCTGCTGTCTTCGGATTTGGGGGGAGTACATCAGTCTATCCTTCTCCAGCTTAGACAAAAAAAAAAATTTTTTGGATGAAAATTCTGTTTAAATTAATTTATTCCATATAAGGACAAAATTCGTGGTCGTGTAAAATTTGCATTCTTCTTCTATAGATTATCATATATGGTATGAGTAGCACCTAGTTTGAAACCTTGAAAGCATTCCGAATTTTGTAATGTCTTTGTCTTTCAAACTATCTTTGCTTTTATGTACAACAAGTATAGATAATTTCAGTTTAGCTCAGTAATATAATTTTTAATTTGCTAGGTCATAAAATAAAACAAACTCTAAAAGCAACCAACCTCTTTCTTGCTTTTTGTACTAGTGTTCTGAAAATATGGCCGGTTTGACCGGTCGAACCGTCAACTGGTCATGTCTCCGATCTGATCAATAGCTGAGCCAAAAATTTAATTGAACCGGTCAAATTTGATTAAAAAAATTAATTAAACCAGTAAAAATTGGATGATTCAACCAAATTTACTGACTTCTTTACTTTTTAAAATAAATATTACATCTTTACACATTATTTAAAATTAAAATAATTTTAAAAAATACTAATTAAACCTTTGAATCGAGCGAATCACAAACCAAAAGCGTTTCCAATTCATTTTCTGATCCAGATTTAAAAACATTGCTTTTCACAAAGGTTCTTATCGACTTCATTGAATGGTTACCATAGATAGCCCTTGATGAATAATGGTTATGTTATGAGCCCCAAGTTGTAAAACACATTTCTCTAAAGAGTTCAAATAAAAACCTTTGTGACTGGGGCTATGGTTACCCAATAGTCAACGTCTTTCCCGGCCCACGAAGCTTTATTGGGGACGGCAAATAACTGGATCTAATTCGTCCCTTTGGTGCACCCACACGTATAGGAAAGGAAACCCTCGTAAAGAATAAAGAATAGACGGGCGGGAACTCTGGGCCAGTGAATGATGAGTTCAACAAAGGCCTTGTTTGCTTCGGCATCAAATAGTTCAATACGTGTCCTTGTCTGTATGCTTGAAAACTTTCTAATACAGCCCAAAAGCTACCCACAAACTTTCTTTATTAGTATTAATTTTTTCTTTGACAAATTGGATCCTCTATATGCTAATTCTCGGGGGAAAAAACAAAAGAGAAAAAGGGCTGTGTCACACGGAACGGATCCTGTCCTGAAATGAGAGAATGGCCTTGCTAATTAACTAAGACATGGTCTACTAATTAGTCAAACCTTTCAGCTGCTGCAAGGGAAATTTTTGGGTTTTACTTTTTTTGTCAAAAGCCACAAAACATCTACTAACAAGGTTTGTTACCGAATCAAGTCGAATTCGAGTTGTTTCACTCGAATAAAAAATGCTTGAATTTGAATTTGTCGAGCTCGAGTTTGAGTTTTTTTTTTTTTTAACTTGAACTCGAATTCAAACTCAAGTTCAATCAAATTTAATCAATCTCAATTGAATTTTTGAACTTGATTTTTTTAGTTAATCTTTCACGATTTTATACTAAATAATTAAAAATTATATTATAAATGCACTGCTCAATAAGGTTCGACCAGTGCTCGAACTTTAATTTTTTCTATCATAAATGCATTGCTCAACTTTTAATTACCTTCTTATTGAGTAAGTAGCAATTGAAACTCGACCTTTGGCTAAACACACTCGCGTATTTTTTTTTTCCAAAAACGACAACAGTTGTATAACCTAATCTATTCTACACTAAAGGGGAGGGGACGGACCTAAGAAGATCCAGGGATAACCCGAAGGAAACTGAACCATCACCGAACCAAATAAGTACACAATACACCTGTCTGAATTTTTTAAAACAAATCATTTAAATGTGATATTTTGATAGGAGGCAAAGTTTGAACCTTGTTTCTCGCCCCCACCAAGGTTTGAATACGAGTAGTTTGATTGGTTTGCAGCCTATTAGCCTAACCAACACAGTAAGTTCCAATAGTTCTTTTGCCGGAAGGGAAGGCCATCTTTTTCGTTAGTGGAATTACACATGTGAGCGGGTGGCGTCCTACCGTAAACCAGAAGAGAGGGAACGGAGTAAGTGGTTGACAGCTGGTGACGAGTGGAACTCAATCGATCTGATTTGACTAATCATAATACAATGCGGTGTAGTGTTAGTATGTGGAGCTTGTTGATTTGCCAAATCACGTTCGTGGTGGCACACGTAATTGTAGAAGACAGACACGAAGAACAACTCTAAATTGAGTGATGAGCTTTTTGTAAACAGGGGGAGACTTTTTCAAAACGGTAGTTATAGTAGTAGTAGTGCTTCAGCCAAGAAAAAGGAAAAAGAATACGCGGAAATGGTAAAATTTTAAAATGGTCACAGATGATTGATACAATCTGGGCTGGCTTCAATTAAGATCCAACTTTGCACAGCCAAAAAAAAAAAAAAAAAAACTGGCCACATAGAGATAGGGGTGGCGTGCGTAATGGGGAAGCGGTGCTGGAATTTAAGTCCATGCAGCAAAATTAGGCTTTTATAGTAAATGCTTGGGGTTCAAAGCATGAATTGCTTGCCTTGTTTGGATTGCGGTTTTCCGCCGAAAAATTGTGTTGTTTTCCGTGATCACATTTCCCTATTACCTTTTTCCCTCACATACATCAAATCGCTACAGTAATTTTTCCATGAAAAATGACGGAAAATACAATCCAAACGGCCTCTAAGTAAATGAATGTCTCTCTTGCTACTTTGTTGCTTCGAATTTGTTTTGCCGCAGGTAGGATAATAACAAACAATAAAAACATCAACCAGAAGTAGATATATATTATTATGGTGGTTGCATTTTTTGGTAGAGTTTGAAGATAAAAAAGCAAAAAAAAAAAAGGGACATTTAATCAATGCATGCATGATTGAATGAACTTTTACTTCGTGATCATAATTTTTCCAAATTGGAGCCACCCTTGCATCCATCCACCGTCAAAAAATCAGCATCCAAGCTAGACATACCAACCAAGCTAGACATTTCGATCTCTGTTTGGATTGCATTTTTCTAAACTTTTTTATAGATAAATTATTGTAACAATTTGATATATATAAGAAAAAAATTGATTAAAAAATATATTTACATAAAACGTAACAATTTTTCTTTAAAAAATTGCAATTCAAACACACCATCGATTAATTACCTCCACTCAACCACCCCATCTCATCCTCTAAACCTTATAGTAGAGTGTTACACCAACCCGAATAAATGTCCACAGCTTATATAGCTTAAAGGTGGCACATCGTGGCCTGCAATGCCTCCTAGAGGATCTAAAACACTTCCAAGTCCAGTTGAACACATCATAGGTCTTAATTTTACACCCAAATTAGCTATTGCATATGAGTGTATTTGAATTGCAAATTTCCAAAGAAAAAATGCTATAACATATTTTTCAATTACTTTTTTATTTTACATGCGTCAAATTGTTATAGTAAATTTTTTTTAAAAAAAAACAATCCAAATAAATCCTCGATTTTTCCAGTCGTGTACATTTGCTTCCAAGTCTCAAAGCTTGCTGTCACAAAAAGGTAAAGTGAAAAATATAACAACATATAATAAAATTGCTAAAAAAATGGCATGGTCCATAAATAATCATAACGTCAAGGTCATTCTCAAAGTCCAATTTCCCATATAATTCCATCTCCTCCTTTCTCTCTCCTGTTCCCTAGAGCCAAGGCTCTTTTCCTTTCTTCTCACTTCTCTTGAGCTTTGAAGAGCAAACAGAGAAGGCCAAACGAAAAAAAAAACCCAGAAACCCAGCCCACACCCCAAGTTTCGCAAAGGAAAAAGAAAGGAAAAGGAAAAGCAGAATGGTGAAGCCAAGTGCTGGGCTTTTCTTGATCTCAGCAACCCTGTTTGCAGCGACAATGCTGGTGTCATTCTGGGCCGTGGGGGATGCAGCAAGTGGGTCCCACGAGCTCAGCTACTACTTCCCGGCGGTGACCACCTCGACGGCGTCGTTCTGCAATGGGGGCTCAATTGAGAGCTGCCTGATGAGCGAGCAAGAAGAGGAGCTGGAGATGGACTCAGAAACCAACCGGCGCATTTTGTATTGGAGGAGAAGGTACATTAGCTACAGTGCGCTGACGAGGGACAGAGTACCATGTTCCAGACGGGGTTACTCTTACTACAACTGCCGACCTGGTCGTCCGGTGAATCCTTACAACCGAGGCTGCAATGCCATCACCCGTTGCCGCCGGTGAAGCCTCACTAATTCCGGTGGTTTCTGGACCTTGTTCAAAAATGGATTGGTCACGGGCATATCTATCTGTTCATGACAATAATAGTATTTTATTGCTGCGCTACCTACTAAATGGTCTACTGCTGCCTTTTTTTTAATTTTATTTTTTAAATTATTACTATTATTTTAATTTTGGAATGAGCCAGCTGTTTCTGTTTCTGCATCATCATTACTTTTCTTTGTTGCTTTCCTCAGCATAATTTTGCCTGTCAGTTTCTCTCGTTTACGGTATGAGGGATGCATTTGTCGTCATAAAATTTCTACCTCTTGAAACAAAAATTGGTCATTCTGATTGATGGATGGGGAAATCATCGCTGGATATGCAATTCGTAAGATCTAAAGGATTCTGCTTCCTCCTTTATTTTGTGGAGAACTTTTTCTTTTTTTCAATTTTGGGATTTGTGAGTGTTGGTCGGTTTCTTTCGGGACCAATGACTAATTGAAAACCATATCCCACTAGATGGATTCCATAATTCTTGAGCAGAAAGCTGTATTCTGCATTTTTGCTGGGCTTCCTATTTCTCAACTTTAGCCATCATTTGCCATGAATGAAATGGGTTAACTCGTATGGACGCAGAATCAGAGAGGCCGCAACCAGCATTTTACTTTTTTTGTGGGGGGTAAGAAAAACCAGCAGTTTACTCACTCGCCCAATGATGATTGATGAAAGATAGGCCTTTCTGTAACAGTGCAATATATCTACACCTTCATTTACTTTCTAAGTTTAGCAAGAAGATTTTCTGATTTACCGGCAATAATGGTTTGAAGGACCAATTCCCAAAAGAGGTGCTACGAATTCAGGACAATGATCAATAAAGGAATAAAAACAAGGACCAAAAACAAAGAGAAATAACGTTACAATTCCACAGTTTGCGGACTGGGAGCATCACAGCCTCGGAGAAACAAAGCATGGGCATAGCAAGCACTAAATTAGTAGGTTTCATATACTCATATCATAGTACTACTTGAGTTGGTAGTGGTAAGGTAACACATTTTTAATGAAATGAAATGGATAATGAGATGCCATTTCATGATTTTCATCTGTGTTCAAAACAGAAAAGTAATCTCCCCAAAGTTAAACCCTATCGAAAAATGATGCGACACCAACCTCAGTTGAAATACAACAAAAAATTAGCAGTCGGAACGCAGACCACAGCCAATAAAGTGAAAAAACCATCAAGTACACAAGTCACCGACAGATTTCTAAGGTCACTGTCATATCCTGAACAAAGAGAAACCTCACACATAGCTATCAATTATTTTCTTCAATTAAAATCAGGAAAACCGGTCTTTATCAACTGACCAATGGCAACCATCACATGCTCCGGGTTTTAAGGCACACATTTTATGTCCCACAACTATAGAACTAATACTAACTGCAAAATCATTCCCACCAAGGAAATTTTCAGAGCTGGAAATTTTCAGAGCTTTCAGGATCAAAAAAAGGTACAATTTATGGGATGTTTGCAGTAGAACCTGGATCCTTCACAATTTATGGGATTCAGCAAGTTGCCACCAGCCAGGTTGCATGGACTTGCAGCTGCACGTGTAAAAGTACACTATCTACCAGTACAAAGAAACCATTTGTATTAAATGGCGCTGCACTTTAAACTCAGTCATTCTCGATATTTATAAGAACAAACAACCAAGTGAGTTCTTATAACGCTTTTCAAGTTCTACACGATTCACAGAGAGATTTAAGGAATAAAACCGGCAAACCAGAAGGCACTCCGTATCTTGGTACAATGATAGGCAGAGAATGCCATGGCAGATGAAATTAGGCATTCCAAGTAGTCACAAAATTATCGTTTACTGTTTCCAACTAATAGTATCATGACCAACCCACAAATATCCAACGCAACATGTCATTGCTCAATCTAAGCAGAATCATCAGCTGACTTTGGCTCATCTTTTGACTTCGGCTGTGCTGACGGAGATGGAGAGCCCTCTTGACCCATCTCAGCTCTAAGATCATTGATGCTCTGTTCCAACTCATCAATCCGGTTGCCCATCTCATCAAGTGGAAACATGGTTAAGAAAATGCATGCCTTAAGGCCCTGAATCTCATTGATGGATGAAAGCAAAATGTACTTCACATTTGGAGGACAGCAGGCACAAAATAAAAAGTAAACTGGCATATATCAACTTAAGAAGTTTTCGTTTCCCCCCTTTTCTTTTTCCTCTTTTTCCTCGTTTTCTTCTATAACTAAATGACACATTCAGCTCTTCACGGGAATAATGCATCTATGAATTTAATGATAGCATTCTAGAAGAGTTCTAAATCTTGTATTTAAACAGTGATTACCAAAAACATCAACATCACTATAAGAAAGACAATCAAACTTCAGTTAACACATTTTTTGGTCCATCCAAGTGCCTCAACGTTTGACACCGTATGAAGAAACCAAGGTGTAATGGGGCCTATCTAACAACAACCCCAATTTCCAAATTCAATTGCTTAAAACACCATAATTACCATGTAAACTCTAAAAAAAAAAAAAAATCAGAAAAAGTATTGAAATGTCCAATACAATTATTATTGCGCATGTATGGCATACAAACTACTCATGCAACTTTGACAACAACAAAGCAAAAGGTCCAAACTGCCCTTTGACTGCAAATCTCCACCTATTGTATAAGAACAGTATTTCCTCCTTTGGAGATCACAGATTAATGCTGGCACCACATAACAAGAGGGAGCTGCATGCTATAGTCTTAACTACATGAGAAGTTAATGACTAGATTTCCGAGCAAAGAAGGCAAGAAATTAGAACAGACAACAGATAACTTTTGCACTAAACTAAATTGATATACAGCATCTAAGAGAAGTTTATAAGACAAAGATATCAAAGTCATTATTTCATCAACAGAATGGACATGGATAAAATGGAAGGATATTCTTTGTAATAATTGATTCCGACATTGCTTGAAACCTGGATTGCTGAAATAGAAATGGTGTATGAGTGTCAACACAGCTTATTTAAAAGTTTGTGCATGACTAAAACAAATATATTACAGCCCAAAGCTATAGAAAGAAGAAAATGGTGCAGATTCAGAGTGAAATGAAAATAATAAAGAAACTTAGACCACAATAAGGAAGGAAAAAGAAGATGCAGACATACCATTTGTTGAAGAAGGTTTTGTACCTGTTAAAAATAAACATAGTCAGCGACTAGCACAAAGAGACAATATCAGATATTGCATAATAAGGATAACTTTCAACCAGATAGCAAACGCTCAGACATACGTCGCCAGAATTGAGAATGAAAAATTAGTCAACAGTAACTGACAACCAGTAAGACCATATGTAATCACAAGATATTGAAAATGTAACAAAATTTCACAACACAGGATAAATCACAGAGAAAGGATGCTTACAAAAGCAGTCATATCAGCAGTGCTTTGCTTTGAAGCATCACCATCATGCCCATCCTGCCAGCAAAAGAACACAGTATAATTTACACAGATGAAGGGCCATAAAAAGGCATTTCTTTGGATTTAAGTTACATCATACATGAATTCTATGTTCTTTCAATTTGAATCTTATAGCAATCAAAAGGTACACAACGCATCATCTAAATTTTAACGAACTGACCTTATTATCACCAATACAAGCAGATTTCAAAGCAACAGCACATCCAGTTAAATATGTAGTCACTAGTGACGATAACGCTTAAGATGTCAGACCCCATACTTATCTAGAATTTTAGAGTATGATATTACAAAACAATACCTGTGTGCTTATCAATGACATCTATTATGATGCTGGTAAGGTCCCACGTAATGATTCTTCTAGAGAGGTACCACTATCTCTCAGGTGGAAACCAAAGAATGAATCAGAAATCATGGAACCCAGTGACAATGTTGAGTGTGCTTATTGTAGAAAGAAAAAAATGATAATTATTAAGCACTAATGAAGATTGTTATCCACTCTTCAAACTATCATTTAGGAACAAGACAACATCTCAACTATTAAAATTTCAGAACAAATCTGATGCTGCCAACTTTTTTTCCCGTCTTTTCTCACCAAGATGGTCAAACACAATACCATTCCATATAAAATGGGATAAAAAAGCTTCAATTAGTTGGTCAATATCTTCCTTTTGACAACCAAAATACGTTAATAACCTAAAGAGCAAATCCCCACAGAAAAAAGAAACTTCAAATAACTCCTCATCCACAAACTAGTTAGAGGTAATTTCATTTTTTTTTTAGTTAATTTCGTTACTAGTTAAAAGACTAATATCCATGCTAAACAACACAACATCGTCTTTTGAAATCTAGATACATCGACTTAAGAAATCAATCATAACATTTTATAGCAAAACTGTCCTTTCTAATATTATTAGTTCAAACCCCAAAAAAGTGTATAGTACCCACTCATTCATATTTGGCTAAATAGTACATTTAATACCCAATCATCTTTTTAACACGCAGGTACACCAGCTGATGAAATCGATCTATACTCTTTCCACCCAAACAAACCTTAAAGTTCTCCTTAAAAACACAAGGAGTTTCCAGATTTCAAGAGTTATTGCATCTATCACTTTCCTTTGAAAGAAAAAAATCCAATTAAACTGTGCCCCTAATTTTTCCTTTTTGATAGAACAACAATGCGGAAAGAGAAGGTAAGGCCACACCACAATGAGCCAGGCGCAGCTAAAAACTGAGCAGGGAACCATATACTTCCTAGAAGGGTAGCCAGGAGCCACATAGAGACCCCATCCATGTCCCTAATTTTTGTTTCATCGCTAAGCGTTTTCTAAAAAAGTAAAAGGAAAAACCAAAAAGCACATACAGCGTAAAACAGATAACAGATCAAGCATGCTCGCAACAAAATTAAACATCACCAAAATCAGAAATTTTACAACCAGAAATCATTCATTGCTTGCAATGGAACAACAATTTGCAGCAAATATAAGGAAATTAAACCAAACCCTAGAAGCTAATTTGTGCGAAGCAGATTCGAAGCAAAAGAGATATTTCTGCTGAGTAAACAGATAAATCAATTGATACGAACATGGAAATTGAATTTAGCCACGACATTACCATTTTCTCGGCGTTCTCAGTGGCTGTTGGCCCGAAAGAAGGAGACAGAGTTAGTGTGTGAGTGTGTTGGCTCTCCCCTTTACAGAACGAAGAAAAGAATGATGTGGGTGTGATTTTGAATTTGATTGGCAAGCTCGCAAATGTGTAAATTAGGAAGACGCTTGGATGATGCGAAATGACAAAATTCTCCCCTTCGCATGTCATGGCTGGTAAGACGACGGGAATATTTGTTACGGAAAATCTACGAGAAAATGCATACGTATGTACATATCTTCTCTTCAAGCTACGTTTAAGGATGTAAATTAATCAAGCCATTCAATTCTAACTTGCAAGTAACTCAGTCAAAGGTTCAACTCGAATTCGAATTAATTTCGAGTTATTTGATAAGGAAATTGAGACGAATTCGAATAGAAAAAAAAATCAAAACTCAAATACTCGTAAAGTTATTATCAAATGGTGTATTTATGATATAATTTTTAATAACAGATTAAAATTTTATGAAATTCACTAGAAAAACGGGTTTGAAAACTTGATTGAATTCAATTAAACTTGATTTGGTCAAAATCGAGTTTAAGTTCGAATTCAATTTTAAAGAAATTTAAATTCGAATTCGAGCGCGATTAGTTTTACTCGAACAAAATTTGAGTAGTGCACCGCTCCAATTTAATTTAACTTGATAGTAGCACCGTGCTGTGGCTTCAAGTGAATATCTATCTATCAAGTATTTTTATCCACGAATTGCTCTTAAAATCACAATATGTAAATGGAGTCTGAAATGATAGACAATAAGATGTACGAAAATCATTTATAATTTCTTCTCTGCTTGAAAGGCCTACTTCAGTCACCATTTGACTGTTCTTAACATGTTCCTTGAATATGCTTTCTAGTTATTGCATTTTATGCTATCACTAATTACCCTGTATCAAGATGGCTAGTACATCAAACCCAACGAGGATAACTTCCATATGCCTATTCAGGAAATTCGTTAGTCAAAAAATTATTGTATACCCATATAAATCTCAACATTTGAAAGTGGAAGCACAAAATTCTCGTGCTCATTCAAAATAGTTAATGTAACACTTTGTGTTTGTAATGTGATATATATATATATGAAATAAAAAATGATTAAAAAGAAAAAAAATATTATTAAAAATGTATTTATGATACAAGAAAAATAAATAAAAAAAATCAACATCCAAACATACTCAATAATTGGTATACAATTTCCCAACAAAAAAAAAAAAGAAAAGCTAATTTACTCCGTTTGAATTAGTTATTTATTAGGGTGTTTTTTAAAAATTTTACTGTAACAGCGTATATGCAAAATTTTTACTATAATTTTTTAAAATATTTATTTTATTATATGAATGAAATGTTTTTGAGTTATTTTTATTTATACATTACTGTAATATTGTAACATTGTAATCACTTGAGCTATTCTGTGCACAGGAGCCTAGATCGCCTCACAAGTTTTGATTCCGTTCCTTATGCCTACCCAATTCCATTTCTTAAATAGTGATTAGGCTTTTACCGGGTCTCGCCTCTAATCATCCATACAGCACCGATTGTGGATCTGTAGTCTGAAGAAACCAGCCGAAGTTCCAAAAAGAATGGAATATGCTTCACCATCCCACTGCTCCACATGTCATGAATGAAGGATCTTCTTCATCAGTTGTTTATAATCATTGGTACCTCCCCTTTCAACAACTTCATCATTCTTTGTTTATTGACAATTAACAACTAATACTAATAATGATTACAATCGAGTTATAGAGTAATTGAATGGTTACTAATCAATCAAATCATCACCTTCCTAAAAATCCTTTCACCATAATTACCATATCAAGTCTAATATTGCATACCACGTATGCAAATTGATGGGTTTAATTAGCATTTTGAAATGACCCGTTTCTTATTAAGTTAGTAACAAGAATGTCAATGGAAACAAAGCTAAGATTTAATCAGGTACTTACACGGAAGGGTCAAGGATTGTGTGCCTTTTTCCACTCTTGAAAGTCGAAATGAACTCCATGTGTTTTATACTGTATAAGAAACACTGGATTTTCTAGTTTCTTATGATCAACACAAAAGCAAATTTGTTTTCATTTAGTCCGTCAAGTGATGTATCTTATGTTGTTCAAACATTGAACCAATAAACCATCAAGCAAATATGATTTTACTTTTAATATTTGCGTAAATTTTATATATACCGACTGACAGTATATATTTTATCACAGTTAGATTTATGACATACGTGTAAAAGTTGAGTTTTAAATTCAAAATTTATACAATTATTATTTATTCTTATCACAGTTAGATTCATGACACACGTATAAAAGTTGAATTTTAAATTTATATAATTATTATTTATTTAAAATACTGTCAATATAGAAAAAATTAATCATTAGTATTTTAGTACCCAAAAAAAAAAAAAGAGATTCAAGGCATCGGCATGCAACTAGAGCTGTTAATCGAGTCGAGTCGAGCCGAGCATTTGGCTGCAAAGCTTGACTCGAGTTTAATTCGAGCCGAGCTCAGCTCGAGCTTGTTAAGAAAACGAGCTTTAAAATGTGTTTGAACTCGACTTGTTAAATGTACATGTGACTCGAGCTCGAGCTTGTGCAAATTAACCTTAATAAAAACTTATAATTTTAAATTTTTATAATTTTGATTTCTAAAATAATAAATATGCCTTTCATTAACGAGATCTAACGAGCTTACTCGACTCGTTAACTAAACGAGCATGTTTCGAGTTCGAACTCGACTCGTTAATTATCAAAATTAACGAGCCAAGCTCGAGCCTTAACGATCTTTCGAGCTACTCGATTGAGTTAACAACTCTACGTGCAACGTGTATAGACAAGTCAACTTGGGTCCGGGGCAAAAAAAACTCCAATAAGGTAAAACGTCGCGCTTTCTGTTGGCTGTATCTGGTTTGTATTTGATCCGTTCCACCACATGATGACGGGACCCGCCGGACAACTAAGGCTGAGAGACATACCACGCTGATGTGATGGCTAAGTCCCCACTCTCGTACGCGTAAAAGTTCACGTTCAAACTTCGAGCCCTCATTACCTTAATCTACTCGTTTCGTTTGAACAACAAACAAAATGAAATCCTTAACAATGGGAAAATAACTAAGATAGGCCTCTAGCTTTTCACTGAAATTTGTTTAGTCGCTCAGCTATTATTTTCACTTAAATTGGTCCTCAAAATTTTTGTTTCTGTGTTAACTCTGTCCCCCTTGTAGTTGCTTCCCCAAATGAAAAGAAAGAATAACACTTCTGATTGATGCAAGGTGCATATGTAGAAACCATTGGTCATCTTACAAGTGGTGCTAATCTTATTTACTCTTTTCTTGGTATTTTAAATCTGTTAAGTAAATAATAGACTATGATAAAAAGTGTTACTTCCATAATATAATTGAATCTTTAATCAATCAAGGTCTCCATCTTAAATTTGACCAAAATTTTTTTTTTTAAAAAGAAGATTTTATTTCAAATGTGTGATCCAAATCATGCCCTTTGAATCTGCATGGCATTGAAGATTATTGGAAAGAAAAATTAGGCTAATATTGTGACAATTTTTTGTAATTTGTATATTCCAGGTAGAAATTTTATTAACAACATGTTTATGATGGAAAAATATTTTGAAAAAGAAACTGAGAAGTTCAAATGAACTCTTATGCATATATCGAGTCAAGCAACTATTGGGGGACGGAATTAGCACCTAAATAGAAGTTCGAGGACCAATTAAATGAAAACAGAAGTTGTGGGGGTAAGAAAAAGTTAGAGAATTGTTTTCGCTATTCAACCCTCCTAAAAAGGTAGTAGTAATGTGGACATATTCCCTCTGTCCGAACCCAACTCTCTCTCTCTCTCACACACACACACAGCTGTTCTCTCCTTTCCTTTCTAATAATAATCACCTTCTTTCCATATTCTTTTCTCTCCAGCTTCCTTCAAATCTCGCCTCTCACTCTCTTCACCGACACCACCCCCACCCAATCACCACTCGCCCAACAATCCCTTTACCCTATCCCGTACCGCAAATTCATACCCTAGCTCTACTTTCTTCAAACCCCTCACACATCTCAATTTGGTAATTCAACCAAAGGCTAGAATAGAAACCCATTATCATATTCTTCTTCTTCTTTTTTTTAATATCTCCTATATTTCCACTTTTCCAATGAAACCCATCTCCATTGTCTGACAATCGCTCCTAACATTTATTATTTCGTAGTACTAGACTTTGAATTATCACGTACTGTTTGATCTTTCCTCCTAAAGAAGAAAAAGATGCTGGAAAGATGCTTGAGCCCGCGTCGAGCTAGGCAAATGCAGAGGCTCTTGAGAAATGGGAAGCTCACACTTCTTTGCCTGTTTCTTACGGTCATCGTTTTAAGAGCTAATCTGGGTGCTGGAAAATTTGGCACACCCGAGCAGGACCTTAATGACATCCGGGAAACCTTTTCTTACATCCGCCGGCGAGCTGAGCCCCGCCGTGTTCTTGAAGAGGCCCGGCAAACCTTTACTGCCACGGATAATGGTGCTTCTGATACCAATAGTTATGCTGATTTCGATATTAAAAGGATAATCGCTGATGAAGATGACGGTGATGAGGTAGTGTACAAGAGAGATCCCAATCAGCCCTATAGTTTGGGCCCGAAAATATCGAATTGGGATCAGCAGAGAGCTGAATGGCTGAAGAAAAATCCCAACTTTCGGAATTTTGTAGCACCCAATAAGCCTAGGGTGTTGTTGGTTACTGGTTCGTCGCCTAAGCCCTGTGAGAATCCTGTTGGGGATCATTACTTGTTGAAATCGATAAAGAATAAGATTGATTATTGTAGGCTACATGGGATTGAGATTTTCTATAATTTTGCCCTGCTTGATGCGGAGATGTCTGGGTTTTGGGCGAAATTGCCATTGATCAGGAAGCTTTTGCTTTCGCATCCTGAGGTTGAGTTTCTCTGGTGGATGGATAGTGATGCTATGTTTACGGATATGGCGTTTGAATTGCCATGGGAGAGGTATAAGGATCATAATTTCGTGATGCACGGGTGGAATGAAATGGTTTATGACCAGAGGAATTGGATTGGGCTGAATACTGGTAGCTTTTTGTTGAGGAACTGTCAATGGTCTTTGGATATTCTTGATACTTGGGCACCTATGGGTCCTAAAGGCAAGATAAGGGATGAAGCTGGAGAGCTTCTGACTAGGGAGCTTAAGGATAGACCGGTTTTTGAAGCTGATGACCAGTCTGCTATGGTTTATATATTGACAACTCAGAGGGAGAAGTGGGCCGAGAAGGTGTACCTTGAGAGTGCTTATTATTTGCACGGTTATTGGGGAATTTTAGTGGATCGATACGAGGAAATGATTGAGAATTATCATCCTGGTCTGGGCGATCATCGGTGGCCACTTGTGACTCACTTTGTCGGTTGCAAGCCTTGTGGAAAGTTTGGGGATTATTCAGTTGAGAGGTGTTTGAAGCAGATGGATCGTGCACATAATTTTGCAGACAATCAGATTCTTCAGATGTATGGATTCACTCACAAGTCACTTGCTAGTCGGAAAGTCAAAAGGACACGGAATGAGACAAGTAATCCTCTTGAAGTGCAAGATGAGCTTGGGCTACTTCACCCTGCATTTAAAGCTGTTAAGGTTTCTGCTTCTTAGGTGCGCATTGGAGGGGTAGATTTGGAATCAAGATTAGGTTGCCCTATCTGCCTTATTTTTGTTTTTTGGGGGACTGTTAATCATAATACATGTCATTTTGTATTTTGTTGTTGTCTCTCACTCGTCTAGAGCTCTGGTTCTTGTATTCCTTT
Organism: Coffea arabica; assembly: GCF_036785885.1. NCBI lineage: Eukaryota > Viridiplantae > Streptophyta > Magnoliopsida > Gentianales > Rubiaceae > Coffea > Coffea arabica. The sequence continues at coordinate 1,537,689 of NC_092314.1, read as the reverse complement.
ATTTGTCGCAATCTTTATGTGAAATAGTCTTAATGAAAGCATAGTCAGAATTTGTATTAGCTGTTAACTTTGGCAGTATACTTCAATTAATGCAATATCTAAGGAAATGCGTCTTCTGGGTTGCATTTTCTGTTTCCTGGACAGTGCGTTTAATGGATCACTGAATGTAGTCCAATAGTTCATCAACTTGCACTTATGGAATTTAGTCCATCATTAGGTGGTGAGCGTGATTCATAGTAATGTACTCCTTTTTATAGAATTTGGTTGCTTGTCTATATTTGGTTCCTTAGCATAATCTAAACCATTAATATGTTATGGTTGTCTGTCAATTGTCTATTATCTGATTCATTTGGGTGTTTCTAGTAGCAGAAAGTTGTGAAATACGCTTGTCATACGATGGCACATCACATCTTTCAAGTGTTTTGAGTTTCTGTCATATTATACCTTAGCGCAAGCAATGAAAGGCTTTAAACTGATGAAGTATGTGATTGAACATGCCCAATAAGCCACTGTCTAGTATGATGAACATGACAGGATTAAGTTGACAAAATATTGCGGCACACACAAGTTGCCTAAGGTTTGTAACAGAAGCTTGTGATATTTGAATCAACTGCTCTGTGAATACACCAGTTTTTTATAGGTAATTTGGTAATACTTTGTTCTATATATTCATTTATGAGCTGCAAGTTCAATACTACTGATTAATTAGCATAATTTTAACACTGGAAGCAGTTATGTATATGCATGTTGTAATAGTTCCATAAGAGGAAGAATGTGAGAAGCTTGGTGGATGGACTTCATTTCTTCTCAGTTATTAGTAGGCTGGACTCCTAATGACTTCAAGGCATGTCGTTTTCTGCTTTTCCACCATCTGTTATTTTGATAAACTTTTGTTGCTGCTCCTGAACTTGCCTGAGCGCTGGAACGTCTGTATTAGGTCTGCTTACAAGTTGGGTATTGCCCAGAATATGTTGGATGTAAGGTAGAGTTTTGATACTGATATCAACTTTAAGGGAATAGAGACACCATCAAATTCGTCTTGAACAACTTTTGCTGACAAGATTGGTTTCCGAATCCATTAGTGACAATAGGCTAACAAAATTTGGTGAATTGACGGGGCAATGTCCATATTGGAAGCAGTTTGAGATCGACCTGTTGTGTTTGTCAAGCTTATTGGTGAAACTTTGTTGACCATTTTTAAGGTGTCTGTCTCTGCTGCAAATAGAGTTCTGGCATTCCTAATATTATTGACAAGTTTCTAAATCTTTGAAATTGAATTGGATCTGTAGATGGAGACAGAATATCAGCCGATTGAACGTCTCAAATGTGTTCCTGATCTTGGTTCTTTCTTCCTTGTCTTGATATTTGGATTAGAATTATGGCTTAGTTCATTTAACGTGCGACTGTTACACAACAGCTGAAGGCTGGAAAGAAGGTGCTTGGCTAACAAATGGACCTGTTTCTGCTGTATGTATGTATGCCTGTTGTTTGTTATTGGAATAAAATGGAACAGAATTCTAAACAGTGTGATAGTCAGTATCTGACATGGTTGTAGACTTTCTCTGATCCTTACGATTCACTGCAAATGGTTGCGATGAACTCTGCTGGGTAATTGCAGCAATATGCTATGTCGTTGATCAGCCTGTGATGCGGTAACCGATAATACCTTGATGGACTAAGCTGTTATGTTGGCTTAACTCTCAAAGAGTTTGAGGCTTGAAATTTGCACAGTGCGCATAGATGCCCGAGTATCAAGGACGCAAGAATTGTTATGTATTTGGATTGTTAAGCATAAGCTTGAAACCTAGTAGTACTGCTGCCTGACTAACATGGAGAAAACAGTGACAAATACACAGTAGTATTCGCTTTTTGAAGTTGAATGGAAAAGGTTACTCCACAGAAGAGTTTCTGTATATAGTATAATTTTGTTCTTTGCGGCACTAGGAATAAAGGCCACGTTTGATAAGATCAGGCTCTGTGGTCTTAGAGCATGGGCGCCGCGAAATAATGAATGCAATTGCTGAAGCTGATGATAATACGCCATGAGCCAAAGGTCAGGTGCCAGTTGGCCTTTGGTGATGTGATAAACTGGTTGAAGTCAGATAGAAAACTGAGTGGTTTATGGATTTATTTTAGTTCACTTTTTTGCTTTTGGCCCTTTTCCTTTTTTGTCTTTTCACAATGCGGCCGACAGATGGAGAAAAGATGAATCATGGTTTAGCTTCTTGCTGCTGTGATTTCAGTCTTTTCTTTTGTTAGAACACTCGGGAAACCACCAAGAAGTTTGATTTCAGGCATTTCGTGGGTAGCTTGTAGTTGTAAAATATTATTATTGACTGATACCAAAAATGTGCGTGAATGATGATGAACCAACCCATTTGCCTAGACAATGAACTAATCTGTTTTGTTTTGACTGATAGGATTAAAAAAAAGACTAACCAGCACGAGGATACATAATCACACAGCTTGAAACAAGCTTTGAGGATCCAATTCCACGGACTTCATCATGAGTACTGCTTCAAAAGGAAGATGACTGGTTCAAGTTATGCTCTGTTAAAGCGCCATGCTTTTTCCATTGCATCCCCCCCTGATATATATTCCATAAGCACTAGCTTTTTTGTTGCGATTGGTATAACCTACAGCTTCGCTTTTGTGCTTTCTGCTCCTATAAGATTGATTGGGATGACTTAATCTGTATGGTGAACCTACACTACGCTACACTATTCAGAAGTATACCTTTGAAAAGCAAAAACGATAAACTGCTGTGCGTTCAAACAAGAAAAGCACCAACAGAGAATTAGTTCTAAAGCGTATGCTAAGATGTCCGAATTTTCTTGTAAACAATTAATTAATTACAGTCTTATATAAGAAATACTGCGAATTAGCAGTAAAGCTAAACCCTTTTTTTGCTAATACACACCCCATTGCTATCTATAGGGAAAAGTGATCGGAGTTTTGATTGAATATATTATTTAATGAACCTTAATTTTTATTAGCAACTATCAATTATGGTTATATGAATTATCAATAAATAATAATTATTTTTTATATATTTTATTTTAGTGAATTTTCTACATATTTACCATTACAGCATAAAACTACTTTTTGTGAAAATAATAATAATTTCAAATATATTCAAACACAAATTACTTTCATTAGTTGCATATGTGAACGTGTGTGCCTTAGACACTAGTCTTAAATAATCAATTACTTTAGAGTAGTTGGCTATCAAGAGAGGCTTAAGGTTTTACTTGGACGTAGGTCAAGAAATCATATCCCTGGCTTGCATTTTAAATTCAGAATTTTCTTAAAATATTTTACCAGCGGGTGTATAGATATCTATTTAGATCGATAGTGGTTTACTCTCCCAGATTTTCCGCTTGACCCTTTTGGGTCCTTCCTTTCTCCTAGTATAAACTATAAAGTAGGACTCCTAGTATAGGGTAGCAATATAGATATCCGTCTAAACTGGTGTTGGTTTAGTTCCTTCGAATTTTCCTCCTGACTCCCTTGAATCCTTCCTTTCTTCCAAAGTAGGACTTCTAGTATAAACTTCTAGTATAAAGTAAAAAGTAAAAGTAGGTGTAGATGTAGAGTAGAATCTACTGGCGGTAGTCCAGTCTCCTCAGGTTACCTCCTGACCCTTTTGGATCCTTCGTTCTTCCTAATATAGACTTTTAGTATAAAGTAGAGATAGACGTAGAATAGAATCTATCGTGTTGGATAATAAAAAAGGAAAAAAAAGAAAAAAGAAAAAAGACACTAGTCCTAAACAAGGTGGTAGAGTTCCAGTACAAGAAAGCTGTTGCGGCACTAGAACCGCCCCACTACTTTGTCACCTTCTGTCAGTCAGTCAGTCTTCTCTTAAACCCTAGATTTTCTCTGTCATCCTATACATACGGATATATACGTATACACATTTGTACACACACGAACACCCCCCAATTCTTATTCATACAGAACTAATTCCAATAAAGCTCCGAATTTTAGAGAAATTGAAAAATGGAGGTTCCGGTTGTAGAAGAGGGGAAAGAGCTAGTGAAAAACGAAGAATTTAATGTCGCTTCAATAACGGAGGTACCGGCGTCATCGTCTTCGAGTTCTTCTCCCGTGATTGGGCGGTTTAGGTTTAATAATGGAGTGGCGGAGCTTCGGTTTGGTGAAGATTCTGAATCTAATTTATTGCCTCATTTCGATCTTCGTTGCACTCAGGCAAGTTTTTTTGGTTTTCCTTTATATTCGTGTAAATTCTATATTTGAGATATAGCTTGGGGAGTGCAAGCTCCACATTTAGGATGTTTCATTAATAGAGAGAGATTGTATTGTTTGTTTTGTGTGTGTGAAATATTATTTTGCAATTTAAAGTTTGGAAGTTTTAGCTGGGAAAAAAGGACATATTTTTAAAGTATTTTATGGTTAAAAAAAAAATTATAACTCGAGGAATGTCCTTTCATCGAAGGCAACAATGCTACTAAGATTTTGAAAGAAGGTGTAAAGTTTATTATTTTTTTTGTTTAAGTTTAATGTCTATTTAAGTAGCTTAGAGCTGTAGATGTCCTGTTTTGCTAACTCGTTCCATGGTGTGTTAGAGTAAAAGTCGGAGGTGTTTTTGCGATAGATCTTAAGGAATTTGTGTGATGCTGTTTTCCTTCATCAATTTTTATCTTGAGAAATTGCAAATAGAAGTTAATTAAAGCAATAGAAAAGGTGGTGAAAAGCCTAAAACTTTAACATTTGTAGTAATGTCATCTGACTGTTGAGACTTGCTTGCAATTCTCTTGAAGCGTGAATCGTTTTATTTTCTTTTCGTTTTTGCCAGCTTTTTAAACTAAGCCAAGTTCAGTCAATGTGCATACAAGAAGCTTCGGAAAGTAATAAAGAGGTACAAGTTACTGATTATCAACTCTCATTTACTTTTATGAACCGTGCATTATATGGAATAGTTTTCTACATTTTAAATTTACTTGAGCTGTTCAACAATGGTGGACTTCTGATTTCTTTTCATCTTAAAAGAATGGCCATGTTTTACAAGCTCGGACTGATTTTTGGTATCTGATTTGACACCCGTTGACCCTGGTATGCCTACACATTCAACTTGTAGTTCCCGAGACCTGCAAGTTGGGACATTGTCCCAAAATTTTTGACTAGACATGCTAAGGATCTTGAAAGTTTTAATCTTCCAGATCTGCATTGTACTAAAAGAACCCCGGAAGGGGGGGGGGTTGTTGGCATCTTTTCTGATCCAATTTCTGTGACTATCAGGCTAACATCCTCTCTCTCTCTCTCTCTCTCTCTCTCTCTCTCTTTCTGTGCATGTGTGTGTGTGCACTGTACTGTATAACCTTGGATATATGGACTATTTTGTGGTGCAATTGCGGATTAAAGTTGTGAACTTTGAGCATTATTTTACTAATCATGCAGTAAGGTTTCAAATTGATCTTGCCAGATGAAATAGTTCTTCAACTATTTTATAAAAGCCTTAACAAAGAATTTACTTGTAGTATAAATTCTTTTATTTGATACCAACAAATAAACTGGAAAAGAAATATAATTCTCTTGTGCTTGGCATTATTGTGGAAGCTGCCCTTGCATTATCAGATGTCCTTGTGTTGACTTTGTGCTTTTGAACCAGAAAACCTATTCAAGGGGAATCACCATTCAATTTAGAAACGAGGAGGAAAGTAGGGCCTTCCATTGTGCATTTGATCAATGGAAGAAAGAAGTGGTTTTTCAAGGTCTGTTTTGATATTTATCTATGAGTTTTGGAGAATGGACTGGCATGTTGACTTTAGTTGCATATTGCATGCATCTTCTGTTTCACATGACTGAACTCCTCTTTTGTCTGTTGTGGGTGAGGTTGTTTCTTCTGATGCATTCAATGGTTAGGATAGTGTATCAAACTTGGACTTTTTGCTTCATTTTGTATACATAATTTTTCATTGGGACAAACTGCATTTCAAATGATATTGCATTTTCAATTTGCATTTAGAGGCAGTTCCTTGAGACTTTTAGATAAGAGATGGGCTCTTTATCATTACTTTGATTCCTGTAATTTTTAGATGTTTGATATTGGCTAAGAACAATAACTTAATTTGGCACTCATTCTTTTTCTTTCAGCCTCACATTTGCCAAATGGGACTGTGTTGGCATCACAAAGCAAATTTGATAGCAAAATAGAGGCATCTTCTGCTAAAATGTACTTCCACTATTATGGGCAACTATTGCATCAGCAAAATATGTTGCAGGATTATGTGAGAACAGGTTAGAATTGTAATCTGTAATTTTGTATTCCTTCAACCTCATCTATGTTGATATTTTGTTTGAACAAGGTATATGTTGCTACTAAATAGGATCCTTATTAAGCTGCTAATTTAATGCATGATGTACATGGCCATGGTCGAATAAAAATTAGGCTGTCTTAACATGGTTGGGCTTGTGCCCTTGCTTGGCTTAATGTAATGAATTTCACCTCATTTTAGCTTTTTCTTCCTTTTTGTTTTGTGAGTTCCTGTTTCAACCATTCTTTCTGTTATACACCTAGCAATCCCTCTCGTCGTTACAAAATTCCCTCTAATGGATTAGGCATTCATAGCTGACAAGCTTGATATGTAACATATATTCGTAATAATATGTATATAAGTAATTAAAATTGTGCAATAGCCTGTTCTGCGATTTCTGAGCTGAAACCTTAGCAATTGAAGTGTGTTTCTTGCTGTATGTAAATCAAGACAGATGGAAAATCAGTATGAACATCTTTTCTGGAATTTCATTTAGTTGCAGCACGATGCTGATACTTAAAGCAAGAGTTGTAATGATAATGCTAAAATTTTTCCCCTTTTGTTTGTTTTTTCTTAAACTATGAAGCCGTGCCATTAATAATTTGTATGTTTCAGGAACATATTATGCTGCTGTCATTGAGAACCGTGCCGACTTTTTTGGCCGTGTAGTTGTTGATGTTGGTGCTGGTAGTGGCATTTTGTCCCTATTTGCTGCCCAGGTTTTCCTAATTACTTGTATCTCTCAGAAACATTTGCTCTTTATTGTGGTTCCTTTTGTGAGAAACGATATGAAGAGTTGTTTTGGCAGCTTGCTCACTCTCTCTCTCACAGGCTGGTGCAAAACATGTCTATGCTGTTGAAGCGTCTGAAATGGCAGAATATGCGCGTAAACTTATTGCTGGGAATCCAATACTTAGTCAAAGAATTACTGTGAGTGCTTGTCTTGGCATTTGATTTGTCGGTGAGAATCATTATTAGCTGTTATATAATACAATTGGAAGTTAATATTCCCATCTATATTATAATAGGTAATCAAGGGCAAAGTTGAAGAAGTTGAATTACCTGAGAAAGCTGACATCTTGATATCTGAGCCTATGGGTAAGTTCACTTTGTCATACTCGAAAGGAGATCTAGTAGATGAGGTTCCTGGTTCTTGTCATTGCAATGCCATACTGAATGACTAGTGGTCTGAGATGGAAGAGATGAATTTCAAAACTGTTAATTGTCTGCTTTTTATGCATTGACGTTCATCATCTTCATTTTCCAAGTCCCTTTAGAAGTTTCCTCTGTCTTCATTTTGGGTCTTCAGCATGTACCTTGAATTTGTTTACACACAGCCCCTTCTCACCAAAAGAAAAGACCAAAAAGAAAAAAAAGGGAAAAAATTGATTGCTGAGTTGTGGCTGAGGAGTTTGGCATCTTTTCTTTTTCATACTTGTTATTTTAATTTTTTTTTTTTTTGCAGATTCCTTTCCTCTCCTATTGCCTTTAGCTGACTAGTCTGCATTTTTTAGTCATGAATGTTGTTATCGTAATGCATGGGACGGCAGCATGCTCCTTTTTGTTCACCCCTGTGCGTGTGTGTGTGTCTCCCCCCAGCAGGGCGGTGAAGTTAAAGTTTGATTGCCCTTGTCAAATAAATCTTATGTTATTACTTCCCATCCAGCGCATGCAATACTTGAGGCACATGTGGCCTTTTTCTTTATTGGGCTATTGTGATGAATATTAATATGTTTACCATCTATTTGACGAGAAGGATTCCCTCATGCAGGCACTTTGCTGGTCAATGAGAGAATGCTCGAGTCCTATGTGATTGCAAGAGACCGTTTCCTTGTTCCAAATGGAAAAATGTTCCCTGCAGTGGGAAGGTAATTTCAGTTTGTAAAAGCAGTGTTCTAGAGACTATTACAACCAAGGCACTCTTTACTTGTCATTCTATCTAAAAACTAAATTTTCTTCCCTCCCCCACCCAAAAAGAAAAAATAAGAAGCATTTTTAGGTTAACAAAATCAGTTAGCAGATTTATGGGTAGAGATACAATTTAACTGCCTTAATATGAGTATATTTTGTTCACATTTTGTCCTAGACAAACGGAAAGGTCAAATCTTGGTTCAAATGTTTACTTATTCTTGATTTACTGCACGACATTCTAGCAAATGAATTTCAAAAGAAGCATCAACTATTTTTTAATTTGCGAGAACTTTGTTTTTGTTGCTTTCTTTTCTTTACTAAGCATAGTCATCTGCTGCTGCTAAGCAACACACATGATTTTGTTCACATTTTGTCCTAGACAAATGGAAAGGTCAAATCTTGGTTCAAATGTTTACTTATTCTTGATTTACTGCACGACATTCTAGCAAATGAATTTCAAAAGAAGCATCAACTATTTCTTAATTTGCGAGAACTTTGTTTTTGTTGCTTTCTTTTCTTTACTAAGCATAGTCATCTGCTGCTGCTAAGCAACACACATTATCCATGTAATCCGAAGTTTTGTCAAATATGTTGAGATAGACCTTTTCCAGCCATATGTACCCATTTTCTAGCATGTTAAGGCCTTCTAGGTCTCTGTTTACCTCAGAGGTTGATGAGGCTTCTTTTCTCATCCAGTGTAGCAGTATGATTGCTTGACTTGTTTGCTTTTGCAGAATACACATGGCTCCTTTCAGTGATGAATATTTATACATAGAAATTGCGAATAAGGTATACATTTGAGGTGTATTGTTACCTACTTGCTCATTACTGGGTGAACCCCCTGGGGGGGGGGGGTGGGGGGGAATACAAAAAGTCTGTAATTTTTTCGAAGTGGTCCTAGTGTCATGGTTAATTTTACTGTCCTTTGACAACACATACCTTACCATGAATTTCCATTCATTTCTTGTCTTCTAGGCTCTCTTTTGGCAGCAGCAAAACTATTATGGTGTTAATTTGACATCGTTACATGGATCTGCATTCCAAGGATACTTTTCACAGGTCTAACTTTTTTATTTCTTAGAGTATTGAATTTGGACTTATTTATGGTTTATCTTGTTGATTTTCCTTTTTTACTCAACTGTTTTTTTGATGTTCTGAGGAGGGTGTTTTGAACACCAATACAAGTTAGAGCTATGTTATAAATGTAGAAATGTCTGATCAATATTAACATGTCTATGTTATTAAAGAACCTCTCAAGAGTATATGATTTTGGACTTTGTTATGGTTTGCCTTTAGCAGAATTTGTTGCAGGTTCTTTGCTATTTAATTTCCTATAACCTCTGTGACTAGTTGGAAAACTTTTAGCTGATAATCTTCAAATCAAAATGAAGGAAGGGGTTTTGGAAATAGAAGTGCATTTTCAGTGAACAATGTCAAGTAAAAGGAGGTGATGAGAAAAGCTTGCATTCATGATCAATGTGTGCTATATCTTAGCTTGTGCAAAATTTTCTGTAGACTCAAAATATGTTACATTAACTTCAGCCATCCTATTGGACTTGCTGGTTTGGTGGGACTCATAAACATCTGCATTTTTCTTCCAAGTCTTGAGAAGAAATTTTTATTTTTGTTCTCGTCCATCTCTGAAAATTTTTTCCTGTCACTTCTCTGCCCTATTTTGTAGTAAACTATCCATCAGTCTCCCTTTCTTTATTATTGGTAAACCCTCTATTTGTCTTTTCTTTGGAGAGAATAGGTTTTTAATTTTTGCCTTATCAATTATGTGCTTTCTTCTACTCACAACCTGCATCCTGTTTGCTACAGCCTGTGGTTGATGCTTTTGATCCAAGGTTATTAGTGGCTCCTGCAATCTCTCATGTGATAAACTTCACTTCAATCAAGGTACTAGTAAAATCTCTGCTGCTGCAAGTTACGTGCTCTTTACCAAGCAATGGTCCAGTCGTACCCCCAATTTCTTTCAATTTAATTAGGTGAAGAAGGGTCCTGTTATACCTTGAATATGCTGGGGTGTTTACATGAAGGAAGAAAAATTGGCTTTGATTTGATCCCTGATTGGCATCATGAGGATAATGTAAAATCTCAATCGTATTTCAGGAGGAAGAATTATATGACATAGACATCCCTTTAAAATTTGTGTCTTCTGTTGGCACTCGAATTCATGGTTTGGCTTGCTGGTTTGATGTACTATTTAATGGAAGGTAAGCCATTCCGTTTTTGTCTCTTCAGTGGTCATTCTAGTTATTGATTGCATTTTAAAGCAATTGTGTAAAATTTCTTTGCCTGCAGCACTGTTCAGAGGTGGCTGAGCACAGCACCTGGCTCACCTACCACCCACTGGTACCAGCTACGTTGTGTTTTATCTCAGCCAATTTATGTCATGCCAGGACAAGAAATAACTGGTCGACTTCACTTGGCTGCCCATACTGCTCAGAGCTATACAATTCACCTGACATTATCTGGTTAGACATTATAGTTCCTTCTACAATTTACTTGACTTGGACTTGTGATAATTTTAGTTTCTCTTAGTTGCCAATGTTACCATATTTTTGTTAGTAAAAGAAAAAACTCTATTGGTGTCATTAATAGCTAAGATGTGGGGCCCTGGTGCTGAACAAGGTGGAATACTCCAAACTTCAACGGGCAAACTTGATCTAAAAGAACCCTATTACCGGATGTCTCAACCCCAGGTCTGCCCTGCGGCCCAAGACCAACAATCGCAGCAATTGTTGCAAACACAGGTATTGACTGGCATCATGTAAAACCCTAGTTTATCTTCTTTGATTTTCTGATATAGTGATTAAGAATTGAACAATTGCAATACATGGCTTCTCCTTCGCAGTATGGTATACATGGACTTTTAGGACATGACCTTTCAGGATAGAAGCGTAATTGGTATCCCGCTTGTTGTGAGAGTGCTACTGTTGTAAAGCAAATGAAAACTGGTGTTAGTAGCATGCCGCTTCCCCCCTCCTCTCTTCCTTTTGCCCCCATCATTTCTTGTTGATTTATGAGCACTAGTTGGCTTTGTTATGCAATGGAAGGAAAAATGGCTTAGTGATTCTGGTACTCTGGTCCAAAATGGTCTCCTCTCCTTTGATTATGCTTTGCGACTTGTTTCTGGTTTTATTGGGGTCATGGCGGTGGTGGGATGCCGTAATTCTTTTTTCTCGATGATGACTCGTAACTTACGCGGCTTATCCTTGGTAGGATATACCAATATTATCCCAAGATGAAGATGGAGGATCAGACTTGATGCAACAACCATTTCAAGAATCTGGTGCTGAGTTCAATTCTCTTTGAAGCCATTGGTTGGTGCCGAGCTCCCATACGTGTAACATTAAGCCATTTGGCCAAACAATAGTGGAAGAGTCTTAATCTAGTCACGTAGTTTTAACCGATGGCTTTTCCATCTGTGCCTGTAAATTAAAAAAAAAAAAATACAAAGATTTACTTCATATTCTTCAAGTGGTGGCAGATATTTTACAACTAAATCGCCTCGTTGAAAATTACTGAGTCAGGCTTAGAGCTAGTTCTTCTATAGTGACTTTTCTTTTAATAGTGACGTTTCATTGGAATTGCGTCTCTTTCCGCGCAGTGGCGCGGGTAGACGCGGGTAATTTGCTCAAGTTAATTTTTGGTAATAAAAAGAAGAATTATTTAGTTTATTTCCTTAAATTTGCTGAAACAAAGATTGTTGAATCAAAATCCCTCGGCTAAGATTCTTTTTTATGTTTTGAAGGGTGCAAAATTTCTTCCACAAAACTTCCAGATTCTCGAAGCAAAGATTATTCGATAGGCGGTACCATAGGGGGGTCAAAGGAAAAAAAAAAAAAGAAAAGAAAAAGTAGTATTAGCAGTGAATAAAAATTCTGCAGCAGAGAGCTGCAAGCAATAGCATGAATAGGATACAAGACAAAGTTGCCATTCCCCAGGTCTAATCTCATTCGTGGCCGTCAATGAAGCAGGCGACAGGCAAGGCAACCCTCCGTTGGTTTTCCACTGATAAATCCCTTGTCCTCGTCTTTTCTGTAGTTTCAACCCGTCACCAGGTGTCGTATGATACTGGTTACTACTCCTCGCATGTCTGACGCAGAGCACAAACACGCCTCCCTCTCTGTAGCTTGTTTCTCATTTCATTCTATTGAACATTTGTTTCTCAAACCCCAGTAGATGCACAAGATCAAACATTTGATCATAAACCACCCAAAATAATTACTGGGACTAAATTTAACGAATAACTCTAGCAACTGCAACATGGTAAATGATGAGTTCACACAAAAGAATTTCTTTGGGGCCAGTCCATTAAACAGCAGAACTTAATCAGAAAACTGCCTTGACCAAATGTGCCATAGGACCGATCACCCCATCTAACTCTTTCCTTGAGCGTTCTATCAAGTTCGGGGGTCATCTCTGCGAGGGATTAAAAAACATAAAATAAATCAGGCAGGCGCGCAAGAGACGATTAGTAGTTTTTGTGAAAATCTAGATAAAAAAATTTAAGCAATCATTCTCCACATTGGCTGAGTAACCATATGCGAGAAGAAGAAACGTGCTGTTGAGGATGCATATCTTAGCAAGTTGCTCTATGCATTGATCAGATTCTTGATGCAATGATTCATGTACTTTTTTTTTTTTTTTTTTTTATAGTACTAACTAATACATGCAAATTAAAACAACCAGAAAAAAGAAAATCTTTCTTCTTGTGTACCTGCTTCTTGCAAACAGTTCGTCTTTCTCAGCTTCTAATTCCTGCATCCTTGCTTCAGCGTCTCGTTTCTCAGCCAACCCCTTGCCCCATTCCAATTTCACTTCCTGATAAGAGAAAATTGTAAATGGCTGAGGAGAAGTCAAGTCGGGAAAGATGGACAATGCGTATACTTGAAGAAAGAACAAGTTAAAATCATATATTAGTCTCATAAATGCCTAAGATACAGACCAGAACCTATATGTTGCCAATGAAACAAACTGCTTCCTGTTATTTATCCACAGAAAAAGCTTAGGAAAATACACTAAAACGACCACTAAACTATTAATCTAGTAAATTTTTGGCAGCTAAACTATTAAATATCTCCAATTACCATCAAAATCTTAAAGGTGTACATGTTACACTATTACGCCCATTATCAGGCGATTAAGCACACAGAAAATACCAAGTGAAAGTCACCTGATATATTTTCTGTGGTCATTTATGTCAGCATAATGGAAAACCAAAAACAGGATTAAAAAAATAAGGAAAAAGTACAGCCTCCATCCTCAGGCCCGAACAGATCCACCATTAGAAAGGGCACAGCACCAAGGTGCAACACCACAATTCCCTAAAATTCAGCTCAACGATCAATAACCAATTAAAGCAAATGTTTTCGCCCTTAAAAATAGTTGAAACACGAATTCATTACTTTCGAATTCAAAACCAATCGTGCTAATTTCTTATTTAAAGAAAAAAAAAAAACACAGCCTGTGAACCAAAATTCTGTAGCATGGATATAGAACTCGGTTCTCATCCATCACCAGCAGTAGCATTGAGTTACTCTCATCCAACTGTCCAATAGAAAAGGGAAGATGTCCTCCTTTAACTTCTTCCTCCTTCCCAAATGAAAGCACTAGCCACCCAAGATGGGACGGCTGGCATTGAAGTTGATCAATTGGATGCATTTCCATTGCTTTGCCGGCTAAGACATTGCCACCTGATATGGGTGGTGTGACATAAAATACAACCCAAATGAAAGCACTATCCTAAAACCGAAGACAGACCAAAAAGGGGCAAAAAAAAAATACTCCTAATCTAGAAATTTTCTAGCCAGACAAGTAGCTCTCGGGAATGCTTATTTGGGTCAAGATAAGAGAAATACTGAAGTCTTGCATCAAAGACCGGGTTTTTTTTCCCTGGGTAAATACACAATTCAAGTTAATCCTCCTCATCAATCGTATCACCGAGGTAAGACACATAAAAAGCAAGATAACGTGCACTAACCAATATAATTCTTTCTCTTCTTCTTTTTGGTCTGAAGCACTATCCATAGATTTAACTGTGGGAGAGCAACTAAAAATTTCAGAACCATACACAATAAATCATGAATTTCATTGCCAAATCGCTTGGTTATTTTTAAGAATTAGGTCTGTTTAAAGAAAGGAGAACCTGGAAGCTACGGTGACGGCGGTGGCAACTGAGAATGCAGTGGCGGGACCGGCGATTGCAGCTGGGAAAAGCGAAGGGTAGAAGCGGCGAATGCAACGTGGGCGGTGTATTTTGGATCTAGACTTTCAGGTGATGTTGGAAATTTGAAGTGACATAACACTGAGGATATGAGCTGCAGACTTTTATGGAGGAGCTTCTGCGTTCTGAATATGTATAAAACTACACATACGAAGACGAACGAGAAAGCTGTAACTAATTTGTGATGTTGTCGGTAGTTTTTGTTGTATTCTAATTATATATATATATATATATATTTTATTCACTGCAAAATTAAAATCTATAATCATTATAGTTTCTAATTTTGAATAATTAGTTTTTGAGATGTTTTCATATTTTAATGATATAAGTATATGTTTTAATCACTAAAAGAATTTAAAATATATAATCAGTCAACGAGCGGATTTTGCTGAATCTGATTATTTAGTTTCCATATTTAGATTCCGCAAAATCTGAAGCAACCGTCGAACTCTAAACTGAAGTCGATTTTCCAATATCAACTCCAGCTTTTAAAACTGCCGCCACTCTTCAGACTGGATTCTGACTACTTCATCTTGTACTGAATTCGAGGGCTTCGTGATTGGACAGCATCATAATGGAAGAAGCAACAATTCAATAAGTATTAAACTGAACAGCTTGTCATCGTAATGGAAGCAGATGAAACAGTTTTTGCATTAGAAATCTTGAAAATGCTTCTTGCACTGATCAGCTAAACCACTCGCAGCTTTTCTACACATCCCTTGTTTTGAATACAATTACCGGTTTTCCTAACAGCAAATGGGATGTACTACTTCCCCCAGAATTGCCTCTAAGCTGTTCAGATCAATGTATTTACATATCAATTGACACCAAAACTTGCAAGTTCCAAAATTTGGGTCTTCTTCAAAATAATGAAATCCGAGTAGCTAACTTGCGAGGCCCGATGATAGCTTGGCTGAACTGAGAGTGATTCAAATATGGCCTTCAAAAAGCTTATCAGGGCTCTCTCACCTCCCCAAGTTTTTCATTCAGCTCACAGCTGCCAGAGCAGGTTCTGGCTGACCGGCGACAACATTGTAACAGCGGCTGCAAAGTGAAGGGTGCTCATCAAAAGAGCCAACTTGAGGCGAAAAATTCCAACATCGTTCACATTTTGAGCCCGCTGCACGCGTTACGCGAATCCATACTCTGTCTTTTCCTCCAATGAGAAATTCTCCTGTGTATGATGCATCTTCAGTATGCTCGTTTTCCAGGGATGGAAGAACCTCCACCTGCATCACACAATTAATCATCATAGCTGACAAGGCAAACTCAACCCTACCCTCATTCATGTCTTGTACCTGTAGTAAACCAAACAATTATTTCTTATTTTCAAAAGGATTAAAATATAACCATCAAAGAGGTGATGTATAAAATCACTCAATAACTACTAAACCTCTCCTTTATGATGGTTATGGCCCAAGTTCTGTCTAAAACATGACTTGCAGTTTAACCAATATTTGGAATCTTACCTCCAACTCAATTCAAATCCTCTTCCAACGTATCAAGTAAACCCTTTATGAGACACAAGTCATAAAATTAAGAAAGGCTTGATTGGACAGAATTAATTTTGTCCACCTTCAGTGAGAAATTTCGTAAAAGCATTCGATGGCATCTGAAGTGCAATACCGGGTTAATCCCCAGAAAGCCTAAATTCAAATGCTTCAGAAAAGATTGAAGAAGAATATCAAGATATATAGTTGCTTATCCCAGCTTTGAAGATATTTGAGAAAATAACAAGGGCACTTTACTGTGTGTCGCTTTTGCCTTAGTCTGCGTGACCATTGGCTGTTCTAGTTTGTGTTGTGAGTCATTTGCACGTCGTGGGTTTTATACTGTAGTAAGACCTTTATTTGTTTACTGACAGCTTTTAAGTTTTGAGGGAACAAAAGAAAAAACAAGGGGAAGGACATTGTCAAACGGAGAACGACCAGGTTCCCACATAAACAAGACAAGTCTCTCAGACTGTAATGGTAACCTCCTTAATAGTGTGCCACAAGCATGGTATGGAGGACTGCACCATGGCATAACTGCCCGTGCTGCACAAGTCCAGGAGTTCCAAAAAAGGCAAATAAAAACAAAGAAAGAGAGTTCGTTAATGCATTGTCTTGGGTAAACTAAATGCAAAGAAAATCGGCTTGTTATACACATCAGACTAACTTTTACGTGATTTACTAGTTTAAATTCCAAGAGTCAGCAATTGCAAAGAGATATAAACCATGAACCAAATTACCTGAGATGTAATGAATATACGAGGTAGCGTATCAGCATCAGTTTCAGATTTACAAGCTTCTGTCAATCTTGCAGCTAGAGTATCATCTGATGTGTGGAGGTAGACCTTCGCCTCTAAACTTGAACCAATTAGCTTCCCAGATCGAGCAACCTCTAGCACTTTATTTACCTCAGTTCTTAGCTGGTCAAAGTATGTTAAGTTAGAATTAGTTGTTAAGCTCAAATCTGGTTGATAGAAAGAAAGATATGCATAAATGTGCACGTGTATACACATCTTTAGAGAGAGAGAGAGAGAGGACAAGCATTTTACTTTAGTTCATACATTTTCTCAAATCACATTGAGAAATTGTGAAGTTGACCAATGACTTGACTAAAATAACAAGCTACAAGAAATGTAGCTGTTCAGTGCCATCATTAAGCAGCAAAAAACAAGGACTTAAGGTGAGAAATGGAGCTAAACCAAGGAAATCAATACTGAAGTAAATTGAAGGCCTATAGCTTTCAATTCTTCACCACAAATCTATGCATCTATCTAATACGAAAAAGAGGGGATTAGGCAATATCATCCAAATTTGGTCATCATGACAACTTTATCTCTTAAAATGCTTTTTACTCTAGATGCACTTTTTGTCTTAAACACACAGATTTGAAACTGCAGTTACTGCACATATCTTGTAGTCTTTTTTCACAGATAAGTATTACCTCAAGAATTTTCCCCCAAAAATTGACTTCTTCGACAGGAAAAGCGAGATATCTTTCCTTAATTATAGGCCATCTTGACTCAAAGACAAATTTGGCAATTTGCCCTTCTTCATTAGTATATTGAAAAGGAAGATGTTGCCAAACATCCTCAGCCAAATGCGGGAGGATGGGCGCAACCACCTTTACTAGGGAAAGTAAGTGTTCTGCAAGGACACTTTGGCAACTCCTCCTCGTAAAGCTCGTTGTTCCCCTAAAATTAATGAAGTAAATAGAAGCCTCATTAACACATTTTAATTGCTTTTCATGAAACAGGGAGGCAGGAGAAAAATGGTATATGTCCATTGAAAGCAGAAAATATCTATGAAAATGCATAAGAATGATTGAATTTTATACCAACACACCATCATTCTATTTTTGGATCATATTTCTCATGAAAAAAAGGACAAAAAAAAAAGATAGAAAATGATCAAACCACAAATGCATGGATAAAGAATATTTGACAAATTGTAATCGCACCTCAAACAATGGACTGTAACTTTTGCACAAGAAACACGCTTTTATAACTTTTTCTAGAACATGAAGAGATCCTCAAGACATAAGCAAGTCAGCTCAACAGCATAAAGCAGGTTTTGAAAAAGAAGCTTACCCAACGTAAAGACGATCTTTGGCAACGTCAAAGTAAAAGTTTGAGAGATCGACGATCACAAAGCGTTGAATAATCTGTAAATATTTGGACAAGATAGGAAGGGAAAAGAATATGAGGCTCACTGCTACAACATCAGATAAAAAAAATTCTAAGAAACTATCTAATAAAATCGTAGAATATCACATATTTATCCACTATGCCTAATTCTGAAAGTTCCTGGTTACTGGAATCTCTATGGACTTTCTTCTTCTGTTCTGGTATTCCACTTGTTGCCAGTTATAATCACTTAGGAGGCATCCATTTGAAGGATACAAGGTAACAAGTCTAAAATGCCATTGGTCAAATGTTCCATGCCAAAATCCTTAGAAACACTGAGTAAACACATAGATCTAGCATTATGCTGCATAAAAGTAGCTTGTTATATGCATCACCCACCGGGAAAATTTCCAGCACACTTCATTGACATTTTAAGAATAGTATTTAGGAATCATTCTTTTCTCAGAGAAAACTCACTAACACGGTTAAATGCCCTCAGGACCACGTTCTGAGAATTCAAGGAATAAACTGTTCGATGGACAGAGGCAACATCTTCTAACAAAATTTTTTTGCCACACTGAAGTGAATGTTGCCTGTGACAGCCTCAACTCTTGATCAAGCATTACATTGTGTTTTCTGTGTATGTGACAGGGATCAATGACAATCTTCAGTTTGACTTTTCTTTCGTTCCAGAATTTGGAGTTTCTTTGCACAGGGAAACATTTATGGTTTCGGCATAGTTCAACAGGAGGGTTGGCTGACAGGATTGCCTCAGATGCCAGGCACAATGTCCAAATAGTTTTAATGCAGATTCTTGTATTGTTCAAAGTTTCTCATAGAAATACAGTTCAAAATTAAGAATAAGCAACAAAAACACTAGAGCAAGTAAGTGATAGACAAATAGTCATTAAAAAAATGGATGGCTTCAGAGAATCCAGGAAGTGCCCGAATCAACGATCAATGTGCGAATTTGAGCTTTTAATAATGAAAGTCAAACCACCTGATTTTATGTGATCAGACTTGTTTGTGAGTTCAAGTTGGTACTGCTCATTTAGTTTCATTTTGCATTTGAAGTCCTATAACATGGTCAACTTTGTCCATGCTGTAGCTTCAATGGGAACTATTCCCAAGTCTCTTCATCATCCAGAGAACCATCTTAGGCTTCTGTCAAGCAAGCAAGTACATTTTCTGGTATAAGGGAACTATTATCGTTGCTACTCGTATATAAGGCTCAATCACATTACTCGACAGAGGTGTTTCACATGTGGTTTTTGTCTCATTCCTGAATTAATGCAGTCAATACATCAAACAAAAGGTATACCTGAAAAATTTTGAAGAATTGATATTGTTCATAACCCTCCTTAATGTTCTTGACAACATTCTCAAGCTGAAATAATGCATGCTGATCAATCTTTGGAAGTTCATGATATGGAACAACATAATCAACCTACAAAATGAAACCGCAAATGTTAAGACTAAAAAGGCTGATGTGAATATACACATGCTACATCTGATATTTCAGTGTGTCCGTTTCAAAACAGGGAAGAAGAGATTAATGATAGAGATATTATCTTGTTGACATGTATAAAGGAACACTATTGACACTTAAATAGTAGACAGAATGTATATCCCAAAACAATACAAGCAATCATAAGAAGTCAGCCTTACTTTCCAGTCATGAAGGTTTGCCAAAAGAAATCTTAGAGTTCCCCGTAATTTCCGGTAGATATCAGACATTTGACGGAGGACTTGATGCCCAATCATCACATCCCCAGTATAATCTATGCTAGAAGCCCAGAGTCTTAGGACATCAGCACCATAAGGAGGAGATTCCTATCAGAAAAATGCAGTTATCACTAATTACAGAAATGAGGACGTTACACCTATACATGGTATATGGCAGACTGGTACTAACCACTTTGTTTTTTCCTCCTTCAATGATTGTAACTGGATCAACAACATTGCCCAGAGATTTACTCATCTTAAATCCTCTCTCATCCAAGACAAACCCATGAGTTACAACAGCAGAATATGGAGCCCTTCCTGAAAGAGAAATGAATAAAATCACAAAGCTTATGTTAGAAGGAGAATATTTTTGTATAAAACTGCACTCAGAGGCTGACAAAATGCAAGTAGAGAGAAAATAAACTATTTAAGAAATACTTGCTCCAACCAAAAGCTTCAAACTTGAGGCACCATATTTTAAGCAGCTATGATAATCACAAGGACAAACTGGAGATGATGGCAAGAACCCCAAGTCAAACAACAGCGGCAGGAACCAAAAGTGAAAATTTGTTGCAAGCCATTAAGGAAACTTGGGCAGAAGTTTGTACAAAAGGGAAAGCTAAGGTTCCCATCCTTGATCAACTAAGAATACTATCCAACTAGATTTTGATAATGAAATTCAAACTATGTTCAAATTTTGAGTGCCTCAATTCTCCTCTTGACACACTACACCAACTCAGAATGATAGCTTTACTTATGCTAGTCACATCAAGAAAAGTACATGACTACTAACTAACTACAGTCAGAGAGTGGCTTTACTAAGCAAGAAACTGCATATTTTTAGATTTTCAATTTAATTTCTGGCAATGTCCCTGTTTTCCCAAAAAAATTTTCCTTCCTTGTTAGACAATTTTGAAATGATATGCTGAAAGAAAGCTTCCTTGCATACAAGATGATGCGTTATGAATTCCATCTTATACATCCACAGTGCTTCACCAGAAACACCTGAGCTGGTCAAAAAGACATCTGGACAGTCCACAATCAGGAGAAAGAATAAAAAGTCTAAATATCTGTACAATGTGACCAAGTTCATCCCAAGCCCAGCATAAAATAGCTCGTTTCCATCCTCCCAACTGGGACATTTTGCATTACTTGCACAATCAGATTCCCTATCTATAAAGGTATCATATGCCTATCCCACTCAGTATGATAGCATGCTTTTAAGTCTCTTACTTTTCATGAATACAGATCGATAAAAGAACTTACGGTGAACTTGGCTCTAAATGATTATTGCCCTCCCCAGAAGTTGTTGATCAAGTGGTGAGAGCAGTCATACAGTTAAGCAGGAAAAGAAACATGAAAGGAATCTCAAAAACCTAGACTTTGAACACAATAAAAGCATAAAGGTTGGCAAAGGAGCAACTAGGAGGTTGTTTACCTTTAGTAGCAACACTTGTCAACAACGAGCTTTGGAACCAACCGCGATGCTGATCTGTACCCTCAAGATACAAATCTGCAGGAGAACTGAGTCCATTTCTTTTCTCCAGCACAGCAGCCCATGAAGACCCTACAAATTAAAAACAAACATCATACCAAAGCCCTCAGAGATTATATTGAAATTCTTAATTATCAATAGTCTCAATATTCAATATCTTATTTTGACATTGCACCCAAGCAAAACATTGCCATGGCACAATACAAGTTATGTGCCAACAAAATAGGCAAAACAGAACTGTCTTAAATATAACAGGAAACTTACTGCCATCTACGCAGTTAAGGAACATAGTATAACAAAACCTTTTAAATCAGGAAGGAGAATCCATTGCTCTTTTGTTTCAGCAAGCATAAATTAGCATGACATTTATGTGTTATTGTGTCCAATAACCAATTAAAAGAAGGAAGGCCAGCACAAGTGGGGCTTACCTGAGTCAAACCAAACATCCATTGTATCAGTCCCTTTTTCATAATCTGATGCTTTATCATGATAAGTATCAGGAAGTAATTCCTCTACCGTCATATACCACCATGCATCACTACCCTTTTGAGAAATTATAGCTGCAAACTCAGGATTGGCCAACCAAAATGGTAAAAGTTAGATTAGACTTCCCACACGGGGGAAGAAAGACACTTAGTAGTCTCATGAACCAGCCAGCATAAGAAGGTGTAACACATGTATTACACAGAGAGAGAGAGAGAGAGAGAAGATATACACTAGTAGTGTTAATAACCAAAGCAAACAGCAGCTAAAATGGAAAAATTACTTATGAGTTAAACAGTAATTCCAAGTTTTAACCTAAGTAAAAGAAAAAAGAAAAGTATATTAGTAATTAGAAGAGTCCCTCACATTTGACATGATCAATGGTTTCTTCATTCATCAGTGGCTCCTTTGTTTCCACATGGTAAAACACTGGAATGGGAACACCCCATGTCCTTTGCCGTGATATACACCAATCAGAACGGCTTGAAGTCATTGCAATGATTCTTTTTTCTCCCTGAAAATTTCCCCAAAATAATAAAAAAAAAGTACATACAATTAGTAACTCAAATAATTAGCGTTCAAGTAGGATTCTGACTGAAAATACCACACAAGGTAGGAAAATACATTTATGGATCACCAGTTCTTAGAACAGAAGCAGGAAGGAAGTATGCCCAGATATACTCCAATTTGTAACGATATCTATTCTACTGTGACTTCCTGAATAGGAAGTGCAAAGTTCTATGAATGGGCAAATTTGAAACTTTACTAAAGCACCAAGAAAAATTACAAGCGACTGCAATATCACTTACCTGAGAAGGAATCCATGTCACTTGGCTGATTGCATCAATTGCAGCATTACGGAATCCTTCCACTGATGCAAACCATTGTTCAGTTGCCCTAAAAATCGTGGGCTTTTTTGTCCTCCAATCATATGGATACTTGTGTTCTGATAGAAAGATATTTGTGAAGTTAACATGCTTGTGATCCTAACTCGATAACGCCAACAACAGATGGATCCACAATCTTGGACTGCAGGAGATAGAGTAGAACTTACTGTAGGGTTCCACCATAAGCATTGACAAATGCTTGTCCAAGTATTCTATAACTGCAATATTTCCATCACCAAGCACATCAAGCCCATTGAACTGTGCAGCTTCTTCTGTGAATTTGCCATCATCATCCACAGGGGAAAGAATAGGTAGACCATATTTGAGGCCAGTTACATAATCCTCCTGGCCATGACCAGGAGCAGTATGAACTAGTCCAGTTCCTGATTCTGTTGTGATGTAATCACCACCAATGACAACAGGACAGTCTCTGCCATCTATTGGATGAACATAGCTGAACCAGCAAGTGGCAAAACACGTTAGAAATGTAAACCTTGACATTGACTAAGAAGAATGTCAATTCTTCAATTAGTCTCATTAATAGAAGACAATTGATTAGCAGACGAACAAGACACACTCTCTCTCTCTCTCGCTTCCCCCCCCCTTTCTTTAGGACCTTCTAACAACTGAAACAGCCACAAGAAAGACAACCTCTAGATATGATTATCAGGTAACATCAAGCTAAATGCATGTCACACATTCTATGCAGAAAGTAGCTTCACGTGCACAAGGCCACAACATCAGAATTGAGAACCATCAATGAAAGACGCAAATTCAAACTAACCTGCAATTTTCGAGATCCGAACCCAACAGTTTTTTCTTTATAAGAAGTTTTTTGCCCCATTTTGCTTCTAGAGTTGGTACAAGGTCTAATGCCACAATAAGGAACAGCTTCTCATATTCTTCAAAAACATTGCCAAGTTTCTTTTTTGCATTGCCAGACAGTGTAGAACTATCTGTGGAACCCGACTGCACTTCAACAATGGCATATTGAAGCTTAGGATTCACTGCAACAGCTGAGAAACCAAAAATACGTTTAACCAGAGGTAAAAGAATGGATATATGGAGGACATTACAGATTGAGTTGGACACATTGAATTGCATGTGTCCATCTTTCCATAACTTTAAAATATCACATGCACATTACGTATCCTCTATAGCAGTCATGTACTTCTAAGTCCAACAAATTTTGACAGAAGATAACGTTAAAAGTAATAGAATTCCTGCAAATAAGCCTAATTATCTCCTTTCTAACACATGACAATTAACTTACCAGCATTAGCAGGTATAGTCCATGGAGTTGTGGTCCAGATAGCCAAGCACAAATTAGGGAAGAATTCCTCCAATAAATTGCACAAATTCGGAGCATTGACTAGTTTGAAAATGGCATACATGCTGTTGGAAACATGCCCTTCAGGATACTGCAGGTGAATTTCAAAGAAGATAAGGTGTATATAGATGAGAGGCATGTTAAGTTTGTTCATCGGGATGAATAATTATTTCAAGCACCAAAAGTTACACCATATCCCATCTTTATTGGCCCTCAATTCTCTTAGGTGTCCCAAAAGTTTTACCAAAATCAATGATTGAAGGTAAATACTTTCAAATTTCATTAATAGCCCTTAATTGTTAGAGATTTTAAGGTATAAAATTTTTAAGCTATTAAAAGTACGATTTGAATCAATGACAAAAGAGCAAGGGTATCAAAGCACTTAATGTACATCTCTAAAGTTCCTCAGAAAAGGAGAATGGAAAGGAGATGGCATGGCCAGATTTTGAATTCTTTAGTGGCAAAAGCATGCAGAAAATACAGGAAAATGGGCCCATTGAGAAGATGTATGGAAAGATCCATCTACCTCCAACTCTGCTTCAGCAAGAGCAGTGCGTGATGACGGACTCCAGTGAACTGGTTTTCTTCCCCTATAGATAAACCCTTGAATAGCCATTTTGCCAAATACTTCAATCTTGCAGAAATCAGGTAAAACAGATCAATAAGCTTCAACTCCTAAGTAGTAAACTATGAAAGCTGCAAATGCAAGCAGGTGTATATTGGCCTTCAATAAGATAATGAGAAAGATGTAAAACACAAAATACAAACGTCCCTGCCCCCCCCCCCCCCGCCCCACAAAAAAATTCAACCATGCATTGTCGAAATTGACCTGCTATAACAAGATGTGCTACAAAAATCTTAACCAAGGAAGCCTTAAAATATAAAATCCCTTAATAGCTATTCCAACTACCTGTGCAGCTTCATACTCTGGATCAAGAGTTAGATAAGGATGATCCCAGTCTCCCCATACTCCATATCTCTGAAACCCACTTTGAAGGAACCATTAGCACTGAAGAATTTCTCAGACACCCAGGGATTGATTTGTGAGAAAAAAGGTTAGCCTATATTAGTCTAACAATAAAAAACTCGAGTGAATACCCTAAATGATGCCATTTGAGCTTTCACAGTTGCAGTGGCAAATTTTGCTGCCTTTTTCCTCAACTTTAATGGTGTCAGCTCCTTCCTGGTAACCTCATCTAGTGACTGCAATACTGAAATAATTCACAAAAAGATGGAGCACAAACATATCTGTTAGATTCCCAAATTACAAGGAATTTTTGTTCTTATTAACAAAAATAAATTTGCCAGTTCAAATAAGCATACTTGAAGTAATTCTAGTTTTTCTCCTAAAGTGCCATTCTTGCCTTTCATTTTTACATTTTCTGCTTCATGCATAATTTCTAGCTTCTATTTTATATATTACAGTAACCCCTGACCAAAAGCATCATAGCATGTGAATAGTTGCCAACCAAAAATGGGAATAATGAATTAAACACAACAAATTATTACATTAATAGCCACTGATACGTGCCTTTTAGTTCTATTGGTAAGCCATGACAATCCCACCCTGGAACGTATTGAACCTTAAAATTTTGAAGAAGCTGTAAAGAACAAAGAATTATTAGACAACAAGATGTTTATGAGAACATGTAGGCACAGATGCTTGAATATGAGTATCAGCCAACAATAACTGAAAATCTGGAAAACATGGATGAACTTTCATTATCAAGATCAAAGTAGCAATATGAAGGACAGCATGGCTACCTTGTAACGGTTTATAATATCCTTCAAAATTTTATTTAAAGCGTGCCCCATGTGCAAATCACCATTAGCATAAGGAGGACCATCATGGAGAATAAAACTACCCTGTCAAAGTAACAAAACATTAATTACAACAAAGGGAGGTATGAGACAGATTCAAGTGTGCAGAAATACTTACTCCATCATTCCTATCAACAACTCTCTTAAACACCTGATGCTCATCCCACAATTTCTGAATCTCAGGCTCCCTTACTGTAGAATTTGCCCTCAAGCCAAATGTTGCCTGTGGTAGGTCAACCGTGTGTTTGTATTTTCCATCATCCTTCTTTAATCCTAAAGGGTATCAAGTACTTAGCAATTACAAAGACAGGATCCAAATCAGTATTAAGGAGTGACAACAAATATCCCTCCCTCATAGACAAGGCAAACTTCACTTGTTCACCCACACCTTACTGTTCAACTTATATTTTGCCACTTAAATTTAACTTTTTGCAGGTTCATATTATTTGGTATATTTCTTATCATCAATTAAGAAATATTTCAATTCTCAACTTCCCTGTAACCATAATTTTTATTTGGGACTTCTATGCTATTGTCCTATTCAGCCATCCCTTTCAAAGGAAAGATAAAATAAACAGGAAAACTTTATGAAGGACCTAAATATATTCAAAACAGAAGGGGGAGACTGCAAACATCAGAAACCATCAAAACGAAACCTTGAGTTCCAATCTATTCACAGTGGAATTCATTCAATTAGGTTAACTTATGCACCTTCAGACGCTTTTTTTGCTGCCATAACAGGTCCACGAGACCTTCTTTTTGCAGATGAACAGATTTCAGGACCAGGGTAGGTAGAATAGTGTCTCACATTTAACAGAGATAACAGAGATAGCACTTGAGATGATGAACATTTTCTGAGATACAGGAAGCTAACGGGTGGAGTTTTCCTGAATGATGGACAGTTCTTCAGCAATATCACCTGAGGAAATATAAGATACCAAATTAAATTGCTCCAATTCTAAAGAGGAATGATCAAGTCATTCTGCAGGATCTCTCATCTAGAATTCTTTCTAGATGATGGACAGCCTTCCACAAGCTTTGGTCAATAAGAAACAACTGGAATAGGAGACTGACACATAAATAACCAAAACAAAATTCAATTTAAAACTTCTAATCGGCCTCAGATTACCAGGTGACGAATATTGTCACTTCTCTATAATTCATAATTAAACAAAGATGAAAAGCAAAATTGGTCTATGCATACATAAAAAGCTCCGATACTTTGTTGCCAATACTTAATAGAAGTAGAAATTTTTCACTTAAAAAAAAAGTCACTGAACAGCACACACGTCTTACCATACTTCCCATGCTTAGAAAATCAATGTAGAGAAGTCAAAAAAAAAAAGGAAAAAGAAAAGTAAACATAAAAAATGGGACATGTGATCAAGCACCTAGCGTGCCAGCCAATTCAGTAAGCATCACTTTCCAAATTTCTTTTCATGATAAGAGAAACAAAGTATTCAAATATCATCTGTTTATCTCAAAAAAGGTAGAGCCTTTCTTGAAAGAAAAAAAAATAAAAATATACCCAGCAACTCAATGCCCACAAAAAGTACTGAGAAGATTGATTTAACGGTGCCTTATTCAAGTGCAATGATGCTATTGCCACGCCTTCACATCTCTATAAAGATTCAAGCTTTTGAAACTTTTCAATGCAAAATTACAACTTGAGCTCATAACTCATTAATCAATCGATAATGTTCCTATAAACGATACAGTAAGTGATACTACCTTGTAAGAGGAGTTTTGGACAGCCATGTGGACTCGACTAGTAGCAAAAGCAAACGGATTTAGCGGAGTAAAGGATTTAACGAAGAGGGTTGCTTCCGTTCAATTGCTCCACTTCAGCTTCCCCATTTAAAAGACAAATAAATACTCTAAGGGTTCAGAAAATCGTTTGAAATTTTGTGGATAAAATGGGAGTGGGGGAAGGATGTTGGCAGTGTTTCAGCTTCACAATCACAGGTTCTTCAGCCACAGACGGTTTTACAGAGTTTACGATTACTTATACTATTCTGTAATTTTTATTTTTATTTTTTTACAAAATGGCCTCAAGTTCTATTTATAATCACGTATGGCTCCGCACCCCTTTTTGGTGCTGTTCTAGAATTCTACTACAGTACATTTTATTTAACTAATTAATTAACAACAACATTTGCAAAGGTCTAAATTTTCTGGAGGAAATTAGTACTTGAAAGGTACTTCGGCCATTCTCAACGCATCTTCTGTTCTACCCTCAGTTTCACTGCCATCTCACTTTTTATTATGCTCTTATTTCTCCTTTGCAAATATTATTATATCATAAACACTGGACAAGAGTTATTATCACTTTGCTTTCTTAAACGATATTACTATTATCAATTTACCCTTAATGTATCTTTTAGTCACTTTACTCCATAGTAATTTAACTCAGCATGTTAATTAATTTTTAACAAAAATACCCTTTTATTTTATAACATTATTACATTGTTATTATCACTTTTTTTTTAAATTATAATGATATAATCGCTTTACTCTCTAATATTATTTTCTAGATATTATCTTATCGTTAATTTAAAAAATATGTTCAAAAATTTTTAAATGTACTTATCTTTTTTATATAATTCATGTGACCTTTCTTTTATTTGGAGTTGTCATCAAATATTGGGCGTTACATGTATGGATGACTACATAGTTATCTCATATACTCCTTTAGAAAAGCTTGGATATCGTATTGATTTAAGTTTTATGGTAGATCCAGACATGTAGACAAATTAAAGTGGAGCTTCTACATTTCAGCTAAATTGATTGAACCAAAAGTTTTTTAACAGGGAAATGCCTACTTAGTATTTTGGTTCACAGTCAGGGGAGTACTTTAATTGCTGTTCCATTGGAGGACAATTAGGTTCTTTTTGTAGCCACATCAAGTTAACAAGATGATTGCTATCTCTTGATGCTTTGCCCCAGAGGATGAAAAAGCAAGCTAAGAGTTGTTTTTTCTATGTTGGATTTCAACTGTGATGAGACCATGTCCGTTTGCAGATTCATCTTTGTGCAGAAGTCATTCTACCAGATGTTTCTGCATGTTTTTGTTATATTTCAGGGTTAATTATAGAAGCATCTTACTTAATTTCTCCCCTTTTTTGATATTCAATCAGCTCAAACAGTAGTATCAAGGTCCATCCTTGAACCGAGTTTGAGCTGCTCTATATTGACTGAATATCTGGCCTGACTTACTGAATGTCAGGATATGCCCGACAAAAAGATGCAAGTAACTGTGAGATTTTGTCTTGCAGAATACAGAGGTTCAGTATCTAAATGGGGGTTTCCATTTCGTTCTAATTTTCCTGATAAAAGAACATTAACTTCATAAGCATTTCTTGGTGTTTGTACGATATATCAGTTTTTTGAAATTTTCGGTTGAACGAAGTTGTTGATTAGGATGTATGTGCATGGAATGGTAATATGTTCTTGGTCCTGTTAAAACTTGCAACTCCTATAAATTGTGCCTTTTGTTGTTTGCAGGCAGAATGCTCAATTATGGCTACTGATTGTCTGCATTTCTCTTTGATATTCTACCCGGATTAGTTTTGCATAACTGAGTCACTAATAACTTGCTAATTTGCATATGTATCAGTAACCAAAGGTTCTATAACCAAATGCTAGTAATAAAGGTTCTTCTTCAAATCGCTAGATGATTGGTTATTTGGTTCATAGTAAGCAAAAACATACTCAGTTGAATCTGGAAAGATGTTCTACCGTCATCTGCATAAATAGGGCCAAAGAGTTCATAATATTACACAAGTTTGGAAATGCTGGAAGTTAAACAAATGGCAGCAGAAAAGCTGGGCTGTGCTGCAAAGGAAACCACATGTGGTGTATTCCCTATCTTCGACCAACTAGTGTGAAAAGATTTTTCCATATGGTATTGGCAATAGGAAGAAGACCCAATGTAGCAATTATAAGTTGATCAGAACTGCTTATCCGCGTAGAAACCTGCCCTCTTTTGTTACTGTTGAATCCGGCTCGAACAGTCATATTGGAATTTCGTCCCACAGATAGCTGGGACTGCAGGTTCAATCCCCATACGAGGTCTCCTCTCCACTTCGTAAGAGACAGGCCAAGTGTACTTTGGTCCTGACCAACTGGATAATCCTTTTCCCTAAGCCGAATTCCCAAGTTGGCTCCATATGCTGCATCAGTTTCACACTTAACTAGCCCAGTACTTCCCACCAAAACCAAATCTTTTCCAAGTGCAATCTCATCCTCCACCTTGAACCCAGCAATCAGATTTTCTCCTATGCATGTAATGGATACCCCTGCTGCAGTTCTATTTACTCCGAAATTACTTAGTTTAGTATCAGCCTTCAGGGTATAAGCAAGTTGCTCTCCAACTGTCTCAATATCAAATCCTGCCATTGTTGATCCTTTGTCCCCATGCTTGGCTGCAACGCAAGAATTTAAGCGGATGTTGAACACTTCCTTGTCTTTTGTCAGTTGAACATCAATGACTGCCGGAAAACGACCTGCAATGCCAAGATTGTCTTCAATACTGACACCATCATATCCACAGTCGTGGTCCCAACCATGCAAGTCCAGAACAGGCCTTGTTATACACCGCGATGAGGATTCTAAAAGTCGGTATCTATAGGCAGGATAGTCTCCATCGAAAGAAAGTGGAAGTACCATGTCAGGTACGGGAACTGCTACAGCTTCTTGGCAATCCATGTCTGGATCCTGACACTCATCCATGTCTTTTTGTTTCTTCTTTGCATCTTGAAACCTTCTAACCATTCCACTCCACTGCTTCTTTTGAAGTAGCTTTATGCGATAATCATACTCTTCAGCATATGCGTCTCTTTGTTCCTTGTTTAACTTGGCAATCTCAGATTTTGTCAGTGGCCTGAATGGTGGCAGTTGGTCATGCTCGTTCTCACTCTGTTGATCGCAATCAGATGAAAATGCCAATTCAACATCCGAGTCAAAATTCTCACCGCCTTCAATAGAAGAAAGTTTTGGATGAGAATTGGATTGTAAGAGAGAAGACATGAAATAGTGCAGAGATGGAGATGGAACTCTGAAGCCAAACAACTTCTGATAATCTGTGACTTCATCAGTTTTGACTTCAGAATCTATCTCCAATAAGATCTTCATGGAGTAACACAACAGCAGTAATTCGGATCTCCAACTGTCTCCATTGGTTAGGAAAGTCTGCTCATTTTTGTTCATTTCACACATAGAGCAGTTCTCTACGAGAGCAACTGGGATAAGACCGGGTTTCATGGTATGCAAATTACCAACAGAGTGGCTAATCAACTGCAGAACAAAACGTGATCTTCCTGAAACATATATATCATAGCTCAAGGGGTCCCCAGACGGCCCTTCTGGAGGAACTGAAGCGGCATGCGTCAAAATCAGAATGGTTTTATACCATATTGATGAACCAAGATAACCGGTGACTAACTTAAGCAACGGCAAATCACTAAGATCTCCGGTTTGGGTGTCTATACGATCAACGTAGAGAACAACATCCGGAGGAAGTTTCTTTGTGAACCTTTTTATAGAGGACAGAATCCTCCGATTAAAAGATTGATCCCCGAGAGAAGATCTAAAACCAGGGGTGTCCAATACACGAACTTCAGTGCCATTTACTGTTCCCGTAATCTCGTTCACACTAGTTGTGGCGGGTTCAAATGCATTTGTTGTTGCTTTCTCTTCACCAAAAATAGAGTTTATGGTTGCACTCTTGCCAACTCCACTTTTCCCAATAACTAGGATATTCAAAGAGAAGTTCAAGTCTTTCTTACCCTCTGCTTCAAGCCGAATTGCATCCTGCTTAGCAAAATCAAAATGGAATGCTAGAACAGAGGGCCTTCCAGCAGCAAGCTCTAGTTGGTATAAAACCTTTACAGCAACAGGATCCTCAGTAGACCTATTTAACCTATGGAGAAGCCGCAAAAATTTCACCCTAATTTCATGCAATCTGTCAATCTTCCTTTTTTCTCCTCGACTTAAATTTTCTACTGATTCACCATTGTCCATCCGCCCTGCAGTAAAAAGAGTAGGACTTAGTTGAGCAGTAGGTCTCAAACCAAGGAACCTAGAGTCTGAACCAACAGGTTGCTCCAGAGGAAACAGACTTTTGCCATCAACAGAAGTAAGCATAACGCTGCTGCTTTCAGATTTAACCCCTGTGGCAGCCCTCAGTAGTGCTGCAAGTGAAAAAGGATCAACCATATCTTCCCATTCACTCTGCCTATGCACATCCGCCTCATCACCCAGATCTCTAACAACCTGTGCCTGCAAATGACTATGAGAACTCTCTCCATGAGAAAGTAGACTGGGGGCAGTAGACTGCTCAAGTTGATCTATAGTATCCACTCCATTTGAACCTTCAAAATCCAACTCCTCGGTAACATCATGACCAACCAAATATTCATCCTCTTCCACTAAAACTGCATCGTCTTCCTCTTCACGAGTTCCTTCTGGTCCCAATTTGGTGCATTTTGATATAGCTTGCGGGATGGGGGATCCACTACATAATGAATCTTTCATGACAAGTCTTTGATACACATCCAAATCGCCATTCGTATAGCCCTCAAGATTCTGAGCAACATGTTCGTCTGAAAGCTTGACAGAGTTCATCATCTGTACTTCCTCTTCACTCGTAGCATTATCTAGAGAATCAACATTGTGGGGATCATCAAAACAATGAGACTTCGATTTTTCATCAATCTTGTGCTCAATTTTACAAACCGACTTCTCACCCTCATTAGGCTGACTGCGAACAATGGACCCATTTCCATCATTATTTGCACATTTCCCACGATCCATGGATGCAGCTTCAAATTCGTCTTTGGCTTCTCCTTCTGTGGCCTTAGCTCCTGTGAGCTCCACAGCATTAATTTCAAGGATATTTGAGTTGACAACAGTAGTCGGGTCAGGATTGTTTGCATTAGCGCCTATTTCAAAATTCATTTCCCCATTATCTCCATGGAAATCTTGAAGGTGTTCATCTAACTCGGCACCTCCTGCTTCTTCAGCAATTTCAGGACCCTTGTCTTCAATCACATCTGCAGACATGAGATGATTAGAAATCTGCTTTTCTTCCCCGTTGTCACCTCCAACCAAAACGGAGTCCTCACCAACCTCAGCTTCGGAGCCATAGTCAGATACTGAGGCATACCCATCTCCTTCTCCTACCTCGAAGATCCTGACTTTAGGGGCACTAACTAATCTCTCCAGAACCCCGGAACTGGGAACTCTCGCAACACCTAAAAATGTTTCCTCCTCTACACTCTCACTTCCCAGAGAATCATCATCACTGAACCCAGACAGCTTGGCAATTGGCACCCCTTGCTTTTGCAGCAATGGAATTTGAATATCAACAAGCGGTAAGTGATTCCCAGGAGCAGTTTCATGCTCCTCTGTGGATGCCCCTACATCTTCTACACATTTATCAGCTAAAATTGGCCTTGAACCGCTATATTCACCAGCAACATCATTTCCTACAATTTCTTCATCTGTGCAAGGCAAGACAGGCCTAGAATCATCAAATTCTCTATCTGAACTACTTTCATCATTAATCTCTTTAGGTGGGCATTTCACGAGAGGCCTAGAAACAACATATTGTTTGAGAAAGCGAGTTTCTTCGCGAATTTCATCATTAGTTTCAGCCACAAAAGCCCTCTCAGAAGCAGTTTGAATCCCTTCTTCACCACTCAAAAACCCATCAGAATCAACGCCGCTATCACTGCCATAACTACTAAACCCACTGTCTTTTTGACCATATTCAACGTCAGAATCATCCAGAGTAAGGGGAGCTCTAATACCTGTTGAGGCGGAAGAAGGTAGCATTGGAGGAGCTGATTGTGTAGCTGAAACAGGGACACCAAGAAGCCTTTTTGAGTCCATTTTATCAACTTTTTGTTAGTATTTGCTGATTTCCTTGGTCAATGAACAAAGATAAAATCCACGCCCAGGATGTAGTTTGGCATTAGGCAGGAAAAGAGTAAGAAAGGCACAAAAAGATTCTTTGGAAAAGATGGTGGTGTAAACTGTACAGGATTTTCTTTTTGGGATTTTCTGGGATTGGTGTTGTGTTGTGTTTGTTGTTTGTTCGAGGTTTCTGATTGGCAAAGATACTGCTGCTGTTGAAGTGTGGCGTTGGGGGTTTGGTCAAGTGAAGCCATAAAACATGGTTGGAGTTCGAGAGATAAGGTCAAGCGGTTAACTTAAGGCTTGGCAATTGGCATGGCTGCTTCCGGGGCCTACAATGTTCGGCTGTTCATTTTCTGGGCACAAATATTTTGCGAACCCCGCGGTTCCTTCTTGGATTATTCTGCACTTCTACTATTTTTCAAGGCTAGTCTTGGTTGTGTGTCACGCCAAGTGATCACGGGACTGAGGTTTTTTTTTTTTTTTTTTTTCTGTCTTTTGTTTTTGGGTCAAGAAACCTAATGATAATTGCTACTGTATATTATTCAAAAGCAATATTGAAACCGCTGAATAATTTAATTATGAACGTACATCTATACTATTATTTGATTGTAAATTTTTTTTACTAAGAAAAGAAAACTAGCATTTACATGTACTCATGTCCTATCATTCACGTTATTTATTTTTTTACTTGGAAAAGTACACATTGGTTGAATTAATTATTTTCATACTTCCTTACTTAAATCAACGATGACAGGAGAAAAAAAATGTAAGTGAAAGATTTCGAATTTGACACGAATCAAAGAAACTTATTCAATGATCACTCTTAATTGCTTTTTGGCCCCAAATCTTTTAGAGTTGCTTTTTTCAATAAATGCTGATTATATATTTTTTATGTTATTTATACCAATAATTGGTTTATGGACGAGTGCTCTCAAAGTAGTTGAGAGCTAAATCTACATGCTTGGGATTTCATTTCTCAATAAAGACTATCTAGAAAAAATAAATAAATCTGCGTGTTTGGATTGTCATTTTTTACAAAAAAATTTTAAATTTTTTATAAATTCATTTTCTAATCTCCTTTTTGTTTCATATTTTTTTATTAAAAAACTTTGAAAAAATAGCAATTCGAACTCATTGGCACTTTTTTTGCGATGTACTCGTTCAAACAATGCATGACTAGTTAAACATTATTAGAACAACTTTTTATGAGATTGAATCTAATATTGACAATTAAATGATTTAAATTTGGATTCCTGTACCTTATGAACGAAGACGTATGCTTGAGGCTGGCTTCGTCAGTTTCTTCTGTGGATTACTTAATTCTATAAAAGCCGTCGTAAATAATAGCAAGACTTTTAACTTTTTGTGCCATGCTGACGAAAAAGAGAGTTTTTATTTTGAGACTGAATACTTGCAAATTGAATATATAAATCTCCTCTCCGGCAGCTGGAGTTCTCAGCCTATCCTCCGCAGCAATGGCGGCTCTGGGAAGCGGCACCATGACCACGGGCCTCCCCCACCCAAATTTCGCTGCCGCCACTCCAGTTCTAAGGAGGACGCCTCTCAGACTTGTTTGCTCTGTTCCAGCTCCGACCCCAAGAAGGCTCACCAACAGAAAAAACTACCTCCGCCAAAAAGTCCTTAAAACCCTAACTAAACCCTACCCCAGTTCTTTTACTGTTGAATCGCCCCAAAAAAACCCAGCTATCCCAGTCGAATTGAAACAGGAACAAGTTCTAATCGAGCAATTTTCCGGCGATTCTTGCCCTGCCACTGTTTTAAATGAGCTGGAAGAGCGGGAAATGCAAGAATTTCGAGAAGCTGAAGTTCGAGAACCTGTTAAGCTGGTGGACGATAGAATTGGTAATGTTTCTAAAAATTCAATTTTTAAACATGGTTTGTGGTTAGTGGCGGCTTTTTTGTTTCAGACCATTTGTGCTGTTTGGGTATTTGGGTCAGCTGAATTTGAGGATAAAAATTCAGCCTTGGAGGTTGATGTGAATGGAAAAGGTAAATCAAACGTGAAATATCTAAGGAACACTGAATTGAGATTGGGAAATGGTGGGTTTGTTTATGTGGATGAAGATGAAATAGGGAAGAAAATTGAGGAAATACAAGTAATGGCGCGGGAGGCGAGGGCGAGGGAAAGATTGGAAAGAGAAGTTAATGGTTTTCCTGCTGGAGATAGTGAGGGAGAGGATGAGTTTGGCCAGAGTGGTATTGAGAAAGAGGTTAATGATCGACTGGCCAAAGTGAGGAGGAGGTATAAAGATACTCGTGGAACAGCGCCTGTGGGATCAGTTGATCGTGTGAAGGAAAATGCGGTCAGTGAGAAGAATAATTTGGCAGGGCGACAGCCAATGGATGATGTGAAGAAAGATGGTGTGAGTGAGAAGAAAAGTTTGGGTGGGAAAGAATGTGAAGAATCATTGATGTTTAAGAAGAAGTATAGATTTAGAGGTTTATCTAGCAAGCCGAGTGATAAACCCAAGGGTTTTACTGGTTTAATCGATCATGGTGTTGGTAAAGAGGCAATTACTAGTGAAGGTGGTGGGGGTGAGGTGTTGATGAATGGTGGCATAGGTGGTGATGTTGCAGATTTGTTGGTTGATGTGCGCAAGCAGGACCTCTGGCCCAGTGATTTTAGAACTGGCATGTCCATTCGTTTGGAGGATGGTGAGAAGAAACAAGTGCTGGAAGCACCTATGCTTCAAGGAACTGCTGAAAAGAAGTTAATGAAAGAAAAAGACAGAAGAGAAGCAGAAGAGAAAGTAGGCTTTGTTAAGTCCAAATCAGACGGTATTTTTCTTGAACACGTTTTTGAGATTTAAACTTACATATGAGCGCCCTTTGTGCAATTGGTGAAAGTGTGCATCATCTAGTATCCTTTTTTTTTTTTTTTGTTCAGCAATTTTCTAAATTACAGGTCTTGCACAGGAGAGAAACCAGGGAAAGCCTCTGACAAATGCTGAGATCTCAAGAAAATCAAATATTTTGGAGAAGACTGATTTATCCAATGAACATGATGTGTTGAACAATACCGGCAATTTGAAAAGCAGAGGAACTGAGAACTACCAATCAGCCTCTAAAATTGGACAGAATAACTTAGAAAATGTGACTGATTGTTGGTGGTTGAGGCTTCCTTATGTTCTTGTAAGTTCATTAAATATAATTATCTTGTTCCTTAGTCCTTCCTTTGTCCCTTTTACTATTATACCGTCACTTAAATTTTCTGGTTGTTTAAGGAAACCATCTATATTTTGCTCCCGTGTTTAGATATTAAGAAAATAAGAATGCAAAACTGAAGTGAATTACTGTTGTTGAGAGAATGAGATTTTTTCAGATGAATCACGCTTACAGAATGTTCCTGTCAACGATTTATATTAGGGTCCTTTATATCTGTCTCTGCTACTTAGGCACAAGTATTTGTGTGCTGTGTTTGATCAATAGCTGAAGTTGCTGTGCATAAGATTGTTCCCCATGTGAAAGCAATTTGTAGAACAGTTTCTTCCCCAAAGAGTCATGAAGTGATTCAAGTGAGTGCAACTGATTGTTTCGCCTTCTTGTTTGATATGTCATATTTTTTCATGACATCTTTTCTACCCTGTCCTTGTAAAACAAGTTGTGAAGTTCTATTGGATGTGGAGAATAGCGTGATCATCGGGAAATACAAGAATTTGTTTGAAAAATTATATGCAACTGATCTGCATTTTCCTCTATTTAGATGGTGGGTAAAATCTGATTTTGTTTGTTACTGCTGGTTTTTTCAGGTTATCCTCATGCAAAGAAGACTTGATGGTAATGGTGTAGAACAAGGCCTATATACTTTGAGCAGTCCTTATGCAGAGAACGACTCATCTCACATGGTTGCTTTTGAAGATCGTAGTGATGCAACCAACTTCTGTTATCTGGTGCAATCCTTCTTTGAAGATCTTGAAGATTTTACTGCTGAAATTGTTCCCTTATCAATCGAAGTAAGAACCTTGAGCTGATCTTACTAGCCAATGAATCCTGCTTCGTTAGCTTCTTTGATTTCTTCTTTTTTTTTTTTTTGTTCTCTATGCTTTGTACTATTTAAGTCCCTCTTTTTTCCCCAAAAGAAAATCCATGTATTGCGAAGTGTGAGTTATCCTGAAAATGGCAGTGAAAAAGTGTTCTACTTCACCTAAAATTATATTCACGAACCTGAGTCTTACAATTCTGCAGCTAATATGTGTATTACCCTTTTCAGGAACTCAAAGAACGAGTCAGTTCTCATACTTTGAAAGTAATTGTGGTGAAGAAGGGGCAGCTGAAGCTTTATGCTGGGCAACCGCTACCAGATGTGGAGATGGCCTTGAGGTCTCTGGTTGGACAAAATTGAAAGTAACTATGGTCCTACAAAACCAGATAGGATGACAAAAGAACCTTCGTTCTGCGGTGCAAATTTTCGTGGAGTGGTAGTGGTGGGAGTTTGCATCTGCTGATGCAGAAAAAAGATTACATTTTCATATGGTATTAGAATTTTGGGGTAGGCCTGCTACAAATTTCAAGATTGTACGAATTCTTTGTGTGCTAGGAAATGGAGAGAAGTACTTTCTTCTGTTTTTTTTTTTTTTTTTTTTTTTTTTTCTTCGCGGGCTATGTTTTTTGATATACTGGCTACGTTTCAGTTATTTAAGCTTATAAAAAGTGAGAGAGGGTAATAAAACAAAAGCTAGCCAACCTCTATTCTTTTGTCGCTTCAATGAGCACTTCATTTCTTCGGATGAATAGTAAAGCGTCAATTGTATTGACTTTTTAGCTCAACTGCCTCATGAATACCATAAATTCTCTTGAAAGCCAAAAGAATTGTGGACAAGTAGCCTTATTGCTAAACATGTTTGCGCCATCTGCATGGTCAATACTTCTTCGCCTTAATCATTTCCCTCGCACAACAATCTTGAAAACCTAGCATTCACATGAAGGAATACAAATATATGGTTCCTCCAACTGCTAACGGCACTACTGCCACCTTTTGCTACTACGCTACTTAGCCAGTAGTGGCATGAGTATTGCTAAGAAACAAGTTTAATCATAGCTTGTGCATGAATAGCTGGGAGATTAGATTGGCAAAAGCTTTGCCATTCCTCCTGCTTCTCTTCTTCATTTTCTGTAAGAGCTTCATACACCGAAGCAACAATGGCTCGAGCTGCTTCTCTTGCTTCAGGAAGCCTATCATTCAGCAATTCAGCAGCAGTTTGTATCAAAGAAACCAACCCAAATTCTTTCATTCCTTCCGGTTCCTAAGATTGATATTACATAATAAAGCACCATGTCACCATTATGAAAAAACCCTTCATAGTTGTAATCCAAAAGTAGAGTTCTTTTTTTTTTTTTTTGGCATATAACCGTACCAGCTTGGAGACGCAGCGTGAGATTGAAATTGCGGCTTTTGCTCTGATCCTTAGGTTTGAATGGCTAACATAGGTTTTGAGCTTACGGAGCAAAGGCAAAGGGGTCATGGACTCCACCATTGCCTTCACTGCATTGTCTGCTTCTTCACAAACAAACCTTTTATCTTGTGAAGCTTTGAGCAGCAGCTGCAAAAGCTGTAAGTTGACCAAAAAGCAGTCCAACTCTTAATGAGAGCACTTTTACACCAATATGGCAGAGGGAATGAAAGTTAAGTTACAGATTGCGGCCACTCTTAAGAGCTAATTCAGTCTAAGTAAAACAAATACAAACCAAGATTAAAAATGAGACTAAGATGCAAACCAGCTCGTCAAATGCATCAGATGTGGAGGGTTCCAGCAACTTATCACCGAAGGCTGTGAAGATATCAGATGAAGTCATGATAGAAGTCTTGCAAAGAGCACTTCTTGGGTTCTTCATTGCCTTCGCTGTGACCAACATAACTCTATCCCTATATTAGTACAAGATCTGCATTAGCACAATCTCGTTTCTCAGTCCCTTTTTTCTTTTTTGGTTGGGGGAGAGGATGGTTGAGAGAGAAGAATTAAGCCCTTGTTCTAAATCAAGGAACGAAGGCCCTTAAAGTCACGTCGGGTCCTCCAATGCTCAGTGCATATTTTAGGACAAACCTATGAATTAGGCAGGAAAAAATGAGAAACTTACAAGATTGGCAGCAGGAGAATGGAATGATACAGAGCGAACCGCCTAGCATCATTTAATGATTCACAAACCTTCACCCAATCTTTGGATTCCAATCCTTCAATAAGTCCCTGAATTTCAAACAAAAGACAAACGGGATCCATCAAAAACCTATTTTTCCTCTCAGAATTCAATT
The DNA here is from genome assembly GCF_036785885.1 of Coffea arabica. Classification (NCBI taxonomy): domain Eukaryota; kingdom Viridiplantae; phylum Streptophyta; class Magnoliopsida; order Gentianales; family Rubiaceae; genus Coffea; species Coffea arabica. Next base: position 1,497,726 of record NC_092314.1, on the reverse strand, counting down.
AAAACGTCGGTAGAACATTCAATGATATACTCAAATGAAAAGCCAATTTTTCGAAAAGCAGGTAGGGAGTTTAGGACTACTCGGACTTCGGCTTCTGGGTCAGCAATAGGTTTGAGATTTTCAGAAGGGATATAATCAACGGAGGCATCAGCAGTTGCCTGTGGAGGTTTATTTTCATCATTTACTCCATAATCAGGCTGTTGTTTCTCGGCTGTGACTGCAATTTTGGGCTGCTTCTTTGGTCTTTCTGATGGGATTTGTAAATCATCATCAGGAGGTCTCAGCGCCATGTTTCAATCAAGATCGATAACAGAATTTCACGGATGAATTAAAGGGGGTTCTTGAAAAGATGACCTTTTGAGATATAGGAAGAGAGATTGGAAGATAGAGTTCTTAGATGATGGGGTCTGACCTCCATTTCAAGAAGCGCTACTTCAATTGAAGGAGATAGTAGTGCAACGGTTATTTCGATTTTGAATTTTGAGGCTAAGGTTGAAAAACAAGCAACTTTAGGCACACTTTTGCTAACGGTTACTTTATTTATTCTCTTTTTTAAGATATTAAATTTTGAAAGTTATCAAATACAGAGTCTATAACAAAAGACCACTAATATCTTCAAATTGTTCATGCTAGCTCACAAGCTATTATGATTACAGTAGTTTTATGATAATATAAATCCCTTAATACTAACTCAGACATCAATCCTTTTTTTTTTTTTTTGTTTTCCTTTAGGTAGATTAAGAAAATGAAAAAAAAAAAAAAGATAACTCATGGCGAAGTGAATATTTAAAAATGCATATATGACAAGCATAACAAATAAGTTTTGACCACAATGAAGGACCAAAAGAACAACGGGAAATGAAAAAGGATAGCTCCTACCGGCCCTCACTTAGGCACTAATCGTGAATTAGTTTGAAACAGGTTTTTTTTTTTTTTTGCTTTTTTGTTCTTTCTTATTTTGATAAAAGAAGATATTATTAACTAAATTGCTTAACAAAGTTGAGTGAAGAATTCCATTAGGTTTGAAATTTTAGCATAGAAAACTAAATTCATATGCCACTTTAGCGACACCCATTTGGAAGCCAAATTTTTTGTCAAGTTTGTCTGTTACAAGTTTTTTCAAAACTTTAACTACAATAACTTCAAAAAACTTTTTAAAGTTTTTAAACTATACACTTCAAAATATTCAAAAAAAAAAACACTTCGAAAATTTTTTTAAAAATTTCTACAGTAAAATTTTATACAAACACCTAAAAAACTCACCGTGCAAACAGGGTTACATCAACATATTTTGCTTCCAGCGTGGAATTATTGGCCACTAGTTGACAATTCCTTCATGGGGTCTGTTTGGATTGTAAGTTATTTGGGATTATTTGAGATATTTTTACTGTAGCACTTTTTATGATGTGATGTATGTAAGATAAAAAGATATTGGGAAGATAAAAAGGTGTATTGGAAATTATAAAGATGATGTAAGCAAATAAAATTGGGAAAAGAAATGCCTGTAATGATAGCAGCTTCCTCCTCCAGTCCAGAAAGAGTTGATCAAGTAAATCAAAATATGTTATTAGTAAAGCAATAATTGAAACTCATTAGCGTAATAATTATGCCTTTTATTGGGTGTTAGTCAACTTCAAAGAATAAAAAGCATTAGTCAATTTTACAGTCATGAGGGGCGGAAGAGCATCTCCGTTGCTCCTCTTTCCAGTTTCGAAAGGAAACGTGGTTCACTCACAAAATAAAAAAATAATAATAATAAAATCCATGTATTATTGAGAGTTAATAAGGAATCAAATGCTAATATTTTAAAAGAGCGAGGTTAAATCACGAGCAAGGAGTAATAACAGCATAGGTTTGTCTAATGAGTGCCTTATCAACGCTTAAGATAAGTTTCACATGTGAGTGTGTTTGGATGGTAAATTATTTGAGATAATTTTGTAAAAAAAAAATACTGTAGCACTTTTTAAATATGATGTATGTGAGATAAAAAGATGATTGCAAAAAATGTATTGACGATGCAAGTAAATTAGTATGTGTAAATAGGTTATAAATAAGGTGTAATAATATACAATCCAAACACATGTTTTTGAAAGAATAAAGCTAATTCGCGTCAGTGTCTGATATGCACTAAAATGTTTCAAAGTAATAAAGTACTACTTGTGTGTGTCTTGAATATCGAGATAGAAATACTAAAATGACCAACACAAATTGGCTCGATTGATAAAAATGGATCATTTTTTAGCAAAAGGTCATATATTTTGAATCTCACTATTGTATAAAAGGTGTGTTATTGGGTGATACGTAAGAATCCTGGTAAACGACTGGAAGTTTAATCCTGTGACAGTGATCGAAACCGAATACATCCAAATTTTTTCTTACTTAAAAAAAAAGTATTTAAATTATCAATGTGTGTTTGCCGGTTTAAGCGGTAAATTGTAGTACTGTATTAAATTAAACGAGTGCCCATCAATACATAATAGAAAAATCCTACCAATGCTTGAAACAACCGGCGTTTCTGTATGTCGTTTTGAGTAAGAGCCTTTTGGTAACTAGAAGTCCTCTCGCCAAAATGGCCCGTTAATTTCGTTTCGGTCAAGGGGGAAAAAAAATCCCGAGGAAGATTTCCATTTCTCTTCTCAGTTCTCCCAAATTTCATAGAGGAGACCATTTGTCTCCAAGAAAGAATGGCATCAATCCAAACAATCCTGAAACTTCTCCATGACCAA